>NC_072424.2:84805000-85430000 GCF_028878055.3 Symphalangus syndactylus
ATGAGCTGGGCGTTAGTGGCACATGCCTGTAATCCCAGCTACTCGGGAGACTAAGGCAGGAGAATCGCTTGAACCCAGGAGGTGGAGGTTGCAGTGAGCCAAGATCATGCCACTGCACTCCAGCCTGGGCGACAGGGCAAGACTCTGTCTCAAAAATAATAATAATAATAAATAATAATAATAAAAGGCAAGGGTGCTTGACCGACCTTGGGTTAGAGGCCCAGCTTAGGAAGGTTAGAATCCGAACTCCTGACCTCGTGACCTGCCCGCCTCGGCCTCCCACAGTGCTGGGATTACAGGCATGAGCCACTGCGCCCGACATGTTCTTTGTTTCTTTAGGTCATTGCCAAAAATACTGATTATAACAACAAAATAATTCTGCAGAACTGAAGGTAAGAAAAATAAATTTATGAAAACAGGCTGGGCTCAGTGGCTCACGCCTGTGATCCCAGCACTTTGGGAGGCCAAGGCGAGTGGATCACCTGAGGTCAGGAGTTCAAGACCAGTCTGGCCAACACGGTGAAACCCCGTCTCTGCTAAAAATACAAAAAATTAGCCAGACGTGGTAGCGGGCGCCTGTAATCTCAGCTACTCGGGAGGCTGAGGCAGGAGAATCACTTGAACCCGGGAAGCGGAGGGTGCAGTGAGCTGAGATGGCATCATTGCATTCCAGCCTGGGCAACAAGAGTGAAACTCCATCTCAAAAAAAAAAAAAAAAAATTACAAAAACATATATGAGTTATGTATGTCTTTTTGTTTCATCCAGACATCAGTAGCCCATTAACAGAATGCTCAGACATATAGGCAATAATAATTAGATTTAATAATCTCAGATAGTTCAGCAACTTTCTGTCAATAAAAGCCACCATTTTATTTATTTATTTATTTAGAGACAGAGTCTGTCGCCCAGGCTGGAGTGCAGTGGCGCCATCTCAGCTCAGTGCAACCTCTGCCCCACAAGTTTAAGTGATTCTCCTGCCTTAGCCTCCCAAGTAGCTGAGATTTCAGGCGCACACCACCTCACCCAGCTAATTTTTGTATTTTTAATAGAAACTGCGTTTTGCCATGTCGGCCAGGGTGGTCTCAAACTCCTGACCTCAAGTGATCCGCCCACCTGGGCCTCCCAATGTGGTGGGATTACAGGCATGAGCCACTGTGCCCAGCCAAAGCCATCATTTTAAACACATTTTAGGCCTGGTGCAGTGGCTCACACCTGTAATTCCAACACGTTAGGAGGCTAAAAAGAGAGAATCACTTGAGGCCAGGAGGTCAAGACCAGCCTGGACAACATAGCAAAACCCTGTCTCTACAAAAACATTTTAAAATAAGCCAGGCATGGTGGAGTGTGTCTGTAATCCCAGCTACTCAAGAGGCTGAGGCAGGAGAATCACTTGAACCCAGGAGTTAGAGGCTGCAGTAAGCTATGATCATGCCACTGCACCCCAACCTGGGTGACAGAGCCAGACCCTGTCTCTTAAAAAAAAGTTAACACATTCTATTTTGTTATTATAAAGTGGCTTTAAATTTGTTTTTGTTTGATTTGGTTTAGGGGGAAGTATTTTTTTTTTAATTTTGAGACAGTCTCACTCTGTCACCCAGGCTGGAGTGCAGCGGCTCCACTGCACTCTGCTCACTGCAACTTCTGTCTCCCCAGTTTAAGTAATTCTTGTGCCTCAGCCACCTGAGTAGCTTGAATTACAGGTGCACACTGGCATGCCCAGCTAATTTTTGTATTTTTAGTAGAGACAGGGTTTCACCTTGTTGGCCAGGCTGGTCTCAAACTCCTGACCTCAAGTGATCCACCCAACTCAGCCTCCCAAAGTGCTGGGATTACAGGCATGAGCCACCATGCCTGGCCCATTATAAAGTTATATTTATCAATTTACAAAGACAAATTATATTTTAACAGCTGTTAACTTGACTTATAGCATTTACATACTTGGAATGTGCCTCCATTTTTATGCTTGCCCTAAATGTTAGTGACCTAGAATGAATTAGGTGCCTATTATTAATCCATCAGAATTAAAAGCAATATCTGTCTGGCACAGTTACTTGCAACTGAACTCTCTGCAATCATTCAGAAATAAGAGACGCCCTTTTCAAAAAGAAGGCCAGGCATGGTGGCTCACACCCATAATCCCAGCACTTTGGGAAGTCAAGACAGAAGGATCACTTGAGGCCAGGCGTGTCTACCAAAAATTTAAAAATTAGCCGGGCATGGTGCTGTGCACCTGTAGTCCCAGCTACTCAGGAGGCTGAGGCAAGAGGATTGCTGGAGCCCAGCATTTCAAGGTTACAGTGAGCTATGATCATACCACTGTATCCCAACCTGGAGACAGAGTGAGACCCTGTCTCTAATAAATAATAATAATAATAAATAAAAGTTAAAAAGAAACTATTGCTGAAAATTGTTCATTTATAATGCTGTCTTATGACAGGATGTCATGGACAGTAATATATAGACCAGAGATATCCCTTTGTAAAGTTATGTGCAGAAACATCATATATCTCAAAGGAAGGAGAAAAACAGCAGGGGAAAGAAAGTAGGTAAATTGAAGTGGACATCTCCACTGTTATTGAAAGGACCGTATCAATGAGGGTGTCAGACTTAATAGCTGGGGAAATGAGAAGAGAAATTGGCCACTCCTAGAGACTTAGAAATACACTGGAAGAGCAGGTAAAAGCAGCAACTTGTTAAGAGGAAAGAAGAGCAAAGGTACAAGGAAAAGGCAGGGGCAGGAATCAAGATTTGTGGAGCATCTGCCATGTGCCCGGCCCAGTGCTAAGCGTATAACATGCTTCGATGATACCTTCAACTACACAACACACCAGAGGCTTAATAGGATTTAGTATATGAAAACTGTATGTAGGAGGCTACTTTAAACAGCCCCTAGTGCCTATTAGGCAAAGTTCAAAATTGTTTTTTTTTTTTTTTTTGAGACGGAGTCTTGCGCTTTCACCCAGGCTGGAGTGCAGTGGCGCGATCTCGGCTCACTGCAGGCTCCGCCCCCCGGGGTTCACGCCATTCTCCTGCCTCAGCCTCCCTTGTAGCTGGGACTACAGGCGCCTGCCACCTCGCCCGGCTAATTTTTTGTATTTTTAGTAGAGACGGGGTTTCACCGTGTTAGCCAGGATGGTCTCGATCTCCTGACCTTGTGATCCGCCCGCCTCGGCCTCCCAAAATGCTGGGATTACAGGCGTGAGCCACTGCGCCCGGCCCAAAATTGTTAAAAAAGTAGCTGGGCACAGTGACTCACACCTGTAATCCCAGCACTTTGGGATGCCGTGGCTGGCGGATCACCTGAGGTCAGGAGTTCGAGACCAGCCTGACCAATATGGAGAAACCCTGTCTCTACTAAAAATACAAAATTAGCTGGGCATGGTGGCACATGCCTGTAATCCCAGCTACTCAGGAGGCTGAGGCAGGAGAAGTGCTTGAACCCAGGAGGCGGAGGTTGCGGTGAGCCCTGATCATGCCATTGCATTCCAGCCTGGGCAATAAGAGTGAACTCCATCTCAAAAAAAAAAAAGAAAGAAAGAAAGAAAGATGCCTTCTTGACAATATTCTTGATGGAGACATGGGAAATAGCTATTCATTTTTGTTTAGAGACAGGATTTTGCACTGTTACCCAGGCTAGAGTGCAGTGGCACAATCATAACTCATTACATTCTCAAACTTTGGCCTCAAGCAATCCTCCTGCCTTGGCCTCCTGAGTAGCTGAGACTACAGGTGTGCATCACCACACCCAGCTAATTTTTTTAAAATTGATTTTTCATTTTTTGTAGATGGTGTCTCACTCTTTTGCCCAGGCTGGTCTCAAACTCCTGACCTCAAGTGATCCTCCTGCCTTAGCCTCCCAAAGCTCCGGGATTACAGGCATGAGCCACCATGCCCAACCCATAAACAGCTTTTATGTATTTGTGCTAGTCACTATAATGAACAATTACACAGGGTTGCCAGATAAAACACAAGCCACCCAGCTAAATGTGAATGTATATGTTCCATAAAATATTTGGGATATAATTATACTAAAAAAAATTTGTTGTTCATTTGAAATTCAAATTTAACTAGGTATTCCAGATTCTTATTTGCTAAGTCTTATACACAGAGTATCATTAATCCTCACAATAATTCTGTGAGGTAAGCACTGTTATAACCATTTTACAGATCCAGAAACTGAGACATAGTCAGATTATGTAATTTGTCCAAAGTCACACATCTATCTGCTGACACACATCTAAAAACCAAACTCTTAGCCTGCTTTGTTTCCACTGATGGCCGGTTTTGTGCGTTTTATGTTGATTACTATCATCCTATCACTGAATCCCATTTTCTGACCTTGTTCTCAAATTATCAGAGTACACCCCACTCACTGACCAACATGCAAAGGTCTGGGTTCTGATTTTTTTTTTTTTTTTTTTTGAGACAGAGTCTTACTCTGTTGCACAGGCTGGAGTGCAGTGGCATGATCTAGGCTCACTGCAACCTCCGCCTCCCAGGTTCAAGCAATTCTCCTGCCTCAGCCTCCCGAGTGGCTGGGATTACAGGCGTGCACCACCACACCCAGCTAATTTTGTATTCAGTAGACACGGGGTTTCTCCACGTTGGTCAGGCTGGTCTCGAACTCCCAACCTCAGGTGATCTGCCCGCCTTGGCCTACCAAAGTGCTAGGATTACAGGCGTGAACCACCACGCTCAGCTGGATTCTGATTTTTAAAGTTAAAAAGACCTTCCGGGCCAGGCATGGTGGCTCATGTCTGTAATCCCAGCACTTTGGGAGGCCAAGGAGGGTGGATCACCTGAGGTCAGGAGTTCAAGACCAGCCTGACCAACATGGAGAAACCCCGTCTCTACTAAAAATACAAAATTAGCCGGGCGTGGTGGCACATGCCTGTAATCCCAGCTACTCTGGAGGCTGAGGCAAGAGAACAGCTTGAACCTGGGAGGCAGAGCTGGCGGCAAGCCGAGATCGCACCACTGCACTCCAGCCTGGGCAACAAGAGCAAAATTCCATCTCAAAAAAAAGAACTTCTGCCGGGCGCGGTGGCTCACGCTTGTAATCCCAGCACTTTGGGAGGCCGAGGCGGGCGGATCACGAGGTCAGGAGATCGAGACCACAGTGAAACCCCGTCTCTACCAAAAATACAAAAAATTTAGCCGGGCATGGTGGCGGGCGCCTGTAGTCCCAGCTACTCGGAGAGGCTGAGGCAGGAGAATGGCGTGAACCCGGGAGGCGGAGCTTGCAGTGAGCCGAGATCGCACCACTGCACTCCAGCCTGGGCGACAGAGTGAGACTCCGTCTCAAAAAAAAAAAAAAAAAAAGACCTTCTGGTGGCCGGGAACGGTGGCTCACACCTGTAATCCCAGCACTTTGGGAGGCCAAGGCAGGTGGATTACAAGGTCAGGAGTTTGAGACCATCCTGGCCAACATGGTGAAACACTGTCTCTACTAAAAATACAAAAATTAGCTGGGTGTGGTGGTGCACACCTGTAGTCCCAGCCACTCAGGAGGCTGAGGCAGGAAAATCACTTGAACCCAGGAGGCAGAAGTTGCAGTGAGCTGAGATGGTGCCACTGCACTCCAGCCTAGATGACAGAGGGAGACTCCATCTCAAAAAAGAAAAAAAAAAAAAAAGGCTTATTTCCTGATAAGACTTAACCTGCTTATCAAAAGTTCAACATTCTGACTGCCCTCAGAGGCTTAAAAAAAAAAAGAAAGAAAGGAAAGAAAGAAAAGGTGGAAAAAAGTTAGTAGCCTTGAATTTTAAGTTATCAACATGAGCCACAATTACTTTATTTTTCTCCAATTTTTCTTTCTCTTATCAGAAAAGGGAGTCTTCATGACCATGACCTAGGATTTGCTTCTAATTATACAAAGCTGAGTCATAGGTTAAAAATGATTGGCCAGGCACGGTGTCTCACGCCTGTAATCCCAGCACTTTGGGAGGCTGAGGCAGCAGATCGCTTTGAGTTCAGGAGCTTGAGGCCAGCCTGGGCAACATGGCAAGAACCTGTCTCTACAAAAAATATAAAAATTAGCCAGGTGTGATGGCACACTTGTAATCCCAGCTACTCGGGAGGCTGAGGCAGAAGGATCAGTTGTGTCCAGAAGGTGGAGGCTGCAGTGAGCCATGACTGCACCACTGCACTCTAGCCTGGGCAACAGAGGGAGACCATGTCTCAAAAATAAAGAAATGAAAACATGGTTGAAGGCTGGCACAGTGCCTCATGCCTGTAATCCCAGCACTTTGGGAGGCAGAGGCGGGCAGATGACTTGAGCCCAGGAGTTCAAGACGAGCCTGGGCAAAATGATGAAATCTCGTCTCTACAAAAAAACTTTTTAAATTAACCAGGCATGGTGGCTCATACCTATAGTTCCATCTACTTGGGAGGCTGAGGTGGGAGGATCACTTGAGCCCAGGATATCAAGGCTGCAGAAAGCTGTGGTCTTGCCACTGCACTCCAGCCTGGGTGACAGAGCCAGACCCTGTCACAAAAAAAAAAAATAGGCCAGGTGCGGTGGCTTACGCCTGTAATCCCAGCACTTTGGGAGGCCGAGGCGGGTGGGTCATTTGAGATCAGGAGTTCAAGACCAGCCTGGCCAACATGATGAAACCCCATCTCTAGTAAAAATACAAAAATTAGCTGGGCGTGGTGGTACACACCTGTAATGCCAGCTACTCGGGAGGCTGAGGCAGGAGAATTGCTTGAACCCAGGAGGCAGAGGCTGCAGTGAGCCGAGATCACACCACTGCACTCCAGCCTGGGCAACAGAGTGAGACTCTGTCTCAAAAAAATAAATAAATAAATAATAAAACAATAAAATAAAATAATACAATGAAATAAAAATAGTCAAAGATCAGCAATTTCATATGGTTCAACCTAGTATAAATACACACGATATATAAATAAATGCAATCCTCCTTCATTCTTCTGGATCTTCATAACACTAACAGACAAAAAAAAATCTCTCAAGTTGCCTAGTTACCTGTATTATATACACCCAAATATGGATCTTAGAAATTGTGGAATAGCAGAGAGTGAATGGTGGCAAGGGGAACACTCATGGAAAATTAGAACAAATTATAGATTCCAGCCTTGACTATAATTACACAAAACATGAAAAGCTGCCCTTGAGAACACTCCAAATCACATGACTCAAAGAGCCAAAAATACTTCTGGCCAAAGAGCTCTTCCTTTTCATTTTACTAGTAGGCTATAATTTTTAGTTCATCCTTCAGGCGAGGGTAGAGAACAAGTTAAAAGTACATTTATGAAGAAAACTGCCATTTTCCTTGATATACTCCTTGCTACTTAAGTAAATATCTTGGAGCTGGGACTGTTTATCTTCATTGTTCATGTTTTGGGTCACATGCTTCACTATTTATTATTGGCATTGTCTTATCCTTATTGATTCTAAGATCCTTATAACAGGGAACATTATTAGATTTGTACAACTTTGAAGAAATGAGTCACAACTAAAATATGCCATAGGTTTACTTTACCGAATGGGTAGAAGGAAGGAAGTGAGCAGCATCTCCTGCAGGTTCTTCACTTCCTAAAGTGATTATCATAGTCACCTATAGTTAGTAAGTGCCAACAAATTTAGTTTACTTGCCATAAACCAATATACACCAACAATCGCAACTGTGGTCTAAACAATAGTATTGGAAACACTTGTGGGGTACAGTTTAAGCGGTCCTTAGAGGGAAATATTTAGTCTTCAGTGTTTGTATTGAAAAATTAAAAATAAGGCCAGGTGTTGTGGCTCATGCCTATAATACCAGCTACTAGGAAGGCTGAGGCAGGAGGATCACTTGAGGCCAGGAGTTTGAGACGAGCCTGGGCAATATGGCAAAACCCCATCTTTGGAAAACCAACAAAATGTTTTAATAAAAAATATAATCAAGGCCAGGCACAGTGGCTCATGCCTGTAATCCTAGCAATTTGGGAGGTCGAGGCAGGAGGATCGCTTCATCCCAGGAGTTCGAGACCAGCCTGGGCAACATGGCAAGAACCTATCTCTACAAAAAAATACAAAAAAAAATTTAGCTGGGTATGGTGGCACGCACCTGTAGTTCCTGCTACTTGGGGGGCTGAGGTGGGAGGATGGCTTGGACCCAGGAGGTCGAAGCTGCAGTGAGTCAAGATTGTGCCACTGTACTCCAGCCTGGGTGACAGAACATGACCCTGTTTATAAAAATATATATTTTAAAGATTAGAAATAAGAAAATTGATGAACTCAGCATCCAGCTAAAGAAATTAGAAAAGCACAACAAAATAAACTGAATGATAGTAAAATGAGAGGCTGGGTGTGGTGGCTCATGACTGTAATCTGCATGCGGCCTCATATTGACTCTCTCTATATATACATATTATATATATACATATTATATATACATACATACATATTATATATACATATATACATATATAATATACATACCATATATACATATATACACATATATACATATTTTATATATATACATAATATACTATTATATATGTATAATATACGTAAAATACTATATATGTATATATACATATACATATGTATATATATGTATATATACATATACATATGTATATATATGTATATATACATATACATATGTATATATATATATACATATACATATGTGTATATATATATATATATATATATATATATAAAATCTGCACCTGGCCACAGATTTCATTAATATAAGTTTTACATCCCATAGGAGACTTCATTTAAAAATTAACACCTTGGCCCAGTGCAGTGGCTTACACCTGCAATCCCAACACTTTGGGAGGCCAAGGCAGGTGGATCACTTGAAGTCAGGACTTTGAGACCATCCTGGCCAACATAGTGAAACCCTGTCTCTACTAAAAATACAAAATTAGCCGGGCATGGTGGCAGGCACCTATAATTCCAACTACTCAGGAGGCTGAGGCAGGAGAATCCCTTGAACCTGGGAGGCGGAGGATGCAGTGAGCTGAGATCTGTGCCACTGCACTCCAGCCTGGGCGACAGAGTGCTCCATCTCAAAACAAAAAAAAATTAAGACCTCACCAGGCATGGTGGCTCACGCCTGTAATCCCAGCACTTTGGGAGGCTGAGGCAGGCAGATCACGGGGTCAGGAGATCGAGACCATCCTGGCTAACATGGTGAAACCCCGTCTCTACTAAATATACAAAAAATTAGCCAGGAGAGGTGGCGGGCGCCTGTAGTCCCAGCTACTGGGGAGGCTGAGGCAGGAGAATGGCGGGAATCCGGGAGGCGGAGCTTGCAGTGAGCGGAGATTGCACCACTGCACTCCAGCTTGGGCGACAGAGAGACTCTGTCTCAAAAAAAAAAAAAATTGGGCCGGGCGCAGTGGCTCACGCCTGTAATCCCAGCACTTTGGGAGGCCGAGGCGGGCGGATCACAAGGTCAGGAGATCGAGACCATCCTGGCTAACACGGTGAAACCCCGTCTCTACTAAAAATACAAAAAATTAGCCGGGCGAGGTGGCAGGCGCCTGTAGTCCCAGCTACAAGGGAGGCTGAGGCAGGAGAATGGCGTGAACCCCGGGGGGCGGAGCCTGCAGTGAGCCGAGATCGCGCCACTGCACTCCAGCCTGGGTGAAAGAGCGAAACTCCGTCTCAAAAAAAAAAAAAAAAAAAAAAAAAAAATTAAGACCTGAAGAAAAGAAAAGGGTAACTGCCAGGTGCGGTGGCTTACGCCTGTAATCCCAGCACTTTGGGAGGCCGAGGCGGGCGGATTAGGAGGTGAGGAGATCGAGACCATCCTGGCTAACACAGTGAAACCCCGTCTCTACTAAAAATACAAAAAATTAGCCCGGCGTGGTCGTGGGCGCCTGTGGTCCCAGCTACTTGGGAGGCTGAGGCAGGAGAATGGCGTGAACCCAGGAGGCGGAGCTTGCAGTGAGCAGAGATTGTGCCACTGCACTCCAACCTGGGCGAGAGAGTGAGACTCCGTCTCAAAGAAAAGAAAAGAAAAGAAAAGAAAAGGGTAAACCTGTGTACTTTTTGTTTTTGGTTTTGTTGTTGTTATTGTTGTTTTTTGAGATAGGGTCTCACTCTGCCACACAGGCTGGAGTGCAGTGGCACAATCTCAACTCACTGCAGCTTTGACCTCCAGGGCTCAAGCAATCCTCCTGCCTTAGCCTCCCTAATAGCTGGGACTACAGGCATGGGCCACCAGACATGGCTAATCTTTTTAACTTTTTATAGAGACAGGGTCTTGCTGGGTTGCCCGGGCTGATCTCCAACTCCTGAGCTCAGGTGATCCTCCCATCTTGGTCTCCCAAAGGGCTGAGATTACAGGCATGAGTCACCATGCCCAGCCAACCTGTGTATGTTATATGCTAGATTTGATAAAGAAATAGATCATAATGAATAGACTAAGGGGGTATGATCTAATGGTAATACACTGGGGGGAAATTTAGCAAGGCCTCTTTTTTTGGTGGTGGTTGTTGGTTTTTTTTTTTTTTTTTTTAGATGGCATCTTCTGTCACCCAGGCTAGAGTGCAGTGGCATGCTCTCAGCTCACTGCAACCTCTGCCTCCCAAGTTCAAGCAATTCTCCTGCCTCAGCCTCCGGAGTCGCTGGGATTACAGGCACATGCCACCATGCCCAGCTAATTTTTTATATATTTTTTTAGTAGAGATAGGGTTTCACCATGTTGGCCAGGCTGGTCTTGAACTCCTGACCTCAAGTGATCCATCTACCTTGGCCTCCCAAAGGGCTGGAATTACAGGCAAGAGCCACTGAGCCCAGCCACAAGGCCTCTTTGTTCAGCATCTTCTCTGTGTCCATGTGTCTTCAGAAATAAGGATGTTCCCTTCCTCTGGATATACAGAGGGTTTATTTTTATTTATTTATTTATTTTTTGTCAGATGGAGTCTTGCTCTGTCACCCAGGCTGAAGTGCATTGGCACAGTCTCAGCTCACTGCAACCTCTGCCTCCCAGGTTCAAGCGATTCTCCTGCCTCAGCCTCCAGAGTAGCTGGGACTACAGGTGTGCACCACCACGCCTGGCTAATTTTTGTATTTTTAGTAGAGATGGGGTTTTGCCATGTTGGCCAGGCTGGTCTCAAACTCCTGACCTCAGGTGATTCACTCACCTCGCCCTCCCAAAAAGCTGGGATTACAGGCATGAGCCACTGCGCTGGCCCTTATTTCTAATTTAATATAGCATATATTCCCACGAACATTAATGTGAACATGTATAAAACTTTATGAAAGTTTGTTCCCTGGAAATTTTTTTTTTTTTGAGACAGAGTCTCGCTGTGTTGCCCAGGCTGGAGTGTAGTGGCAGGAATTTACTTAGCTCACTGCAACCTCTGCCTTCCGGGTTCAAGCAATTCTCCTGCCTCAGCCTCCTGAGTAACTGGGATTACAGGCGCATGCCACCACACTCGGCATTTTTTTTTTTTTTTTTTTTTTTTTTGAGATGGAGTCTCGCTCTGTACCCAGGCTGGAGTGCAGTGGCGCAATCTCGGCTCACTGCAAGCTCCACCTCCTGGGTTCACGCCATTCTCCTGCCTCAGCCTCCCAAGTAGCTGGGACTACAGGCGCCCGCCACCACGCCCGGCTAATTTTTTGTATTTTTAGTAGAGACGGGGTTTCACTGTGTTAGCCAGGATGGTCTCGATCTCCTGACCTCGTGATCCACCCGCCTCGGCCTCCCAAAGTGCTGGGATTACAGGCGCGAGCTACTGCGTTCAGCCTTTTTTTTTTTTTTTTTAGACGGATTTTCCCTCTTGTTGCCCAGGCTGGAGTGCAATGGCGCCATCTTGGCTCACTGCAACCTTCACCTCCCAGGTTCAAGCCATTCTCCTGCCTCAGCCTCCCAAGTAGCTGGGATTACAGGCGCCTGCAACCATGCCCAGCTAATTTTTGTATTTTTAGTAGAGACGGGGTTTCACTACGTTGGCCAGGCTGGTCTCGAACTCCTGACCTCAGGCAATCCACCCGCCTCAGCCTCCCAAAGTGCTGGGATTACAGGCGTGAGCCACCACGCCCGGCTAATTTTTGTATTTTTAGTAGAGACTCGGTTTCACCATGTTGGTCAGGCTGTTCTCGAACTCTTTACCTCGTGATCTGCCCACCTCAGCCTCCCAGAGTGCTGGGATTACAAGCGTGAGCCACCACGCCCGGTCAGAAATTCTTTCTTTAGTGTCTGGTTCATTTTATTATTTCTCAAAAGGGCTGTTTCCACAGATCTTCTGTAAGCGCTACTTTCACAGGTCTTTTTTGTTTTTTTTCCTCATCTAATCACCTGTTGCATGCAGGTAGACTAGACAAACAGATGTGGCTCAATCAATCCTTTAAAGAGTTTTCTCATTTCTTTTTTTGTAGTGGAGGATCTTGCATACGGCTCACTGAAGCCTTGACGTCCTGGGCTCAAGCAATCCTCCTGCCTCAGCCTCCCAAGTAGCTGGGACTACAGATGCATGCCACCATGCCCGGCTAATTTTATTATTATTTTTTAGAGACAGGGTCTTGCTATGTTGTCCAGGCCGGTCTCAAACTCCTGGGCTCAAGTGATCCTCCTACGTCAGCCTCCCAAAGTACTGGCAGTACATGTGTGAGCCACCATACCCAGCTCTTCTGTTTTAAGAAATGTTAAACATGGTTATTACTTGGTAGATTTTAAAAACATTGATAGGTGCCAGGCATGGTGGCTCACACCTGTAATCCCAGTACTTTGGGAGGCTGAGGCAGGCGATCACCTGAGGTCAGGAACTGGAGACTAGCCTGGCCAACGTGGTGAAACCCTGTCTCTGCTAAAAATACAAAAATTAGCTGGGTATGGTGGCGGGCACCTGTAATCCCAGCTACTCAGGAGGCTGAGGTAGAAGAATTGCTTGAACCCGGGAGGCAGAGGTTGCAGTGAGCTGAGATTGGGCCACTGCACTCCAGCCTGGGCAACAGGGCGAGACTCCATCTCAAAAAGTAAAATAAAATGAAATAAAAATAAATAAAAACATTGATGGGGCCAGGTCTGGTAGCTCACGCCTGTAATCCCAGCACTTTGGGAGGTCAAGGCAGGTGGATCACCTGAGGCTGGAAGTTCGAGATCAGCCTGGCTAACACGGTGAAACCCCGTCTCTACAAAGAATACAACAATTAGAGGGCTGAGGTGGGAGGATTGCTTAAGGCAGGGAGTTTGAGGCTACAGTAAGCCAAGATGGCGCCACTGTATTCCAGCCTGGGTGACAAAGCGAGACCCTGTCTCAAAAAAAAATTAAATAAATAATTACACTGATGGAAAATCAGGTTGTCTTCATTTTTTAGTATCATACAAATAAAGCTGCAGTGAATATCTCTGTACATGTAGATTTATTCTATTCTCAGACAACTCTTACTTATTCAGAACCTACTATGTGCTAGTCACAGTTCTAGGCATTGGATACAGCAGTACATTAAACATGATTTTTACCCTGATGGGGCTCACATTCTAGTGGGAGTAGACAGAGAGTTAAATAAGTGGAAAATATATTAGATGGTGGTTAGTGCTGTGAAGAAAAATTGAACAATTTTAGGACATTTAATTTAATAATTTTTTGAGGGTGGATCTAAAATATTCTGTTGCCCAGTCTGGTCTCAAACGCCTGGGTTCAAGCAATCCTCCTGCCTCAGAGTCCTGAGTAACTGGGACTAGAGGCACATGCCATCACGTAGGAGGTTAATTTAAAATTGTATAATTAAGAGAATGCCTCACTGAGAAAGTGACATTTGTGTGAAAACCTGAAGGAAGTATGGAAACAAATCATGTGGTCAGCTGAGGGAAGAGGATTCCAGATGGAGGGAAGAAGGTGTGCAAAAGCCCTAAAGCAAGACATCATCTGAGGTTTCCAGGGACCTCATCCAGGAATGGCAAGGAGGTGAGTATGGCTGAACCCAGAGAGGGAGGAGGAAAGTTGTAGGAGATGAGTTCAGCAGTGTAGATGAGGTCAGCAATGTAGATGAGGTCAGATGCAGAAGGCCTCACCGGCCATTGAAAGGATTTTGGCTTTAACTGTAACATAAGGTGGGTAGCCTGGGAGGGTTTTGGGTTTTTGGTTTTTGTTTTTGTTTTGTTTTTGAGACGGAGTGTTTTTTTTTTTTTGAGACGGAGTCTCGCTCTGTTACCCAGGCTGGAGTGCAGTGGCGTGATCTCGGCTCAATGCAACCTCCACCTCCCAGGTTCCAGTTATTCTCCTGCCTCAGCCTCCTGAGTAGCTGGGATTACAGGCACACACCACCATGCCCGGTTAATTTTTGTATTTTTAGTAGAGATAGGGTTTCACTATGTTGGTCAGGCGGGTCTCAAACTCATGACCTCATGATCCGCCCACCTTGGCCTCCCAAGGTGCTAGAGTTACAGGTGTGAGCCACCGCACCCAGCCCAGGAGGGTTTTAAGTAGAGTAATGACAGGCTTTGATTTGTAATTTAATAGGATCATTCTGATTATTGTCCTGAGGGCAGCCTGAAGAAAGGTAAGCGGCCAGGCGCAGTGGCTCACACCTGTAATCCCAGAACTTTGGGAGGCTGAGGTGGCTGGATGACTTGAGGTCAGGAGTTCGAGACCAGCCTGGCCAACATGGTAAAACCCCATCTCTACTAAAAATACAAAAATTAGCCAGGTGTGGTGGTGCACGCCTCTAATCCCAGGTGAGACAGAAAGGGAGAAATTGAGGGTATCTCTAAAATATCTGACCTAAGTAACAGGAAGTATGGAAGAGTCATTAACTGAAATAAAGAATGCTGTGGGAGGATTGCATTTGGGTGTGGGGATGAGACCCGGATCTGGGTTTTGGTTCTATCAAGTTTGAGATTTCCGTTAGATATCCAAGTGAAGATGTTAAGTAGGCAGCTGTAGTCTTGAATACAAGAGAATGATCTCGGCTCGCAATACAAATTTGAGGATCGTCCACACATAGATAATATTTAAAGCCACGAAATTGTTGGAGATCAACTGGGGAACTAGGACAGATAAAAAGGAAAAAGATTAGAGGTCTAAGCCTGGGGCACTTACTCTTTGGCATTCTAAGGATGTAATGAAAAAACAGCAGGCTGGGAGCGGTGGCTCACGCCTGTAATCCCAGCACTTTGAGATGCCAAGGCGGGTGGATCACTTGAGGTCAGGAGTTTGAGAAAAGCCTGGCCAATATGGTGAAACCCCATCTCTACTAAAAATACAAAAATTAGCAGGGCATGGTGGTGCGTACCTGTAGTCCCAACTACTAAGGAGGCTGAGGCAGGAGAATTGCTTGAACCCAGGAGTGGAGGTTGCAGTGAGCAGAGATCATGCCGTTGCACTCCAGCCTGGGGGCCAGAGCGGGCCTCATTCTCAAAAACAAAAACAAAACAAAACAAAGAAAAAACAGGAAGAAGATTAAGTGGCAAGTGAGGTAGGTGAAACCAATGTGGTATCCTATAACTCAAGTGAGTTGAGGAATGAGACCAGACATTTGGATTTACATTGCGGAGGTCATCTGTGACTTTGACTAGAAGTTTTGTTAGAATGTTGCAGGGTGACGTCTTTTTTGGTGTATGAGTCAGAGTTCTCCAGAGACAGACCTAATGAGAGAGGGAGGGAGGCAGGGAGGGAGGGATGGACGGATGGATGGATGGTTGGTTGCTTGGGAGGGAAAGGGGAATTGGCTCATGTGTAAATTGCGTTAGTCTTGAAAAGATGTTCCCTTAAACTGCGAGTTCTGACGTATTTGCACATTTTTCTGGAAACAACGCCTATATCTCTCTCTCGGAGATGTTCAAAGGGGGCAGGCTCGGTGGCTCACACCTGTAATCCCAGCACTTTAGGAGGCTGAGGCTGGAAGATCGCTTCTCTTGAGTCCCAGCCTGGGCAACATGGCGAAACCCCATCTCTACAAACAAAACAAAACAAAAAGCAGCAGGCCGTGGTGGCGCACACCTGGAGTCCCAGCTACTGGGGAGGCTGAGGTGGGGAGAATAGCTTGAGCCCGGGTAGCAGAGGTTGCAGTGAGCCGAGATCACACCATTGCACTCCGGGCAACAGAGTGAGACCCTGTCAAAAAAAAAATGTTCAAAGGGGTTAGTGGTCCCAGAGAAAGGATCACTTCGTTAATAATTAAGATGATTAGCCAGTCATGGTGGCTCACGCCTGTAGTCCCAGCTACTTGGGAGACTGAGGAACGAGAATTGCTTGAACCCGGGAGGCAGAGGTTGCAGTGAGCTGAGGTTACGCCACTGCACTCCAGCCTGGGCAACAGAGTGAGACTCGGTTTCAAAAAAAGAAAAAAGAAAAAGAAAAAAGAATTAAGATGGCCAGGCACGGTAGCTCACGCCTGTAATCCCAGCACTTTGGGAGGCCGAGGCGGGCGGATCACGAGGGCAGGAGATCGAGACCATCGTGGCTAACACGATGAAACCCCGTCTCTACAAAAAATACAAAAAAATTAGCCGGGCGTAGTGGCAGGTGCCTGTAGTCCCAGCTACTGGGGAGGCTGAGGCAGGAGAATGGCGTGAACCCGGGAGGCGGAGCTTACAGTGAGCCGAGATTGCGCCACTGCACTCCAGCCTGGGCGACAGAGCCAGACTCCGTCTCAAAAAAAAAAAAAAAAGGAATTAAGATGAGCTCGCTCCTTCCTTCCTTCCTTCCTTCCTTCCTTCCTTCCTTCCTTCCTTCCTTCTCTTCCTTCCTTCCATCCTCTTTTTCTTTTTCTCTTTTTCTTGTCTGGGAGGTGGGGAGCCTCTCTGCCCAGCCGCCCCGTCTGGGAAGTGAGGAGCGCCTCTCTGCCCAGCCGCCCATCGTCTGGGAAGTGAGGAGTGCCTCCGCCCGGCCGCCCCATCTGGGAAGTGAGGAGCGCCTCTGCTCGGCCGCCACCCCGTCTGCGAAGTGAGGAGCGCCTCTGCCCGGCCGCCCGTCGTCTGGGACGTGAGGAGCGCCTCTGCCCGGCCGCCCCGTCTGGGACGTGAGGAGCGCCTCTGCCCGGCCGCCCATCGTCTGGGATGTGAGGAGCGCCTCTGCCCCGCCGCCCATCATCTGGGAAGTGAGGAGCGCCTCTGCCCGGCCGCCCCGTCTGGGAAGAAGTGAGGAGCGCCTCTGCCCGGCCACCCTGTCTGGGAGGTCTACCACGGAGGCCAGACGCAATGTGGGGGCTGGACGTGGTGGCTCACGCCTGTAGTCCCAGCTCTCTGGGAGGCCGAGGCAGGTTGATCACTGAAGGCTAGGAGTTCGAGACCAGCCTGGCCAACATGGCGAAACATATGAAAAATACAACAGACAAACCAACCAACCAACCCAGCAACAACAAAACAGGTCTACCCTGGAGTCATACTCTAATTTTTTCTATTTTCCTCCCTTTCTGATCCTTTATCCCACTTTCTTTTTCTTCCTCTTCCTTCTCCTTCTTCTTTGTCAAATAGAGGATTGAGTTATTATCATTGATCCATACAAAGTCCCTCTCTCATTTATTTTCTTTAATTCCCACCCCCCATTTCTATTCCCCGTCTTCCCATGTGCAACCTCCATATGTTTGATATGCATCTTTTTGTTTGTATGTATTTTTAGAAAATGTTTATTGTTTTGTGTGCAAAAAAATTAATAAAATAAAAAAGAAAAAAAGAGAGAGAAAAAAAAGATGAGCTGTCTTCGGTCAGGTGGAATCAGGCGCGACGCTAGCTTCTTCGCTGGGCTCCCCTGCGGTTGTGCCCCGAGCCTACTTCCCGCGCAGTCCTCCGAGACACGGCCTCCAGCAGGGGTCGCTCCTTCGCTGCCGCCCTGGCCTCGCGCCCCGCCCGACCCGCTCTCACTGCACCGGCGCCGGCGGAAGGGGCGGGGCGCAGATAGGGGTAGCCTGGAGGCCTGCAGTCCGCGCGGCCGCGGGGAGGGACAAGAGGGTCTGACGTACAGGTGAGTGCGCCTCTGCTGGCGCGCCGCGCCGGGCCCCCTGCCCGCGCCCCCTGTCACTTCGCCCCTCCGCCCCGCCCACGCTCCCACCGGGTCTTCCCGTGAGTGTCCCGTGTCCTGCCAGCCTCGGGACGCCCCGCGCGCCCAGGGCTGCGCAGGGGCTGTGGTAATTGAGAGCGGCGAAGCCTTCCATTCCTGCGTCCGGTCGCTCCTGCTGGCTCCGAATGCAGACTGCGAACCCGGGGACGCAGTTGTCCATTTCCTTTGACCTTGGGGACCCAGGAAGGTGCACTGCCCGCGGGGGCGGGGAGGGAGCGAGAGGAACCTCAACCCACAGCCTCCGAGGTCTCCAAGTAAAGGGAAGGATCTTTAGCTGCATTACACTTCAAAGCGTTTAGACCACTTTCTCCATCTTACGGAGCGGTGAACGAGCTGAGGAATGTGGAGCGTTTCCTGGCGTCAAACAGGTCAAAGCGCTGCTTTTTTTACAGACACTGCTTTTCTTACAGTCTTCGGTTAGTTCAGATTGTATACCTCTCCTGAAGATGTCACCCAAAACCTCTTATGAGCTTCTACCGTGATCATCTCTTCACTCACCCCACACCAACGCCAAAGAGATCTTTTAAAATGAACTTCTATCAGGTCACTTCCCAGGGTCCATCACTGCGTGTTCTTTTCCTGATTCATTCGAATGCACCTGTCCTCCTGATCAGTTTTTATTCCACAGGGTGTTGTTGTTTTGGTTTTTTGTTTTTTGTGGTTTTTTTTTGAGACGGAATCTTCCTCTGTCGCCCAGGCTGGAGTGCAATGGCGGGATCTTGGCTCACTGCAAGCTCCGCCTCCCAGGTTCACGCCATTCTCCTGCCTCAGCCTCCCTAGCAGCTGGGACTACAGGCGCACACCGCCACACCCGGCTAATTTTTTGTATTTTTAGTAGAGACGGGGTTTCACCGTGTTAGCCGGGATAGTCTCGATTTCCTGACCTCGTGATCCGCCCGCCTCAGCCTCCGAAAGTGCTGGGATTACAGGTGTGAGCCACCGCGCCCGGCCTGTTTTGTTGGGTTTTTTGGACACTCGCTCTGTTGCCAAGGCTAGAAAGCACTGGTGTGAACTCGGCTCACTGCAGCCTCCCCCTCCCAGGTTCAAGCGATTCTTCTGCCTCAGCCTCCTGAATAGCTGTGACTACAGGTGTGCACCACCACGCCTGGCTAATTTTTGTATTTTTAGTAGAGACGAGGTTTCACCATGTTGGCCAGGCTGGTCTCGAACTCCTGGTCTCAAGTGATATGCCCGCCTCAGCCTCCCAAAGTGCTGGAATTACAGGCGTGAGCCATTGCCCCCGGCCTATTTTTATTTTAGATCTCACTGTGTTACCCAGGCTGATCTCGAACTCTTGGACACAAGTGAGTCTCCTGCCTTGGCCTCCCAAAGTGCTGGGATTATAGGCGTGAGCCACCTGCCTGACCTCATCTTGCCCTCTCAATCCCCCTTACCCTGCTCCACTTTCTTCCCCCAGTGCATTAACGACCAACTATCATATAATTTATAGGGTGTTTTTTTTTTTTTTTTGTCTACCTGTTTCCCCTACTGGACTATAAACTCTACAAGAATAGGAATCTTCGTATTTTTTTCCTCTGCTGAATTCCTAGTGCCCAGATTAGTGCTTGGCACATGGTAAGTGCTTAATTAAAGGGAGGAGGCCAGTGTTGCTGAAGCTGAATTTGCAAGAGTCAGATTGGCAGATGAGGTTAGAGAGGAAATGGGGGTTGAGGGAGCACCAGATCCTGTAGAGCCTTTAGACCATGGTAGAGACTTTGCTTTTCTCTGAGTGCTTTGGTAGGGATTTGAGGAAAGGAGTGACATCGTATGAATGACTTTATTATGTACCCATGTGGAGGTGTCAAATAGGCAGTTAGATATTGTGTTGCGGGTCCCCAGATTCATTGATTCACTAAGAGGACTCAAAAGACTCAGCGCATAGTCATACTCACAGCTGTAATTTATTATAGCAAAAGGCTACAAAGCAAAATAAGCAAAGGGAAAAGATGCATGGGACAAAGTCTGGAGGAAACCTGGTGCAGTCTTCTAAGAGTCCTCTCCTAGTGGAGTCACACGGGGTATGCTTAATTCTTGCAGCATGAAATTATGACAAGACGTGAGAGATCTCTATCAGGAAAGCTCATAGAGCTCATTTTTCCAATAAAAAGTCACATAGGCACTGTCTGCCTAGAATGTGCCAAAATTTCAGCCACCCAGAAAAAAACGCAGGTGTTCAGAATCACATTGTACAGTTTCCAGCACAGTGAGCCACTCTTATCCAGGTGGGAATTGTGGGAACCCTCATGAAGTTCAAGTTCCGAGACTCTAGCCAAGGGCCAACTTTGCAAGCAGGCATTCTAAGGATAGCAATCTCAGGCGTGTTATGTTAACTCTTTTCTGCCACAGATGTATAAGTCTGGAATTTGGGAGAAAGTTCTGGAATGGGGATATAGATTAGGGTGTGGTTGGCATATAGGTGGTATTTAAAGCCACAGAAATGATTGATGTCTTGATAATGCATTTGTAAGAACTAATTGGGTACATTTAAGAGCTGAGCTGGATAAAGTGAATGTAGAAGAGAAGAGGACCAAAGATAGAGCCCTGGGCCCCTCCAACTTTAAGATACCAGGGAAGGCCAGGCGCAGTGGCTCAGGCCTGTAATCCTAGCACTTTGGGAGGTTGAGGTGGGTGGGTCACTTGAGGTCAGGATTTCCAGACCAGCCTGGCCAACGTGGTGAAACCCTGTGTCTACTAAAAATATAAAAAGTGGCCGGGTGTGGTGGTGGGCGCCTGTAATCCCAGCTACTCTGGGGGCTGAGGTGGGAGAATATGGCTTGAACTGGGGAGGCAGAGGTTGCAGTAAGCCAAGATCGTGCCACCTACTGCACTCCAGTCTGGGCAACAGAGGAAGACCCTGTCTCCAAAAAAAAAAAAAGAAAGAAAGAAAAAAGGAGAAGAGAAGGAGGCAGCAAAGGAGTCTTTTTTTTTTTTTTTTTGAGATAGCTCCTGTTGCCCAGGCTGGAGTACGATGGCTTTGGCTCATTGCAGCCTCTGCCTCCCAGGTTCAAGTGATTCTCCTGCTTCAACCTCCTGAGTAGCTAGGATTGCAGGTGCCCGCCATCATGCCCGGCTATTTTTTTTGTTTTGTTTTGTTTTGTTTTGAAATGTTGTCTCACTCTTGTTGTCCAGGCTGGAGTGCAATGGCGCAATCTCAGCTCACTGCAACCTCTGCCTCCCAGGTTCAAGCGATTTTCGTGCCTCATTCTCTTGAGTAGCTGGGATTACAGGCACGTGCCACCACGTTCAGCTAATTTTTGTATTAGTAGAGACAGGGTTTCTCCATGTTGGTCAGGCTGGTCTCGAACTCCCGACATCAAGTGATCCACCCACCTCGGCCTCCCAAAGTGCTGGGATTACAGGCATGAGCCACCGTGTCCAGCCAGCAGAGGAGTCTTGAGAAGCAGCAGCCACAGGAGAGATAGGAAGAAAACCAAGAGTAAGGTGTCTTGACGACCAAGTGAAGAAGAGAGGCGTGATCAGTTTTTTCAAGTGCTGCTGAGAAGTCAGTTAAGATGAGGACTAACATGACCTTTTGGATGTAGAAAATGAAAGGAGTGGAATTGAGGATAGTTAGACAACCATTTTGAGGAGTTTTATGGTAAAGAGGAGCAAGAAAAGAGGTGGTAGCTGGGGAGGAGTGGAGGCAAGAGGTTTGTGTAATTGCTTGCTTTTGAATGAGAGAAAAGTAACAGCATCCTCTCCTTTACTATAGCCACCCCCACGTTGACTCATTTCCTCACATATGCCAAGTGCCTGGCTAGGCCTTGGTATAAAACACGCAGTTCTTGTCATCAGGGAACTGCCATTTAAGTGGAATGTGGGCAAGTAAACTGACTGCCAGGGCACACGTGTAAAAGCAGGTCCAGGGGAGGTTGAACCCTGCATCAGCTGGAGCTCAGAGCAAGAATGCCTGAGCTGGGTGCGGTGGATCACGCCTGTAATTCCAGCACTTTGGGAGGCCAAGGCAGGCAGATTACAAGGTTAGGAGTTTGAGACCAGCCTGGCCAACACACTGAAACCCCATCTCTACTAAAAATACAAAAATTAGCCAGGCATGGTGCCCTGTGCCTGTAGTCCCAGTTACTGGGGAGGCTGAGGCAGGAGAATCGCTTGAACCTAGGAGGCGGAGGTTGCAGTGAGCTGAGATCATGCCACTGCACACCAGCCCGGGTGACAGTGCAAGACTCCGTCTCAAAAAAATAAAAATAAAAAAATGCCTGAGCATCCTTGAATGCTCATCCTCATTCATCCTTGAATGAGAGAAAAATAACAGCATGCCAATGGAATGGTCCATTATCAAGCAAAAAAATCACTGTTGTAACTTGATATTTCCCCATAGCTCAGTTTCAGGCCACCTTTGCTCTCAGAACTGTAGGCATCCTTGCTCTGCACTCCAGCTGGTGCAGTGTTCAGCCTCCCCGGACCTGCTTTCACATCTGTGCCCTGGCAGTCAGTTTACTTGCCCACATTCCACTTAAATGGCAGTTCCCTGATGACAAGGACTGTGTGTTTTATACCAAGGCCTACCCAGGCACTTGGCATATGTGAGCGAACGAGTGATTGTGGGGTTGGCTATAGTAATGGGCAGGATGCTCATTTCATTTCTAGAAATTGAATCTGCAACCATTCACTGATTTTGGTATGTCCTGAGCAGAGGAATGAAGAACAGGGCACTGTGTAGGCCCTATCACTACCCTTAGAGTTTGGGAGATAATTTGTGACTTAATTCAAAAGCAACAAAAAAACGTATAGTGTTGGTGCAACGAGAGTATGGAAAAGGGCATGTGGGGCATGGCTTGGTAGAGGAGGATGTGACTCGTGTGGAGTCTGGAGGAAGAGGAGACCATGGGCTGGGCGCGGTGGCTCATGCTTGTAATCTCAGCACTTTGGGAGGCCGAGGCGGGCGGATCACGAGGTCAGGAGATCGAGACCACGGTGAAACTCCGTCTCTACTAAAAATACAAAAAAATTAGCCGGGCTTGGTGGCGGGCGCCTGTAGTCCCAGCTACTCGGAGAGGCTGAGGCAGGAGAATGGCGTGAACCCGGGAGGCGGAGCTTGCAGTGAGCCGAGATTGCGCCACAGCACTCCAGCCTGGGCGACAGAGCGAGACTCCGTCTCAAAAAAAAAAAAAAAAAGAGGAGACCATGACAAAGGGACAGGAATTTTTCAGTAGTAGATTTTTTTTTTTTTTTTTTTTTTTTTTTCAAATGAGCTATAAGGAACCCAGTATTCTCCAGTGCTGCTTTGATTGGAGAGGAGCTGGGTGCCTGGTTAGCTGTCTTCTCTGGCACCCCCACTTCCAACTCAGGGCTCCCCTGACCAGTTTCAAAGGCCTGAGGCAGGGCCGGGCATAGTGGCTCACGCCTGTAATCCCAGCACTTTGGGAGGCCAAGCTGGGCAGATCACGAGGTCAGGAGATCAAGACCATCCTGGCTAACATGGTGAAACCCCGTCTCTACCAAAGATACAAAAAATTAGCCGGGCGTGGTGGCGGGTGCCTGTAGTCCCAGCTACTTGGGAGGCTGAGGCAGGAGAATGGCAGGAACCTGGGAGGCGGAGCTTGCAGTGAGCCGAGATTGCACCACTGCACTCCAGCCTGGGCAACAGAACAAGACTCCGTCTCAAAAAAATAATAATAATAACAAAGTTCTGAGGCAGAATCTGGGTCCTCCCTTGTGACCCTGAGTGCCCACTGCTAACAACTACAAATGGTCATCATCTCCAGCAAGAATTAGGTTAGTGTGTTTCCTCAATTTTATGTTTTTAATGAATTTTATCTAAGCTTCCAACATTTGCCAATGTTTGTCTGCTAGAAAGTTAAGCTGGTCACAGAGGTAGTGAGTAGCTAATAAACACAAGGGAATACGTGGCTTGACATTTTGGTATGTTTGTTGAATTTACAAGTGCATCTGATTCTAAATAGTTATTTTCTGCAAGGAAAGGTTTCCTAATGCAGGTAGCAGAGAGCCACATCATATCTAGGCATTCCTCAAAGTAAACAACGGTACGGTATAAAGCTAGGACTTTTCTCAAAGGCAGGAAAAGAGTGTAAAAAAGATACTGAAAAACATAAAAATAGAACTTACGGATGGGGAATGTGGGCACCCAGGGTCTGACACAGAAACAGGACTTCTACCCCTAGCTATGGGTATTTCCCTCCCCTAGGTGTCTCCTCTTAGGATTTCTTCTAAGTTGGGGCAACAGTTCCTCCCACTCTTCTACCCCTGAAAACTATCTGTTCTCTCTGATATTGCACTGGTTTGTGAGTTTTTATTCCAGAAAAAAAAAAAATAAGAAAATAGATGTCAGGGTGTGGAAGAAAGAGTGCTTAACTTGGAGTCAGAACACTGATGGACAGTTCAGCATGGTAGTAATGAGTCTAGGCTTTGGAGCTCGGATGACTAGATTTGAAGAGTATCTGTGTGACCCTATAACTGAGATGGGCTTGTTGCAAGGAATAAATGAGTTAACGTGTAGAGCAATGCCTGGCCCACAGTAAAAACAATGAGCTTTAAGAAGACTTGACCTTGGCCGGGTGCGGTGGCTCATACCTGTAATCCTAGCACTTTGGGAGGCCAAGGTGGGCAGATCACCTGAGGTTGGAAGTTCAAGACTAGCCTGACCAACATGGAGAAACCCCGTCTCTACTAAAAATACAAAATTAGCCACGCGTGGTGGCACATGCCTGTAATCCCAGCTACTAGGGAGGCTAAGGCAGGAGAATCACTTGAACCTGGAAGGCGGAGGTTGCAGTGAGCCGAGATCATACCATTGCACTCCAACCTGGGCAACAAGAGTGAAACTCTGTCTAAAAAAAAAAGAAGACTTGACCTTGAGATCCCAGCCCTGTCATTTACTAGCTGTGCCACTTAGCTTATTCTTAAATTGCTTCAACTTTTGTTTGTACTAATCTGCAAAATGAGGGAACTGCACAAGGTCATCCCTCGGAGGCTGCTTTTTTTTTTTCTTATTTTTGAGACAGAGTTTCACTCTTGTTGCCCAGGCTGGAGTGCAATGGCACAATCTCGGCTCACCGCAACCTCCACCTCCCAGGTTCAAGCAGTTCTCCTGCCGCAGCTTCCTGAGTAGCTGGGATTACAGGCACGCACCACCACGCGCAGTTAGTTTTGTATTTTTAGTAGAGACCAGGTTTCTCCATGTTAGGCTGGTCTCAAACTCCCAAACTCAGGTCATCCGTCCACCTCAGCCTCCCAAAGTGCTGGGATTACAGGCATGAGCCGCCTGTAAAAAAAAAATAAAGTAAAACTTTGAATAGTGACTCTAGGACTTAGGACCAACACGGACTTCCTGGGAATGATGTTAGAGAGCTCTGGCCACCTATGGCTAAACATTCCTGTGTGTTTTGGGTGGTTGGGAGAGTACGAGAGGCTGTGCTTATGAGTTAATTATTTTTCTTCAGATTTTACATTGTGAAGGATCTATGCCAAAATCTTACAGCAGTTAACATAGAGTGGAGTATGGCTGGTTTTAATTTTCTTTTTTTGAGATGGAGTTTCGCTCTTGTCGCCCAGGCTGGAGTGCACTGGCACAATCTTGGCTCACTGCAACCTCAACCTCCTGGGTTCAAGCGATTCTCCTGCCTCAGCCTCCCGAGTAGCTGAGATCACAGGCACCCACCACCATGCCTGGCTAATTTTTGTGTTTTTAGTAGAGATGGGGTTTCACCATGTTGGCCAGGCTGGTCTCAAACTCCTGACCTCAGGTGATCTGCCAGCCTTGGCCTCACAAAATGCTGGGATTACAGGTGTGAACCACCATACCCGGCCAATTTTCTTCATATTTTTTCAAATTTTCTACATGAAAATTTATTTTATATATATATAAAATCAGAAATTTTATGAAAAAATATTATTACATATAGGGGGTATACTCAACCTTTTCTAGTTATGACTTTTGGGGGGGCATCTGATCTCAATGTATTATTAATGCCCCGATATTCAAATATACTACTGTTGCCAACACTGGGCCGTGGCCATACAAACCTGTGACAAAGTTTTCCTAGACCCACAGTGAGAAAAATAAATGACAACAGTTGATTTCTTAGGCCGGGTGCGGTGGCTCACACTTGTAATCCCAGCACTTTGGGAGGCTGAGGCGGACGGATCACGAGGTCAGGAGATCGAGGCCACGGTGAAACCCCGTCTCTACTAAAAATACAAAAAAATTAGCTGGGCGTGGTGGCAGGCGCCTGTAGTCCCAGCTACTCGGAGAGGCTGAGGCAGGAGAATGGCGTGAACCCAGGAGGCGGAGCTTGCAGTGAGCCGAGATTGCGCCACTGCACTCCAGCCTGGGCGACAGAGCGAGATTCCGTCTCAAAAAAAAAAAAAAAAAAAAAAAAGTTGATTTCTTATAATGCTAAATTTATTCATCTTAAGTTTAATTCTGGCCAGGCGCTGTGGCTCACGCCTATAATCTCAGCACTTTGGGAGGCTGAGGCAGGCAGATCAGCTGAGATCAGGAGTTCGAGATGAGCCTGACCAATGTGGAGAAACCCCATCTCTACTAAAAATACAAAATTAGCCGGGCGTTGTAGCGCATGCCTGTAATCGCAGCTGCTTGGGAGGCTGGGGCAAGAGAATCACTTGAACCCAGGAGGCAGAGGTTGCGGTGAGCTGAGATCGAGCCATTTCACTCCAGCCTGGGCAACAAGAGCGAAACTCCATCTCAAAAAAAGTTGTTTAATTCTGGCCAGGCGCGGTGGCTCACACCTGTAATCCCAGCACTTTGGGAGGCCAAGGCGGGTGGATCACGAGGTCAGGAGATCGAGACCATCCTGGCTAACGCAGTGAAACCCCGTCTCTACTAAAAATACAAAAAAATTAGTCGGGCATGGTGGCGGGCGCCTGTAGTCCCAGCTACTCGGGAGGCTGAGGCAGGAGAATGGCAAATGGCATGAACCCAGGAGGTGGAGCTTGCAGTGAGCTGAGATCGCGCCACTGCACTCCAGCCTGGGCGACAGAGTGAGACTCCGTCTCAAAAAAAAAAAAAAAGTTGTTTAATTCTGAGAGTATGTCCTTCCTACTCTTTTGGCATGAAATCTTTCTTGGAGTCCACCATGAGGTATCTTTCTCAATTTTGTTTTTTCTGTAGAGATGGAGTCTCACTGTTGCCCAGGCTGGTCTCAAACTCCTGGGCTCAAGCAATCCTCCTGCCTCAGCCTCCCAAAGTGCTGGGATACAGGCGCGAGCCACTGTGCCTAGCCTAGTTACCTTTAAAAAAAAAATGTTTTTTTAATTGTACTGATCAATGAAATATACAGTCTGGGAAATGCTAAAATCCCAGACTGGAGTGCAGTGACACGATCTCAGCTCACTGCAACCTCTGCCTCCCAGGTTCAAGCACCCGCCACCACACCTGGCTAATTTTTGTATTTTGAGTAGAGATGGGGTTTCACCATGTTGACCAGGATGGTCTCAAGCACCTGACCTCAAGTGATCTGCCCGCCTCAGCCTCCCAAAGTGTTGGGATTACCGGCATGAGCCACCATGCCTGGCTCCAGCTAATTTTCATACTAAAAGTAGAGATGGGGTTCACCATGTTGGCCAGGCTGGTCTTGAACCCCTCACCTCAAGTGATCCTCCCTCCTTGGACTCCAAAGTGGTGGGATTACAGGCATGAGCCTGTACCCAGCTTATGTAAAATTTAAAATTAGCAAGACCTCATCTCTACTAAATAAATTAAATCTAAAAAATTTAAAGGCATTCTTATGAATGGGTATTATTCATTCTCTGTTACATTAGAATATGTGTAAAAGTAATTATTGCCAACATTTCTCTTGAAGGTACTTCAGGTAGTTTCTAGTCATTATTTTAGAGTACTCTGGATTATATAGCATTTTATTTATTTATTTTATTTTTGAGACAGAGTCTCACTCTGTCGCCCAGGCTGGAGTGCAGTGGTGCGATCTCAGCTCACTGCAACCTTTACCTCCCAGGTTCTAGCGATTTTCCTGCCTTAGCCTCCCGAGTAGCTGGGATTATAGGCGTATGCCACCACGCCCAGCTAATTTTTGTATTTTTAGTAGAGATGGGGTTTCATCATGTTGGCCAGGCTGGTCTTGAACTTCTGACCTCAGGAGATCCACCCGCCTCAGCCTCCCAAAGTGCTGGGATTACAGGCATGAGCCACCATGCCCACCCTAGCATTTTAAAATTATTCCAAATTACAGTTATGTTGAAATAGAGTCTTTACATTCAGTCTGCTTTATCTCTCTTTTAAGATTTAGATTGGAGTCCCAAGAGTGGTGGATTAATAGAGTTGAGACTGGGTCGTATGCTCATCCATGCCAGGGAAATAAGGCCCAAAATGTTAAATATAAATTGGAAGTAGCTAGCTCCGTGTTTTTGAGTGAGCCATAATCAGAGGTATCAATCCTAAGGTACAATCTAGGCACAAAGGAAAGTCATTTGTAGACTCACAGTACAAGAATGTTAACCATATGGAAACCCTTCTCTCATTACCAAATCATGGTCTTTAAAACCTTCTTGATATACTTGCAGGGGTGGGGGTGGGTGTGAGTCTGCCACCATCATAAGATGGTTTCTGCTACATTTGAAGTAACTGTAGGAATTGATTGCCCTTTGACATGTCATAAGCACTTGTCGCAATTCCCTAGTTTGTGGATCTCTAGACCCTTTCCTTGTCTGCTAGCTAGTGCCTCTGTTAAACATTGGGAAGGAGATGTAAAAGGAGTTAAAATGCAGGTCTGTCCAGTTTGCTCACCCTTACCTCTGATTTGCTGGGGCTGGAGGTTGAAATAAAGTTTAGAGATTGACTCTGGATTTTTTTTTTTTTTTTTTTTTTGAGACGGAGTCTCGCTCTGTCGCCCAGGCTGGAGTGCAGTGGCGCAATCTCGGCTCACTGCAAGCTCCGCCTCACGGGTTCACGCCATTCTCCTGCCTCAGCCTCTCCGAGTAGCTGGGACTACAGGCGCCCGCCACCACGCCCGGCTAATTTTTTGTATTTTTAGTAGAGGCGGGGTTTCACCGTGGTCTCGATCTCCTGACCTCATGATCCACCCGCCTCAGCCTCCCAAAGTGCTGGGATTACAAGCGTGAGCCACCGCGCCCGGCCTGACTCTGGATTTTATGAAGTCATGATCTGGTGTCCTTCCTTGGCAAAGTCAATGTTGTAAGGATGTAATGTATGTCAGTCAACAGTCTTTCTCTCCAAATTTTCCTTCAAAAACAAAACCAAAAACCAGGCCAGGCACGGTGGCTCACACCTGTAATCCCAGCACTTTGGGAGGCCAAGGCAGGCGGATCACCTGAGGTCGGGAGTTCAAGACCAGCCTGACCACCGTGGAGAAACCCCGTCTCTACTAAAAATACAAAATCAGCTGGGCGTGGTGGTGCATGCCTGTAATTCCAGCTACTAGGGAGGCTGAGGCAGGAAAATAGCTTGAACCCGGGAGGCAGAGGTTGCAGTGAGCCAAGATCACGCCATTGCACTCCAGCCTGGGCAACAAGAACAAAACTCCATCTCAAAAAAATAATAAAATAAAAAACAAAAATAATTGAGAACTATTGTTAGTATTTTTTTTTTAGGAGCAATCAGTACCCAAAGCTAATTTGTGGGAGGGAGAAGAGTAGAACCAGTGCTTTCACATATACTGGTATCACAGTGGACCTTCCTGACAATCCTATGAGCTAAGCACATTAGTTGCAGCTAGAAGATTCACTGTGCTGTGGTATACGGCCCTTGGTACATGCAGATTGATATGACTCTTTTTTTTTTTTAATTTTTGAGATGTGGTTTCTCTCTTGTTGCCTGGGCTGGAGTGTAATGGCACGATCTTGGCTCACTGTAACCTCCGCCTCCCGGGTTCAAGTGATTCTCCTGCCTCAGCCTCCCGCGTAGCTGGGATTACAGGCGCCTGCCACCACACCCGGCTAATTTTTGTATTTTTAGTAGAGATGGGGTTTTGCCATGTTGGCCAGGCTGGTCTTGTACTCCTGACCTCAGGTGATCCGCCCACCTCAGCCTCCCAAAGTGCTGAGATTACAGACGTGAACCACTGCGCCAGGCCCAATAGCACTTTTTAGGGGCGAATACATATAGTACTGTACATAAAGTGTTCATAGTGCATATGGTTTATGTTGTAAGAATGTCATGACACTGCACTTATGAGATAAAACTGATTTATTATCTGTTTCAGATTATAAGCGCCATGGCTATGGCTAGTGTTAAATTGCTTGCCGGTGTTTTAAGAAAGCCAGATGCCTGGATTGGACTCTGGGGTGTTCTCCGAGGGACACCTTCGTCATACAAACTCTGTACTTCCTGGAATCGATACTTGTATTTTTCTAGTACCAAGTTACGTGCACCAAATTATAAAACACTTTTTTATAATATATTCTCACTGAGACTTCCAGGGCTTTTACTATCTCCAGAATATATTTTTCCTTTTTCCATAAGACTCAAAAGTAATATAAGGTCTACAAAATCTACTAAAAAGTCTCTGCAAAAAGTAGATGAAGAGGACTCTGATGAAGAAAGCGATCATGACGAGATGAGCGAGCAGGAAGAGGAGCTTGAGGATGACCCTACTGTAGTCAAAAACTATAAAGACCTGGAAAAAACAGTGCAGTCTTTTCGGTATGATGTTGTCCTGAAGACGGGGCTAGATATTGGGAGAAAGTGAGTATGATATGCATTTCATTATAAACTCACTCGTAGTCGTGTTATTTTAATGTAGCATTACAAATCACTTGGCCCATATTATGGTGAAGAATAGCCACAATAAAAGGACCTTTATAGGTAACCTGCTTCAATTAATTCATTTTATAGATGAGCAAACTGATTTCCAAAGAAGTCAAGTGACTGCCTGCAAATCCTATGTGCCATATTTGAATCTAAGACACAGTTGACTGTAAGATGAACCATTGATTTAATAACAGCTTCTTGAGGAGAAAATGAATCACCATATTAGATGTATGTAGCAAGCATAAAATGTACCTGGATGTTTCACAAATGATATAATGTGAGACGCCCTCAGCTGGGCGCAGTGACTCATGCCTGTATTCCCAGCACTTTGGGAGGCTGAGCTGGGCGGATCACAAGGTCAGGAGTTCAAGACCAGCCTGGCCAATATGGTGAAACCCTGTCTCTACTAAAAATACAAAAATTAGCCGGGTGAGGTGGCAGGCGCCTGTAGTCCCAGTTACTTGAGAGGCTGAGGCAGGAGAGTCAACTTGAACCTGGGAGGCAGAGGTTGCAGTGAGCCGAGGTCGTGCCACTGCACTCCAGCCTGGGTGACAGAGTGAGACTCCATCTGAAAAAAAAAAAGGTACCTCTTAGAATTAACAGCATGATGTATAATAAGATGTTGGTTAAGAATGCACACCTTGGCCGGGCGCAGTGGCTCATGTCTGTAATCCGAGCACTTTGGGAGGCCAAGGCGGGCGGATCACGAGGTCAGGAGATCGAGACCGTCCTGGCTAGCACGGTGAAACTCCGTCTCTACTAAAAATACAAAAAATTAGCCGGGTGTGGTGGCAGGCGCCTGTAGTCCCAGCTACTCGGAGGCTGAGGCAGGAGAATGGCGTGAACCTGAGAGGCGGAGCTTGCAGTGAGCCGAGATCACGCCACTGCACTCCAGCCTGGGCGACAGAGCAAGACTCCGTCTCAAAAAAAAAACAAAAACAAACAAAAAAAAAAGAATGCAGGCTTTGGAGCCAGATTACTGGGATTTCGATCCTGGTTCTGTGTGACCTTGGGCAAGTTACTTAAACTTTCTGACCCTCAGTTTTCTCATCTGTAAAATGAAGATGATAGAACCTAGTTTAGAGAGTGGTTGCTAGGATTGAGTGAGTATATATTTATCTCAAGCACTTATAACAGTGTCTGGCACATAGTAGGTACTCAATATATGTTGGCTATTTTGAAGAAAATACTACATATGTTCATATATAATAGAGGTATTTCTGGGTTTTGTTTTGTTTTGTTTGAGACGGAGTCTCGCTCTGTTGCCCAGGCTGGAGTGCAGTGGCATGATCTTGGCTCACTGCAAGCTCCGCCTCCCGGGTTCACGCCATTCTCCTGCCTCAGCCTCCCGAGTAGTTGGGAATACAGGTGCCCACCACCACGCCTGGCTAATTTTTTTGTATTTTTTTAGTAGAGACGGGATTTCACTGTGTTAGCCAGGATGGTCTCGACCTCCTGACCTCGTGATCTGCCCACCTCGGCTGCCAAAGTGCTGGTATTACAGGCGTGAGCCACCGCGCCCGGCAAAGATTTCTTTAGTATTCTGATTCCCTCTCTGCTAGATTAATTATATAAGAATAGTGGCCTTCATTGTTCATTTATTCCCTTAGGAATGATTGCATGCATATTGTATACAATGTAAGAATTGTGATATGAATAAATGCAGAAAAACTTCTTGTGTAATTTGTACCTTTATGACCTAATGTAATGGCATAGTTCAATTTTTTAATCCTTGAAGCTTAAGAGATTCATAAAAAGGGCCGGGTACGGTGGCTCACGTCTGTAGTCCCAGCACTTTGGGAGGCCAAGGCAGGTGTATCACGAGGTCAGGTGATTGATAGCATCCTGGCTAACACAGTGAAACCCTGTCTCTACTAAAAATACAAAAAATTGGCCGGGCGTGGTGGCAGGTGCCTGTATTCCCAGCTACCTGGGAGGCTGAGGCAGGAAAATGATGTGAACCCGGGAGGCAGAGCTTGCAGTGAGCTGAGATCGCACCACCGCACTCCAGCCTGGGCGACAAAGTGAGACTCCGTCTCAAAAAAAAAAAGGTTCATAAAAATGAGCCAGCCCACAGGCCCCGCCCTTGGCATTCTGATCAGGGTGCCATTAGAGAATGTTCTCTAAACTCTGGCAAACAAATAAGGGGGCCTCTCCTTTCCCAGAGTAGTAACTCCTGCTGTTATTATTAAGCCGAGCTCCACATGTCAGTCACCTGGAATCAGATCATCAAAAAAAAGGTGTACTGATTTTTAGCTGCTTCCTCCCCTGGTCTGGTTGCCCTAGTGACTTAAATTCAGAGAGATCAGCAGCTGTCAGACTGGAATTTCCCCAGCCTCAGTACAAACTGGCAGAGGGTTTCTTAATGGCCTTGCCATACATGTGGTGCCTGGTTTTTCTTTCAGTGTACAGAGCAGGTATCTGAGGGGAAGGAAGTGCCCACTCACTTTGGCTGTTGTGAATCACCAGAGCTACAGCCTGGCCATGTAGTCTCTGCACTGGGAGTCAGGTGGAGTACCCCAGGCCCCTGTCCAGAATGGAGCTTGACATGTATGCTAAAACCTCTCTTAAGGCTCCAATTAACTGCCCAATAGCACTAGCAAATCTTTGCAGCAGTTCAACATCTATTTAGAAATGCCCTTTGGTCTCCCTGTTTTAGATACACACCAGAGCAGGTGACTTTCACTTTCCCAGGACTCAAAATGGAGACTGGGGAATCACTGTCAGAATAAACATTAATGGAGGGCCGGGTGCGGTGCTCACGCCTGTAATCCCAGCACTTTGGGAGGCCGAGGTGGGCGGATCATGAGGTCAGGAGATCGAGACCATCCTGGCTAACACGGTGAAACCCCGTCTCTACTAAAAATACAAAAAAAATTACCCGGGCATGGTGGCGGGCGCCTGTAGTCCCAGCTACTCTGGAGGCTGAGGCAGGAGAATGGCATGAACTTGGGAGGCGGAGGTTGCAGTGAGCCGAGACCGCACCACTGCACTCCAGCCTGGGCAACGGAGCGAGACTCCGTCTCAAAAAAAAAAAAAAAAAATTAATGGCAAGTGTTTCTCAAGCTTGTATATAGTTGATGCTTGAACAGTGTGGGGGTTAGGGGTGCCAACCCCCATGCAGTTGAAAAGCCACATATAACTTTGGACCCTCAGAAAACTTAACTACTAATATTTTGACACTCGGGAAAACTTAACTACTAATATAGCCTACTGTTGACCAAAGGCCTTACTGATACACAGTTACAATAAAGTAAGCTAGAGAAAAGAAAATGTTATTAAGAACATCAGCTTTCTTTCTTTCTTTCTTTCCTTCTTTCTTTCTTTCTTTCTTTCTTTCTTTCTTTCTTTCTTTCTTTCTTTCTTTCTTTCTTTCTTTCTTTCTTTCTTTCTTTCTTTCTTTCTTTCTTTCTTTCTTTCTTTCTTTCTTTCTTTCTTTCTTTCTTTCTTTCTTTCTTTCTTTCTTTCTTTCTTTCTTTCTTTCTTTCTTTCTTTCTTTCTTTCTTTCTTTCTTTCTTTCTTTCTTTCTTTCTTTCTTTCTTTCTTTCTTTCTTTCTTTCTTTCTTTCTTTCTTTCTTTCTTTCTTTCTTTCTTTCTTTCTTTCTTTCTTTCTTTCTTTCTTTCTTTCTTTCTTTCTTTCTTTCTTTCTTTCTTTCTTTCTTTCTTTCTTTCTTTCTTTCTTTCTTTCTTTCTTTCTTTCTTTCTTTCTTTCTTTCTTTCTTTCTTTCTTTCTTTCTTTCTTTCTTTCTTTCTTTCTTTCTTTCTTTCTTTCTTTCTTTCTTTCTTTCTTTCTTTCTTTCTTTCTTTCTTTCTTTCTTTCTTTCTTTCTTTCTTTCTTTCTTTCTTTCTTTCTTTCTTTCTTTCTTTCTTTCTTTCTTTCTTTCTTTCTTTCTTTCTTTCTTTCTTTCTTTCTTTCTTTCTTTCTTTCTTTCTTTCTTTCTTTCTTTCTTTCTTTCTTTCTTTCTTTCTTTCTTTCTTTCTTTCTTTCTTTCTTTCTTTCTTTCTTTCTTTCTTTCTTTCTTTCTTTCTTTCTTTCTTTCTTTCTTTCTTTCTTTCTTTCTTTCTTTCTTTCTTTCTTTCTTTCTTTCTTTCTTTCTTTCTTTCTTTCTTTCTTTCTTTCTTTCCCTCTGTGGCCCAGGCTGCAATCTACTCGGCTTGCTGCTGCCCGCGCCGCGGACTGCCTGGGACTGCCGGCGCGCGCCACCGCTGCCTGCCTTTTCTCCTTTGGATGCAGGCACGCGTTCGCCATCTTGGCCACGCTGGTCGCCGACTCCTGACGCCGAGTGCTCTGCCTGCCTCAGCCTCCTGAGGTACTGGGACTACAGACGGAGTCTCTCTCACCCAGTGCTCGGTGTTGCCCGGGCTGGAGTGCGGTGGCGTGGTCTGGCCTCGCGGCAGCCTCTACCCCCCGGCCGCCTGCCTTGGCCTGCCAGGGTGCTGGGATTGCAACCCCTGCCCAGCCACCGCCCCATCTGGAAGGTGGGGAACGCCTCTGCCCGGCCGCCCCGTCTGGGAGGTGAGGGGCACCTCTGCCTGGCCGCCCCGTCTGGGAGGTGAGGAGCGCCTCTGCCCGGCCGCCCCGTCTGGGAAGTGAGGAGCGCCTCTGCCCGGCCGCCCCGTCTGGGAAGTGAGGAGCGCCACTGCCCGGCCACCCACCGTCTGGGAAGTGAGGAGCGCCTCTGCCCGGCCACCCACCGTCTGGGAAGTGAGGAGCGCCTCTGCCCGGCCACCCACCGTCTGGGAAGTGAGGAGGGCCTCTGCCCGGCCGCCCTGTCTGGGAAGTGAGGAGCGCCTCTGCCCGGCCACCCACCGTCTGGGAAGTGAGGAGCGCCTCTGCCCGGCCACCCACCGTCTGGGAAGTGAGGAGCGCCTCTGCCCGGCCACCCACCGTCTGGGAGGTGAGGAACGCCTCTGCCCGGCCACCCACCGTCTGGGAGGTGAGGAGCGCCTCTGCCCGGCCACCCACCGTCTGGGAGGTGAGGAGCGCCTCTGCCCGGCCACCCACTGTCTGGGAGGTGAGGAGCGCCTCTGCCCGGCCACCCCGTCTGGGAAGTGAGGAGCGCCTCTGCCCGGCCACCCATCGTCTGGGAAGTGAGGAGCGCCTCTGCCCGGCCACCCCGTCTGGGAAGTGAGGAGCGCCTCTGCCCGGCCACCCCGTCTGGGAAGTGAGGAGCGCCTCTGCCCGGCCACCCATCGTCTGGGAAGTGAGGAGCGCCTCTGCCCGGCCTCCCATCGTCTGGGAGGTGAGGAGCGCCTCTGCCCGGCCGCCCCATCCGGGAAGAGGTGAGGAGCGCCTCTGCCCGGCCGCCCCGTCCGGGAAGAAGTGAGGAGCGCCTCTGCCCGGCCGCCCCGTCCGGGAAGAAGTGAGGAGCGCCTCTGCCCGGCCGCCCCGTCCGGGAAGAAGTGAGGAGCGCCTCTGCCCGGCCGCCCCGTCTGGGAAGAAGTGAGGAGCGCCTCTGCCCGGCCGCCCCCGTCCGGGAAGAAGTGAGGAGCGCCTCTGCCCGGCCGCCCCGTCCGGGAAGAAGTGAGGAGCGCCTCTGCCCGGCCGCCCCCGTCCGGGAAGAAGTGAGGAGCGCCTCTGCCCGGCCGCCCCGTCTGGGAAGTGAGGAGCGCCTCTGCCCGGCCGCCCCGTCCGGGAAGAAATGAGGAGCGCCTCTGCCCGGGCGCCCCATCCGGGAAGAAGTGAGGAGCGCCTCTGCCCGGCCGCCCCATCCGGGAAGAAGTGAGGAGCGCCTCTGCCCGGCCACCCACCGTCTGGGAAGTGAGGAGTGCCTCTGCCCGGCCGCCCCGTCTGGGAAGTGAGGAGCGCCTCTGCCCGGCCGCCCCGTCCGGGAAGAAGTGAGGAGCGCCTCTGCCCGGCCGCCCCATCCGGGAAGAAGTGAGGAGCGCCTCTGCCCGGCCGCCCCGTCCGGGAAGAAGTGAGGAGCGCCTCTGCCCGGCCGCCCCGTCTGGGAGGTGAGGAGCGCCTCTGCCCGGCCGCCCCGTCCGGGAAGAAGTGAGGAGTGCCTCTGCCCGGCCGCCCCATCCGGGAAGAAGTGAGGAGTGCCTCTGCCCGGCCACCCATCGTCTGGGAAGTGAGGAGCACCTCTGCCCGGCCACCCACCGTCTGGGAAGTGAGGAGCGCCTCTGCCCGGCCGCCCCGTCTGGGAAGTGAGGAGCGCCTCTGCCCGGCCACCCACCGTCTGGGAAGTGAGGAGCGCCTCTGCCCGGCCGCCCCGTCTGGGAAGTGAGGAGCGCCTCTGCCCGGCCACCCACCGTCTGGGAAGTGAGGAGCGCCTCTGCCCGGCCACCCACCGTCTGGGAAGTGAGGAGCGCCTCTGCCCGGCCGCCCCGTCTGGGAAGTGAGGAGCGCCTCTGCCCGGCCACCCCGTCTGGGAAATGAGGAGCGCCTCTGCCCGGCCACCCATCGTCTGGGAAGTGAGGAGCGCCTCTGCCCGGCCACCCATCGTCTGGGAAGTGAGGAGTGCCTCTGCCCGGCCGCCCCGTCTGGGAGGTGAGGAGCGCCTCTACCCGGCCGCCCCGTCCGGGAGGAAGTGAGGAGCGCCTCTGCCCAGCCGCCCCGTCCGGGAGGAAGTGAGGAGCGCCTCTGCCCGGCCGCCCCGTCCGGGAGGAAGTGAGGAGCGCCTCTGCCCGGCTGCCCCGTCCGGGAAGAAGTGAGGAGCGCCTCTGCCCGGCCGCCCCGTCCGGGAAGAAGTGAGGAGCGCCTCTGCCCGGGCGCCCCTTCCGGGAAGAAGTGAGGAGCGCCTCTGCCCGGCCGCCCCATCCGGGAAGAAGTGAGGAGGGCCTCTGCCCGGCCACCCATCGTCTGGGAAGTGAGGAGCGCCTCTGCCCGGCCACCCACCATCTGGGAAGTGAGGAGCGCCTCTGCCCGGCCGCCCCGTCCGGGAAGAAGTGAGGAGCGCCTCTGCCCGGCCGCCCCGTCCGGGAAGAAGTGAGGAGCGCCTCTGCCCGGCCGCCCCGTCCGGGAAGAGGGGAGGAGCGCCTCTGCCCGGCCGCCCCGTCTGGGAAGAAGTGAGGAGCGCCTCTGCCCGGCCACCCCGTCGGGAAGAAGTGAGGAGCGCCTCTGCCCGACCACCCATCGTCTGGGAAGTGAGGAGCGCCTCTGCCCGGCCACCTATCGTCTGGGAAGATGTGAGGAGCGTCTCTGCCTGGCCGCCCGGTCTGGGAAGTGAGGAGCCCCTCTGTCCGGCCGCCCCGTGTCTGGGTAGAAGTGAGGAGCTCCTCTGCCTGGCCGCTCCGTCTGGGAGGTCTACCACGGAGGCCAGAAGCAATGTGGGGGCTGGACGTGGTGGCTCACGCCTGTGGTCCCGGCACTCTGGGGGGCGAGGCGGGTTGATCACTTCGGGCTAGGAGTTCGAGACCAGTCTGGCCAACTTGGCGAAACATGAAGAATACAACAGACAAACCAACCAACCAACTCAATGACAACAAAACAGGTCTACCCTGGAGTCATACTCTAATTTTTTCTATTTTCCTCCCTTTCTGATCCTTTATCCCACTTTCTTTTTCTTCCTCTTCCTTCTCCCTCTTCTTTGTCAAATAGAGGATTGAGTTATTATCACTGATCCATATAAAGTCCCTCTCTCATTTATTTTAACTCCCACCCCCATTTCTATTCCCCGACTTCCCATGTGCAACCTTCCTAATATGTTTGATACGCATCTTTTTGTTTGTATGTATTTTTAGAAAATGTTTATTGTTTTTGTATGCAAAAAAAATTAATAAAAAAAAAAATAAATAAAAAAAAAAAAAAAAAAAAAAAAAAAAAAGAACATCATAAGGAAGTGAAAATATATTTACTATTTATTAAGTGGAAGTGGATCATCATGAAGGTCTTCATCCTGGCTGAGGAGAAGGAGGAAGAGGAGGCATTGGACTTGCTGTCTCAGGGGTGGCAGAGGCTAAAGGAAATCCACATATAAGTGGATCTGCACAGTTTGGACCCGTGCTGGCCAAGGGTCAACTGCAATTGTTTTGAGTATATTTCTATATTTTAAAGCACTTTACCTTTAAAAAAAATAGATTTGAGGCCGGTCGCGGTGGTTCATGCCTGTAATCCCAGCACTTTGGGAGGCCAGGGCGGGTGGATCACGAGGTCAGGAGTTCAAGACCAGCCTGGCCAACATAGTGAAACCCTGTCTCTACTAAAAATACAAAAGTTAGGCATGTTGGTGTGTGCCTGTAGTCCCAGCTACTGGGAGGCTGAGGCAGGAGAATCACTTGAACCCGGGAGGTGGAGGTTGCAGTGAGCCGAGATGGCACCACTGCACTCCAGCTTGGGCAACAGAGTGAGACTTTGTCTCAAAAAACAAAAAAAAAAATAGATTTGAGGTTACAAGTGTAGTTTTGTTAAATGGATATATTGTGTAGTGATGAAGTCTGGGCTTTAGTGTACCCATCACCCAAATTGTGTACATTGTTGCTTTTTTTTTGTTTTGTAGCAAAGTGGAAGATGCTTTCTACAAAGGTGAACTCAGGCTGAATGAGGAAAAATTATGGAAGAAAAGCAGAACGGTGAGATACTAACCTAAAATGACAGCCAGATGTTTTCGTCTCTTACTCTGCTAGTAACTCAATTAATGTTGTCCCAGATTTTCCCTCTGGCTACTCTTCTTTCTCTGAGGTCCTCTGTGGTCCTCCACGTCAAGCTGGTGGGAATCAGCTACAGGCTTCAGACACACAGGCACTTTCACTTTTGCAGACTTAATGACCTGATGAAGCTTCTCCCTTTTAAAATTTTAGAATACACCACTGGCAGAATACAGAACTGGCAGAAATCCATTAATTAAACTTCCAGGTCATTAATGTTAGCCCTCATGAAATCCTCATAATCAGATTTCAAAGAAACATTTGATCCACGTAGAGTTGTTCTTTGGCCAGTGGTATCTGAGCAGATGTGTAATTCTGTACAGCTCAGCAGTACCCAGTGAGTGCTTGCTGGATGCACGGCTTTGTGTGCAGAGCAGTTATAGAAAAGGATGTGTTCTGTATTTTCTGACAAGTCCGTATCAATACTGTTGATAAGTGAAAGTCAGTTACAAGAAAATGTGTTTCCAGTATCCACTTTTCTAACAATAAATCATATATAAAAATTCTGGGGCACAGTGGCTCATGCTTGTAATCCCAGCACTTTGGGAGCTGAGGCCAGCGGATCGCTTGAGCCCAGGAGTTGAAGACCAGCCTGGGCAACATGGCAAAACTCTGTCTCTACAAAAAATACAAAAAATTAGCCAGGCTTGGTGGCAGGCGCTTGTCCCAGCTACTCGGGAGGCTGAGACGGGAGGATTATCTGAGCCTGGGAGGTCGAGGCTGCAGTGAGCCATAATCATGCCAGTGCACTCCAGCTTGGGTGACAGAGTGAGACCCTGTCTCAAAAAAAAAATTCTGGCCGGGCACAGTGGCTCACGCCTGTAATCCCAGCACTTTGGGAGGCCGAGGCAGGCGGATCACGAGGTCAGGAGATCAAGACCATTCTGGCTAGCACAGTGAAACCCCGTCTCTACTAAAAATACAAAAAAAAATTAGCCGGGTGTGGTGGCGGGCGCCTGTAGTCCCAGCTACTTGGGAGGCTGAGGCAGGAGAATGGCATGAACCTGGGAGGCGGAGCTTGCAGTGAGCCAAGATCGTGCCACTGCACTCCAGCCTGGGCGACAAAGCAAGACTCCGTCTCAAAAAAAAAAAACATTTCTGTTAGAAAATTTTTTTTGTAAAAGTAAATTACGTATATATATACATCTGGAATTAAAATACTGCTATTACTAGCATTTATCTTTAAGTGAAGCATTATGAGTTATGTTAATTTTCTTCATGCTTTTTATTTTCTGAATTTTTTTACCATGATTATGTATCACTTTCATAATTGGAAAAAATACTGATAATAAAAGTTAACAAAACACAATAAAAAGGTATGACAGAGACCCTTAAAAAGTGTGGAAGACACAAGACGTGAGGTATTGAAAGACATAGTCTAACTCAGTGTTCAGGGAACAAAGGTTCCAGAGAAGTTAGACATACTTTGGAGATTGTTTTCATTTCATCTTTCATATTTCAAAATACCCCTGGGGTTGGAGGATCCGAGCTACATCCGGTTGCCCTAGGACATGGGAAATTGAGGCTGTCAGCTGTCAGCCGTGCATTCGGGTGAGCACTGAGGCTTCCTGCAGTCCTTGCTAACTGGGATCATGCAGGTTCTTGCAGCTCTGTGGGCAGAAGGAGGGAAAGCTCCCCCATGCTATCTCAGCCGCCAAGTCCCAAGGCCCTGGTGATGCCCCTGACTTGAACCGGCAGGCTGGGACTGTGGCTGGCTGTCAGCAGCTGTTGCTCAGTGAGCTACATGCAGTCATAAGCCCTTCTCATCTCTGAATAGCTTTTTCCTGCTGTAGCCTGCCCTCCTTCTAAGCTGCAGTATTCCAAAAACAAGATGTGTTCTTGGAGTAAAGAATGATTACTCCCTGAACACCCTGTCTCTGTGCTGGGGCCTCATTTACAAACCCCACTAGACTATTTTTCCTCACACCCCCTCCCACCCGCCCCCGTTTTGTGATGTTGTTAACTACAGCCTAATTGCTGCTGCTTCATTCTGCCTTGGGTGTTCTGTTGTCTCAGCTGCCTTCCAGGTTTCTTGTGAGGGTCAGCAAAGGAAGGGGGCATTATTAACACTCAGCTGTCTTGTTACTAGGAGGCCTGGTAGCCATAGAAACTGCAGCTAACTAGAGATTTGAAATGTAGATATTTGGAACAGCCCCTAATCCCAGCCAGTTTTGCTTTGTGTCTGCTGAGGGACAGGGCCGTGGAGGGGAATAAAGAATGCCTCGCCTTCCCTGGCCTGCTCTGTGGAGCCTGTGCCTGGCTGCTGACCCCAAAGGGTCAGGTGCTTTTCTGATGCTGCAGCTCTAACCCTGGCTGCCTGCGATTCAGCAAAGCTTTTCTTTGAGCTGAAAACCAGGTGAAGCCCAGGGTGTGGTAGGTGTTGGGTAACTGTTGATTAAACAGTGGGTATGTGGTGTCCAAGTATGGGGATTGAATCCTTCCTAAACTCAACTCTTCTGGGATCAGTTGGGTAAAGGAGGAACACCCCTTCTCTGTGCTACAAGGAAGCCCCAAAGGGATTCATTCTTTTGTGTGTGTGTGTGTGTGTGTGTGTGTGTGTGTGTATTTTTAGTAGAGATGGGGTTTCACTGTGTTAGCCAGGATGGTCTCGATCTCCTGACCTTGTGATCCACCTGCCTCAGCCTCCCAAAGTGATGGGATTACAGGCGTGAGCTACCGCATCTGGCCAAAGGGATTCATTCTTTAGCCACACACTAGCCTTTTCTTTCCAGAGACAGACATCATGCACAGTATCTCTATGAAAGGATATATACAGAGTATCCTTTTCTTTGTATATCTTTTTTAATTTTCTTTTTCTTTTTCTTTAGTTTATTTTGGAGACAGGGTCCTGCTCGGTTACCCAGGCTGGAGTGCAGTGGTGCAGCCACAGCTCATTGCAGCCTTGACCTTCTGGGCTCAAGTGATCTTCCCACCTCAGCCTCCCGAGTAGCTGGTATGACAGGCACACCACCAAACGTCTGGTTAATTTTTTATTTTTTATAGAGACAGGGTCTCACTGTGTGGTCCAGGCTGGTCTTGAACTCCTGACCTCAAGTGATCCACCCACCTTGGCCTCCCAAAATTCTGAGATTACAGGCATGAGACACCACACCTGGCCTATATACCTTTTCTTTGTATACGCTTTTGTATCTTCTAAATTTTGTATCACATGCATATATTACTTATTAAAAATGAATTGCAGGCCGGGCACAGTGGCTCACACCTGTAATCCCAGCACTTTGGGAGGTCAAGGCAAGCAGAACACTTGAGGCCAGGAGTTCAAGACCAGCCTGGCCAACATGGTGAAACCCTATCTCTACTAAAAAATACAGAAAGTTACCCGGGCATGGTGGCAGGCTCCTGTAATTCCAGCTATTCAGGAGGCTGAGGCAGGAGAACCATTTGAATCCAGGAGGTGGAGCTTGCAGTGAGCCAAGATCGTGCCATTGCACTCCAGCCTGGGCAACACAGCGAGACTCTATCTCAAAAAACAAACAAAGAATTTTAGCTGAGCAAGTTGGTGCGTGTCTGTAGTCCCAGCCACTTGGGAAGCTGAGGAAGGAGTGTCGTTGAGCCCAGGAGTTTGAGGCTGTAGTACACTATGATTATGCCTATGAATAGCCACTGCATTCCAGCCTGGGCAACATGTGAGACCTCATCTCTAAACATTTTTAAAATAATAATAATTTGAATGAAATAAGGTTATACCAAAAAGGTAAAGCAGAGTTTCCAAGCCTTGTATTTCTTTTTTTTTGAGACAGCCTTGCTCTTGTTGCCCAGGCTGGAGTGCGATGGCACGATCTCGGCTCACTGCAACCTCCGCCTCCCAGGTTCAAGCAATTCCCTTATTCAGCCTCCCGAGTACCTGGGATTACAGGCACCTACCATCACGTCCCGCTAATTTTTGTATTTTTAGTAGAGACGGGGTTTCGCCATGTTGGCCAGGCTGGTCTTGAACTCCTGACCTCGTGATCCACCCTCCTCAGCCTCCCAAAGTGCTGAGATTACAGGCGTGAGCCACCGCGCCCAGCCTGTATTTCTAGACAGATTTTTTAAAATGTCCACATAGGCTGAAGTAGTGATTTTAAAAAATTGAACCCAGGGCTGGGCGCGGTGGCTCACACTTGTAATCCCAGCACTTTGGGAGGCCGAGGCAGGTGGATCATGAGGTCAAGAGATGAAGACCATCCTGGCCAACATGATGAGACCCCGTCTCTACTAAAAATACAAAAATTAGCTGGGTGTGGTGGCACACGCCTGCAGTCCCAGCTACTCGGGAGGCTGAGGCAGGAGAATCGCTTGAAACTGGGAGGTGGAGGTTGCAGTGAGCCGAGATCACACCACTGCACTCCAGCCTGGTGACACAGTGAGACTCCATGTCAAAAAAAAAAAAAAAAAGAAAAAAAAAATTGAACCCAGCAGAACTACAGAAGGGTGGAACCCCCCTACCCCTGCCCAGGTACCTGTGTTGTCCTACCCCTCAAACCCAAGGGGAGAAACAGTCTTGACGATAGCTGTGGTATGAGCCTTTCTGCTTCTCAGCCCACAGGAGAGGAAGTTAATGGTTTAAAATCTGCCCCTGCGTGAGTTTTATATCCAGCTATTGTGGGTTTCCTGGATTGGCCAGTATAGTGTTGTGGCAAGCAGGTGTGCATGCCCATGTTGTGGACTGACTATTGGGCCTGCAGAGGTCTTGAGTGGGTGGGAGAATAGACATGGGCTTGTTCTGGTGAGGTTGAAAGGTTTCAGAGTCTGAAGTTGTATCTGCCTTAAAGAACATTAATTGTAAAATAAGATAAAAGTCAGCATTTGACACCATACTTCTTAAACAGAAGCCCTCTAGTAGCGTTATAAATGGCCATGTGTGCCCAGTTACTGTCAGTGGTCCACACATGGGGCTTGCTCACCCTCTACTGGAAGCACTGGTGAGGGGTATGAGATGGCTCCCAGTCATCCCTGGCTTGTGTTTTAGTAGAAGCAGCAGCATGTGGCTCCTGGGTCTGTTTGGCCCTTCTTTTTTTTTTTTTTTTTTTTTGAGACAGAGTTTCGCTCTTGTCGCCCAGGCTGGAGTGCAATGGCACCATCTTGGCTCACCGCAACCTCTGCCTCCTGGGTTCAAGCGATTCTCCTGCCTCAGCCTCCCAAGTAGCTGGGATTACAAGTGTGCGCCACCACGCCTGGCAAATTTTGTATTTTTAGTAGAGACGGGGTTTCACCATGTTGGTCAGGCCAGTCTTGAACTCCTGACCTCAGGTGATCCACCCACCTTGGCCTCCCAAAGTGCTGGGATTACAGGTGTGAACCACTGCACTTGGCCCTGTTTGGCCCTTCTTGAGTGTCTGGAAAGATCCGTTGAGATCCTGAGCTGCCTGGACCAGGTATCTGTCTTGGGCTGTCCATACCTTCAGCACAGACCAGTGTCCTTGGCCTTGGAGCTGACATAACTGCCCCAGGGTATGCATTGCACTGCCTCAACTGAAGCTGCTTTCTGTGCAAAAATGGGTTTGACCTCAGCCCTTTAACCCATTGAATCAGCATCCAACTCTGCTTTCTGTGGCATTCTACCTTTGTGAGTTGAGGCAAGCGTTGCACTGGAAATTGTCTTCCCAGTGCATGTAGTAATTACTGTGCACACAGTCTCTAAGACTGCCCCCACTTTCTTTGTCTTTTGCCAGTGTTACCAAGATAAATGTGTCCATTCAAATATTTCCTTAAGTCACCCAAGAGATGTGAGTATTTGAGCTACTCTGCACAGGGACTATCCACAGCCAGCCAGTTGTCTAGTTCTGAAGGAAGGACACTGGCTGATATTGAGGCCCTTGTATTTGAGGTACCCTCCCTTTCTTTCTTTTTTTTTCTTTTTTTTGAGATGGAGTCTCCCTCTGTCGCCCAGGCTGGCATGCAGTGACATGATCTTGGCTCACTATAACCTCCACTTCCCGGGTCCAAGCGATTCTCCTGCCACAGCCTCCCGAGTATTTGGGATGACAGGCACCCACCACCACACACAGCTAATTTTTGTATTGTTAGTAGAGACGGGGTTTCACCATGTTGGCCAGGCTGGTCTCGAACTCCTGACCTCAGGTGATCCACCGAGCTTGGCCTCCCAAAGTGCTGGGATTACAGGTGTGAGCCACTGCACCTGACCTTTCACCCTCTCTTTCACGCTGAGGCACTGGGGATAGGTGACAGTGACCGAGGTCAGGGCCTTTTCTCACCTGCCCCTCCTCCGAGTCATGATCATGTGGTGAAAACTCAGAGCAGTAATGTTTGCATTGGCCTGGATTTCCCGAAGTGTAACCAAGCCTCCGTTTTCTTTTAATTTTCAGGTGAAAGTGGGAGATACATTGGATCTTCTCATTGGAGAGGATAAAGAAGCAGGAACAGAGACAGTTACGCGGATTCTCTTGAAAAAAGTGTTTGAAGAGAAGACTGAAAGTGAAAAATACAGAGTGGTGTTACGGCGGTGGAAAAGTTTAAAGTTGCCTAAGAAGAGAATGTCTAAATAAATGGATTGCTTTTTAGCAATAAAGCTGCTTTCTAGTGATAAAGGAAGGGGGCACCTGAAAAATAGGACATTTTTATTAAAATAAAGTTCTCTTAGTGTTTGTGGAATCTGCTGAGCCATTTTGTGGAAATTGGGATCCATATCTGGAGATACTTCCCAAGGCCTGCCTCACCCCCACCTCCTGCCCACCTTGATCCATGCTCCTTTGACCTCCTCGTGTGAGAACCCCTTTGCCAGAGTGAGACGTGTGCAGAATGAACTAAGCCCCAGAGGGTTTTAATGGCTTGCCTGCTGTGTCCCACATAAACTACCTCAGGAGTCATTGTAAAATAAACTGGCCTTGTTGTCTCTTAGTGTTTTTATTTATTTAAAATGTTCCCTGTCCAGCGGGGCCAGCTTCCCAGGTTCAGGTTTCTTTAGACAAAACCAAGCAAAGTCAAGGGTACCTTCAGATGTTAGGGAATAACCTCTGGGAGAGCCCTTTCTCCCCCTGCCCTTCTGAATTACCTGGGGGGGATCTTAGTTCCCTTCAATTTGTCTTCACAAGTGTGGATGAATAAAGTTGTTTCAGCTAATTTCAAACCAGCTAATTAGAGCCCATTTGAAATTATTAGTTTAGGGCAGGGGTCCATAAACGAAGGAAGCCAAAAACTTGTTTTTCTATGGCCCTTGAGCCAAGAATGGTTTTTACATCACATGCGCATGCACACACACACACACAGCCAGAGACCTGTGGCCCACAAAGCCTAAAATACTTACTTTAAAAAAACTAAACTTTTTGGCTGGGCACAGTGGCTTACACCTGCTAACTCGGCATTTTGGGAGGCTAAGGCAGGTGGATCACTTAATCCCAGGAATTTGAGACCAGCCTGGGGGCAATATAGTGAGACTTCATCTCTCTCTTTAAAAAAAAGCCATATTTTTGTAGAGGAGGGTTCTTGCTCTGTTGCCCAGGCTGTCTCCAACTCCTGAGCTCAGGTGACTGTCTCACTTGGGCTTCCTAAAGTGCTGGGATTACAGGCATGAGCCACTGTGCCTGGCCAAAGCCTAAAACATTTACTATCTACCACTTCACAGAAAAAGTTTTTTGACCCCTAGTTTAGAGTAATAGGTAAGGGTTTAATTTTTGGGTGAAAGTAAACATACCTGTTTTATCAATGAAGAGAATGAAACCAATTCTAATTCTCAGTGTCATAAAACGGATGAAGGCTTAACAGTAGTGTGGTGGGGTAGACACATACATGATGTACATCATCTAAGAAACGACTTATGGATGAATAGGCCAGGCTATAGATTCCCAGGAGCTGTTTCCTGGCACTTGGAGAGGTCACCTCCAATAAGAGACTTGTTAGATTATGTCACATCAAAAAGACTGGCTGGTCCAGGAGCAGAGGCTCACACCTGTAATCCCAACACTGGGAGGCTGAGACTTGAGTTCAGGAATTTGAGACCAGCCTGGCCAACATGGTGAAACCCCATGTCTACTAAAAATACAAAAATTAGCTGGGCATGGTGGCAGGCACCTGTAATCCCAACTACTCAGGAGGCTGAGGCAGGAGAATCACTTGAACCTGGGAGGCGGAGTTTGCGGTGAGCAGAGATCGCGCCCCTGCACTCCAACCTGGGCAAAAAGAGCAAGACTCCATCTCAAAAAAAAGACCCTGTATCTGGGCTCTTATTTGTCCCTCAGGAACTCCTGAGAATCCTTAACTGTCAGTGAAGAGAAACTTCTATAGCCCAAAGCAGTGGGATGTTTGGGCTCATGTGTCTGGAACTGTTTGTTAACCAGCTTGTTTTTCTTTTTCTTTTTCTTTTTCTTTTTCTTTTTTTTTTTTTTTTTTTTTTTTTTTTTGAGATGCACTCTTGCTCTGTCACCAGGCTGGAGTGCAGTGGTGTGATCTCGGCTCACTGCAACCTCTGCCTCCCGGGTTCAAGCGATTCTCCTGCCTCAGCCTCCCAAGTAGCTGGGAGTACGGGCACACACTACCGAGCCCAGCTAATTTTTGTATTTTTAGTAGAGACAGGGTTTTGCCATTGTTGGCCAGGATGGTCTCAATCTCAACCTCATGATCCGCCCGCCTCAGCCTCCCAAAGTGCTGGGCTTGCAGGCGTGAGCCACCGCAGCTGGCCTACCAGCTTGTTTTTCAAAAGACTCAAGAAAATTGATTTTTATTTGAAAAGTTAAACTCTCAGGAAGAAATAATATATACTGTGCAGTGTAACAGAGGGGTTTTCTATTTTACTATTTGTGAATTTGGCTTTATTGAGTCATCAGTAAAAATAGTAGCTTAATTTCCACGCGTTATTTATGATTTTTTTTTTTTTTTTTTTTTTGAGATGAGGTCTTGCTCTGTCGCCCAGGCTGGAGTGCAGTGGTGTGATCTCGACTCACTGCAACCTCCACCACCTGAGTTCAGATTCTCCTGCCTTAGCCTGCCAAGTAGCTGGGATTACAGGCCTCTGCCACCATGCCCCCCCAGATTTTTTTATATTTTTATTACAGACAGGGTTTCACCATGCTGGCCAGGCTGGTCTTGAACTCCTGACCTCAGGTGATCCACAAACCTCAGCCTCCCAAAGTGCTGGGATTACAGGCATGAGCCACCGCACCTGGCCTGAATTATAATTTATAATTATAATTATAATTTAGGAAATTAGATGCCCATACCTTTTCTCATCTTCTCCTTCCTCCCACGTCCCCCTTCACCTTCCCCCTCCCCCTTCCTTCCCATCTCTTGACTTCTCTTTGGAAAGTGGTTAGAAAACCTACGAAACCCTGGTTGGTGAGGGCAGCACAATCTAGTGATGTCAGGGGTCCTGGTGTTCAGGCCCAGTCCTGCCATTAGCACATTGGGTTATCTTGGTCATAGTTTTACCTTAACCTCTCTGAGCCGGTTTCCTCACTGGTCAAATGGGGATCAAGGTACTGATTGTTCTATCTTGTGTCTTAAAAAAGAAAGTTAAAATGTGTAGTATGAGGTAAGATGCATTGACAGTAGCTAGAAAACAGAAAGGGCCATTTGAAAGGCTTTTTTGAAGTTCTATTGGTCATTAGTACCTCAACTTAGCTGCTTGGGAGGGTTTCATTGGCCCATTCAAACCTTCTGTTTTTTAAAAAAACAAAGGCACAGTGGTTCATGCCTGTAATCGCAGCAATTTGGGAGGCCGAAGTGGGCGGATCACCTGAGGTTAGGAATTCAAGACCAGCCTCACCAACACGGTGAAACCTCATCTCTATTAAAAATCCAAAAAAATGGCAGGGCATGGTGGGTCATGCCTGTAATCCCAGCACTTTGGGAGGCCGAGGCGGGTGGATCGCCTGAGGTCAGGAGTTCGAGACCAGCCTGGCCAACGTGGTGAAAACCTAACTCTACTAAAAATACAGAAATTAGCCAGGCTTGGTGGCGGGTGCCTGTAATCCCAGCTACTCGGGAGGCTGAGGCAGGAGAATCGCTTGAACCTGGGAGGTGAAGGTTGCAATGAGCCAAGATGGTGCTGGCCGGGCACGGTGGCTCACGCTTGTAATACCAGCACTTTGGGAGGCTGAGGCGGGCAGATCACGAGGTCAGGAGATCGAGACCATGGTGAAACCCCGTCTCTACCAAAAATACAAAAAATCAGCCGGGCGTAGTGGCGGGCGCCTGTAGTCCCAGCTACTCGGAGAGGCTGAGGCAGGAGAATGGCGTGAACCTGTGAGGCGGTGCTTGCAGTGAGCCGAGATTGTGCCACTGCACTCCAGCCTGGGTGACAGAGCAAGACTCCGTCTCAAAAAAAAGAAAAAAAAGATAGTGCCATGGCACTCCAGCCTGGGCGATAAGAGCAAGACTCTATCTCAGAAAAAAAAAAGGGCCAGGTGCAGTGGCTCACGCCTGTAATCCCAGCACTTTGGGAGGCGGGCGGATCACAAGGTCAGGAGATCAAGACCATCCTGGCCATGGTGAAACCCCATCTCTACTAAAATACAAAAAAGCAATTAGCCAGGCATGGTGGCGGCACCTGTAGTCCCAGCAATTCAGGAGGCAGAGGCAGGAGAATCGCTTGACCCCAGGACGCAGAGGTTGCAGTCACCTGAGATCATGCCACTGCACTCCAGCCTGGCGACAGAGAGACTCCGTCTCAAAAAAAAAAAAAAATTAAAAAAAATGAATAAAATAATATCCCCCAAATGTCTACTTTTTAAAAAAATGTTAAAAATAATAAACTTTGCCTACCCATCTATGTAAATTTCCAGGAAAACTAGTAAATGCTATTTAAAAACTTTTTTTATTATCTTTTTATTTTTCCCTACTTTCAAGCTAACAAGTTATAGTAAATGCTATTTGGCAGGGAAATGCAATTAGCACCATGTTTCCCAGAGGAGATCTGTTTCTTTTGAAAGGATTACCGCCACTGGTAAAAGAGCTGGCTGGGGTTGGGCACGGTGGCTCACGCCTGTAATCCCAGAACTTTGGGAGGCCAAGGCGGGCGGATCACGAGGTCAGGAGATGGAGACCATCCTGGATAACACGGTGAAACCTCATCTCTACTAAAAATACAAAACAAAACAAAAAATGCCCAGCATGGTGGTGGGCGCCTGTAGTCCCAGCTACTCGGGAGGCTGAGGCAGGAGAATGCTGTGAACCCAGGAGGTGGAGCTGGCAGTGAGCCGAGATTGCGCCACTGCACTCCAGCCTGGGCGACAGAGCGGGACTCCATCTCAAAAAAAAAAAAAAAAAAAAAGAAGAAGAATGGCTGGCTGGATAGTCCTCTTCCAAAAGTCATAACTTTAAATTGTTTCATCCTTTAAAAACTGCAGACACTAGCAATATTTTCAGACTTTCCTGGGAAAGCAAGAACTATATCTTAGATTAAAAAAACAATTCGGGGTCGGGCGCAGTGGCTCAGGCTTGTAATCCCAGCACTTTGGGAGGCTGAGGCTGGCGGATCATGAGATCAAGAGGTCGAGACCATCCTGGCCAACATGGTGAAACCTGGTCTCTACTAAAAATACAAAAATTAGCTGGGTGTAGTGGCACATGCCTGTAGCCCCAGCTACTCAGGAGGCTGAGGCAGGAGAATCACTTGAAACCGGGAGGCGGAGGTTGCAGTGACCCGAGATTATACCACTGCACTTCAGCCTGGTGACAGAGCAAGACTCTATCAAAAAAAAAAAAAAATTCTAGCTGGGCACAGTTGCTCACTCCTGTAATTCTGCACTTTGGCAGGCCAAGGCGGGTGGATCAGGGTGATCCTGAGGTCAGGAGTTTGAGACCAGCCTGGCCCATATGATGAAACCCCGTCTCTACTAAAAATACAAAAAATTAGCTGGGTGTGGTGGTGGGCACCTGTAATCTCAACTACTCAGGAGGCTGAGGCAGGAGAATCGCTTGAACCTGGGAGGCGGAGTTTGCAGTGAGCAGAGATCGTGCCACTGCACTCCAGCCTGAGCAACAAGAGCGAATCTCCATCTCAAAAAACAAAACAAAAACACAATTCTTCCTTGTCACCCTAATTAGAACAGGGTTCCTCAACCTCAGCACTATTGACATTTTGAGTCAGATAGGTATTTGCTGTCCTGTACATTGGAGGGTGTTCAGCAGCATGCCTGGCCTCTACCTACATGATGCCCACAGCACCTCCTTAGTCATGACGACGAAAATATCTCCAGATATTTCCAAACTTCCCCAGCAGGAAAAATCATCTCCAGTTGAGAACCACTGCATTAGACATTTTTTTCTTTAATCTTTTCATATGTTGGTCACATTTTTCACTGAGGAAGCCTTGCCAGGACCACATTAAAAGGCAGTTATCATTTGGGTCTAGTAATGAGTTGCAAGAGCTCCATAAATCTTTATGAATTGCTTTCATGTTTCTCTGTTTCATAAAGATGTTCCAAGTCCCGACTAAATTTTTGTAATTTTAGTAGAGATGGGGTTTCCCCATATTGGCCAGGATGGTCTCGATCTCCTGACCTCGTGATCCGCCCGCCTCGGCCTCCCAAAGTGCTGGGATTACAGGTGTGAGCCACCGTGCCCGGCCTGGGGGATAATTTTAAGGTCATGGTTTATTTGGGCAATAGTGGTTGGGGAGGAGATAGAAACATTACTGGCTTTCAAAAAACTGGAAGTGCTGGGTGCAGTGGCTCACACCTGTAATCCCAGCACTTTGGGAGGCAGAGGCAGGCAGATCACCTAAGGTCGGGAGTTCAAGACCAGCCTGACCAACATAGAGAAACCCCCGTCTCTACTAAAAATACAAAAAAATTAGCCAGGCATGGTGGCGCACGCCTGTAATCCCAGCTACTCAGGAGGCTGAAGCAGGAGAATCTCTTGAACCTGGGAGGCAGAGGTTGCAGTGAGCCGAGATCGTGCCTTTGCACTCCAGCCTGGGCAACAAGAGTGAAACTGTCTCAAAAAAAAAAAAAAAAAGAAAGAAACTGGAAGAAAACATTTCAGTTCGGGGTGATGGTGTATGCTCCTGTAAAACATATTTTGCTGTTCTGTCCATATATTTTAAATTTTACAAATGGCATTATTATATTTCCTCTTGCATGTTCAGGATGTTTTTTAAGATCCATTTATGGCATTATGGGTACATGGAATCCACTGCTTCTCACCGCTGCAGGATAAAGACCAAAGTGCATCCACCATGCACTTTGCTTACCCATGCTCCCAGTGACACTGTCCCAAACTGTACCCAGTTCTCCTCTCGACAAATAACAGCACTTCTATCCACCACAATGGCTGCACTGGCTGTTTTCCCACAGGAGAGTGCCTTAGACCCATCACCTCAGTCCCTGGCATTACCCAGCTTTCTAATTTTTGCCAGTATAATACAGGTGTAAAGAGATTATTAATATTACTATTATTTTGAGACAGAGTTTCACTCTTGTCACCCAGGCTGGAGTGCAATGGTGCAATCTCGGCTCAGTGCAACCTCTGCCTTCTGGACTCAAGGGATTCTCCAGCCTCCGGAGTAGCTGGAATTACAAGTACCTGCCACCACGCCCAGCTAATTTTCGTTTTTTATTTTTATTTTTTTCAAGACAGAGTCTTGCCCTGTCACCCAGGCTGGAGTGCAATGGCACAATCTCGGCTCACTGCAACCTCCGCCTCCCAGGTTCAAACGATTCTCCTGCCTCAGCCTCCTGAGTAGCTGGGATTACAGGTGCCCGCCACCATGCCCAGCTATTTTTTTGTATTTTTAGTAGAGATGGGGTTTAACCATGTTGGTCAGGCTGATCTCGAACTCCTGACCTCATGATCCACCTGCCTCAGCCTCCCAAAGTGGTGGGATTACAGGCCTGAGCCACCGCGCCCAGCCGTAAAGAGATTATTTTTTAACATGAACTCCTCATAACTTTTTTTTCTCCTTTTTTTTTTTCTTGAGATGCAGTCTCGCTCTGTTGCCCAGGCTGGAGTGCAGTGGCATTATCTCAGCTCACTGCAACTTCTGCCTCCCGGGTTCAAGCGATTCTCCTGCCTCAGCCTCCTGAGTAGCTGGGATTACAGGTGCGCACCACGACGCCCAGCTAATTTTTGTATTTTTAGTAGAGACGGGGTTTCACCATGTTGGTCAGGCTGGTCTCGAACTCCTAACCTCGTGATCCACCCGCCTCAGCCTCCCAAAGTGCTGGGATTCTGTATGGATGCTGAGCCACCGCACCCAGCATAACATCTTTCTTATACACACAAGCCTCACAGCCTGCTGCTTCTGCCTTTTGGTACGATCTTGGCTCACTGCACCATCTGCCTCCTGGGTTCAAGCGATTCTCCTGCCTCAGACTCCTGAATAGCTGTGATTACAGGGGTCCGCCACCACGCCTGGCTAATTTTTTGTATTTTTAATAGAGACAGGGTTTCGCCATGTTGGCCAGGCTGGTCTGGAACTCCTGCCCTCAGGCAATCCACCCGCCTCGTCCTCCCGAAGTGCTAGGATTATAGTCATGAGCCACCACGCCTGGCCAACGGGACTTTATTCTTAAAGTTGATGAGACCTTCCCTAAGGCAGACAAGTGAAATCCTAAAGACCACAGTCAAGGCCAGGTCACAGGTGTCTAAAATGGAGAATTTCTGTTTAGAGGTCTGGTAAGGACTCGCTTCTGGAGTCTCACTCAGAGGAGTCACTATTAGATGCTTCTTCACAGAATGCATGTAGAATTTTTGTTAGGATTGTAGGAGAAATCCCTTAATTTTTTTTTTTTTTTTTTTTTTTTTTTTTAGTAACCCTTATTTTACTTAAATCCTTTAATTCTTGATTCTAAGACAGACAAATGAAAGGTGGGGCTGAAATGATAGTGGCCAACTCTTTGGATGTAAGCAATGCAATCAACATTAACTACCTGAGGAGAAGGCACCCACCACCAGGGCCTTCCTTACCTATGCTGAAGTATATGCCTCTTTACGCATGGAACTGTGCCTGGGCTAAGATTTCAGCTTATCAAAACCAAGGAGGAGAGACATGACTAATACCCTGTGTCAAAAAGAGCACAAACTATACCAGAAACACACACCAGAAACACCAGGGCTCTTGAATTCGCTGTCAGCACTCACAGCACACTTAGCAACTATGTTTCAGTCTCTGGAGAAACAGGAGTCAGGAAACACTGCAGTCCCGCAGGTGTGCCTCAGGCCAGAGCCCAGCCTAATTCCATCTGCGATGGCCTCAGCTGTCTGCACTGTGAGGAGGAGCCAAGCTTCCCAGTCTGGTTCTATCCTCGTACATGTTGAAAACTGGCTTCAGGTAAGAGATGTCAGGTTTTGTGCTGTTTACTACCAGAACCTTCTCTTCAAGCTCAAATGGGCTTTTTTTTTTTTTTTTTTTTTTTTTTTTTTTTTTTTTTTTGAGACGGGGTCTTTCTCTGTCCCCCAGGCTGGAGTGCAGTGGCGCAATCTCGGCTCACTGCAAGCTCTGCCTCCCAGGTTCACGCCATTCTCCTGCCTCAGCCTCCCGAGTAGCTGGGACTACAGGCACCCGCCAACACGCCCGGCTAATTTTTTGTATTTTTAGTAGAGACGGGGTTTCACCATGTTAGCCAGGATGGTCTCGATCTCCTGACCTCGTGATCCGCCCGCCTCAGCCTCCCAAAGTGCTGGGATTACAGGCTTGAGCCACCGCGCCCGGCCGTTTTTTTTTTTTTTTTTTTTTTTGAGACAAGACTTGCCCTTGTCCCCCAGGCTTGAGTGCAATGGCTCGATCTCGGCTCACTGCAATCTCCGCCTCCCGGGTTCAAATGATTCTCCTGCCTCTGCCTCCCAAGTAGCTGGGATTAAGGCGCTTGCCACCACGCCTGGCTAATTTTTGTATTTTTTAGTAGAGAAGGGTTTCACCATGTTGGCCAGGCTGATCTTGAACTCCTGACCTCAGGTGATCCGCCCATCTCAGCCTCCCAAAATGCTGGGATTATAGGCATGAGCTACCGTGCCTGGCCAACTTCTTAACTACCAACTCACGAGGTTGGGACTTGTTAGAATTGTGGATCACTGCCCAGCAGATAGCTGGTCCTCCAAATATATTTGCTGAATGAATCAATTGCCTTAGAGGCAGAGATATTCTTACTGCATTCCTTAGTCTATTTTCTGTGGCATTGAAAGTTTTCCTGGTTTGGGGGGGGCGTTTACTTTTTGTTTTTTGAGACAGAGTTTCGCTCTTGTTGCCCAGTCTGGAGTGCAATGGCGCAATCTCGGCTCACTGCAACCTCCAACTGCCAGGTTCAAGCGATTCTCCTGCCTCAGCCTCCCAAGTAGCTGGGATTACAGGCACCTACCACCATGCCCAGCTAATTTTTTTGTATTTTTAGTAGAGATGAGGTTTCACTATGTTGGCCAGGCTGGTCTCGAACTCCTGACCTCAGGTAATCCACCTGCCTCAGCCTCCCAAAGTGCTGGGATTGCAGGCATGAGCCCCTGCACCCGGCCGGTTTCCTGGGTTATACTCTCTCACCACAGCGATCCAGAAGCCCAGAAATAGTGGACAGTCAGCAAAACCCCAAGTTAAATCACAGGAACCACTAAGGCAGAGAGACAGAGAAATTGATTTACTTGTCACAGCTACATAAGTGGCAGCACAGAAATGAAGAGCACAAACTTTGGAGTCAGCCTGGCCTTCGTTAGAAGGCCCAGCTCTGCCAGCTATTTGACCTTGGCCAAGATATTTAACTCTGGAAGCATCCGTTTCCCCATCTGTAAAATCGGTTTCTGTAAGGATTAAATGAAATGACATATATCAAGTTCCCAGCACATCCCTGACCCAATACAGGTGCTCAAAAATGGGAGCTATTATTAGAAACAGAACTCTGATTTCAAGACCCGTAGTCACTTCTGAATCCACAGGACTCACACTGTAGGAGCTCCTGGAAGGACAGGCTGTGGCATTACACGCTCTCAACCTCTATTAGGGACACAGTTCTCCATCAGGAATACAAAGACGGTTTAGAAGAACAAATGAATTCTTAATCCTTAAAATCAATAGACAGCCTTCCCTGTGAAGAAACATTCTGTCAAGTGCTGTATGTGGCCAGTGCCCATAAGCCCTGATGAAGCATTAGTAAACTGGCCTCTTCCCACCAGCGTGAAAGCTAAGATTTAGTTTCCTAAGCTAAAGATTTAGTTAAAGCAGCAAATTAGCCGGCCGTGGTGGCGGGTGCCTGTAGTCCCAGCTACTTGGAGAGGCTGAGGCAGGAGGATGGCGTGAACCCGGGAGGCGGAGCTTGCAGTGAGCCGAGATTGCGCCACTGCACTCCAGCCTGGGCGACAGAGCGAGACTCTGTCTCAAAAAAAAAAAAACAAAAAAAAACAAAAAACAAAAAAAAAAAAACAAAAAAAAAACAAAGCAGCAGTCAGTTTTATTTGAATACAACAGGAAACCACATATTTCAACTCAGATATATTACTAATACCCAGAAAAATGCTAACCTTTCAGTTTCTCTACCACACACAGCACATTTTGGGAAGATACCTATAGTGCCTTGGTCCTCCCCTGTGGTTCCAGGACCAGCAGCACCAGCATCACCTGAGAACTTGTTAGACATGCAAATTCTTGGGCCCCACCCCACACCCACTGCATCAGAATCTCTGAGGGTGGTTCACGGCAATCTCTTTTAACTTGTTCCTTGGTGATTCTGATGCAGGTAAACTCTGAAACCCACTGCAGCAGTGGATGCAGACGGAATCCCACCCAAACCCCTTTACCAGAGCACTCACGCCCTGGCTGCTGAGGGCTGGCTGCTAACCATCACAGCGGCACCTCCGGAGCCTTGTCCTGGCCAAAGGGACAGGGACACTACCCGTTTCCCAGGGAAGACCTTGGACAATGACCCACCAGCCCCTTTGCCTCAACCAGAACTAATTCTGCCATACAATTCACTTTGCAGGGCTTCCTCGTGGAGGAGAATGTGGCTAGACTGCATCAGAGACCACAATCTTGGTTCTCGCCTTCCCCAGTTCTCTTCCTTTCCTGAGTCCCATCTCCTGACAGCACGCCCTCAATTAATGGCCTAAGAATCTCAGTCTCAGCCTCTGCTCCTAGGGAACCCGATCTACAGCAGTTACTTTCACATTCTTAAAAAAAAAAAAAATTCACAATTGTTGTAATTATTTAGAATTAGCTTAATTCTATTATTTTATCTTATTTATTTAGAGACAGAGTCTCGCTCTGTCACCCAGGCTGGAGTGCAGTGGCTTATCTCAGTTCACTGCAACCTCCATCACCTGGGTTCAAGCAATTCTCCTGACTCAGCCTCCTCAGTTGCTGGGATTACAGGTGCATGCCACCATGCCCAGATAATTTTTGTATTTCTAGTAGTGGTGGGGTTCACCACGTTGGCCAAGCTGGTCTCGACTCCTCACCTCAGGTGATCCACCCACTTCGGCCCCCTGAAGTGCTGGGATTACAAGCGTGAGCCACCGCGCCCACCCTAATTCTATTATTTACATTCATTAGCTCCCAAGGCTCTGTTGTTGAAACTAAATTCTAAAACCAGCACTCCTATATCCAAGATCAGACACACTGGGGCTTAGAGGATGGGAGTGATAGACACCACTGCTGACTTGCAATTGTTTTAGGATCTCAGTCTTGTGTATTGTGGCTTGAGTATGATGGAAATCAGAGGCCAACTTCGGCTCAAATCCTGGCACCGCCATTTTCAAGTTGTGTGAACTTGAGCAAGAAACCAACTTCTCTCCTTACCGTAAAACTGAGTTAATAACAGTGACCACAGCAATAAGTTTTTATGAGAAGCCAATGAGATAATGTAGACACCATTTGCGTCCCTAGCTTTCTTACCTGTTAACAAGGCATAATTATGGTACTTACCTCACAAGGCTTTTGAAAGGGTAACATGTTGCCCAGGTTCTGTTCTTAGCAGTGTCTGGCACATAAAATATACTCAATGAATGTTGGTGCCATCCCAGTCAGAAGCAATGCTTGTTCTTTCCTTTCTCCACCACTGGCCAGATATTCCAAATTTTTTTTTTTCTTTTTTTGAGATGGAGTCTCTGTCGCCCAGGCTGGAGTGCGGTGGTGTGATCTTGGCTCACTGCAACCTCCACCTCCCAGGTGCAAGCAGTTCTCCCGCCTCAGCCTCCTGAGTAGCTGGGACCACAGGTGCTCACAACCACACCCAGCCAATTTTGGTATTTTTAGTAGAGACGGGGTTTTACCATGCTGGCCAGGATGGCGTCGAACTCCTGACCTCAAGTGATCCGCCCGCCTCGGCTTCCCAAAGTGCTGGGATTACAGCTGTGAGCCACCACGCCAGCCCAGATATTCCAGATTTATCTGAAAGCCCCTTAGAGTCCACTGCATTTCACCATTCCAATGATCATGATAATCTGGTGACGAGTTCTTATTTCTGAGAACTAGATCTTACAAGTATACTCTCACTGAAATACTCTGTGAATGTTCTTTTTGGAAGAAAACAAGGATACCCACAGCCAGAAGAGTCTCAAAGAATTTAGCTTTTCCTCACTTCTTGCTTAAACTGGCTAGTGGATTTAGCATTTGGAGGTTCAGGTCCAGCCCCCAAGGCACACCTGCTGAGAAGGTTTACAGCACAGATGTGCTGGCTGTATAGATTTCAAGGCTATCAAATAAGCAAATACTCACTGTAGTAAGTGTTTCAACTACGAGCCACCAACTACTTTATATCTTCTGATCCCTGGGCCAAAGAAGTTTCTCTGACATCTTAAGATAGAATTTTTACTATTTATATATAAATACGTATATATATATACATTTTATATATATTTTATATATAATATATATATATATTTTTTTTTTTTTTCCTTGAGACGGAGTTTCTGTTGCCCATGATCTCGGCTCACTGCAACTTTGCCTCCTGCGTCCAAGCGATTCTCCCACCTCAGCCTCCAAGTAGCTGAGATTACAGGCATGCGCCACCACACCTGGCTAATTTTTATATTTTTAGTAGAGACAGGGTTTCACCATGTTGGTCAGGCTGGTCTCAAACTCCTGATCTCAGTTGATCCACCCACCTTGGCCTCCCAAAGTGTTAGGATTACAGGCGTTAGCCAACGCACCTGGCCTAATTATTACTATAAAATATTAAGTTTAATGATTTATAATTAGCCAGAGAAGAAAAGGTGAGGGAAAACATCCCTTTTTGCAAACAATAATACATGAGGCCGGGCACAGTGGCTCACACCAGTAATCCCAATACTTTTGGGGGTTGAGGTGGGAGGATTACTTGAGGCCAGTGGTTTGAAACCAGCCTGGGTAACATGGTGAGGTCACATCTCTACAATAATAAAACTAGCCAGGCATGGTAGTGTAGGCCTGTAGTCCCAGCTACTTAGGAGGCTATGGCAGGAAGATCACTTGAGCCCAGGAAGTCGAGGCTGCAGTGAGCCATGATTTTACCACTGCACTCTAGCAGGGTTGGGGCGGGGGAAAGTAAAACCCATTTGATCCAAAGTGGGGGAAAAAAAAAAAAAAGGCAGTTAAATGAAAATGAAACTCTGCTGGCTTTACAGGACTGGCCTGGCACCTGACCAGGAAAGGTTAAAAAAGGTCAAACGAGCCTCCCACTACATGGCCAGGAAGTGGTTTGTGGAGAAATGGTTTGGAAGATTTATCTGGCAATTTCTCATTCATTCAGCTGTGGCCAAACTGAAATCCTGTGAGCTGTACCCCTGATACCTAGAGTATGGAAACCCCAGAAGCTGAAATCCCCCGGAATATTCACGTTCTCCCCTGGAAGGCGGGTGAGGAGGCCACGCAGAAAGACAAATAGACCAAGACGTATTCTGAGAGACCAGTGCTCTAAGAAAATAACATGTTACGAGACCATGTTTTTCTATTTTTATAACATTTTATATAACTCATAAAACAGTGTTTGTATAAAAATTCACACAAAGTTGCTAGAGAGCATACAATTTCCAAAAATGTCCTGGGTTTTTGTTACATTCAGTTTCCTAAGGATGCACTCCAATCTATGGTAAAATGCAGACATGATGCGAGATTTCATTATCTTTGGTAAAACTATTCTCATTATTTTGTCTCCTCACAGTATTAAGTCTGATATCCACTTTGTGCAGGGTCTGCTATTACTAGGATGTCAGAAAAACATTAAGGCTGGATCTACGAGAGGCAAGTATTTCCAAACAGCAGTAATAGCCCCTTGGCCCCCACCCCCACTTCATATATCTATACAGTCTATCTACACAGCCAGGAGGGGTGCAAGCTCACGACCTCTACTCGGGAGTCTCGAGATCCCCTCTCAACTGGGCAAGAAGCAAACATTTGGGGGGAACGTTGGAAATGGAGGCCATCTCTAAATGAACCCAGTGGTCATGCTGTGGTGTGGTCAGACCAGTAACTTTTACCAATTAAATAGCCAATCTATTCACCACTAAGTAGATCCCATTGGTTGGTTGGTTGATGATTGCTGCTGATGTGGTTCCTCCCTCCCCACAAACATAAAAGGAAAGGAAGGTTTGGAGCCAACACCGAAAGGGGAGGGGCACGCTAGCGCAAATGACACGAGACACGACTTTATTCCCTGTCAAACATTTGTTGTCCTGTAGACACAGCCAAGGTGAACTGAAACAGGATGCGAACACTCAGTACATTCATGACTATCTTCATACATTCTTTAAAAACTTACAGAGAAATCAATGAAGACTACCACCTACTGTGACTTACTAGTTCATTCAACATCAAAACGTGTCTGTGCTAATTTTTTAGTCCTTGGGATACAAGGCCAAAAAAAAAAAAAAAATCCAAAAAAACAAACAACTAAAAACCAAAGAATTTAGATGTGGGGGAAGGAAAGGGATTGCCAACAGGTTTCATGGAACACATTAAATTTTGAAAAAATAAGTATTTTGTACTTCTATTGCTTCATGTAAAAAATTTAAAATAAAAAAATGCCCACTGGAGCCACCTGTATGGATGGAGAAGTGAGGACACCATACAGACAGGGCAAGGACCTGCAGGCGTCTCCTGACAACAGTCCAGAGATGGGAAGAGTTCCCAGGTGTGTCCACTTCTCTTCACAGAAAGGGACTCTAAGATTCTGGGGGAATATGCCCTACACATGAAAGCTATTAAGAAAATCACTGAAATACGGTTTCCAAAAATTGAACATGCTCTGGGTTACAAAGAGACATATTTAATTCCTAGAACCTGTTGATTTCTCTAACAGGGGTAGATGGGAGTTTCAAAAAAAATTATTAATAAATGATTGTGCTTCTAAAGTTGCAGGGTCAACATTCCACCCTCTAGAAAGCAGGGCAATTCATGGCTTGGAGTCCTCTTGTTTACATCCTAGAAACCAGAACAAATTCCACGGGACCTCCCCCCTCCAGCCCCCAACAACCAGCGGTGGGAAGGGGGAGGTGGTGGGAGAGGGCCACAGCTGTCTTTGGGTAGGGTGTGTGTGTGTGTGCATGCTGTGTGCATGTGCTGGAGAGACTAAGGCATAGAGAAGGGCCCAAGCGAGGGGGGAAAGTGAGTCTCCTGGCTGCTCCAGTCCCTCCTTTCCAGGCACAAAGAAGTTGAACGCGTTATTCATGTAGGCCCCCTTTATCTCACTTCAGCTTTTAGTAAGCAGTGCGTGTGTGCATGAGTAGCTGTGTGTGACAGAGAGTCATTCAGTCTCTGTGCCTTTCTAAATGTTTGCAGTTTCAACAGAAATAATCTGTAAATGACACCTAGGAGCAAATTTACTAGTTAGATCAGCAACTTAACATTGCTTTTAAAATCCTATTATTTTAAAAAATGCTCCTGGGTACAGGCAAAATTATGTCATACAGCCACTGGAACTGAAGTCCTTATCAGCTGAATGAAGAAAATTCAGATTGTTTCTATTATCTCTGCATTTTAAAGTAGCAAAATATTAAGTCATCCCACAGGGGTTCTATGACTACCCTGTGTGATTCAATTAATTTTCCAGGACTCTGGTGTGACGTATTGTTTGCATTTGACTGTTTCCTTTCCCTCTTAGGCATTTGGCCCCCAGAGTTAGGTAGGTAAAAGTATCATTTTAAAGGATTTTACCGGTCGGAGAATTTCCCAGCTGGTGCTCCTGGAGAGGATGCAGCTGGCCTGCAGGAGCCTGACATTCCCAGTTGGGAGAGAACGAAGACATGTGCCCCCCAAGGCAGGGGGTGGCCAGGTATAGGACAGCAGGACCTTCTAGAGAGTCCAAGAGGAAAGTTCTGAGTGGACCCTGGGAAGGGACATGTGTACCCCATCTGAGATGGCCTGTGTCCTTCCAATGCCTGGTATCCCCAAGAGGGGCCCAGACCTGGGCCCGCCCTGAGGAATGAGGATGTAGTGCTGCCTGGAGGAGCTAACACTGAGGTCTGGGGAAGTCACCACAGGGCTCCCGGAACCTGGATTTTGTACAAACACACACACGGAAAAGTAAACAGTTCATGGTGAGCTCAAAGAGGCCCACCCTTAAATCCAACAAGAAGCCAAAAGCCCCTGCACTGTTTTCCAAGGAAACATGTCCACTCCCTCCAACCAGCAACCATGTATGGAGAGGGAATGGGGGCAGTGGAAGGACACGGCTCAGATGGAGACACTGCGAACGTGTTTCCATGGCTGTCTACATTCATATCATCATCATCCAGTGTTCTCGCCTACAGAGTGACACATTCTACCAACGCGCCTTAAGAACAGGCCAAGCTGAACGGAAGCCTTCCCAGGCACCAGAGCAGAAGGGAAAACGCATGTGGTCGTAAAGGACTTCGCACTATTCCATCCCCTCTACTGCCATCCAAGGGACATCTTGACTCTTCCAAAATCAGATGTAAAAAACAAGGTCAGTAAAATCAGTATCCATGCCACCTGAAGCTATGATAAGCCACTGTGCACGAACATGGCACTTTTAAAGAGATTTTTTTCTAAACGAAATGGCCCCCAAAGAGCCCAATGATTTTTTTAAGGGTTTCTTTTTAATTAAAAAAAAAAAAAAAATTGGTAAAAATGGAAGATGTAAAATATGGGAAGAGGGGCAAGAGAGTTGCTGGGTTTGCATTTTAAGCTGTGAGGGGCTGGGGAGGGCACAACCAGGGAGAGAGGACCCCTACCCTCTGGTCCCTGCCCTCACAGCTTGCTCTCCTCACACTCAGGCTGCCCCGCCGGGGCACATAGGACAGAAGTTGTAAGTACAAGAGACCAAACTCAAGGCTTCTTTCTTGCGGCTGGGTGGGTGTTTACGTGTGCAAATGTAGTAAGCCACTCCCCACGGACATAAGGTGCCTGTCTGTGGATGCCATAGGCGTGTTCCCAAGTATTGCTCCGTCCCAAGGGTGCCCATCACTCAGCCTCTGGTGACCCCGAACCTCTGGGCAGGTCACGGGCCTTCACTTCTCCACTTTCTTCGCTTTCTTGAGGATGTCACATTTTTTCCTGTTGGGGCGGCGGCACCTCTCATCGATGCTGGGGATACATTCGTAGTGCCACACCTCCTCCATCTTCTCCACCGGGTATACGGCTTCCACGTAGTGGCGGATGAGCCGCAGCCGCGTGGGGTCCAGCTGCTTCTTGTTGCAAGCCCCGGAATGGTTGTACTGCAGCCGGAGGTTCTCGGCGGTGAAGAGTTCCGGAAACAGGCGGACGAGGAGCCGGGCGGCAAAGTTGCCCACGGAGAGGCTTTGCTGCACGATCTCACGCACCTCTTTGTCAGACAGCAGGTAGGGAGAAGGCACCGGGAAGTCAGGCGAGGGGACCACCAGCTCGTCCAAGGGGATCTTGCAAAAGTCCTTGCTGCTCCTCTCGGGGGGCAGCGGGGGCCCCTCAAACTCCTCCCGGAACCTCTCCGGGTTGATTGCATAGCTGGTCAAGTCTCTGCACTCAGGGCCCGGCACGTGGACCTTGCGCTGCTGCTGGTAGGAGCGCCTTTGCTCCGTGTCCCGGCGCCGGCAGCGCTCATCCAGTTTGCCCACGAACTCCAGGGTCCAGACGCGGTCGTTTTTGGCGCGCGGGTAGAGCAGCTGCACATAGTGGCGGATGAGCTTGATACGGGAGGGGTCCAGCTGCTTCTTGCCCAGGGAGCCGCTGCAGTTGTACTGCTTGCGCAGGTTCTCGTGCGTGAAGAGCTCGGGGAACAGGTGCACCAGCAGGCGCGAGGCGAAGTTGCCGATGGACAGGCTGCTCTCGTAGATGCTGCGCAGCTGCTCCTTGCTGAGCAGGCAGTCAGCGCCGGGCACCTCGAAGTCAGGCTGGGGGATCTCTAACTTGTCGAAGTCGATGGGTACCAGCCAGATCTTCTTGGAGCGGCGGCCCGGCCGCTCGCCCTCGAAGCTGTCCTCCACCTTGACCACTGAGATGTCGTCGGGCAGACTGGAGGAGTCGTAGCAGTCATCACGCGGGGGGTCGCCTTCACTGCCCGCGTCCAGCCCCAGGCCCTCGAGCTCGTCGTTGATGCGCTGGGCACACTGCTGCAGCCAGGCCTCCTCCTCCTGCATGTCGGGGAAGTAGATCTCGGTGTAGTTGCGGATGATCTGCAGCCGCTGCGGGTCCAGCTCCTGCTTTCCACCGTCCCCGTAGCAGCTGTACTGTTCACCCAGCTTGCGGTGGTCGAAGAGCTCGGGGAAGAGCCGGTGGAGGAGGAAGACAGCAAACTCGCCTGGTGAGGAGGCTTCGTCCAGGAACTCAGTGAGGTCCTGCGTGTCCACCACGTGGTCTGAGGCGATGGTGCTGCTCCGGTCAAGAGACAGGGCCTCCTCCTGGTCTTTGTTGTCCAGGAAGTGGCCAGGGTCCACCTGCTCTGCCTCAAAGAAGCTGGCGACCTGGCCACTGGGCTGGCTGTCCTCCATTTCCCGCTGGGCCCAGAAGCGGCTGAAGAAGTCGTTGAGCTGGGGCAGGCACTCGGCCTGCCACACAGCCGTGTCCTTCACCGAGGGGTAGTAGACCTCCACATAGTTGCGGATGAGCTGCAGGTGCAGCGACTCCAGCTTGCGCTTGGCCGCAAAGCCACAGGCACTGCAGCCTCGGGAGAAGTCCACGTCGCTGAAGAGCTCGGGGAAGAGCTGCACCAGCAAGCGGCAGGCCAGGTCCCCCCCTGACAGGCTCTGGTCCACGATCTGCTTGAGCTCCGCAGCTGTGAGCTGGTACTCAGGGGGCGGCTGGAATTTGGCCACCATCTCGGTGGGGCTCACCTGCTTCTTGATGCGGCTCACCTCAAGCGAGAGCAGGTCCACCTTGCTGTGCAGCTGGGACATGTTGGACGTGAGGGTGTTGAGCATGTAGAACATCTTCTGGATCAGGAAGTAGATGTTGGGGTCGTTGTCAGTGCCTGCCCCGGTGCTGCCACAGTCCCGCTTCTGTGGCTCATTCAGGAGCCGCAGCGACGAGGGGCTGTTGCTGGCGTTTGCCTTCTCGAAGAGCTCGTACATGTTTAGCAGGTCCCCCGAGGGAGGATTCTTCTTCTCCATGATCTTGTGCGAGATGCCATACAGAGGCTTCTTGTAGGAAGGGGTGGTGGCATCGTTGCAGGGTTCCTCCTCTCCTGGCCACACAGAGCCCAAGCTCCTGCCCCTGCTGGCCTGCTCGCCATTGCCTTGGCAGGGCGAGCTGTTCTCACGGTTCCGCATGCCTGCTAGGAGAGCCTGCAAAACAGAAATCATTTCCCAGAGTGTTAGGTGGGTGCTGTGGTTTATGACACTAAACAAGGGTCTGCATAGCACACAGAGGCCAAGGTCAACCTTGGAAGCATGTGAGAAACTGATTCCTCACCCTGAATCACTCTGTCATCCAAGGATGCACCACTGATACAAACCTGCATCCCCACCACCCCAAACCTGCTGCTCTCCCCATTCCCTGAGACAAGACTCAGGCTGGGCCCAGGGAGGCTTTGCGCTCTCGCAGGACACCAGCAGTGGACTTCCTGCCCATCAGAGGGCTGACACTGATGCTGGCAATACTGGGCAAGAACTCTGCAAGAAACAGGAGGAAGAGCACAGGAAGGCGATGGGCTTGTGCAGCTGCCGGCCACGGGCAGGTCACCTCATGGACCCGTGCCTTGGTCTGCTCTCAAGAAGGGACAGAGATTCCTACCTATGGTAGCTCCCAAAGGCAGCAGTGTGTCCTTTCAGCCTGCAGCCTTTGGGAGAGCAGGCATCCCTTTTCGGGAAGGCTCCTCTGGGATGCGTGGTCGGGGCACATGAGAACTGGGCTGTGGAGAGCGGCTGTCTGATGCCAGCTCCACCACTGCCTGAAATCACATCTTAGAACAGAAAAGGCCAGACCAGAACTTTCTGGCCTATGCAACTGTGAGACAGTAGAAACAACCCCCCGTTTCTGAAAAATCTACAAGTATATAAACTGTGTTATATTCATACAATGGAATATTACTCAGCAATAAGATATTAATTATTGATGCAGTACACAAAGTACTCATGATAAATCTCAAAATAAATAACAAAAAAGAGGCCATAGTGTATGATTCCATTTGTGTATGTACAATTCTAGAAAACGCAAGCTTGCCTATTGTGACAGAATGCAGATAGTCATTGCCTAGGGATGGCAGGGAGAATTCGATGGGACATGGAGAATGAAATGGAGAACGTCAGTGGGTGATGGATGTTTATCATCATGACTGGGGCTGGGGATTCACTGGTAGACACGTGTCAAAACGTATCAAATGGTATACCTTAAATACGTATCATTCATTGTATTTCAGCCATAACCTAATAAGCCTGTTTCTGACAAATGTTGAATTTGACCCAGATACTTATGGAAATGTATATTTGAGTTTTAGGAAAGCAGATGAGCTGGTCAGTGAGCACTGCTGGGTGTCGGGGGAGCAGGGAGCCTTTGCTCCCGCTGACAGGCATGTGCCTCAGGCAACTGGGAATGGATAAGAACAAACGGCATCCTGGGGTGCTTCTCTCCACACTTGGGAAGAGTACAGGTGGCTGAGACTGGCATAGCCCAGCGCTTCTTAAGCTCTAGTGTACACACTGAATCACCTGGGGTCTTGCTGGAATGCAGAGTGTGAACCCTGGGCCTGCATCTCTAACAAGCTCCTGGGTGCTGTGGCTGCTGTCCATCCTCTCTGAGTAGCCAGGGCCTGGCAGTCAGTGTTTGCTCTCAGTTTATCTCATCCAGGCAGATCAGGGTTATTTGAAAGTTTTCAGGTAACTAATGCCAGCACAAAACAGTGCGTGAGGTGTTTTTCTCTGCAGCCTCAACCAATGTAGGGAAAAGAGACAACCTCAGAAGCGAGGCTTCATACAGCAAGTGAGCAATATGAGGCTGAGAATAGGTAGATACGAGGGGAATAGAAACCAAGAGCCCAAATAAACAGAAAACTTTCATCATTCAGAACCTTCCATGTGTTCTTTTTCGTTTAAATTACTGAACGGCTGGGCGTGGTGGCTCACACCTGTAATCCCAGCACTTTGGGAGGCCAAGATGGGTGGATCTCCTGAGCTCAGAAGTTCCGCCAGCCTGGGCAACATGGTGAAACACTGTCTCTACTAAAAAAAAATACAAAAAAATTAGCCAGGCACAGTAGTGTGCAAGAGTAGTCCCAGCTACTCAGGAGGCTGAAGCAGGAGGATAACTTGAGCCTGGGAGATGGAGGCTGCAGTGAGCTAAGATCTTGCCACTGCACCCCAGCCTGGGTGACAGAGTGAGACCCAATCTCAATAATAATTAATGAATTACTTCCTAGACTCTCTCTTTTGGATAATAGAATAATCTGACTCATAGTAGAGAAATGTTAATTCTTCTCTTGTGCCCCCATGAGGACAACCACGCAAAAGAAAAACTACTCCCTCAGTGACCTTATAAAGGGACTCGTAAGTGCATTAGTTATCACAGAGCTGGCCAATACTTCAGGGTTTGTGTATATATATGTGAGCAAATGGTCAGTGGCAACTGGCCCTTGTGGTCCCCACTCCCCACCCCTCCCCTCTACAGCACTCCCAGGAGCAGAGGACCAAGGACATACCAGAGTGGAGGCAGCCTGTCAGGGGTGGCCAGCCACCTGCCCCACTCCCTCTGGGGTCTCCTTGCCGAGCTGTCCCATCCCTGTCAAACTGCATGATGGTTGTGCGATGGGACCATGTTGTTGCTGAGTCCATCCCCGTGCCTAGCAAAGTGCCCAGGGTACAGAAGAGGTCAATGAATTTCTGTCAACCACACATGAATAAAGCAGGGCAAAGCGTTCCACCATTCTCAAATACATGCTTAAGAAAAGTGAGGCCAGGTGCAGTGGCTCACACCTGTAATCCCAGTGTTTTGGGAGGCTGAGGCGGGGGATCTCAAGCCCAGGAGTTCAAGACCAGCCTGGGCAACATAGTGAAACCCCACCTCTACAAAAATAAGCTGGGAGTGGTGGTGTGTGCCTGTAGTCTCAGCTACTTGGGAGGCTGAGGTAGGAGGATTGCTTCAGCCTGGGAGGTTGAGGCTTCATGAGCCGAGATCACACCACCGCACTCCAGCCTGGGCAACAGAGCGAGACCCTGTCTCAGAAAGAAAAAGAAAAGGAGAAAAAAAAGGGAGCTGTTCTGATAAGAGCACTGGCAGAGACGTATGAAGGTGTGGCTAAGAACTCAGCTCAATCAGCAAGCATTCTGTCTGTGACCTTGTAGGCGCCTCACCTTCGTTTACTCAGGGGAAATCATGCTACCTGTCCCACAGGGTGGTTGTGAGGATTTAACGAGACAGTGCACATACAGCACTGAGTCTATCTGAATCACAGTAAGTGCTTAATAAATATTTATGGCCGGGTGCGGTGGCTCATGCCTGTAATCCCAGCACTTTGGGAGGCCCAGGCGGGTGGATCACTTGAGGTCAGGAGTTCGAAACTAGCCTGGCCAACACGGTGAGACCCCATCTCTACTAAAAATACAAAATTAGTTGGGTGTGGTGGCGCGTGGCTGTAATCCCAACTACTCAGGAGGCTGAGGCAGGAGAACTGCTTGAACCTGGGAGGCGGAGGTTGCAGTGAGCCGAGGTTGCAGTGAGCCAAGATCGTGCCACTGCACTCCGGCCTGGGCAACAGAGTGAGACTCTGTCTCAAAAATAAATAAATAAAAATTTATTATTACAATATGATTTATTATTACATAATGCTATTCCCAAGCCATGGCAGAGGTAGTTCTGTAGGTGACTTTTATTAGGGGAGTTGTAATGACACTCTCAACCAGTACACTGAGAAGGACTTTCCCACAGTGCCTCAGGGTAAGGTGCTCATGGAGGGCACTTCTTAGAGGTCTGTTTGTCCTAAAGGCTGGGAATTTAAGCCCTTTATGTTTCTTCTGTTCTGTTATCTGGCATTATTTCTTTAAAAAAGAAAGAAAAGAAAACATATACACACACCAGAAAGGAAAGGGTGGAGATAGCTGAAAACCTTTACCCCTAATGCAGTGTTTCAAATTGTGGGTTAGTAGATGATGACTGATTTTGGTGGATCATGACCAACATAAGAAGAGGGAGGGGCCGGTGGCTCATGCCTATAATCCCAGCACTTTGGGAGGCTGAGGCGAGTGGATCACGAGGTCAGGAGATTGAGACCATCCTGGCTAACGCGGTGAAACTCCATCTCTACTAAAAATACAAAAAATTAGCTGGGAGTGGTAGCACACACCTGTAGTCCCAGCTACTCAGGAGGCTGAGGCAGGAAAATCACTTGAACCCGGGAGGCGGAGGTTGCAGTGAGTACCACTGCACTCCAGCCTGGGCAACAGAGCGTCTCAAAAAAAAAAAAAAAGAAGAAGGAGGGATTAGCCACTAGGGAGGCTTAGGTGGGAGGATCACTTGAGTCTTGGAGGTGGAGGTTGCAGTGAGCTGTGACTGCACCAGTGTACCACAGCTTAGGCGACAGAATGAGACCCTGTCTCAAAAAAAAAAAAAAAAAAAAAGAGGGAGGGAAGGAGGAAATAAGAAAGCAAAAAGAATAGAAAATATCAAAGTGTACTGCACAAAGTAAATCAATTTAAGAGTTTTGTTTCATTACTATGTGTATGTCTAAATATTTATTTACAAATTCATACAGGTAAGTTGTATTGCTCTATAAGGTGATTTATAACTGTGGGTCACTGTGGAAAACCATTGCCCTAACAAACTCAAAGTGCCTTACTTGCTAATTCCTGTAGAATGTAAAGTAAAATTTTTGGCAATTTATTCACCATTTAGTTCTATTACACTAAAATAATTTTAGAGGTCCCATAGACTATAAGATTACTATAAGGTTTACCAATAGAGTGAAATTTGGGTTTGGAGTACTAACAATTACAATCATAACTGTATTAGGAGTGATTTTAGAAAAGGAGACTTTGCTTTAAAATAAGGTTCCATTAGCACACTTAAAATAGAATTTCCTACAGAAAGAGATCATCAGAAACGTATATAGCATGCAACAAGAGTACATGTTCTAGAGGGAGACTTGCCCTAATTAATACCCAGGGGAGAAATGAGTACAGGGAAAAGTTTCTGGTGAATTATTTGAATGCCAACAACACACACAAGATTTGACTCCTTCACATTCCTACAGCAGGTGGGAGGCAAGAGTACATTGAAACTGGGAAACCCCCCATAACTCTCAATATTCAGCCTCATTAATACAAATATTTCCGTTTCCACCAAGCATGTTAGAAACACTGCCGTCAATAGAAACATTTTTGGCTAGATTGCTTGAATAAAAAATGTTAGTGTCCCAGTAGAGGGCAATATTCACTCCCAGAAACCTTGGGTACACAATTCAACACAGAACACAACACAAGCACTGAAGAGAAAGTTCTTAGATACTCCCACACTGGTGTCCTGTCAGCTCAGTGCTCCAATTAATTCCACAAATGCTGCCAAGGCGGCAATGGGCTGGCTGCGTTTGTGGCTGATGATAAAATCTCAGCTCAGCTGTCTGGGAGTATCAAGAAATCTTTAAATCTGTGCTACTTGGCACTGGGTAGGACTGGCTGACACGTTCCCAATTCTCTGAGGCTCGTCTTCCAACCATATGGGAACTCTGCTGTACAGCTCAGGCTCTGCAATGCCAGCGTCTAGCCCGGATCTTGATCAGGGCGTTTCATTCAACCACCAGCTCCCGTAGAACCCAGAGAGAATGCCCAAATCTCTCAGCTGGAGAATCTGACTGAACAAAAAGAAGCTGATGTTGGGTTACAAGTGAGGGGTAAATCGACTATTTAGGGAGATTCCAGGTGTCCATGCCCAGTGACATCCCAGGGAGTGGGTCACCCTGGAGATGCTCCAAGTACTAGACGTCTTCATCAGGACCCCAAATCCAAGAGCAGTCACTGAATTTAGTTCAATGAATCAGTGGCTCAAAAGTGCCCTGAGAGTCAGCACACTGGAACACCCAGAAAGCAGCATGGCTTGGGGAAGCAGGGAGGCCATGTGAAACAGTGGTCGGGAGGTTCGCATCTCCCTCCTGGAATCACAGTCGCAAGAATGATGCTTATACCACTTTCATTTTCAACATTATTATTTTCATCATCATCATCAAATTTTTTTTTGAGACAGGATCTCACTCTGTTGCCCAGGCTGGAGTGCAGTGGTGTGATCTTGGCTCACTGCAACCTTCGCCACCGCCCCCATCCCCCCGGGCTCAAGTTATCCTCCCACCACAGCCTCCTGAGTAGTTGGGACCACAGGCACACACCACCATGGTCGGCTAATATTTTTTGTATTTTTAGTAGAGGCCCTGTACTTATTTTTCTATCCTGGGTATTAATTAGGGCAGGTCTCCCTCTAGAACATGTACTCTTGTTGCACAGTAGATGAATTTCTAATGATCTCTTTCTGCACAAAATCCTATTTTAAATGTGCTCACCATGTTGTCCAGGCTGGCCTCGAACTCTTGAGCTCCAGTAATCTGCCCACCTTGGCTTCCCAGTGTTGGAATTACAAGTGTGAGCTACCACATCCGGCCAAAACAATTTTTTTTTTTAATTAAATAAGCGACAGGGTTGCACTAAGTTGCCTATGTTCACAGGTGTGATCCCACTACTGATCAGCAGCGGAGTTCTGACCTGCTCTGTTTCTGACCTGGGCCGGTTCACCCCTCCTTAGGCAACCGAGTAGTAACCCTCACTAAGTTCAGCATCAATATGGTGCCCAGGATCAAGCCAGACACAGTCTCTGCTCTCATGGCTCTTACTCTGTGGGTCATCCTTTTGCTGCCAACACTATATGGTAAGGGTGAAGGATGTGCTAAGATGGCTGAAGAAACAGGATTCTGGGGAGATAAAGCAACTATAATGAAGGGAAAAGAAGACGACCAGAAGACCTAGCAAGATATGAGTGCACCTAAGGCTTCTCGTGCATCTTACAAATATCCCAGTATCCCACCAGCATGATGTTTGAGTGCCCAGTTCGGAATCACGCAGGCTTGGTAGTGCTAACTTCTCTGAGCCTCATTAAAATGGGAATGTACCTATCTGCGATAGTTGTTGAGAGACTTCTTAAGAATCCTCAGCTCACACCACAGTAACTTGACACTCACGAGGTGTTCTGTGCATTTGCACTGCATGAGATGCCATTTCCACTTTCCAAATGAAAAACAAACCACGATGACATTTTAGGATTTAAAAAAAATAAACAAAAAACCCCAGGAGAACAAAGCTAACCTCTGCCTGTCATACGGCTCTTGAACACCGCCCCACTTCTGTGAACAAAAAGATGATTACCAATAAAAACGTTGGCTATGCAACTCCCACATCCGCTGTATTTGGCTACGAAGTCCTCTCCAACAGAGGTGCCAAATAAGTCTTTACATAGCCCTTTATTAGACTTTTTGAGGGAGGATTTTCTTGTAAGCATTGTACTAAACGTCACTCATAAAACAAGTTGTCAACATTGATAGACGCCTGCCTGTGACATGCTGTTAGCATCAGGGATCCCCACTTTGCCCTCCTGCACTTTCCTTGGGGCAGGGGAGAGAAGACAGGAGATGGTCTATGTCCTGACTGGATGGTGCCCAGGCTGGGTGTCCTCAAGGGCATCAGGTGGCCTCCCTTGATGGTGCCATGCTGATTTCATTCTGATAAATGTAGAGGGAGGCAGCTGAATGCTGGTCATGGGGTTGAGGGCTGGAGATGGGAACTCAGAGGCAGTAAATAAACATTTCTTTTTTTTTTTTTTTTTTTTTGAGATGGAGTCTCGCTGTCACCCAGGCTGGAGTGCAGTGGCACAATCTCAGCTCACTGCAAGCTCCGCCTCCTGGGTTCATGCCATTCTCCTGCCTCAGCCTCCCGAGTAGCTGGGACTACAGGTGCCTGCCACTACGCCCGGCTAATTTTTTGTATTTTTTAGTACAGGTGGGGTTTCACCGTGTTAGCCAGGATGGTCTTGATCTACTAACCTCGTGATCCGCCCATCTCGGCCTCCCAAAGTGCTGGGATTACAGGCGTGAGCCTCCGTGCCCGGCCCAGTAAATAAACATTTCTAAAGGCTGACGTGGAGCATGCCCCATGCTGCATCCTCATGTGGACTATCTCAGTGATCCACAACAGCCCAGCGAGGTGGGCAGTGTCACCCCTCACGACGGTGGAGGAAACCTGAGTTTTGGCAATCTGCCCCTCGTCTGACCCCAGACTCTCTGCTTGTTCTGGTATTTTAGCATGCTGGTAGTGATATGGGAGGGGGCTATGGAAGTGCTGGGTAGAGAAGGGTGGGTCCCTGGCTAGGGCTCCACCCTCTGGCCTGTGCCCACGGACCTAGGTGAGGACAGGCACTCCTGCCTTTGCACCCAAATGTTGCATTTTCCAAGAGCACCCTGGCCTGCCACACCCCCATTTCTATCCTGTGCCTATAGAAATCCCGAGACCCTAGCAGGCAGGCACACAAGCAGCTGGATGTCGAGAGGAGCGGATCAGTGGAAGAAGATACAAGCAACTGGACGTCTACAGAAACACACGGCGGGAGGAACATACAACTGGGTGGATGTCGAGAGGACGTCGGGAGCACGCCAACAGGCACCACCAGCACGATGACAGGTCATTGACCAGCAAAACAATGTGGAGTTTGGCCGGGGCAGTAGGAGGAGGACCCGGGCCACTGAGCGGCCCAACTCCAGGGGAAAATCATTTCCCTTCTGGCTCCCCCATCTGCTGAGAGCTACTTCCACTCAATAAAACCTTGCACTCATTCTCTAAGCCCAGGTGTGATCCGATTCTTCTGGTACACCAAGGCAAGAACCCAGGATACAGAAAGCCCTCTGTCCTTGCAACAAGGTAGAGGGTCTAATTGAGCTGGTTAACACAAGCTGCCTATAGACAAGAGCAAAACTAAAAGGGCACCCTGTAACATATGCCCACTGGGGCTTCAGGAGCTGTAAACATCCACCCCTAGACACTGCCATGGGGTCAGAGCCCCACAGCCTGCCTGTCTGTATGCTCCCCTAGAGGTTTGAGCAGTGGGGCACTGAAGAAGCGAGCCACACCCCCATCGCATGCCCTGCGAGGGGACAAGGGAACTTTTCCCGTTTCAGTAGGATGACTCAGAGAAGGTGACAGTGGCTTCCCAATCAGTCCTGATAATCTCACCCCAGGAACAAGGCTGCCCCAATGGCACCCTGGCACCTTTTAACTTATATGCCTGAATTTGCTCAGCTGCCTGGTGGAGGTATTAACTCGTTTGTTATATGGATTAGATAGAATAAGGTATGCAAGGTACTATTTGTTGAGTAGCTACTGGTAACTGTTAGTGTGCTTCCTTTCTACTTTTTTTTTTTTTTTTTGAGACGGAGTCTCACTCTGTCACCCGGGCTGGAGTGCAGTGGCGCGATCTCAGCTCACTACAACCTCCACCTCCCAGGTTCAAGCAATTCTCCTGCCTTAGCCTTCCAAGTAACTGGGATTACAGGTGCCCACCACTATGCCCGGCTAATTTGTGGTATTTTTAGTAGAGATGGGGTTTCACCACGTTGGCTAGGGTGGTCTCGAACTTCTGACGTCAGGTGATCCACCCGCCTCGGCCTCCCAAAGTGCTGGGATTACAGGCATAAGCCACCGCGTCTGGCCAAATCCAGGACTTTAAACACGATTTCCCCTTCAAATCTAATGGGTCAGAACTGCCTTCTGTATCCTATCTACTAAAAAGTACAGTAAATACACGTGACCATCTTTGTATATGTAGATTGGGCAAGTCATATTAGAAATACTCAAATGCATTTTTGGTTTTGATCCCTTTTCCCTAAACATGTCAGAGTCCCTGGGTGATACCTGAAGCTCCAGCCAGATAAAACTTACCCCCGGGAGACAGAGTGAGACCCTGTCTCAAAAAAAAAATAAATAAATGAGAATATACCCTTTCCTTTGTGTCCCCAAGAATATGAAGATGCTCCCTTCTCTATGATCCTGTTACAATAAAAATGTGTTGAGTGAAAGGGTGAGGTGTGACATCATTTGTGCAGCAAGGCAACAGAACTATCTTGGACTGTCCACAAAGGCTACAACCTGACGTACACATGGACACAACTTGTTGGGGAGCTTGCTGCTCCCTGTTTATAACAATAGCCACAATACCCCCTCCCACCTTTGTGTGAATGCCTCTTTGCAGAGTGATTTTATGCTTCTATCAACAGGAGACAGAGTCTACTTTTCCACTTTCGGGTGTAGTTTTGGATATGTGACTTGCTTTGTCCAACAGGACACTAGCACATGTGATGCAAGCAGAAGCTTGACAAGCCTGCCCTCTCTTGCCCCTAGGAATTCTTGCACTGTCATGTGAGTAAGCCTGGACTAGCTCCCTCCAGGGGGATAATGTACGTAAAGGGAAGCTCCAATCATCCCAGCCACTCATTCCAGGTGATGACCCAGATATGTGAGTGAGGTTATTCCAGACTACCCAGCCCTAAATATGTCAGGCCAAATCAGAACCACCAGCTGGTCCAGAGAATCATGAAAAAATAAAATAGTGGTTGCTTTTTATTTTTTTTTTGAGATGAAGTCTCAGGAGTCTTGCTCTGTCACCCAGGCTGGAGTGTAGCGGTGTGATCTTGGCTCACTACAACCTCTGCCTCCTGGGTTCAAGCGATTCTCCTGCCTCAGCCTCCTGAGTGGCTGGGATTACAGGCACACGCCACCACACCGGGCTAATTTTTGTATTTTTAGCAGACACGAGGTTTGTTGACCAGGCTGGTGTGGAACTCCTGACCTCAGGTGATCCGCCTGCCTCAGCCTCCCAAAGTGCTGGGATTACAGGCGGGAGCAACCGCGCCCAGCCTAGTGGTTGCTTTAAACTACTAGGTTCTGGAGTGGTTCTGAGCTATGTAACACAACATAGCACAAGTGAACTGATACACTAAACTTTGTCTTCCATTTCCTGAATTCTGGCTTTACTTGAAAACTTGAGGTGAGTTTGCAGAACTGATCACAAACAGAAATGTAATATGACACAGAGGAAAATATTTTTGGGAGTTCCTTTAGGAAATTAACATACTGCTTGTCAAACTTCTCATCACTTCCAGCATAACCCTCTAGGAATCTAACCTACAGAAACACTCATACAGTCACTGGGTTGATGTATGGGGATGTTTTCCCGGCATTACTTGTAATAATATAAAATTGGAAAACATCTAAATATCAATCAGTCACAAAGGAAAAGGATAATAAAGTATGGTTAAGCTACTCCACTAGCTGTCTTGTAGCTTTCATCTGCCACAGCAGATCACAAATCAGATCTGTGGGTTTTCATCTAGTTATTACTCACTGCCCTAGAAACTGCCGTCCATGCGTGAAACTTCTGCCCAGATCACAAGGTATGCGGCAAGTGGCAGGGTTAGGAAGCCAGAGTCAAGGGTGGAATATTTCTAATTATTCGTTTATTAAAAGTTATCGGTCAGGCACGGTGGCTCATGCCTGTAATCCCGGCACTTTGGGAGGCTGAGGTGGGAGGAATGCTTGAGCCCAGGAGTCCCAGACTAGCCTGGGAAACATGGCCAAGCTCCATCTCTACAAAAAAAAAAAAACCCCAAAAAACAAGAATTACCCGGGTGTGGTGGTGCGTGCCTGCAGTCCCAGATATTTGGGAGGCTGAGGTGGGAAGATCCACTGAGCCCAGGGGGTTGAGGCTGCAGTGAGCCGTGGTCACACTACTGCACTCGCCCTGGGTGACAGAGTAAGACTGTGTCTCAAAAAAAAGAAAACAATACTCATAGGTATTAAAAAAAAAGGTCAACATTTTTTTCTGGACATTATAGATTTTTAAATAATGTCTCGTTCAAGTATGAATTATGATACTCAAAAAGTAGAAGCAACCCAAAATGTCTGTCAACTGATGAATGGATAAACAAAATGTGGTGAGGCTGGGCTCCGTGGCTCACTCCCGTAATCCCAACACTCTGAGAGGCCAAGGCAGGAGATCCCTTGAGGCTAGGAGTTTGAGACCAGACTTGGCAACACAGCGAGACTCTATCTTGAAAAAGAAAAAGCATCTCTACAATGGAATATTATTTGGCCATGAAAGAAGATGAAGGACTTCAGATATCTGGTCCAGCATGGAAGGAGCCTGAAAGTCAGCATTCCATCCTAAGTACAAGGAAAAAGCTGAACAAACTGAAAAAATCAACACTGCCCCCAGACTTGGCGAAACAGACGGGTGAGTACAGAGACTCCCAGCTTACCACAGCAGACACCAGAGAGCAGACATCCACAGGAACCAGGGCTAGGGCAGGGAAACCTGAACTGCAACTGAGGAATTGCTGGAGACGCAGTGTGTACAAGTCTGAGAGTTAAAATCTCGAAGGTTACCCAATCAGCACAGGCCCCACACTTTTGTGGGTTTTACTGAGAGGTGAAGCCAGCTGGGTTTCTGGGTCAGGTAGGGACTTGGAGAACTTTTCTGTCTAGCTAGAGGACTGTAAACACACCAATCAGCACTCCGTGTCTAGCTAAAGGACTGTAAACGCGCCAATCAGCACTCTGTAAAAACGCACCAATCAGCACTCTGTGTCTAGCTAAAGGATTGTAAACACACCAATCAGCACTCTGTAAAACCGCATCAATCAGCACTCTGTAAAACCGCACCAATCAGCACTCTGTAAAAACGCATCAATCAGCGCTCTGTAAAAATGCACCAATCAGTGCTCTGTGTCTAAAGGATTGTAAATGCACCAATCAGCACTCTGTAAAATGGACCAATCAGCGCTCTGTAAAATGGACCAATCAGCAGGACGCGGGCCAAATAAGGGAATAAAAGCTGGCCACCCAAGCCAGCAGCGGCAACCCACTTGGGTCCCCTTCCATGCTGTGGAAGCTTTGTTCTCTCGCTCTTCACAATAAATCTTGCTGCTCCTCACTCTGGGTCCGCACTACCTTTATGAGCTGTAACACTCACTGCGAAGGTCTGCGGCTTCACTCCTGAAGTGAGCGAGACCACGAACCCACCCGAAGGAAGAAACTCCCAACACATCTGAACATCTGAAGGAACAAACTCTGGACACACCATCTTTAAGAGCTGTAACATTCACTGCGAGGGTCCGCGGCTTCATTCTTGAAGTCAGCAAGACTAAGAACCCACCAGAAGGAATAAATTCCAGACACACTACCACCAAGAACCCTACCAGGTTCTCACGGTGAATATTAGAGAAAAATCCCCTTCTACTTCTGGCAGGGGGAGGGGAAAGGGAACCAATCCGAAATATCAGAGCATCCTCTTTTCTTTTTTTTCTTTCTTTTAATTTTATTTATTTATTTATTTATTTATTTATTTATTTTTTGAGACAGTCTCGCTCTGTCACCCAGGCTGGACTGCAGTGGCGTGATCTCAGCTCACTGCAAGCTCTGCCTCCCAGGTTCATGCTATTCTCCTGCCTCAGCCTCCTGAGTAACTGGGACTACAGGCGACCGCCACCATGCCCGACTAATTTTTTGTATTTTTAGTAGAGACGGGGTTTCACTGTGTTAGCCAGGATGGTCTTGAGCTCCTGACCTCCTTCTCCACCTGCCTGCCTCAGCCTCCCAAAGTGCTGGGATTACAGGCATGAGCCACCGCTCTCGGCCTTTTTTTTTTGAGACAGAGTCTTGCTCTGTCACCCAGGCTGGAGCGCAGTGGCCCAATCTCGGCTCACCGCAAGCTCTGCCTCCTGAGTTCACGCCATTCTCCTGTCTCAACCTCCCAAGTAGCTGGGACTACAGGTGTCCGCCACCACGCCCAGCTGATTTTTTCGTATTTTTAGTAGAAACAGGGTTTCACTGTGTTAGCCAGGATGGTCTTGATCTCCTGACCTCGTGATCCGCCCGCCTCGGCCTCCCAAAGTGCTGGGATTACAGGCGTGAGCCACCGCGCCTGACTGCCTTCTCTTTTCTTAAGGCTTGCCCTCTGGAGAACTATTTAATGTGAGCTAAACCTGCAGGGGTTGTATCAGAGCCTAACTGACCAGAAGGGAGATACCCAACTCCAGCTCCTGCCTTTTACCCGGAGGAAGAGAAACAGCCAACATCAGCCCACTTGACTCATTCTGTCCCACTTAAGGGAGGAATGGTGGAAGAACGAAGTCCAAGTGAAGTTTACAGTCCAGAGATCCATGGCTGCTAAAAGACTCAGACCTGGCCAGGCGCATGTTGGTAATCCCAGCACCCCGGGAGGCCGAGGCGGGCGGATCACGAGATCAAGAGATTGAGACCGTCCTGGCCAACATGGTGAAACCCTCTCTCTACTAAAAATACAACAATTAGCCGTGCGTGGTGGTGTGCGCCTGTAGTCCCAGCTACTTGGGAGGCTGAGGCAGGAGAATCGCTTGAACCCGGGAGGCGGAGGTTGCAATGAGCCGAAATTGCGTCACTGCACTCTGGCCAGATGACAGAGCAAGACTCTGTCTAAAAAAAAGAAAAAAAAAAAAAAGACAGACTAAATCCAGGACTGGAGAATGCTGCCCTCCCCTTTCCTCTCCCCCGACATTACTGAAGGGACTATTCACAGGAGTTACTTGTATTCAGGATACCATGTCTGGTTACTAAGAAAAAACTGGCTGGGCATAGTGGCTCACACCTGTAATCCCAGAACTTTGGGAGGCCGAGGTAGGCGGATCACAAGGTCAAGAGATTGAAATCATCCTGGCCAACATGGTAAAACCCCGTCTCTACTAAAACTACAAAAATTAGCTGGGCATGGTGGTACACGCCTGTAGTCACAGCTACTCGGGAGGCTGAGGCAGGAGAATTGCTTGAACCTGGGAGGCGGAGGTTGCAGTGGGCAGAGACTGCGCTGCTATACTCCAGCCTGGGTGACATAGCAAGACTCCATCAAGAAAAAGAAAAAGAAAAAAAAACTACAAGGCTGGGCCGGTAATCCCAGCACTTTCAGAGGCCGAGGCGGGTGGATCACTTGAGGTCAGGAATTCGAGACCAGCCTGGTCAACATGGCGAAACCCCGTCTCTACTAAAAATACAAAAATCAGCAAACGCCTGTAATCCTAACTATTTGTAGTTAGGGCGGGTGGATCATCTGAGGTCAGGAGCTGGAGACCAGCCTGGACAACATGGCGAAACCCGGTCTCTACTAAAAATACAAAAATTAGCTGGGTGTGATGGTGGGTGCCTGTAATCCCAGCTACTTGGGAGGCTGAGGCAGGAGAATCACTTGAACCCAAGAGGTGAAGTTGCCAAGATCGCCCCATTGCACTCCAGCCTGGGCAAAAGAGTGAAACTCTGTCTCAAAAAAAAAAAAAAAAAAAGTGAAATATCTCTACAATGAAAACGTTAAAACATTCATGTGAGAAATTGAAGAAGACACAAAAAAAGGAACGATATTCCACATTCATGATTCAAAAAATCAATATTGTTAAAGTGAAATATTATCCATGCTACCAAAAGCCAACTAAAGATTTTATTTTTTTTTCTCACGCCTGTAATCCCAGCACTTTGGGAGGCCGAGGCAGGCAGATCACGACGTCAGGAAATTGAGACCATCCTGGCTAACACAGTGAAACCCCGTCTCTACTAAAAATACAAAAACAAAATTAGCCGGGCATGGTGACGGGCGCCTGTAGTCCCAGCTACTCGGGAGGCTGAGGCAGGAGAATGGTGTGAACCCGGGAGGCGGAGCTTGCAGTGAGCCAAGATCGCGCCACTGCACTCCAGCCTGGGCGACAGACAGAGTGAGACTCCGTCTCAAAAAAAAAAAAAAAAAAAAAAAAAGGATTTTTTTTTTTTGAGACAGAGCCTCGCTCTGTCACCCAGGCTAAAGTGCAGTGGCATGATCTTGGTTCACTGCAACCTCCACCTCCCGTGTTCAAGTGATTCTCCTGCCTCAGCCTCCTGAGTAGCTGGGATAAGAGGCATGCACAACTGGGCACGGCTAATTTTTGTATTTTTAGTAGAGATGGGGTTTCACCATGTTGGCCAGGCTGGTCTCGAGCTTCTGACCTCAAATGATTCACTCACCTCAGCCTCCCAAAGTGCTGGGATTACAGGCGTGAGCCACCGCGACTGGCCACCAACTACAGATTTAATACAATCCCTATCAAAATTCCAATGATATTCTTCACAGAAACAGAAAAAATAATCCTAAAATTTATATGGAACCACCAAAGACCCAGAATATCCAAAGCTATCCTAGAACCAAATTGAAAGAATCACATTACCTGATTTTAAATTATACTACACAGGCCAGGTGCACTGGCTCATGTTTGTAATCCCAGCACTTTGGGAGGCCAAGGTAGGCAGATTGCTTGAGGTCAGGAGTTCAAGACCATCCTGGCCAACATGGAGAAACCCTGTCTCTACTAAAAATACAAAACTTAGCTGGGTGTGGTAGCATGTGCCTGTAATTCCAGCTTCTGGGGAGGCTGAGGCACGAGAATCACTTGAACCTGGGAGGTGAAGGCTGCACTGAGCCAAGATCGCGCCACTGCACTCCAGCCTGGGCAACAGAGCAAGACTCTGTCTCAAATAAATAAATAAATAAACAAATAAATAAATAAATAAATAAATAAATAAATAAAATTAGGGAGTTTGTTGCCAGAAATGTTCAAAGGACTTCTTCAGCGAGAAAGAAAATGACAGAGGTCAGAAACATGAATCTACATAAAGAAAGAAAGTGCATCAGGGAAGGAATAACTGAAGGTAAAATAAAAACTTTATTTTTCTTACTCTGATCTGACAACTCTTTGTTCAAAATAATAACAGCAACAATGTAAGTCAACTATATATGCTTGTGTGTGTGCGCGCACGTGTGCACACACTTATATATAAATAAGTGACAGCAATAATACAAGGGAGAAGAGGGAGGAATTTGGACTCTTTTGTTATTATAAGGAGGCTGAGGCAGGAGAATGGCGTGAACCCGGGAGGTGGAGCTTGCAGTGAGCCGAGATTGCGCCACTGCACTCCAGCCTGGGTGACAGAGAGAGACTCCATCTCAAAAAAAAAAAAAAAAAAAAAAAGTACTCACACCACTCCTGAAGTGATAGGTTATTTGAACATGTACTTGGACTAGTTGTAAATATATGTTAAATATATGTTGCAAACTTTGGGGCAACCATTAAAAAAAAGAAAAAAATATTTAAGAAAAAAGTATAATTAACATGCTAAAAAAAGAGAAAATTAGGCCAGGAGCAGTGGCTCATGCCTGTAATCCCAGCACTTTGGAAGGCAGAGGCAGTGGATCACCTGAGGTCAGTAGCTCGAGATCAGCCTGGCCAACATGGCAAAAGCCCGTCTGTACTAAAAATACAAAAATTAGCCGAGCATGATGGTGGGCACCTGTAATCCCAGCTACTCAGTAGGCTGAGGCAGGATAATTACTTGAACCCGGAAGGCAGAGGTTACAGTGAGCCAAGATCGCACCACTGCACTACTGCCTGGGCAACAGAGTGATACTCCGTCTCAAAAAAAAAAAAAAAGAAAGAGGCTGGGCGTGGTGGCTCAGGCCTATAATCCCAGCACTCTGGGAGGCCGAGGCAGGAGGATCACGAGGTCAGCAGATTAAGACCATCCTGGCTAACACGGTGAAACCCCGTGTCTACCAAAAATACAAAAAATTAGCTGGGTGTGGTGGCGGGCGCCTGTAGTCCCAGCTACTCAGGAGGCTGAGGCAGGAGAATGGCGTGAACCCTGAAGGCGGAGTTTGCAGTGAGCCGAGATTGTGCCACTGCACTCCAGCCTGGGTGACAGAGCGAGACTCCATCTCAAAAAAAAAAAAAAAAAGAAAGAAAATGAAAACTCAATTTACCAAAATTTGTGAAATGCAGCAAAAACAGTGGTTAGAGGAAAATATATAGTATTGAAGGCATATAACAGAAAAGATCTAAAAGTCATCTAAGCTTTTACCTGAGAAAACTAGAAAAGCAAATAAAATCCAAAGTAAGCAGAAGAAAAGAAACAATAAAAATTAGTGTAGAAATCAATGAAATTGCAAACGGGAAATCAATAGATAAAAAAATCAATGAAACCAAAATCTGTTTCTCTGAAAAGATCAGTAAAATCCATATGCCTCTAGCAGGCTAACTTAGAGAAAGAGGATACAAATTAATAATATCAGAAATGAGAGATCCCACTACAGACCCCATGGACATTGAAAGAATGATAAAGGAACACTATGACCGACTCTATGTCCACAAATTTGATAACCTAGAGGAAAGAGACTAATTCCTTAAAAGACACAATCTTATAGAACTCATGGAAGAAGAGACATTCCAAAAAGGGCTATATCTATTAAAGAAATTGAATCAGTAACTAATAGCCTTCCAAAATACGAAGTACCAGGCCCAAATGGGTTCAAAGGTGAATTTTACCAAACATTAAGGGAAAAATGATACAATTTCTCTACAGTCTCAGAAAACGGAAGTAGAGAAACTACTTCCTAACTCATTCTATGAGGCCAGCATTACCTTAATACCAAAACCAGACAAAGACATTACAAGAAAAAAAAGCTACAGACCAATATTTCTCATGAACACAGATGCAAAACCCTCAATAAAACATTGGCAGGAGACTGATTTGAGTCGTAATTCTGTCTCCCACATGGCCAGCCTCACGTTTAAAAAAACTGAGGCCACTATCGTCTGGGAAGAAGTGAGGAGCGTCTCTGCCTGGCCGCCCCGTCTGGGAAGTGAGGAGCCCCTCTGCGCGGCCGCCCCGTGTCTGGGTAGAAGTGAGGAGCTCCTCTGCCTGGCCGCTCCGTCTGGGAGGTCTACCACGGAGGCCAGAAGCAATGTGGGGGCTGGACGTGGTGGCTCACGCCTGTGGTCCTGGCACTCTGGGGGGCGAGGCGGGTTGATCACTTCGGGCTAGGAGTTCGAGACTAGTCTGGCCAACTTGGCGAAACATGAAGAATACAACAGACAAACCAACCAACCAACTCAATGACAACAAAACAGGTCTACCCTGGAGTCATACTCTAATTTTTTCTATTTTCCTCCCTTTCTGATCCTTTATCCCACTTTCTTTTTCTTCCTCTTCCTTCTCCCTCTTCTTTGTCAAATAGAGGATTGAGTTATTATCACTGATCCATATAAAGTCCCTCTCTCATTTATTTTAACTCCCACCCTCATTTCTATTCCCCGACTTCCCATGTGCAACCTTCCTAATATGTTTGATACGCATCTTTTTGTTTGTATGTATTTTTAGAAAATGTTTATTGTTTTTGTATGCAAAAAAAAATTAATAAAAAAATAAAAAATAAAAAATAAAAGTGACAACCAAAAAAAAAAAAAAAAAAAAAAAAAAACTGAGGCCAGACATGGTGGCTCACGCCTGTAATCCTAGCACTTTGGGAGACAGAGGTGGGCGGACTGCCTGAGCTCACGAGTTGGAGACCAGCCTGGGCAACATGGTGAAACCCCATCTCTACTAAAATACAAAACATTAGCCGGGTGTAGTGGCAGGTGCCGGTAGTCTCAGCTACTCGGGAGGCTGAGGCAGAATTACTTGAACCCGGGAGGCAGAGCTTGCAGTAAGCCGAGATCACACCACTGCACTCCAGCCTAGGTGACAGAGTGAGACTCTGTCTCCAAAAAAAAAAAGATTTTATATACCATGACCAACTTAGATTTATCCTAGACATGCAAAGGGGTTCATCATTTAAAAATCATTTAATGAAATCCACCACAGCAACAGGGTAAAGAAGAAAAATCACATGATCATGTCAATAAATGCAGAAAAAGCACTTCACAAAATCCCACACCATTCATAACAAAAACTCTCAGTAAATTAGGACTACAGGGAAACTTTCTCAACTTGAAAAAGAACACCTACAAAAATCCCACGGCTAACATCGTACTTAATGATGAGAAATCAGAAGGATTCCCATGAAGATCAGGCACAAAGCAAGGATGTCTCCCTCTCCTCATTCCTTTTCAATATTGTACTGAAGGTCTTAACTAATGCAATAAGAAAAGAAAATGAAATAAAAGGTATACTGATCAGGAAGGAAGAGATAAAACTGTCTTTCTTTGCACGTGACATGATTGTCTATGTGGAACATCCAAAAGAATCAACCAAAAAACAGCTGGAACTAATAAAGCAATTATAGGAAGGTTGTAGTATACAAGGTTACTATACAAAAGTCAATTTTATTTCCTATACACCAGCAATAAACAAGTAGAATTTAAAATTTAAAACACAATACCATTTATATCAGGCCTCCAAAAACATGAAATACTTAAGTTATAAACCTAACAAAATACATATGTATACAAGATGTATATGAGGGAAAGTACAAAACTGATGAAAGTAATTAAAAAATTAAATAAATGGAGAGACATTCCATGCTCATAAAGAGGCAGACTCAGTATTTTTGAGATGTCAGTTCTTCCCACTTTGACCTATAGATTCAATATGATCCCAATCAAAATCCCAGCAATCTATTTTGCTGATATCAATAAACTAATTCTAAAATTTATATGGACAGACAAAAGCCCAGAATAGCCAACACAATAGTGAAAGAAAAGAACATAGTTGCCTATAATCCCAGCACTTTGGGAGGCCGAGGCAGACCATCCTGGCTAACATGGTGACACCCTGTCTCTACTAAAAATACAAAAAAATTAGCTGGGCGTGGTGGCAGGTGCCTGTAGTCCCAGCTACTCAGGAGGCTGAGGCAGGAGGCTGAGGCAGGAGAATGGCTCCGGGAGGTGGAGCTTGCAGTGAGCCAAGATCGCACCACTGCACTCCAGCCTGGGCGACAGAGCGAGACTCCGTCTCCAAAAAAAAAAGAAAAGAACACAGTTAAAAGACTGATACTAACTGCAACATTTACCATAAAGCTACAGTAATCAAGACAGGGTGGTACTGGGGCAAGAACAAACAAATAGATCAATAGAACAGAATACAGAACTCAGAAGTAGAACTGCATAAAGACAGTCAACGGAAGCAATACGATGGAACACAGACAGTCTTTTCAACATATTTTACTGGACCAAACTGGACATCCACACGCAAATACGTCAGTCTAGACAGAGTCCTTACACCCTTTACAAAAATCAACTCAAAATGGATCACAAACCTAAATGTAAAATGAAAAACTGTAAAACACCTAGAAGATAACATCAGAGAAAACCTAGATGACCTTGGGTTTGGCGGTAACTTTTCAGATATGATACCAAAGCCACAGTCTATGAAAGAATTAATAAACTAGACTTCATTAAAAGTAAACATTTCTGCTCCACAAGATACTGTCAAAAGAATGAAAAGAAAAGCCACAGGCTGGGAGAAAATATTTGCAAAAGACATACCTGATAAAGGACTGTTAATCAAAATACAGGACTGTTAATCAAAATATATGAAGAACTCTTAAAATTCAACAATAAGAACAAAACCCAATTGTAAAATGGGCCAGCCAGGTGTGGTGGCTCAAGCCTGTAATCCCAGCACTTTCGAAGGCTTGAGGCCAAAGGGTTACTTGAGCCAAGGAGCTCGAGACCAGCCTGGGCAACATAGCAAGATGCTATCTCTATCAAATAAAAATTAGAATGGGCCAAAAATCTTAATAGCCACTTCACCGAAAAAGCTATACTGCTGGCAAATAAGCATATAAAAAGATTCTCCACATCATATGTTGTCGGGGAAGCACAAATTAAGAGAACGACAGCCGGGCGTGGTGGCTCATGCCTGTAATCCCGGCACTTTGGAGGCTGAGGGGGGTGGATCACCTGACACTGGGCGTTCGAGACCAGCCCGACCAACACAGAGAAACCCCGTCTCTGCTAAAAATACAAAATTAGCCGGGCATGGTGGTGCGTGCCTGTAATTCCAGCTACTTGGGAGGCTGAGGCAGTAGAATCGCTTGAACCCAGCAGGCAGAGGTTGTAGTGAGCTGAGATTGCGCCATTGCACTTCAACCTGGGCAACAAGAGCGAAACTCCATCTCATAAATAAATAAATAAATAAATAAAACGAACAACAAACTCCATCTCTACAAAAACTTTAAAAGTTGGCCAGGCATGGTGCTGGCATGCCTGTAGTCCCAGCTACTTGGGAGTCTGAAAGAGGAGGATCCCTTGAGCCCAGGAGTTTGAGATTACAGTGAGCTGACTGTGTCACTGCTTTTTTTTTTTTTTTTTGAGACAGGGTCTCACTCTGTCACCAGGCAGGAGTGCAGTGACACAACCATAGTTCATGGCAGCCCCGACCTCCCAGGCTCAGGCGATCCTCCCACCGCAGCCTCCCGAGTAGCTGGGACTACAGGTGTGTGCCACCATGCCTGGATAATTTTTTTGTATTTTTTGTAGAGACAGGGTTTTGCCACATGCCCAGGCTGATCTGGAACTCCTGGACTCAAGCCATCCACCTGCCTCAGCCTCCCAAGATGCAGGGATTACAGGCGTAAACCACCACACCTAGCTGTGCCACTGCTTTTGCACTCCACCCTGGCAACAGAGAGACCCTGTCTCAAACAACAACAACATAAACAAAAACACAACCGCTGGGCACAGTGGCTCATGCCTGTAATCCCAACACTTTGGGAGGCTGAGGCAAGAGGATCGCTTGAGGCCAGGAGGTCGAGAATAGCCTGGGCGACATAGTGAGACCACCCTCATCTCTGCAAAAAAAAAAATTTTTAAACTAAACAAACAAAAAAACCAAGATACTACCACATACCTATTAGAATGGTCAAAATCCAGGACGCTGACAATAGCAAATGCTTTCAAAGATGTGGAGCAAGAGGAACTTGTTAGTGGGATTGTAAAATGGTCCAGCCACTTTGGAAGGCAGTTTGGTAGCTTTTTACCAAACTAAACATAATCACACTCCTCAGTGTTTATCCAAAGGAGCTGAAAACTTATGCCCACATGAAAACCTATACATGGATGTTTATAGCAGCATTATTCATAATTGCCAAAACTTGGAAGCATCCAAGATGTCCTTTAGTAGGTAAATGAATAAACTCTGGTACGTCCAGGCAATGGAATATAATTCAGTGCTAAAAGAAAATGAGCTATTAAGCCATGAAAAGACATGGAGGAAACTCAAATGCATATTGCTAAGTATCATAAACCAATCTAAAAAGGCTACATATTGTATGATCCCAACTTCATGACATTCTAGAAAATATAAAAGTATGGAGATGGTAAAGAGATCAGTGGTTGCTGGGGGTTATGTGGGAGTGAAGGATGAACAGACAGAGCGTAACTGATTTTTAGGACAGCAAAACTACTCTGTATGATACTACAAATGGTATATACATTTGTCCAAACCCACAGACTATACAACAGCAAGAGTGAGCCCTAATGTAAACTACTGACTTTGGGCAATAATGTGTCAATGGGGGATCATCAGCTGTAACAAATTTATCAATCTCATGTACAATGTTGACAATGGGGGAGGTTATACACATGTAGGGGTAAGGAAGTATATGGGAAATCTGTCTCTTTTGCTCAATTTTTCTGTAAACCTAAAACTGCTCTATAAAATAAAGTCTGTTAAAACAAAAAGAAGTAAAGTACTGATACATAGATGATGAACCTTGAAAACATTATGCTAAGAAGCCAGACACATATGGCCACAGAACGTATGATTACATTACATGAAATGCCTAGAATTGGCCAGGCGTAGTGACTCACGCCTGTAATCCCAGCACTTTGGAAGGCCGAGTTGAGTGAATTACTTGAGGTCAGGAGTTGGATACCAGCCTGGCCAACATAGTGAAACCTTGTCTCTACTAAAAATACAAAAATTAGCCAAGCGTGGTGGTGCCCACCTGTAATCCCAGCTACTCGGGAGGCTGAGGCAGGAGAATCGCTTGAACAAGGAGGCAGAGGTTGCAGTGAGCTGAGCTCATGCCACTGCACTCCAAGCCTGCGCCACACAGCGAGACTCCATCCATCCATCCATCAATCAATTAAAAATAAAAATGAAATGCCCACAATAGGCAAATCCTTAGAAAGTACATTAGTGATTGTCAGTAGCTGGAAAAGTAGGGAACGAGGAGCTACCGCTAATGGGCAGGGACTCTTTGTAAGGTTATAAAAATGTCCTAAAATAGCATAACTCTGTGAATATACTAAAAACCATTAAACTAGGGCTGAGCGCGGTGGCTCATGCTTGTAATCCCAGCACTTTGGGAGGCCAAGACGGGCAGACCACTTGAGGTCAGGAGTTTGAGACCAGCCTGGACCAACACTGCAGACGTTGCAGTGAGCTGAGATTGCACCACCACATTCCAGCCTGGGCGACAGAGCGAGACTCTGTCTCAGACAAAACAAACAAACAAAAAACAAAAAACAAAAAAAATACATTAAATTATATAACTTAAATTAGTGAAAGGTATAGTATGTGAATTATATCTTAATAAAGTTGTTTTGGGCCCAGTGCGGTGGCTCACACCTGTAATCCCAGCACTTTGGGAGGCTGAGGCAGGAGAATCGCTTGAACCCAGGAGGCAGAGGTTGCGGTGAGCCAAGATGGCGCCATTGCACTCCAGCCTGGGCAACAAGAGTGAAACTCCGTCTCAAAGAAAAGAAAAAAAATTAAAGCCCAAATAAATTAGAGAAACAAAGTTGTTCAAAAAAGAAAAGCCATTCAGACCAGAATAAAGAGTTAGAAAAAAAAAAAAAACCCTGAATAAATAAAATAGTAAATAAAAGTATCACTCATGGCCAGGCACAGTGGCTCACACCTGTAATCCCAGCACTTTGAGAGGCCAAGGCAGGCAGACCACCTGAGGTCGGGAGTTCAAGACCAGCTTGGCCAACATGGAGAAACCCTGTCTCTACTAAACATACAAAATTAGCTGGGCGTGGTGGTGCATGCCTGTAATCTCAGCTTCTCGGGAGGCTGAGGCAGGAGAACCGCTTGAACCCAGGAGGCAGAGGTTGCTGTGAGCTGAGATTGCGCCACTGCACTCCAGCCTGGGCAAGAAGAGCAAAATTCCGTCTCAAAAAAAAGAAACCCAACAAACCTATCACTCAATGTTCCATGATGTGGAATGTAGGTCCTCACTATAAACATGTATATTTAAATCTTGGTTAAAATCTTAGTCTCATCATTATGCAAATCAAAGCCTAACCAAATCCCTAAAATGTATAACTTCCTGATTTGTTTGGATCTGCCCTAACATCCAACAAGAGAGGGTTAAAACAAACCAATTAAACAAAGAGTTGGCTGTGCACTATGGCTCACGCCTGTAATCCCAGCACTTTGGGAGGCCAAGTCAGGAGGATCACTTGAGGCCAGGAATTCAAGACCAGCCTGGGCAACATAGTGAAATCCAGTCTCTATTTAAATAAGTGAATGATAGATTTAATTTAGGAAAAGACCTGACCTCCAGCTAATGCCCCACTTTTGCAAGAATCAGCTACTATGTCAAGTGTGGTAGGCTTACATTAACCGTCGTTACTATCAGCAAGCTCCTGCTTTCCCCCACAAAGCACAGCAAAATAACGCAAAAGCAGCTGCAATGTGAAGGCTCCCTTTACCCACCAGGACTCCAAACACAAACAAGAATTCCAGTTAAAGACAGACACTTTCGAGAAACTGAAGCCAGAGATGGGATAGCTTAAATGAAACCTTCCCATGCCCAAGGGTTCAGCAGTTGCCGGGATGCCCAAAACAAGAGGGAGATTGAGCATGGAATCAGAGAGAGTTAGAGCCCAAGCAAAGAGTGACAGCAGCCAGGCCCTCACCTCGGGGATCAGCCGCCTCCTCTTCACGCCGGGGACAGAGTCTAGCAGGCCATCGCTGACCAGCTGCTTTCGTTTGCTGGAGTCCTGCAGCGCAGTGAGGACGCTGTCCACAGAGTGCTTCTCAGAAGTCCTGGAATTCACGGAGCAGTCCAGAGCAGCATCTTCGGCCTCTGTCTCCACTTTCACAGTGATACTTTTTAGAACTGTGTCAGAGAAGAAATAGGACTCAGTGGGAAAAACCAGGGCTGCTGAGACATCAGCAGGGTTCTCCAAGCAGCAGGGTGTCTGTGGGCCGCCCTTTGACACCAGTGCTGAGATAATGATGTCTAGTCATAACAAACCTGCGCTTTGCAACAATGCAATCTTTATCTCACTGCACTAGTGCTGTACAATAAAGCCATTTTCCAAGAGCATTTAGTTCAAATTGGTTTAAGCATCTTTTTTTGGGGGGGGGAAGGCAGTGGAAAGAGAGACATAAAATATTATCTTTTTGTGCTTTAAAAAAGTAACTTTTAAAAAGTGACACAAGGTGCTTATAACAAGTGTGTGGGTGGAGGGGGATGAGAACCAGGGAACAAGTGTGTGGGTGGAGGGGACTTTTCACTATATAACTTTGTATATTTTTGGACCATGTGAATGTATGACCTAATCAAAAGTATTCAGTTAAAAACATTTTTTAAAAAGGGCATTTTTTTTACCTTCTTCTACATCTTCGGTGAATTCAGTTGAGTTCATCTTCTATTCCGCTAAATAAAAAGACAAAGACAATGTATTGACTTATTGCTTGATTTATTTCTTAATTTTCTCTACCCACAGAAAATCTTCTTACCCTCCCAACCCCGGCTCTAGGTAACAGAGCAGCACAGCACTGTGGAAGCATGTGTCCTCCTAATTTTGTCTGCAGACACTCAGGAGCAGCCAGGCCTTGTGCATCCCTGCTGGGAGCTCTTCTCCAAGACTTTATGTGAGCAGAACGTGTCTTATAGCATCCACTGATAGTCACTTACTGAGCCATGGGAACATTACATGAACAAATCAACTCTTTAAAAAGACCTCAATTTTAATTATCTCTTTTAAGTCTATGTTTATAAATTCCAGCCACGAAACAAATAAGCTGAAGGATGGGGGCCATGGATCCTGAAATCTTAGGACTTACAGTTGTCAAGAGAACTGTGCTGCCCATGACCTGAAGCTGGCTACTAGCCACACCTGGCTACCAAGGACTCAAAATGTGGCTAGTCCAATAGAGATGTGCTATAAGTGTAAAACACACACCAAATCTCAGGCTTAGCTTAGTAACAGAAATGCAAAATATCTCACTAATAATTCTGTTTTTTTTTTTTTTTTTTTTAGAGGAAAGGTCTCACTCTTTTCACCCTGGCTGGAGTGCAGTAGCACTATCATGGCTCATTGTAGCCTCTGATTCCTGGGCAATCCTCCTGCCTCAGCCTCTGGAATGGCTAGGACTACAGGTACCACATGCCGCCACCCACAGCTAATTTAAAAAAATTTTTTGTAGAGATGCAGTTTCACTATGTTGACCAGGCTGATCTTGAACTCCTCAAGCGATCCTTCCACCTGGGCCTCCCAAAGTGCTGGGATTACACATGTGAGCCACCGTGCCCAGCCCTAATAATTGTTTTATATTGATTACATGTTGAATGATAATATTTTGGACTTACTGGGCTAAATACAATACTTTATTTCATTTATTTATTTATGAAACGGAATCTTGCTCTGTCACCAGGCTGGAGTGCAGTGGCGCGATCTTGGCTTACTGCAACCTCCGCCTCCTGGGTTCAAGTGATTCTCCTGCCTCTGCCTCCCGAGTAGCTGGGACTACAGGCACGCACCACCATGCCCAGCTAATTTTTTGTATTTTTAGTAGAGACAGGGTTTCACCATGTTGGCCAGGATGGTCTTGATCTCTTTGACCTCGTGATCCACCCACCTTGGCCTCCCCATGTGCTGGGATTACAGGCGTGAGCCACCATGCCTGGCCAATACAATACTTTATTAAAGGCCGGGCACGGTGGCTCACGCTTGTAATCCCAGCACTTTGGGAGGCCGAGGCAGGCGGATCACGAGGTCAGGAGATCGAGACCACGGTGAAACCCCGTCTCTACTAAAAATACAAAAAATTAGCCGGGCGTGGTGGCAGGCGCCTGTAGTCCCAGCTACTCGGAGAGGCTGAGGCAGGAGAATGGCGTGAACCCGGGAGGCGGAGCTTGCAGTGAGCCAAGATTGCGCCACTGCACTCCAGCCTGGGTGACAGAGCGAGACTCTGTCTCAAAAAAAACAAAAAAAAAAACAAAAAAAACCAATACTTTATTAAAACTAATTTTATCTGCTTTTTAAAATGTGGCTACTAGAAAATTTAAAATTACATATGTGGATCACATTATATTTCTTAGTAGACAGTGTTAGTATAGCCCTTCCTTCAGAAGCAACGAAGAGAAAAAGGTGCTGTGGATTTTTTTTTGTTTTTTTGAGATAGTCTCGCTCTGTTGCCCAGGCTGGAGTGCAGTGGCGTGATCTCAGCTCACTGCAACCTCCGCCTCCTGGGTTCAAGCAATTCTCCTGCCTCAGCCTCCTGAGTAGCTGGGCGTACAGGCATATGCCACCATTCTCGGCTAATTTTTTGTATTTTTAGTAGAGACGGGGTTTCATCGTGTTAGCCAGGATGGTCTCCATCTCCTGACCTCATGATCCTCCTGCTTCAGTCTCCCAAAGTGCTGGGATTAGAGGTGTGAGCCATTGCGCCCGGCGGTGCTGTGGATTTTTAAGTTTAGGGCTTTGGAGCCCTACAAAATCTGATCCAAACAGACCAGGTGAGGGAATGAGGCAAGAAAGGGGGGCAGTGCTCTGTTCCAGGCTGCAGGGTCTGAAGCAAAACCTGCCCCTACTCCCACTGCCCCAGCTGGAATGGAACTGACACCATGAGGCAAAGTACCACTAAAACAAAACAAACAAAATTACCACTAAGTCTCTGATATCCCCGAATACCATGACAGCATGTACATAAATAGTACAAGACACAAAGGTAGTAACATTTGCAGAAGAATATACATTGCAACTTTTAATGTTGACACTCGGGAGTTGTGATCCCCACAACTGATTAAGCTGACTACAAACACAGAGTTCTCATTTTGGTTGAGGATGAGTGGAGAGCAGGACCAAGAAGTATCTCTTAAGAAATTTCTGGCCAGGAATGGTGGCTCATGCCTGTAATCCCAGCACTTTGGGAGGCTGAGGTGGGCGGATCACCTGGGGTCAGAAGTTAAACACTAGCCTGGCCAACATGGTGAAACTCCATCTCTACTAAAAATACAAAAATTAGCTGGGCATGGCGGCGCACGCCTACAGTCCCAGCTACTTGGGAGGCTGAGACAGGAGAATTGCTTGAACCCGGGAGGCAGAGGTTGCAGTGAGCCAAGATCACACCACTATACCCCAGCCTGGGCGACAGAGTGAGACTCTGTCTCAAAAAAAAAAGAAAGAAACTCTGTAAGCGTGAAGCCATCTAAAATGTTCAGTGAACCATTCAAGGAGTAGCCACAGAATGGCATGTGTTTGACATACAGTACCTGTTTTAGACGGGTGAATGGGGCAGGGATGGCAGCAAGAGGGAGAGTGTGTCTGGGTGATCCATGAGCACAATCATCACTGCAAAGGTCACTAATAATGGCAACACATACAGTGCTTATGATGTGAAGCACTATTTTTAGTGCAAGAACAGTGCACAATAGTGCAAGACAGGCACAATTCTTTTCATCCCTGTATTGCTAATTTTCAGAGGAATGAAAACCAAAATGAGATTTATTTGAAACTGAAAATAATTCCTACTCACCAAGCCATCTCCTACCTGAAAAAACATTACATACAGGGTGATATTGACAGAAAACAAATAATAAGTCAACTTCAAGGGTCCGAGAACTATTTTACCAGAGGTAAATTTTAGCAACTCCTTCCACTGTATTTCAAGGAACTACACCTCACTTTGGATCACCATCATCTGAGCTGGGTGTCTCTGAGTGGCTAGGAGGGCTGGATAATGCCAGGCAGAAATTCAAGACCGGATTCCCAGCCTGGTAGGAGGCCTCTCAAGGAAACACACTGCAGGTCACCTGAATGCCCCTGCCCTTGGAAACTGCCATGGTCACATAACCCATTCCTGCCAATCAAGGGGAGTTCTGAGATGCAGAACAGATGGGGCGAAACGATGACTGTCAGAGGCGGACATATTTTACAAAACAAATTACATTTGGCAGAGAAAAGGCAGAGAGGGAGGAGACAGCGGTTGGTTTATTTGGGGAGGAAAAGGGTCATGGTGAAAGAAAAATTGCAAAGAGTCAAAGATTCTGGTAAGAGGAAAGCATTAAAAGGATGGACAAATACTAGAACAAAACAAAACAGGCGTCGATGAGAGAACACAGCAGACAGGGCCATGGGTGGTGAGAAGGGCAGTATATTTATCTGCCATTATATTCGCCCAACCATGTGTCTCTGGCAGGCCCATCACATAGGGAGCAGTGCAGGGCTGGAGTCCAGGCTGCCACATGGAGCCTGCCGGGAATGTGGCTTGGTGAGCAGAAAGCCTATTTTCTGTTTTTTTATTTTTCCTTGTTTCCAGTGGGGTTGGGAGGAGGCTATTTTCTGAACCACCACCATGAGACCCTACAGCAGGCAATTTGGCCTCTGAATTTTGAGCCCCTAGAAAGTGATGAAGGAAGAGCACACATCTCAGCCACCTGCAGTGGGCAGAGACCCCAGAGGGCTCATGCAGCTGAGGTGGGAGGAAGGGGTGCTGGTGCGGCTGACTGGGCATTCAAGACACCGAGTGCCTGTGCTTTGGAAAACACTTCCGTGTCCATTTATAGACTAGTGACAGATGCTAGGTTAGCCCAAAAGTAGCCCAGAACACAGCATGGTGGACCCCCTTCCCTCCAGGCCAGCAAATCAGCTTCGCTCATTAAGAAGCTGGGGAATTTCCCATTTGCAAGGCCTGGAAACCTCGCACCTGTCCCTGGCTTGTGCAATGGGGAGTGAGGTGAGCATCCTCTGTAACATCTGCAGCCCACCAACTTCACGCCAGGCACTGGGCTGGCCACTGCATGTGTGCCTGTGCCTAACCCTGAGCTATTTTAGTTCCAATTTCAACAAATAGAGAAACCCAGGACAGGTAACTCCTCCAGTGTCACATCACTGAGCGGCAGAACCTGGATTCAAATCGAGTCTTTCTGTGCCTTCCCTCAGCCAGCCAGGGAGAAAATAAGAGTCTTCATTCTTTTGTTAAGCTTCTTCTGATGAACCATGGGCCTGTTTCCAGATTTGAGTCCCTCTGTCCAACAGCACTAGGAAACCACATCTCCTTCTGCCTCCATTAGCACTCTGGAAAGTCAGTCTGCTCCGTGTGTAGAAAGAGACTCCACCCCACAATACAGAAAAGCTTCTACAAGAGGGATGTGTAGGCCACTCCCTGCATCCCCAGCTGACACAGGGACAGCACATCAACAACGTCACAGCTGGGCAGAAAGGGGATGGGGAGCACATTGCTACCTCCATTTCCTGGTCACCTGCCCAGATGAGGATCACAAGCTCTGCTCCTCCTGGTTGGACACCCAGCACCCAGATGCCTAGCATGCCACAGACATTCCTCTCGCCTGCCTGACTACAGGCTACGTAGGCGCTGCCACAACTACCCAACTACCACAGCACCCACCTCCTAAAGGCTGCTGTGAGCATTCCCTTTGCCTCCTGGACTCTGGAGAACTTCTCATTCTGACATTCTCTCACTTTCAAAATGTTCTCATGCCTCCCACCATAAACCTCAAATTATGGGACAGTCAACACATCCACACGTTCCCCAAAATCAACTTTCTCCCCAAGGGATGTCTGTTCTATGTCCCTCAGACAGCTGAGCTAAGCCTAGGAAAAAAGAAAAAGAAAAAAGAGGCCAGGCACGGTGGCTCACGCCTGTAATCCCAGCACTTTGGGAGGCCGAGGCAGGTGGATCACCTGAGGATAGGAGTTGGAGACCAGCCTGACCAACATGGAGAAACCCCATCTCTACTAAAAATACAAAATTAGCCAGGCGTGGTGGTACGTGCCTGTAATCCCAGCTACTCAGGAGGCTGAGGCAGGAGAATCGCTTGAACCCGGGAGGCGGAGGTTGCGAGGAGCCGAGATCGTGCCATTCAACGCCAGGCTGGGCAACAAGAGCGAAACTCCGTCTCAAAAAAAAAAAGAAAGAAAAAGAATAAAGAGAAGGCCAGGCGTGGTGGCTCACGCCTGTAATCCCAGCACTTTGGGAGGCCGAGGCAGGCGGATCACGAGGTCAGGAGATGGAGACCATCCTAGCTAACACGGTGAAACCCCATCTCTACTAAAAAAAAATACAAAAAAAAATTAGTTGGGCGTGGTGGCGGGCGCCCGTAGTCCCAGCTATTCGGGAGGCTGAGGCAGGAGAATGGCGTGAACCCGGGAGGCGGAGCTTGCAGTGAGCCGAGATCGCGCCACTGCACTCCAGCCTGGGCAACAGAGCAAGACTCCGTCTCAAAAAAGAAAGAAAAAAGAAAAAGAAGCCCTTGACCAAGCCAAGGGAAAGTTTAAACAAAAGAAGGAGACTGTGTGTCCATGAGACCCATGAAGCTTGCAGCTGCCTGGAGTTAAAATGCCACAGGTTTCAAGACATGAGAGAGCAACTCCCAAACAAGACCAATCTCCGGTGGTTAATTTAATAAGTGAAAATGCTCCTGTGTTTTTCTGAAACAAATAGCCTAGGAAGCCCCAGGCAAAATGACTGTCATTGGTACAGAAAGGTTTTAAATGTTGCAGAGCTCACAGGAATATATATAATTTTATTTAAATGCCTACTAGTCTCTAACCTTCTGCACAGAGAGAGATAGGCACCGTTCAATCTTCCATTCAGGGCACGTGGGTGAGGAAAGATTAGAAGGTCATCAGTAAAGCCTTCAGTTTACAAAAAGGAGGATAATCCCAAATGTTCAGAAATAACAAGATGCTTTAGCCACTCAAATATCAAATTACAATGGATAAGTTGTTTAAATTGGCTACATAAATAAAGTAACTTGCAGGGCTTAGGGCTATTTCTATGCTTCATGCTGGAATCCGGATGAATCTGAATCCTGACTACCAGCATGCACCTGGCTTGAGTGGAAGGGACACTGAGGAGGAAGAAAGGCAAGGAAAAGGCAGAGAAGTGAGAACCATCCACTGCTGCTTAGGAAGAACCACACCACAAAGAGATAGAAAGGCTGGAAAGAGTTACCCATTAAAGGACACTTCATCTTTTTAGAGTTCATTTTAACAGGGAAGATACATAATGTGGCTTTTCCCCATTTTTTATCAGGTAATGGAGTCATGCCTTAGTATCCTCAGGGGGTTGGTTCCAAGACTCCCAGTGACACCCAAATCCACAGATGTTCAAGTCCCTGATAAAAAATAGCGTAATATTTGCATGTAACCTATGTACATCCTCCTGCATACTTTAAATCATCTCCAGATTACTTATAATAATACAATGTAAGTGGTATATAAATAGTGGTTATAGTGCATAGTTTTTTCGTGGTGTAATTTTTTACTGGTTTTTCTTTTGGATTTTTTTTTTTAAGATGGGTTCTGTCACCCAGGCTGGAGTGCAGTGGTATGATCGTGGCTTACTGCAGCCTTAACCTCCTGGACTCAAGCCATCCTCCCACCTCAGCCTCCCAAGTAGCTGGGACCACAGGCATGCGCCACCACATACAGCTAGTTTTTTATTTTGTAGAGACGGGCCTCCCTACATTGCCCAAGCTGGTCTCAAACTCTGGGGCTCAAGCAATCCACCCACCTCGACCTCCCAAAGTGCTGGGATTAGAGGCGTGAGCCACTGTGTCCAGCTCCAGCTTCTGGAATATTTTCTACCTGCAGTTGGATGAACCTGCAGATGTGGCGGGGCCTACTGTACATGCACACAGAACAAAAATCAGCAAGCACGAACGGATATTTGGTTAAAAAGTCCACTGTCGGCTGGGCGCAGTGGCTCACACCTGTAACCCCAGCATTTTGGGAGGCCGAGCCAGGTGGATCACGAGGTCAAGATATGGAGACCGTACTGGCTAACATGGTGAAACCCCGTCTCTACTAAAAATACAAAAATCAGCTGGGCGTGGAGGCACCCACCTGTAGTCCCAGCTACTCGGGAGGCTGAGGCAGGAGAATCACTTGAACCTGGGAGACAGAGGTTGCAGTGAGCCGACATTACGCCACTGCACACCAGTCTGGGAGACAGAGAAAGACTTCGTCTCAAAAAAGAAAAAAAAAAAAAAAAAAGAACTGGGATGGGAGATGACATGGTCTTCTAAGCAGGGGGCAGTTGATCAGGATCACTGGCCTTTTCCCTGTCCAGCCCATAGATTTCCAAAAGGACATTCTCTAGTGAACCCACAGGCGGCTGGGAGTGGCCCGGGGTACCTTTCTATCACGTTCTTTGAATAGTCGGTTGCTGTGGAGAGAGCAGACAGACCAGGTCTTTTTGTGACAGTAGTGTGAGCCTAATCAGAGCTGCCAGAGGCCTGTGGCCGGGGAGTCACACAGGACAAGCAGCAGGCCCAGAAATGGGAAGTACTTGGGCTTCCTGCAACCTGGAGGTTCAAATTCCAGCCAGCTGACTCCGGATTTTACCCTGCTAGATCAGAGATGTCCTCGCCACTGCACTGAGGTGCCAGTCCGGGAAGACCTGGCCTCAGCAGCCCTGACCTCATGCCACTCAGGGGCAAATCCCCCTTACCCCTAAGAGCTGTTTCCAGATGTAAACTGAAGCAAACTCTCACTACCAGAAGATTCCCTTGAGAATGTGGGCCCCAGAACAGGAATGTGATTGGAACCTGAGACAACAGGGATGGTGGCTGTGTGGCCCCTGCCACACACAAAAAGTGGAGAGAATATGCTCAGTCATTAACAAAACAAACTCAAGGGTTTTAAAAATCTAACCAAGACCTAAACCTTAACTTCAATCTTTTCACAATTGCCATGTCTGATTTGATTTCAAGGAACTTCTCTGCTACAGGTGACACTGACTTCTAAAAATTAAACCTAGAAGAGGGGGACAGTAGTTAGTATTCCTGTGGCACAGGCTCCATGTTCTAAGTGTTACGTATGTCAACCCACACAGTCCCCACAAGCACTGCTTCTTGTGCAGATAGGGAATGGGGCGGGGGTGGGGGTGCATTTGTGCCACCCGAGGGATGCAGCTGAGATCAAGGAGCAGGAAGGACTTCAGGAGACTCCCGGCATGACAGCTTCATTCCAGCCTTCCAAGAAAGCTGGGACTGAGGAATGGGCCATACCTCCCAGCTTTCTTTCCCTCTTCCTGCTGAGCTGTGAGCTGGGTGCAGGTGCACAAGCAAGTCAACTAGCCAGATGGGCCAGCCTGTGACCAAGGCAGGAACTAGTGCAGGTGACACCCCAAAAAATTGAATTCTGTACTAAACTTTGGGAGTCAGATGGAACTGCATGAAACCCTGGCTTTTAATCCAGTTTTTTAAAATTTTTTTTTTTTCCCAGAGATGGGGGTCTTGCTCTGTTACCCAGGCAGAGTGCAATAGTATGATCAGAGCTCACTGTAGCCTTGAACTCCTGGGCTCAGATGATTCTCCCATCTCTGCCTATGAGTAGCTAGGACTACAGGTGCACGCCACCACACCCAGCTAATTTTTTATTTTTTGTAGAGACAGGGTCTCCAGGTGTTGCCTAAACTGGTCTCAAACTCCGGGCTTCCAGCAACCCTCCTGCCTCAGCCTCCCAAAGTGCTGGGATTTCAGGTGTAAGCCCCCACACCTGGCCCTTAACCCAGCCCAGTTTTCAAAGAGGGCTTTTTTGTTCGTTTTTGGAGACGGAGTCTCGCTCTGTTGCCCAGACTGGAGCGCAGTGGCGCAATTTCGGCTCACTGCAACCTCTGCCTCCCGGGTTCAAGTGATTCTCCTGCCTCAGCCTCCCAACTATCTGGGATTACAGGCATGCACCACCACACCCGGCTAATTTTTGTATTTTTAGTAGAGACAGGGTTTCACCATGTTGGCCCAGCTGGTCTCAAACTCCTGACCTCAAGTGATCCACCCGCCTCGGCCTCCCAAAGTGCTGAGATTACAGGCATGAGCCACTGCGCCCAGCCCAAAAAGGTTTTTAACCCAGTTAAAATATTTAACATCTAACAACAGGCCAGCTGTTTACCTACCCATCCAAGCTGCATTCTGTAATAGGAGCTGGACACATCTACCTCACCTCAAAAAGTTTTTGTGAAAATTACAAAGGAGAAAGTGTCTGTCACGTAGCACTCAATGTTACCTATTATAAAGCTTCTTTTTTTTTTTTTTTAAGGAAAAGATGTTTAAAGCGCATTTTATTTTTTTATTTTTTTGAGGCAAAGTCTCATTCTGTCGCCCAGGCTGGAGTGCAGTGGCACGATCTCAGCTCACTGCAACCTTTGCCTCCTGGGTTCAAGCGATTCTCCTGCCTCAGCCTCCCAAGTAGCTGGGATTACAGGCATGCACCACCATGCCCGATTAATTTCTGTATTTTTGGCCGGGCGCGGTGGCTCATGCTTGTAATCCCAGCACTTTGGGAGGCCGAGGCGGGCTGATCGCGAGGTCAGGAGATCGAGACCATGGTGAAACCCCGTCTCTACTAAAAATACAAAAAAAATTAGCCAGGCGTGGTGGCGGGCGCCTATAGTCCCAGCTACTCTGAGAGGCTGAGGCATGAGAATGGCGTGAACCCAGGAGGCGGAGCTTGCAGTGAGCCGAGATCACGCCACTGCACTCCAGCCTGGGCAACAGAGAGAGACTCCGTCTCAAAAAAAAAAAAAAAAAAAAAAAAAAAAAAAAAAAAAAAAAAAATTCTGTATTTTCAGTAGAGACGGGGTTTTACCATGTTGGCTAGGCTGGCCTTGAACTCCTGGCCTCAAGTGATCTACCCGCCTCGGCCTCCCAAAGTCCTGGGATTACAGGTGTGAGCCATCCCGCCCAGCCTAAAGTGCATTTTAATAGTGAATTTTTAAGAACTGCAAATTAAATAAAATGGCTTAAAAGATTAAAAAGGTTTAGTAACTTTTCTTTCCAATGAAACACAGAAACTGGAGGGAGGGGGATGAAACCAAATAAAATGCTCTCCCTGAGGACAGGAGGAATGTTCCCATGCCATCCACTCTGGTGCCGCGGGTCTCTGGGTTCACAGGACCGGCTGGGAGCCTCGAGGCTCTCAGGACCCAGCCCCCTTGGCAGTGGCATCCTGCCCAAGGGACTTGCAGGACATGTTCGCAATTTGTTTTTATTTTTAGGCACATCTGCAAATGCAGTTTGAAAAATACCAGTCCTCACAAAACCAGGGCAATTTTCCCCCGAGTTTTTCTAAAGCTGTAATTGTAGCTGCCTTCCTTATTCAGTCAGAGCACAACCTCATCTTCCGCATGCAGCCAAGCACAGCCGCACAACCCTGCCCGCGCGCCTGTGATTTGGCGTCTTAATCTTTGGTCACTTGCGTCTTGAGTCTTGAGTAAATGTGCCATCTTCCTCAGCTAAGAAGTTCCACTTACGTTCTCCCCAACCTCATGGAGGGCTACCTCCTCACATGGCTCACAGGAGACTCTGCGTATTAACCTTGGCATGCAGAAGCTGAGGCTCAAGGTGGAAGGAGGGACCGCACATTCCAGCATCCAGCCACGTGACTGACTGCACAACGGTGACTAATTTTCCTAGGAGGTATAAGCTGAGTTTCCGCTGCACTTCCCATTTTTTCAAGTGTTTTATCTTGTGACCACACCAGCTAATTAGGGTTCGGGGCAGTCGGGTGTATACTGCACCCCCAATCCTAAGCAAGCCTTGGTCCTTCGCTCTGCTAGCTCCATGCTCAAACCAAAACAGCCCCTGACATACAAGAAAAGGCCAGTAAATGACTTATTCAATTGAGCAATCAATGCCCTGATACTGATGCAACTGTGTTTCACTAGTCAGAAATAACTGAAAATCAGACAAGAGGAGAGGTGGCCATAGGTAGAAAAAAAAAACTAAGAGGGCTGATTGATTGACTGATTGATTTGAGACGGAGTCTCGCTCTGTTGCCCAGGATGGAGTGCAGTGGTGCGACCTCGGCTCTCTGCAACTCTGCATCCCGGGTTCAAGCAATTCTCCTGTCTCAGGCTCCCGAGTAGCTGGGACTACAGTCATGTGCCACCACACCTGGCTAATTTTTGTATTTTTCAGTAGAGATGGGGTTTCGCCATGTTGGCCAGGCTGGTCTCGAACTCCTGTCCTCAAGAGATCCACCCACCTTAGCCTCCCAAAGTGCTGGGATTACAAGTATGAGCCACCACATCCAGCCAAGAGGGCTGACTTTAAATACGCGTTTCAACTTGGATTAAAAATTGGCGGGGGGCGGGGGGGCGGTCTGGGCATGGTGGCTCATGCCTATAATCCCATCACTTTGGGAGGCCGAGGTGGGCAGATCACCCGAGGTTGAGAGACCAGCCTGGCCAACATGACAAAACCCCGTCTCTACTAAAAATACAAAAATTAGCTGGGTATGGTGGCACGGGCCTGTAATCCCAGCTGTTTAGGAGGCTGAGGCAAGAGAATCCTTGAACCTGGGAGGTGGAGGGTCCAGTGAGCTGAGATAGTGTCATTGCACTCCAGCCTGGGTGAGAGCAAGACTCTGTCTCAAAAAAAAAATCGAGGTGGGGCAGGCATAGTGGCTCACACCTGTAATCTCAGCCAAAGACATGTGGAACACTTGACTCCAGGAGTTTGAGACCAGCCTGGGCAATACGGTGAATCCCCATCTCTATAAAAAATACAAAAAAAATTGCCGGCACGGTGGCTCATGCCTGTAGCCTCAGCACTTTGGGAGGCTGAGGCAGGCGGATCACTTGCGGTCAGGAGTTCAAGACCAGCCTGGCCAACATGGTTAAACCCCATCTCTACTAAAAATACAAAAATTAGCCAGGTGTAGTGGCAGACACCTGAAATCCCAGCTACTCGGAAGGCTGAGGCAGGAGAATTGCTTGAACCTGGGAGGCGGTGGTTGCAGTGAGCTGGCATCATGCCATTGCACTCCAGCCTGGACAACAAGGGCAAAACTCCATATCAAAAAAATTAGCCAGGCATGGTGGCACAGGCCTGTAGTTCCAGCCACCTGGGAGGCTGAAGTGGGAGGATCGTTTGAGCCCAGGAGGTTGAAGCTGCAGTGAGCTGTGATCGTGCCACTGCACTCCATCCTGGGTGACAGAGTAAGACCCTGACTAAAAAAAAAAAGGAAGCTGGGCACAGTGGTGTGCACCCATAGTCCCAGCTACTCAAGAGGCTCAGGCGGAAGCATTGCTTGAGCCTAGGAGTTCAAGATTAGCCTCGTCAACACAGCCAGACTCTGTCTTACAAAAAATGGAGGGAGAGCATGGTATCAGGTGATCTGCTGAGAAAAATTCAGCTCTAAAACAATAGTTTGTAAAAGTGGTTTTCATACAAAATTCACAGACTAACATGCCAAGCATTCACTGCCACTCTTAAAACAGCCCCTCTCATGTTTAACACTCTGAGGGCTGATACTGGCACGCAGAGCTCTTAGTTTGGCATGTGTGGGGAACCTGTGGCAGCTAATCCCAGAAACCACAAGAGCTCTGGGTTGAAACAATGATGTTGCAAGAAACACTGATGTATTAGAAATGGAAGAAGAGCACTATCAAATTTGGAGAAGGAAAGAGACTGTCAGAGCAAGGTGATACAAAGCACCAAAAAAATCCGTTTTTAGCACATTTTTTTGTGTGTGACTTTATTTCTTTTTCTTTTCTTTTTGAGACAGAGTCTTGCTCTGTCACCCAGGCTGGAGTGCAGTGTGGCACGCTCTTGGCTCACTGCAGCCTCCTTCTCCCAGGTTCAAGCAATTCTCCCGCTTCAGCCTCCCGAGTAGCTGGGATTACCCACCACCACACCTGGCTAATTTTTGTATTTTTAGTAGGTATGAGGTTTTGCCATGTTGGCCAGGCTGGTCTGGAACTCCTGACCTCAGGTGATCCACCCGCTTCGGCCTCCCAAAGTGCCGGGACTACAGGTGTGAGCCACTGCACCCAACCATTTAAGTTTCATTTTAAAAATTTATCCCGGTCAGGTGGTGGCTCACACCTGCAATCCCAGCACTTTGGGAGGCCGACACAAGTAAATCACTTGAGCTCAGGAGTTCGAGACCAGCCTGGCCAACATGGTGAAACCCCGTATCTACTAAAAATATAAAAAATTAGCCAGGTGTGGTGGCACATACCTGTAGGTCCAGCTACTTGAGAGGCTGAGGTGGGAGGATCGCTTGAGCCCGGGAGTCAGTGGTTGCAATGGGCCTAGACTGTGCCACTGCACTCCAGGTTGGGCTAAAGAGAGAGACCCTGTCTGAAAAATTCCCAGAGTAAAATTGACTCTCTGGGAGTGTATCAATCTATGAAAAATAACACATGTAGGCTAGGCGTGGTGGCTCACGCCTGTAATCTCAGCACTTTGGGAGGCCGAGGTGGGCAGATCACCTAAGGTCAGGAGTTTGAGACCAGCCTGTCCAACATGGTGAAACCCTGTCTCTGCTAAAAATACAAAAATTAGCCGGGTATGGTAGTGCACGCCTGTGATCCCAGTTACTCGGGTGGGTGAGGCAGAAGAATCACTTGAACCCAGGAGGCGTAGGATGCACTGAGCTGAGATTGTGCCACTGCATTCTAGCCTGGGTGACAGAGTGAGACTGCATCTCAGGAAAAAAAAAAAAAAAAAGAAAGATAACACATATACACATCCCTATAAACACCACTAAAAAGATACAGAATAGGTTTCCCATTCCAAAGATTAATTCTACAATTAATTCCCCAAGCTTACCTTAGCCAATGATGGGAACAATGCAATTAGGTTAGCAACCAAAATCTATCACTTAACACCAAAATTAAGCACCAGGCCAGGCGCGATGGCTCACGCCTGTAATCCTAACACTTTGGGAGGCTGAAGCCAGTGGATCACTTGAGGTCAGGAGTTCAAGACCAGCCTGGCCAATATGGTGAAACCCCATCTCTACTAAAAACACAAAAATTAGATGGGTGTGGTGGCACGCACCTGTAATCCCAGTTACTTGGGAGGCTGAGGCAGGAGAATCACTTGAACCCAGGAGATGGACGTTGCAGTGGGCCAAGATCACGCCACTGCACTCCAGCCTGGGCAACAGAGTGAGACTCCATCTCAAAAAAAAAAAAAAAAAATTAAGCACCAGGAAAAAAACACTACATCCCAGCCTCCCATATACAAACACCAAATCATTTTTGCTGGTTGGCTAGTGACCTTCGCACTTTATGCTTCTACATTATACAATTTGAGGTATTTAAACTTTTCATCATGGTGTCAACACAATTCATATAAACATGCTGTTTTCTTTCTCATTGCTTCCAGGGACTTTCTAGGCAGTGCTAAAAAGTAGCAGGTGAGACATTAATATAGGATATTACATTTTCACCTAATCAAACCTGTGTCAGGGCTCACTCCAATTTTTCTCTTTGTAATTATTGGACATTCTGCTATGCTTTTGCTCACACAGGGGTGCTTAGGAGCCAAGAAAGAACCCAAAGGGAGAGGATGTAAAGAAAATGTGTCAATATGGCACCTTTTAATAGATTGTTGGGATGCTGTCTCATCTGCCAGTTCCTAACTAGCCTGTCTTCTTGCTGGGCGTGGAGAAGGTAGGCGGAATCACATAAAACTTTCCTGTTATATTAGTTCTTCAACAAGAAGATGGCATCTCTGGTAACAAAAAAAAAAAAAAAAAAAAAAAAAGGCTGGGTGCGGTGGTCCACACCTGTAATCCCAGCACTTTGGGAGGCCGAGGCTGGCGAATGACCTGACGTCGGGAGTTCAAGACCAGCCTGACCAACATGGAGAAATCCCGTCTCTACTAAAAATACAAAACTAGCCGGGCATGGTGGTGTGCGCCTATAATCCCAGTTACTTGGGAGGCTGAGGCAGGAGAATCACTTGAACCCAAGAGGCGGAGGTTGCGGTGAGCCGAGATCGCGCCATTGCAATCCAGCCTGGGCAACGAGAGCGAAACTCTGTCTCAAGAAAAAAAAAAAAAAGAAAGGCTGGGTGCGGTGACTCACGCCTGTAATCCCAACATTTTGGGAGGCCAAGGTGAGCGGATCACAAGGTCAGGAGATCGAGACCATCCTGGCTAACACAGTGAAAGTCCGTCTCTACTAAAAATACAAAAAATTAGCTGGGAGTGGTGGCACGCGCCTGTAGTCCCAGCTACTCGGGAGGTTGTGGCAGGAAAATCCCTTGAACCTGGGAGGCGGAGGCTGCAGCGAGAAGAGATCACGCCACTGCACTATAGCCTGGTGACAGAGTGAGACTCCGTCTAAAAAAAAAAAAAAGCACGGTGGTTCATGCCTATGATCCCAGCACTTTGGGAGGCCAGGCAGGCAGATCACCTGAGGTCGGGAAACCAGCCTGGGCAACATGGTGAAACTCCGTCTCTACTACAAATACAAAAATTAGCAAGGCATGGTGGCACATGGACTGTAATCCCAGCTACTAGGTGAGGCTGAGGCAGGAAAATCGCTTGAACCCGGGAGGCAGACGTTGCAGTGAGCAGAGATCGAGCCACTGCACTCCAGCCCGGGTGACAGAGCAAGACTCCGTCTCAAAAAAAAAAAAACTCATGTTCCATGACAGGAGGTTTATGTGACAGATTTCAAGGGCCACACAGACACCAGCTAACCCAGCAGCAGCAACTGGCTGCTCTGGCTCCATCTTTCCTCTAGAATCCAAGAGGCTCTCTCCATTCATTTAGGAAATACGCACTGAGCGCCTACTAAGTTATGAGACACTGGGTTAGAGGCTAGGGATGTGAAACTGTGAGGGCGATAAAAAATCTTGCCCAAGTCCCATTACCGAGGGAAGCTTGATAGGCTCTTGTATGGTAGTATAAAGCCAAAATCTAGGGATGAATGGTTTTAAAAAAAGAGAAAAACGGACTGCAAGGGTGGAAGTGGGGAGCGGGTAACAAGAGAACGTCCTCCATCCCGGCCGTTTATATACCTGGCTAGTCTCAAGGACTCACTTCCTTACCTCAGTATCCTGCAACCGTAGCTTTCTGGCACTATGCCACGCTGCCCTGTGGCATGTTTACTATCTGTATTCAACCATTCAAAAGTTACTTTAAGGAGATGAACTGCACATTTCCAACTCTGGTGAGTAAACTTGTTCCTCCCGGCACTCTTGTCGAGTTAGCCTTTACGAGCAGAATTCTTCCAGAAAGACCACCTGAGCAATCAATAAAACTTGTATCTCTGTAAAAACACCTTGTTTAAAATATCTACATAGGGAGACGTAGGTAAACAAGCACACAAGGGCCTCCAAATCGGTGGTGCACAGCTCATGGATGAGGCAAGGGCAAAGCATGCGTGGGAAATCACGTTTATCAGAGACAGGGAAAGGAGCGGTCACGAGGAGCGGCGAGCGCCCCAGGCTTTAGCTTTGCGGCCGGCCGGCCAGGCCTCGCGCCAGCCCGGGTGCACACCCAAGGCGCCGGGCCCGCCTCCAGCTCCTGGGCAGCGGGAACCGCGAACCGCCGTGGAACGGCCGGGAAGGGAGCGCTGCGCCCCCTGGCGGCGGGGCCCATCCCTCTCCGCTCCCGGCCGCGGCCGCCGCCGCGGGCCGGCCTCGCTCCATTTGCAGCCTCCGGAGGCTTCGTTCCTCCGAGCGGCGGCTCCCCAGGCCTCCCGCTCGCCGCCCGGCATCTCCCTCCAGTCCCCGCCCCCTGCTCCCGCTCCGACACCCCCTTCCATACGCCGAGCAGTGCCCCGCCACAGCACCGCCGAGCGCGAGCGCCAAGCGTCCGCGAGTACGGCAGAGCCTTCCGGCCGCCCCGGCCGCTCCATCGCGGCGCCCGGCGGGGGTGCGGGGCCGGCGCGCGGCGCGAGTGGGGCGGACAGCGGAGGCGACGCGGACGGTTCCACCGCGCGAACCCCCCGCCCCCGCGCGGCGCGCGTGCTCCCCAGAACGCCATGGAGCCGCCGCGTTCCGAGCGGGCACAAAGGGGCGCGCAGCACAATGGGCGCGGCGAGCCCGTGGGCGCCCGGCGCCCGCTCCGGTGGCTCGGCCCGCGCGGGGGTGGGCGCTACTACCGGCGGGCGCGCTCGGAGCAGCCCCCCTCCGCGTCCCCTCCCCTGCTCCCGCCCCCACCCCAGCATGGATGTTGCAGCCACTCTCCCGGGCGCTCGCCCCGGAGCCGCCAACGCTGCCGCCGCCGCGCGGCCGGCTTGATCCGCCCCGCACTTACCTGGGACGCGAGTTCTGTACTTTGCCGGGCGGGCCCGCGCCGAGTTTGGGCGCCACGTGGGGGGGAGGGCGCGGGGCCGGGGAGTGGGGACCGCGCGCGGAGGGCCTGGCCGGGGCGGCCCGGGGAGGCGCTGGGGGCGGCGGGCGAGTGAGCGCCGTGTATTTTCCCCTCTCTTTGTGTGTGTCCGTGCGCTGCGCTCTCGCGTGACGTGACGGGACTCCGTGTGTCATTTCCGCACAAGGACACAGGAGCCCCCGCTGCAGTGGAACCACAACCCCTCCGCCCCCACCCCCGGCCCGCCCCTCCCCCTCAGCGGGGCACACGCGGGACCGGCGGCGGCGGCGCTCGGGCGTGAACGGCCGCGGCGGGGAGCTCGGGCGCGCACTCCGGGGACCCAGGCGGCCCGGCGCGCTCGGCCGGCGCAGTGGCTCCACGTGGGCCCGCGCTGGCTGCCCGGGGCGGGGGTGAGGGCGGCGGCCGCGCACCCACGGCGCGCCGGGCAGGCGCCGCGAACAATGTTCCCTGTACCCCATGTGTCCTCCCACCGCAAGTCCGTCCTCGGAAACGTGGTTTCTCAGACCCGAGAGTTTGGCCCCAAACGGCTTTTTCTACTTTTTTGCCCCTTGCGGGACGGCGACTGTGCAGAACTTGTCCCGCCTCGCGCCCACGCCTCTCCCGCATTTTTGGCCTTTGGGCCTTAGCCCAGGCCCCCGGGGTGGGTCTTCCCGCGCCGCGACCGGCACAAAGACCTTGGGGCACGAGGGCCCGGGTGGCTCCTGTGGCCCCGCGGGGCGGCATGGAGTCCGGCGGGACCCGGGAGAGCGACCCTGGCGCTGGGAAAAGCTGGCTCTGGCCACTCCCCCTGCACGGTGGCCGCCCTCTGTTGTGAGCCTCAGAGCTAAAATCTTGCCTGCTACTTGCAACCCGAAGTTCTGGGGTGTGAGGCTGCGGAGCGAGAGCTTCGGAAGCGCCCGCGCTCACAGACACACACCCCACAAACACAAACCCACGGGCTGTCTGCGCCGAGCGCCTAAAATAGAAAAACACGAGTCACCAACTCAATAAAGGCTGATTCTGTCTACTCCTAACTCTTGGACTGTAGATTCCCAGTTGATAAATACGAAATCTACCCCTCGGGTATTTTCTCAAGTCTCAGTGGCTGGGTGGGGGGAGGGGGAGGTGCTGGGTGAGAGTCAGGGAAGCCCAATTCAACAGTTTAGCCACGTTTGTATTTTAGGCAAACAATGAGAATGTAAATTTAAGAAAAATCCTTTAATTTGCCGATCAAAGAAAGTATAAAAAGAAAAATGCAAATGATCCCATCTGCTGCTCACAGCTGACTGGCTGCAAGGGAGGACCATGTGGCACGGCCCTGCGCGGTCAGTGAATAGGTAGAATAGATTTTTAAAAGAAGGCATATGTTGGCTCCTTGCTGCCCGGTCGCGGCGAGGGTTTGAATTAACGTATAGTTTGGGTTTACCGTACGCTCCTTCAGACCACTCCAATTGGGAATTTAGTAATTATGCAAGTTCCTCCCCTTCGGGCTTGAAATCAAAAGGCACAGGGTTAAGTTTGAGGAACTACGTGGAACATTCTCGAGCTGTATTTGGATTACTAGTTTAGAGAAGTCAGTACTAATTGCTATGCAAAATTAAGCAAGCAGCCTGAAGAACCAAGCCCTGCATCCAGGGGGTGCTTTTATAGAAGAATCTATACGTGCTCAGTGTCATTGAAAACAGGATGATGAAAAGAATGGGGCCGAGATAGCAGCCCTTCAAATTCAAAAGACTTAGGTCGCCCTATCTACATTTAAAATAGGGCGGAGGGAGGAAGGGAGGAGGACCGCTTGGGGGAGAATGGTTAATTTATACATTCTCAGAAGACTGAGGGGAGGCACTTCGATTTCTGCAGAGAACTTGACTTTTACACTTGCACATTAAATAACACGTACGACACAGTACATCGCTTGACTTAGTTAACAGATACACCAGTTTTATTCTCACCTTCAATTTAATGTGACAGTTATAATTAGAATTTTTAAAGTAGAAGTTGCATTTCATTAGTTCAGTTTTCTGGGATTTCCCAGTAGAAGAGTTAGGAATAGTTAAGTAGCACTTAAGCACATTTTGCATTTAAATCACTTTGCTGTGGTGCTTTAAGAATGTAAAACGACCTTGTTAAATTTTTGGAAAGAGGACTAGATGAAACGTGTGTAGTGAGGGGATATATATTTAACCAATCTTTCACAGTGACAACTCAGGTTTTTAAGGAGAAATTAAATAATAAAACAATAGAAATAGAAATTAACATTTCTCTGTTCATATTGCTTGAAACAAAAGATTTCTGTCAAATACAATAATTGAACTGATATAGCTGACTTTCCAAAACAACTTTCAGGAAACTGAAACTGACCTTGAATATTATTGTAAAAGTATGTACCTTATATTTGCATAAATGGACCTATCTACTTAACAAAGTAAGTGGCTTGTTTCAAATAAGTTATTAATAGAAACAGAAGTCATTGCTATCCGAGAAAGGAAATCACCTTCCTTCAAATGGTTTTCTATGTGGTTTTCTTTTTTATATGGAGAAGGAAAATAACGCATAAAGGTGTAAAATGTATTGGAATAGTTGTATATAATTTTGGAAACTTCAAGACATAATAGTTTTGAAAGTGCAGTAACAGTTCATGGTTCATACGGATGTGTGTGTAAAGACCCGGAAAAATAACAACCTGGTTTTGAGAGGTCTGCTCAATTTGAAATTGCTTAATAAAAAATGAATTTTTCAAGATTTCAAATTAGAGCTGCTGCCATCGATCTAGTCAACTCATTTTCAGTTGTACCTGAGTAAAATGTAGCAGGGGGAAAATTGGCTACTTGACCATATAAAACACTGAGACACTAAATGTAAAAACTCAAATGGAAAATTGCATGGCATTTAATGAAGATAGGGATGTAAAATGTAAATATATATAATTAAGAGTGGCAGACAGACAGACATTAGGTTTCAGATATCTTAACTGTTACTCTAAAGGCTTTTATCATTGCTAAAATATATTTATAGTTGGCAAGACAATATTTAGTAGGACTTTTTTCAGTAAAGACTTAAAACAACGCAGCAGATTTCACTGTTACTTGTGAGACATTTCCACTTTATTTCTTGCCTGCTGGATATATAATTTTGCCAAGTCTTCAACTTCAAACAGAAGTAGCTGGCAGATCCAGATTCTGTGAATACTCACAACAGAAAAGTAAGAGGGTGAAAAAAAAGGGGCGTGAGAGGTTGTACTAACTTTATTAAATAGGACCTACAGAAAGACATGCCTCAATGGTTAACCCCTGTGTGCTGAAAAAAACAAACAACTATCTTTTTTTTTGAGACACAGTCTCGCTCTGTCGTCCAGGCTGGAGTGCAGTGGTGTGACCTCAGCTCACTGCAACCTCCGACTCCCTGGTTCAAGCGATTCTCCTGCCTCAGCCTCCCGAGTAGCTGGAATTACAGGCATGTGCCACCATGCCCAGGTAAGTTTTGTATTTTTAGTCCAGACCGGGTTTCACCACGTTGGCCAGGATGGTCTCGATCTCATGACCTTGTGATCCGACCGCCTCAGCCTCCCAAAGTGCTAGGATATAGACGTGAGCCACCACTCCCGGAGCCACCACTCCCGGCCAACAACTATCTTTATTGGAATGTGGAGCAGGTAAGTGATATACCATGACCCGACATGAAAAAAATGAGGTTTCGAATGAAAAGTTACAGATAATTTGTGCTGGACATTTTCCTTCTGTGTAGGAGAACTATTTAATAATTTATAGCAGCTTGAGATTGTAAGCACCCAATACAGCCATCAGGATCTGATTTTTGTTGAATATCTGGTTTGCACAATAGGATTCTGCAAAAAGAAACATGAGGGAGAGTGAAAACTGCTGCAGTCCCACTCTAAATTTCAAGCCCTTGAGAAAACAAATGCCAATCTGAACGGTAGCTCATTCTGAGCCCATGCTGCTGGCTGGAGGCACTGTAGCCACTAGGGCCCCAGCACCCAGAGGGGTGCCCAAGGGCCTGTACTTAGGCCTTCCCCAACTGATCACACAGCTGCAGGGACAGGCAGGAAGCAGGGAGCAAGTGTTGGCTGGCTTCCTAGCCAATCAGAGTTCATTAGAAATGAAGAAAAAGGAGACACATACTGCTCTAGCAATTGACCAATTTTTAAAAAATTACTGTATGCTGTGGAGTGTGGTGGTTGAAGCCTGCAATCCCAATACTTTGGGAGTCAGGCAAGAGGACTGCTTGAGCACAGCAGTTTGAGACCAGCCTGGTCAACATAATGAGACCCTGTCTCTACAAAAAATCAAAAAACAGCTGAGCGCAGTGGCTCATGCCTGTAACCCCAGCACTTTGGGAGGCCGAGGTGGGTCGATCACCTGAGGTCAGGAGTTCAAGACCAGCCTGGCCAACATGGTGAAACCCCGTCTCTACTGAAAGTACAAAAATCAGCCAGGCAGGGTGGTAGGCGCCTGTAACCCCAGCTACTTAGGAGGCTGAGGCAGGAGAATCTCTTGAATCCAGGAGACAGAGGTTGCAGTGAGCTGAGATCGCGCCACTGCCCTCCAGCCTGGGCGACAAAGCAAGACTCTGTCTCAAAAAAAAAAAAAAAAAAAATCAAAAAATTAGTCAGGTGTGGTGGCACATGCCTATAGCCCTAGCTATTTAGGAGGCTGAGAAGGGAGTATTGCTTGAGCCCAGGAGTTTGAGGCTGCAGTGAGCCATGATGGAATCCCAGCACTCCAATCTGGATGACAGAGAAAGACCCTACCTCTCAGAAAAACAAAACAAAACAAAGACTCTAAATGATAGGATATATGTTAAGATTAGTCTTATTTGGGCTGGGCATGGCGGCTCACACCTGTAATCCCAGCACCTTGGGAGGCCGAGGCAGGCAGATCACCTAAGGTCGGGAGTTCGAGATGAGCCTGACCAACAAGGAGAAACCCCGCCTCTACTAAAAATACAAAATTAGCCAGGCATGGTGGCACATGCCTGTAATCCCAGCTACTCGGGAGGCTGAGGCAAGAGAATAGCCTGAACCCAGGAGACGGAGGTTGTGGTGACCCAAGATCATGCCATTGCACTCCAGCCTGGGCAACAAGAGCGGAACTCCATCTCAAAAAAAAAAAAAAAAAGTCTACATAGACAAATATGTTCGTTGCAGGATCATTTGTGATAGCAAAGAAATCAAAGAGAACTTGGAAAATAGTTAAAAATACCTTCCATGACATACTATGTAAGCTTTTTTTTTTTTTTTTTAAATACAGGGTTTCACTGTATCACCCAGTCCAGTGTGCAGTGGTGTGTTCATGGCTCATTGCGGCCTCAAACTCCAGGGCTCAAGTCATCTTCCCACCTCACCCTCTCAGGTAGCTGAGACTACAAGGCCAAATCACCATGCTGGACTCATTTTTTTTTCTCTTTTTGTAGAGACAGGGTCTTGCTGTGTTGCCCAGGCTGGTCTCAAACTCCTGGGCTCAAGTGATCCTCCTTGCCTTGGCCTCTCACAGTGTTGGGATTACAGGTGTGAGCCATCATGCGTGGCCTGTAAACTTTAGAAAGAGGAAAGGGAGGTGCTCTTTTTTATGGATATGGAAGAATGTTGATGACATATTGTTGAGTAAAAGAAGAAAATGACAATTTTTTTTTTTTGTTTTTTTGTTGAGACACAGTCTCGCTCTGTCGCCAGGCTGGAGTGCAGTGGCGTGATCTTGGCTCACTGCAACCTCCGCCTCCCGGGTTCAAGCGATTCTCCTGCCTCAACCTCCCAAGTAGCTGGGACTACCGGCACACACTACCAAGCCCAGCTAATTTTTGTATTTTTAGTAGAGACGGGCTTTTACCATGTTGGCCAGGGTGGTCTCGATCTCTTGACCTGGTGATCTGCCTGCCTCGGCCTCCCAAAGTGCTGGGATTACAGGTCTGAGCCACCGTGCCCAGCCAACAGATTTATATATAATGTAATCTCATTTTTGTCATGAAGAAAATCACGTATGTATCTGGGTTGTGAATAGAAAAGGTCTGGGAGGCCGGGTGTGGTGGCTCAAGCCTGTAATCCCAGTACTTTGGGAGGCCAAGGCAGGGGGATCACTTGAGCTCAGGAGTTCTAGACCAGCCTGAGCAACATAGTGAGACCCTGTGTCAAAAAGAAAAAAAAATGTTCTGGGAAATACAGAGGTAATAGAGGTGACCCGGAGGTATATCAGATAGAGAGAAGAGAGGGACTTTTTCACGTTATACATGTGTATGATGTTTGGTTGTTTTCCCCCATAATGAGTATCTGTGCCTTTGTAGCCCTTTCCCCTCACACAGACTAAAAACAGTCATTACCATGGCCTAAAGAGCAGAAGTCACTCTAGAGTAGCTAAGTCATGCTCAGCTGGCGTAAGAGCCTAGACTTAAACACGTCACCAATCCCCCCCTTTCTGTACATATTTTTATGGCTTACAAAAAAGGAAGAGAAGAAATCCTGGTAAAAATGACCCCAAAGTAAATATGGCATTTGGTTACAGAATCCAAAGCCTCCTTTTTTCAAGTTGCTGAAGTGTCAACATGGTATTTTAAGAGGTCACTGTGAATATATGTAAGGATTTCCCTCTAATCATTACACGAGGGCCTGAGAAATAATAGGTGTCAACTGCCTGGTTCTACCGCTGAGGAAACTGGGGCAAAAAGAAAGGGTGGCTTGCTCAAAGCTATTGGGCTTTAGAATTATGTTTTTGGGTTCCACTTTCTAAATTATTACTACCAAACGTCAAACAGGCAAAAAAAAAAAAACCAGAAACCGTCAAGGAGTGAAATCTACAAGGTTTGTGCTTCACAGAAGTGTATTCATTTAAATTATCAGGCCCTGCCCCCAACCTCACCCTTTAGTCCTTAGGCAGCTTAAGTCCCTTCCTCAAGAGGCCACATGTGTCCCAAGCCTGGGATGGAGGCCCTGTACTGCACCCCCATGGCAGCTTGCTCTGTCCATGGAGACTCTTAGTGAACTGAGTTGGTTCCCCTCCAAATCCATATGTTGAAGTCCTAACCCCCAGTACACTTTGGAATGAGAATATTTGAAGATAAGGACCTTAGCAGGTAACTGAGGTTATTTGAGGTCAAGGGTGGGGCCTTAATCTGATAGGGCTGGCATCCTTACAAGAAGGGGAAGAGACCAGCACAGTGGCTCCCTCCTGTAATCCCAACACTTTGGGCGGCCAAGGCAGCGGGCGAATCACTTGAGGTCAGGAATTTGAGACCAGCCTGGACAGCATGGCAAAACCCTGTCTCTACTAAAAATACAAAAATTAGCTGGGCATGGTGGCGGGTGCCCATAATCCCAACTACTTGGGAGCCTGAGGCAGGAGAATCACTTGAACCCGGGAGGCAGAGGTTGTAGTGAGCCAAGATTGCGCCACTGCACTCCAGATTGGGCGACATAGAGAGAGACTTTGTCTCAAAAAAAAAAAAAAAGGCTGGGCGAGGTGGCTCACACCTATAATCCCAGCACTTTGGGGGGCCGGGGCAGGTGGATCACCTGAGGTCAGGAGTTCAAGACCAGCCTGGCCAACATGGTGAAACCCCATCTCTACTAAAAATACAAAAAATTCGCTGGGCATGGTGGCACATGCCTGTAATCCCAGCTACTCAGGAGGCTGAGATACAAGAATCGCTTGAACCCAGGAGGCGGAGGTTGCAGTGAGCGGAGATCATGCCACTGCACTCCATCCTGGGTGACAGAGTGAGACTACATCTCAAAAAAAAGGAAATGAGACTAGAGACAAGGAGTGCATGTGCACAGAAGAAAGGCTGCGTGAGGACACAGCGAGAAGGCGGCCACCTGTAAGCCAAGGAGAAAGGCCTCAGGAGAGACCAAACCTGTCAGCACCTTGGACTTCCAGCCTCCAGAACTGTGAGAACAATTTATACTCCCTAGGAAGCTGACTCAGAAAGAAAAAATTATATTGTCTAAGCCACCCAGTGTATTTTATAACAGCCCAAGCAGACTACTAGAGACCCTGCTCACAAGCAGCTGTAATTGCCTTTTTCTTCGTCTATTTCCCTAGCTAGAATGTAAACTCCTGGAGGGCAGGACCGTGTCTGATCACTATACCTCCAAGTGCCTAGCACTGTGCCTGGGACATAGTCGACTCTCAACAAATACTTGCTGAAAGAATACCTGAGTTGTTAGACACCAATGTTCCATTCCCTTTCCTTTTTGTATAGATAAAAAACTGAAGGGTTAAAGGTTGAGAGCAGAACCATCCCTAGTCTATAATGAATGGTGCCTTCTGGAATTGTCCCTGCATCACACATACCGTTTTAAGGGAATGATCCAAAGGCAGGCAGCCAATTCATGGCAGGCCCACACTACACTAACTCTGCAGTAATAATAATAATATCACATAGCCATAAAGTTGTCTTCAGCCGTCCTCTTTCCATAGTTGCCTTGGTCTTCTTGGGCTACCATAATAAAATACCATAGGCTGGGTGGGCTGAGCAAGAGAAATTTATTTTCTCACAGTTCTGGAGTCTAAAGTCCAAGATCAGGGTGCCAGCATGGTCTGTTTCTAGTGAGGGCTGTTTTCCTGGTTTGCAAATGGCGGCCTTCTTGCTCTGATCTTCCCCACTCCAGCATCCCTGAGGGCAGGAGCAGGCTACTCTACTGTCTCTTCTTTGTTTCTTTTTCTTTTTCTTTTTTTTGTTTTGAGATGGAGTTTTGCTCTTGTCGCCCAGGCTGGAGTGTAATGGTGCGATCTTGGCTCACCGCAACCTCCGCCTCCCAGGTTCAAGCAATTCTCCTGCCTCAGCCTCCCGAGTAGCTGGGATTACAGGCATGCACCACCACGCCTGGCTAATTTTGTATTTTTAGTAGAGATGGGGTTTCTCCATGTTGAGGCTGGTCTTGAACTCCTGACCTCAGGTGATCCACCCACCTCGGCTTCCCAAAGTGCTGGGATTATAGGCGTGAGCCACTGCACCCGGCTGTTATCTATTCTTGTGAAGGGCATTAATCCCATCATGAGAGCCCTATCCTTATTATCTCATCAAATCCTAATTACCACCCAAAGCTGTAACTCCAAATACCATCACACTGGAGAATAGGGGGAACATATGAAGGACACAATTATTTAGTCCATAAAAATAGTGTTTTCAAATTTTGGTTTCCTGTTTGCCCTTGATGACAGGCCTGAGACAGGTGGAACAGGTCCACACCATTTTTACACAGATGACAACAATAAATGTCCAGAGAGATTACATGGTTTGTAATTCATTCCTTCATTTAACACATAATTATTGCAAGCTTAATATGTGCCAGGCACTGCAGGATTCTGCCTTCCCTTTTGTTTTTTTGTTTTTGTTTTTGTTTTTTTTTGAGACGGAGTCTCGCTCTGTCGCCCAGGCTGGAGTGCGGTGGCACGATCTCGGCTCACTGCAACCCGGTCTCCCGGGTTCAAGCGATTCTCCTGCCTCAACCTCCTGAGTAGCTGGGATTATAGGCACGCGCCACCGTGCCCGGCTAATTTTTGCATTTTTAGTAGAGACAGGGGTTTCACCATGTTGGCCAGACTGGTTTCGAACTCCTGACCTCGTGATCTGCCCACCTTGGCCTCCCAAAGTGCTGGGATTACACGCATGAGACACTGCACCCGGCCTCTGCCTTCCTTTTTTTCTTCCCTTAAAGAAAGTGACTACCAGAATGTGACTACAACCTGGGCAACATGGCGAAACATCATCTCTACAAAAAATACAGGAATTAGCTGGGCCTGGTGGCCTGAGCCTGTAGTCCCAGCTACTCAGGAGGCTGAGGTAGGCGAATCAATTGAGCCTGAGAGGTTGATGCTGCAGTAAGCTGTGACTGTGCCACTGCACTCCAGGCTGGGTGACAGAGCGAGACCCTGTCTCAAAAGAAAACAAGAATGTGACTAATTTAACTTTGCTGCTCCTTATGGACTTGGCCATTTGCATTCATTTTCCCCTCTCTCCAGCTCTGTTGTCCTACAGATAGCAGGTGGTGGCAAATGCTGTTGCACTTGTTAGCCGTGCAGTGCAGGAGATATGAAGTCACACAGACACGGATTTGAATCCAGGCTCCAGCATGTACTAAGTAGGTGACCTTAGGAAACTACATAAGCTTTTAGTTTCCATTTCCTTATTCACACCATGGGGCAACCCCATCCTACAGGGTAGTTATATACGAGGCACTTCTGGTTAGTACTGGTGCAGTGGCTGGCATAAGGTTAGTTCAATAAAGGGTAGCTGTTATTTTTATTGGTCATACATGAGGCAAGTGAAATGTTGAAATAATTAGCCCAGACACATTAAAAGAGTTTTGATTATTTTTTTCTATCCATACAAAACAAAACAAAAAACCAACCCAAAACTATGCTTCTAGTTTAGCAGCAAAAGCACAAAGGTTCACATGAGCAGCCTCAATGCTTTCTGGAAGACACTCGTAGAGGACCACTTTACATTCACACCCCACCCAAAAAGTGACACAAATATTGCTCTATAATTCTGAAACATGTCTAAAATGTGATGGTCCTTAAGCCACATTCTCCGACCCCCTGCCCCGCCCCTTAAGGAAAGGCGCGATGAGTCCTGTCCTTCTCCAGGACAGGTTCTAGTAGCCTCCATCACATGTGCATGTTGGTGGCCCTAGATCCCCGGGCTAAACAACCAGGTCAGTGGACAGCAGAGGCAGTGTGTGCAAGTCTCAGTTCATAGATCTGTGTGTATGAAATAGCTATTTTTATAATTTACTTGCTATTTGAAGTCCTATCCTTTTGGAGTCCTCCCCAACCCCAGGGACTTCCAGGGGCTTCTGACCTCTAGGCATATGTCCACTGGGGTTCTTGCAGAGCCATCCATCACTGGCTTCACCATGCCCTGCAGGCAGCGGCTCTGCCATGCCCAACCAGGGACAAGGTCATCTCTTTGCAAGGCTGCCTAGAGCAGGGATATATGATGCAAATGCCTGCAGGGAGCAGGCAAGGAGAGTTCATAAGTGAACCAGGCAGTTTGCCTACTAAATATGTAAGAACACTCTTCACCTTTACAAAGAAATACGCTAGCTCCGTGTTTCTTTCAACACGAGCCATCTTTAGTCTCTCTTTTGTTTCCCCATTTACGGGAAAAATCTTGGGTAAAGAGGGACATTCTTCTATTGCCTAGAAAACAGCAGTGCCAGTGTCATGAATGGCAACTAATCTTTGGCCTCAGTGTAGGGACACAGCAGGGACTGGTGGACACTGTGACAAGCTAAACCACCCACTTCTTCTCCAATGCAGGCAGCCATTTGATGCCATGACGGACTGAACCCAATATGGTCAAATATGCCAATTCTTCAAGAGAAGACAAAATCTGAATTTTTTTTTTTTTTTTTTTTTTTTTGAGACGGAGTCTCACTCTCTCTCCCAGTCTGGAGGGCAGTGGCGCGATCTCGGCTCACGGCAAGCTCCACCTCCTGGGTTCACGCCTTCTCCTGCCTCAGCCTTCCGAGTAGCTGGGACTACAGGTGCCCGCCACCATGCCCGGCTAATTTTTTGTATTTTTAGTAGAGACGGGGTTTCACTGTGTTTGCCAGGATGGTCTTGATCTCCTGACCTCGTGATCCACCTGCCTCAGCCTCCCAAAGTGCTGGGATTACAGGCGTGAGCCACCACGCCCGGCCACAAAATCTGAATTTTTATGTGAAATTGCCTAGTTTTTAAATCCTGCATGGCTGAAATTCACATGGCCAAAGCCCATCTGCAGGTCAGATCCAGCCTAAAGTAACTCGTTTGTGACTTGGGACCTGGCTGCGGCCGTCAGCCACATCTCCAGGAACAGTCCTGCTTGCTAGCTAGGTCTCTGGAAAGCCCACCACCTGCTCAGCCCACCACCCCACCCAGAAGCCTTCTGCTTTTGCCTGTGGCTCAAATCCTTTCTCTGCTGCGGCTTAAGCTTTTAGAAACAAAAGCTTGGGGGAGAAAAATAAGCGTGAGCTTTCTGCCCCATCTCATCCCTTCACTAAGAAAATAAACAGATTGGAAGTATCTGGTCAGAGGCAGGAAAGGGAAAGGGGAAAATACTAGAACAAAAGTATAGATTAATACCTCAGGCCGAGCGCGGTGGCTCACGCCTGTAATCCCAGCACTTTGGGAGGCCGAGGCAGGTGGATCACTTGAGGTCAGGAGTTCAAGACCAGCCTGACCAACATGGTGAAACCCCGTCTCTAGTAAAAAAATACAAAATTAGCTGGGCGTGGTGGCACACACCTGTAATCCCAGCTACTTGGGAGGCGGAAGCAGGAGAATTGCTTGAAACCGGGAGGCGGAGGTTGCAGTGAGACAAGATCACGCCATTGCATTCCAGCCTGAGCAACAAGAGCAAAACTCTGTCTCAAAAAAAAAAAAAAAAATTATCCTGCCCACATACTTACTGAACATATTTGATCTGAGATGATTTACGAAAATATTGTAGTAAGGAAATCCCAATTCAGCCAAATAATCAAATATTCAACTTTTACAGTAAAATATATGTATGTAACACAGCATCTTCCCTTTTTATATTTTATATTTCTTAAGGGTCAGGGTCTCTGTCATCCATACTGGAGTGATTATAGCTCACTGTGGCCTCAAATTCCTGGGCTCAAGCAATCCTTCTGCCGAAGGCTCCCAAAGTGCTGGGATTACAGGCATGAGCCACCACGCCAGGTCGCCACTGTCTTAATAATATATTAGAATGTTCACTTTTACTAGCATAGTACCTTGTTTATTGATTCTGCCAGGGGCAATTTCTGAATTGAATAATAAGGTTTTTGAAAAAGTGTTATAAATTTAATACACCAAAAGGAGTTTAGCACCTTGAAGGTTTATCTGCTGAGTTAATAATGAACATATGATACTAGTTATTACTGAGCCATTACTGATTTGAAGGACTAAAGCAACACAACCCCTATGCTCTGGGAAGATGATAAATTTGGGAGCAGAAAGTTTAGGCTCAAATTACCTTTGTTTCATCATTTTCTTTGGTGGTGGGAGAGAGATGCTGGTCTCAGTGTGATACTGATTTAGGTGGTCAGGAGTGGGGCAAGAATATTAGAAATCCACCAGATGAAAATCCTTCAAATAAACGACCTTATTACCCCCCTGACCTATATAATCAGCATGGAGCAAACAGGAATAATTGCCCTGTACAACCCGAGTGTGTGAGTTTGAGGGAAGGGGGACAGAGGAATTCAATAACCAATAGCCCACATTTACCTACTTCTTCCCTGTGAATATTTTACGTTAGAAATGACAGAAGATTTGGGTTCCTTTCCCCCAATAAAATGAAAATCATTTTTTAGAAGAAAGTAATAGAATCAGCAGAAACCAGTGGCATATGTGTGGTGAAACTCATAGCGAGTATTGGGACAGACATGGCACATATGTTTTAATCCTCTAAGACTCAAACATTTGGTATTTCCTGAATTCTCTTTGTGGAGATAACAAAGTTTTCAAATGGCATATATAACAAAATATATTACGTCCAAGTTGATAGCCAATGATTTAATAACATTTAATATTAAAACAAGACACATAAAAAGCGCAGCATCTATAGCTTGCAAATTCTTCCGGCATATTATGATCCTAGCTTTCAGTAAATAAATGTTATACTTATGGAAGCTGCATTTTATTAGGCCTTGACATTAGATAAGTAAGTAAATTACTTCAGGTATCAAAGAGTTCTCTACTCTAGGCTGGAATAAGTGAATGTGCTTTCCCAATGCCTATGTTCTCAGATAATTTTTGCGGTGATGGAATTCGGCTCATATCAGCAGTAGAGAGAGGTGAGCAAGACCACTTAGTACCTAAATATAGGGCAGAGAATTCATGCAGCTGGCAGGAGAAGCTGACACCTCTTTGGAAGATGGCTCGGGTAGCTTTAATGTGAAAAAAGCTTCCAAAATTAAAAATGTTTAGTCATTGTAGCTACAAAATAAAATAAAATAAAATAAAATAAAATAAAATAAAATAAAATAAAATAAAATAAAAAAACCACAGGGCTGCGTGCGGTGGCTCATGCCTGTAATCCCAGCACTTTGGGAGGCCAAGGCGGGCAGATCACGAGGTCAAGAGCTCAAGACCATGCTGGCCAACATGGTGAAACAAAAATTAGCTGGGCATGGTGGCGTGCTCGTGTAGTCCCAGCTACTCGGGAGGCTGAGACAGGAGAATTGCTTGAACCTGGGAGACAGAGGTTGCAGTGAGCCGAGATCGCATCCCTGAACTCCAGCCTGGTGACAGAGTGAAACTCGGTCTCAAACAAACAAACAAACATGTACTGAGCACCTCTGATTGAAAGCCTTGAGTCCTTTGGGGACTAAGAAATGGATAAGCAAGGTCCCTGTCCTCATAGAACTATCATCTAACCGAGGAATCAATCATGAACCCTGGAAACTGTGATGTAAAGCAGAAAGCAGAGGCCCAGAGTGCGGGGGAGCAAGGAGCTGGAAGAGATCAGGAAGATTCCGTGGAGGAGGGGCTGAGCAGGATTCTGACCCATGAAGGCTGGGCGAAGGGCACTCTGGGCAGGGAAAATTGCGGGCAGCAGCTGAGGCAGGAAACTGCAGGCCATATTCGGAAACCTATAAATAGCCCTTCTGAGTGAAAAACAGAGAGCACTGAAGTTAGAGGGAGAAGTAACAGGTAAGGCCAGAGAGACAGGTGGTGAACAGATTGAGGCCTTCTTCCAGTCTGAGCCACACATCTTCTGAAACTTGGCAATCAGCCTGGTGCTTGACTATCTCATCGAAGACAAATGTGACCACTGGCAGCCACAAACCAAGAAGACCCTGATCCAAGAACTGGAGCTCTGCTGCTGTCTGCAAGTGCTGGTCTCTCAGACTACTTATCTCAGACTCAGTAACACAGTGGTAACTCGCAATTGGAAAGATGCCAGGAAGAGGGATAGGGACAGAAACATAGAAACGTAACCAGTAACTGACTATTGCCCTCTACAGTCTTATACCCCCGTATGGCTTCCAAGAAGCCCAGTTTTAAGCTGTTCAGGGGCAATGCCTAATGATACTAGAGCAGGGTCACATGTTTGTGTATGCAAAGAAGGAGAAACTGCCTTAACACAGCAAGGAATTTAACAAGGAATAAAACAAACGAAGAATTCTGATCCTGCTAGGTAACAAGAGAACATCCACAAGAGGCAACTGTTAATTTAAAATTTCATGGCATTGCCGGGCACGGTGACTCATGCCTGTAATCCCAGCACTTTGGGAGGCTGAGGTGGGCAGATCACGAGGTCAGGAGATTGAGACCATCCTGGCTAACATGATGAAACCCCATCTCTACTAAAAATATATAAAAAATTAGCCGACTGTGGTGGCGGGCGCCTATTAGTCTCAGCTACTCGGGAGGCTGAGGCAGGAGAATGGCGTGAACCCGGGAGGCGGAGCTTGCAGTGAGCCGAGATCATGCCACTGCACTCCAGGCTGGGCAACAGAGAGAGACTCCATCTCAAAAAAATAAATAAATAAATAAAATAAAATTTCATGGCATTGATGCAATAGGGTTAATAGCCTCTGGATGGATTTCTCACCTTTGCATGTTTACCTTTTTTTTTTTTTTTCTGCTTGAATTTCAGTTAGTCTTAGCCTTACAATGACTTTTTTTTTTTTTTTTGAGACAGAGTCTTGCTCTGTCACCCAGACTGGAGTGCAGTGGCACAATCTTGGCTCACTGCAACCTCTGTCTCTTGGGCTTAAGTGTCTCTCCTGCCTCAGCCTCCTGAGTAGCTGGGACTACAGGAGTGCGCCACCATGCCCAGATAATTTTTGTATTTTTAGCAGAGACGCGGTTTCATCCTGTTGGCCAGGCTGGTCTCGAACCCCTGCCCTGAAGTGATCCACCCAACTCGGCCTCTCAAAGTGTTGGCCACTGTGCTTGCCCCAATAATGGCTTTTTATATCCAACCAAAACACTTGGAATGCACAAAAGCTCTAAAATAAAAAATACAGTGCTACTATATTGTAAGCATTCAAGAGATCCTTGATAAGCACAGTAAAACCCCATGATAATGCCCTCATCAAAAATAGGATTTCTTTTTTTTTTTTTTTTTTTGAGACGGAGTCTTGCTCTGTCTCCCAGGCTGGAGTGCAGTGGCTCAATCTCGGCTCACTGCAAGTTCCGCCTCCTGGGTTCATGCCATTCTCCTGCCTCAGCCTCCCGAGTAGCTGGGACTACAGGCGCCTACCACTGTGCCCGACTAACTTTTTGTATTTTTAGTAGAGACGGGGTTTCACCGTGGTCTCCATCTCCTGACCTCGTGATCTGTCCACCTCAGCCTCCCAAAGAGCTGGGATTACAGGCATGAGCCACCACGCCCAGCCTATTTCATTTTATTTATTTATTTTTGAGATAGTGTCTTGCTCTGTCACCCAGGCTGGGGTATGGTGGTGTGATCATGGCTCACTGCAGTTCAACCTCCTGGGCTCAAGTGATACTCCCACCTCAGCCTCCTGAGTAGCTGGGACTACAGGCACACACCACCATGCCTGGCTAATTTTTTGATTTTTTGTAGAGACAGAGTCTCACTATGTTGCCCAGGCTGGTCTTGAACTCCTAGGTTCAGGTGATACCCCTGCCTTGGCCTTTCAAAGTGCTGGGATTTCAAAGTGCTGGCATGAGCTACTGTACGTGGCCAAAAATAAAATTTGTTTTTTTTCTTTTGAGATGGAGTCTTGCTCTGTCACCAGACTAGAGTGCAGTGGTGCAATCTCGGCTCCCTGCAACTCCGCCTCCTGGGATCAAGTGATTCTCCTGCCTCAGACTCCCCAGTAGCTAGGACTACAGGTGCCCACCACCATGCCTGGCTAATTCTTGTATTTTTAGTAGAGACAGGGTTTCACCATGTTGGCCAGGCTGGTCTTGAACTCCTAACCTCAGGTGATCCGCCCCCCTTGGCCTCCCAAAGTGCTGGGATTACAGGTGTGAGCCACCGTGCCCGGCCAAAAATATAATTTTAGATATGATGCAGAACTGACAACTGGCTCCCATTCCCTGCCTAGCCCCTAAACAGGGCAGGTAGAGGGAGGTCTTAGAGAGGAGGCCAAGGCCGTAAAGGTGGGGAAATGGCATGTGAACTTGTTTCAGAGAGAGAAGAGGTGAGGGGTAAATCTCGTCCTAATTATTCTCCCAGCTGAATCTGGCCAACTAACTGGCACATTTCCCAAATCGCTAATGTTATCCTGCAGCTTCCGCACTGAGAATTGTCCCCAATAGGCCCGGCAAGGTGGCTCACACCCGTAATCTCAGCAATTTGGGAGGCCGAGGAGAGCGGATCACAAGGTCAGGAGTTAAAGACCAGGCTGGCCAATATGGTGAAACTCTGTCTCTACTAAAAATACAAAATTACCTCGGCATGGTGGTGCGTGCCTGTAGTCCTAGCTACTCTGGAGACTGAGACAGAAGAATCGCTTGAACTGGGTAGGCGGAGGTTGCAGTGAGCTGAGATCACACCACTGCGCACCAACCTGGTGACAGAACAAGACTCTGATTCAAAAACAACAACAAAAAAGAAAACAGGATTTTTAGCTGGGCACGTTGGCTCATGCCTGTAATCCCAGCACTTTGGGAGGCCGAGGCGGGTGGATCACCTGAGGTCGGGAGTTCGAGACGAGCCTGACCAACATGGAGAAACCCCGTCTCTACTGAAAAAAAAAAATACAAAATTAGCCGGGCATGGTGGTGCATGCCTGTAATCCCAGCTACTTGGGAGGCTGAGGCAGGAGAATCACTTGAACCTGGGAGGTGGAGGTTGCAGCGAGCTGGGATCACGCCATTGCACTCCAGGTTGGGTAACAAGAGTGAAATTCCATCTCCAAAAAAAAAAAAAAAATTGTCCCCAATAATAACTTGGGGCTGACCACCACCAGGTGGCATCAAATCACAAGTGAGTCTGGCATGAATTTATTTTTTATTTATTTAAAATTTTTTTGGTAGAGACAGGGTATTGCTATGCTGCCCAGGCTGGTCTCAGACCCCTGGGCTCAAGCGATCCACCCACCTCAGCCTTCCAAAGTGCTGAGATTACAAGCCTGAGCTGCTGTGCCTGACCTGGCATGAATTTAGATAGGGCAGTTAGCTCCCAAATTCCTCACAGCTAGCTAGACTGACCCACAATGGTCATTTTATTGTTAACCCTGCAAGAAATTGTAACCTTCCATTTCATATGACTGATTTATTTGGATCTCAGTTATAATTACAATTACAATTATAATTACAATAGGATTTACTGTATTAATTTATAACCAATAATTGATGAAAGTACTCTCTTAGTAAACTAAAGACCAAAGAACATTAAATTAGACATCGTGCTAATTATTTTGTGCTAATTATACATATACATATATATATATAATATATATACACACATACACAGAATGCTCACTTTGGCAGCACATATACTAAAACTGGAATGATGCAGAGATTAGCATGGCCTCTGCACAAGGATGACACTTTTATTTAACTTTGCAAAAAAAAAAAATTAAGAAAACCAATAAACACACACACACACACACACACGCACACCCCTCATAGCTTGAGTTTATTTTTTGAGACAGGTCTCACTCTGTCACCCAGACTGGAGTGCAGTGGTGCAATCGTGGCTCATTGCAACCTCTGCCTCCCAGGCTCAAGCAATTTTCCTTCCTCAACCTCCCAAGTAGCTGGGATTACAGACATGCACCACTACTGCCTGGCTACTTCTTTTTTGTTTTTTTTCAATTTTTAGTAGAGACGGGGTTTCACCATGTTGGCCAGGCTGGTCTCAAACTCCTGACCCTACATGATCCACACTGCTCGGCCTCCCAAAGTGTTGGTATTACAGGCATGAGCCACCTCACTCAGCTGAGTTTCTTATATTACTGAAATTTTCGGGCTGGGCATGGTGGCTCACATCTGTAATATCAGCACTTTAGGAGGCTGAGGCTGGAGGACCACCTGAGCCCAGGAGTTCAAGACCTGCCTGGACAATAAAGTGAGATCCCATCTCTACAAAGATTACACAAATTAGCTGGGCATGGGCGTGCATGCCTGTAGTCCCAGTTACTCAGGAGGCTGAGGTGTGAGGGTTGCTTGAGCCCAAGAGGTCAAGGCTGTAGTGAGCTATGATCATGGCATTGCACTTTAGCCTGAGCAACAGAGTGAGACCCTGTCTCAAAAAAACCCAAAAGAGACAAAGAAAAAAGGCTGGGCATGGTGGCTCACACATGTAATCCTAGCACTTTGGGAGGCTGAGGTGAGAAGATTGCTTTAGCCCGGGAATTTGAGACCAGCCTGGGCAACATGGCGAAACCTCGTCTCTACAAAAACTTACAAAAATTAGCTGGGTGTGGTGCTGTGTGCCTGTAGTCCCAGCTACTTGGGAGGCTGAGGTGGGAGGATTGCTTGAGCCTGGGAGGTCGAGGCTGCAGTGAGCCGTGATCACACCACTGCACTCCAGCCTGGGAGACAGATTGATACCCTGTCTCAAAAAAAAAAAAAAAAAAAGGAAAAGAAAAGATGGAAAAAGTAGAAAAAAGTGAACCAGGCCAGGCGTGGTGGTTCAGGCCTGTAATCCCAGCTCTTTGGGAGGGCAAGGTAGGTGGATCACTTGAGGTCAGGAGTTTGAGACCAGCCTGGCCAATATGGTGAAACCCTGTCTCTACCAACCACACACACACACACACACACACACATAAAGTTTAGCTGGGCGTGGTGGCATATGCCTGTAGTCCCAGCTTCTCAGGAGGCTGAGGCAGAATAATTGCTCGAACCAGGGAGACAGAGGTTGTAGTGAGCGGAGATCACACCACTGCACTCCAGCCTGGGTGACAGAGTGAGACTCTGTCTCAAGAAATACAGTGAAGGAGTTAGTAAAATTTACCACTGGTAGCTGGGCATGGTGGCTCATGCCTGTAATCCCAGCTCTTAGGGAGGCAAAGCCGGGAGGATAGCTTGAGCCCAGGAGTTCGAGACCTGCCTGGGCAATATAGTAAGACCCTGTTCTCCACAAAAAGGGGGAAAAAAAAGAAAAAAAAATTTACCTCTGATAAAACTAGTCCTTGGACCCTTGAAGGTGACTTATTATTTGTTTTCAGTCAATATCACCCTGTGTGTTATGTTTTTTCGGGTAGGAGATGGCTTGGTGAGTAGGAATTATTTTCAGTTTCAAATAAATCTCATTTTGGTTTTCATTCCTCTGAAAATTAGCAATACAGGGATGAAAAGAATTGTGCCTGTCTTGCACTATTGTGCACTGTTCTTGCACTAAAAATAGTGCTTCACATCATAAGCACTGTATGTGTTGCCATTATTAGTGACCTTTGCAGTGATGATTGTGCTCATGGATCACCCAGACACACTCTCCCTCTTGCTGCCATCCCTGCCCCATTCACCCAGCTAAAACAGGTACTGTATGTCTTTGTTTGTTTGTTTTTTTGTGACAGAGCTTCGCTCTGGTTGCCCAGGCTGGAGTGCAATGGTGCAATCTCGGCTCACTGCCACCTCCGCCTCCTGGGTTCAAGCGATTCTCCTGCCTCAGTCTCCCGAGTAGCTGGGATTACAGGCACCCGCCACCACGCCCGGCTCATTTTGTATTTTTAGTAGAAACGGGGTTTCACCATATTGGCCAGGCTGGTCTCGAGCTCCTGACCTCAGGTGATCCACCTGCCTCAGCCTCCCAAAGTGCTGGGATTACAGGTGTGAGCCACCACACCCGGCTAAAACAGGTACTGTATGTCAAACACACACCATTCTGTGGCCACTTCTTGAATAGTTCACTGAACATTTTAGATGGCTTCACACTTACAGAGTTTCTTTCTTTTTTTTGAGACAGATTCTTACTCTGTTGCCCAGGCTAGACAGCCTCCTGAGTAGCTGGGACTACAGGTGCATGTCACCAGAGTGAGACTCCATCTCAAATAATAATAATACAAAAGTGACCCAAAAGAAAGGGGGAAGAGGCTGGGTGCGGTGGCTCACACCTATAATCCCAGCACATTGGGAGGCTGACAGGCAGATCACATGAAGCCAGGAGTTTGAGACCAGCCTGGCCAATATGGCAAAACCCTGTTTCTACTAAAAATACAAAAATTAGCCAAGTGTGGTGGTGCATGCCTGTAATCCCAGCTACTCGGGTTACTGAGGCATGAGAATCTCTTGAACCCAGAGGTGGAGGTTGCAGTGAGCTGAGATTGCACCACTGCACTCCAGTCTGGGTGACATAGCTAGACCCTGGCTCAAGAGAAAAAAAAAAAAGAATCGAGGAAGAATCTTAGTATTTGACAATGTAGAATATAAGGGAAAAAATATATAATAAGGGAAAAAGAAGGGTGTTACACGCTGATGAATGATAGAGCAAGAAGCAACTGAAAAAACCGCAGGAATAGATACATCAGGTTAAAAGATTTTAACACATACTTTTCAGAAACTGATAAATTGGAATTACAGTTGTAAGCGACCATGCCCAGCTCAATTTTTATATGTTTTTGTCTTTATTTATTTATTTATTTTTTTGAGACAGGGTCCCACTCTGTTGCCCAGGCTGGAGTGCAGTGGCGCAATCTCAGCTCACTGCAACCTCTGCCTCCCAGGGTCAAGCAATCTTTCCACCCCAGCCTTCCAAGTAGCTGGAACTACAGGTAGGCACCACCACGGCTGGCTAATTTTTGCATTCTTTTGTACAGACAAAGTTTTGCACGTTTCCAGGCTAGTTTTGAATTCCTAGGCTCAAGTGATCTACCTGCCTCGGCCTCCCAAAGTGCTGGGATTACAGGCATGAGCACCTGGCCTGTCTTTTTGATTTAAATTTCTCCTTGAGATAATCTTATTATTGGATCTGTTTAATTCAATCTGAGAGTCTGTTTTTTAATTGAATTCAATTAATTTTTATTTATTATAATTCATTATAAGTACTTATTTCTGCCTTTTTATTCCATATTTTTCATTTACTACAGGTCTTGGTCTGTTTTGTGTTGCTATAACAGAATTAGGCTGGATAATTTATCAAGAGGTTTATTTGGCTCAGGATTCTGGTGGCCGGAAAGTTCAAGATTGGGTAGCTGCATCTGGTGGAGGTCTCAGGCTGCTTCCACTCATGGTGGAAAGAGGAAGGGGAATGGGAGTGTGCAAAGAAATCACAAGGCAAGAGAGAAAGCAAGGGAGAGAAACCAAGGAAGCTAGACTCTTAACAACCCACTCTCTGGAAAACTAACTCATTCCTGCAAGTGTGAGAATGGGCTCCTGGGAGAGCATTAATCCATTCATGAGAAATCCACCCCCATGACCCAAACACCTCCCACTAGGCCCCACCTCCCAACACTGCCACATTGGGAATCAAATTTATTTATTCCTTCCTTTCTTTCTTTCTTTCTTTTTCTTTCTTTCTTTCTTTCTTTCTTTCTTTCTTTCTTTCTTTCTTTTTCTTTCTTTCTTTCTTCTTTCTTTCTTTCTTCTTTTCTTTCTTCTTTCTTTCTTTCTTCTTTCTTTCTTTTTTTTTTTTTCAGACGGAGTCTTGCTCTTGTTGCCCAGGCTGGAGTGCAATGGCCTGATCTCTGCCCACTGCAACCTTTGCCTTCCAGGTTCAAGCGATTCTCCTGCCTCAGCCTCTCGAGTAGCTGGGATTACATGCACCCGCCACCTCACCCAGCTAATTTTTTGTATTTTTAGTAGAAACGGGGTTTCACTATGTTGGCCAGGCTGGTCTAGAACTCCTGACCTCAGGCAGTCCACCTGCCTTGGCCTCCCAAAGTGCTGGGATTACAGGCGGGAGCCACTGTGCCCAGCTGGGAATCAAATTTCAACATGAGTTTTGGTAGGGACACACCATATCCAAACCATAGCACTACACATTTTTCTTTTCCCCTTTCTTCTTTGCATTGGATTGTTGCTTTTATTAGTTGTTGCTGGCTTAAATGTTAAGCATTCAAGTATGCCTGGAACCTGTCTTACTTCAAAGTTCATGTGTGTCTGCTGCATCACTCCAGGAATTATTATTATTATTATTAATTATTATTATTATTTATTATTTTTTCTTTTGAGATGGAGTCTTGCTCTGTCACGCAAGTTGGAGTGCAGTGGCATGATCTCAGCTCACTGCAACCTCTGCCTCTGGGGTTCAAGTGATTCTCCTTCCTCAGTCTCCCAAGTAACTGGGACTACAGACATGTGCCACCATGCCCAGCTAATTTTTTGTATTTTTAGTAGACACAGGGTTTCACCATGTTGCCCAGGCTGGTCTCGAACTCCTGACCTCAAGTGATCCACCTGCCTCGGCCTCCCAAAGTGCTGGGACTACAGGCATGAGCCACAGCGCCCGGCCCTCACCAGGAATTATATGTCAGTGGAACTTTAGGAATGTATCATCAACTCCAGTGGATCTAAAACGGTGTGTGTGAGAATTACCTGAAAATTCTGAAAAACATAGGTCTGGATACAGCCCTTATTCTAATGCAAGCCCTTGATTTTAATACGAGTGGTTCATAGACCATATTGTGCAAATACTGTTCTAATCCAACCTCTTCTAATCCAATCCCCTGACCTTGTGATCCGCCCGCCTCGGCCTCCCAAAGTGCTGGGATTACAGGCGTGAGCCACCGCACCCAGCCTAAGCTTCATTGTTATAAAAACACATTTCCTTTAACAGCATTTATCTAATGGCACCCTCTGTGGTAGGTACAGTGATGGGTGCCTTCAGGCAATTAGCAGCTATTCTTTACTAGTAAGCACAACTATCCAATTCCACAAGAAAGGAAGAAGAAACTTGGAGAATTTGTCTCATTGCACCTGATAGATAAGCAAGGATTTGAGGTTTTTTTGTTTTGTTTTGTTTTTTTTGAGACAGTCTCACTCTGTTGCCCAGGTTAGAGTGCAGTGGCTGGATCTCTGCTCACTGCAACCTCCATCTCCCAGGCTCAAGTGATTCTCGTGCTTCAGCCTCCTGAGTAGGTGGAACTACAGGCACACGCCACCAAGCCCAGCTAATTTTTGTATTTTTTGTAGAGGTGGGTTTTCACCATGTTGGCCAGGCTGGCCTCGACCTCCTGGCCTCAAGCGATCCACCTGCCTCGACCTCCCAAAGTGCTGGGATTACACGCGTAAACCACCACGCCCAGCCAAGAAGCTAGGATTTGAACCCAGATCTGTTTATTCCATTGGTTATCTTCCACTATTTTCAAAGAGAATCCTATCCCAAGAAGCCCACAGTATAGTGGGAAAGACACAAATAATCTCATTCTGTGGTTTACCTTTGTATCCAAGGCAGTGCTAGGTACATAGTAACACTTAATAAATGTCAATGAAAAGAAGGCATGAACTTATCCTGGTTTCTTACTTCTTTTTCTTTTTTTTTTTTTTTTTTTAGACGGAGTCTCACTCTGTCACGCAGGCTGGAGGGCAGTGGCATGATCTCGGCTTAGTACAATCTCTGCCTACAGCCTCCGGAGTAATTGGGACTACAGGCACGTGCCACTATGCCCAGCTGATTTTTGTTTGTATTTTTAGTGGAGACGGGCTTTCACTGTGTTAGCCAGGATGGTCTCGATCTCCTGACCTCATGATCTGCCCGCCTCAGCCTCCCAAAGTGCTGGGATTACAGATGTGAGCCACCGCGCCTGGCCTCTTATTTTTCTGTTGATAGTTTCTAAATCAGGGGAATCACAATCTGGTAAGATAAAGAAGCAAAGAGGATTGTTAAGGAAAACACAAATTTGAGCTGGGCGCGGTGGCTCACGCCTGTAATCCCAGCACTTTGGGAGACCGAGGCGGTTAGATCACCTGAGGTCAGGAGTTCGAGAGCAGCCTGACCAACACGGTGAAACCCCGTCTCTACTAAAAATACAAAATTAGCTGGGTGTGGTGATGCATGCCTATAATCCCAGCTACTCCGGAGGCTGAGGCAGGAGAATCGCTTGAACCTGTGATGCAGAGCTTGCGGTAAGCCGAGATCGCGCCATTGCACTCCAGCCTGGCAACAATAGCAAAAACTCCATCTCAAAAAAAACCAACCAACCAACAAACAAACAAAAACAAAAAAAGGATACGCAAATTTGGAGACAAAATAGAAAGAGCCTGTGTCACACAGTGATTTTCTTCCTCAGCACAGTTACTATAACAGGTCATTAGTCATTTTGCAAAAACGTCCATTATAAACCACGGCTACTTTCATTTTGTACTATTTATCTTTCTAATGTATTTAATAAAAAGCCATTAAGGAATGTAAAAATATAATTTTAGTATTATTTTCTCTTTCCTGTAATCAGTTTTATAACGCTGATGTTGAACATAATGGAGCAAGCAACTATATGTAACTGTAGAAATTATTGCTAGGAATTTGCATATGAAATACACACCTTTTACTGCCTTTAGTTGGCTTTGTTAACTAGGTTATAAATAGTACAGTTGACGCACCAGAAACGGAAAGCACTTTTTGATGAGCACATGCTATGAATGGAAGAAGTGTTCAAATACAGTGTTTAATTTGGAAAGCTTTCATTAGAACTAGCTACAGGGGAAAGTGGTTTATTTCCTAATCATAGCCTTGCTTAAGAATCCAATCATATAGAAAGACTTATGGAAAAGCTTTCTAAAAACAGAGGTATTTATGCTACAATTTGGGTAAACAAGTGATACATCTAGTCTATAAACATATGTTGATGGTGTTGGTGGTCACTTTTAAGAAAATTGAACTTTGGGAGGTCGAGGCGGGTGGATCACGAGGTCAGGAGACCAAGACCATCCTGGCCAACATAGTGAAACCCGTCTCTACTAAAAATACAAAACTTAACTGGGTGTGGGGGCATGCGCCTGTAGTCCCAGCTACTAGGGAGGCTGTGGCAGGAGAATTGCTTGAACCCGGGAGGTGGAGGCTGCAGTGAGCCGAGATCGCGCCATTGCACTCCAGCCTGGGCAACAGAGCGAGACTCTGTTTCAAAAAAAAAAAAAAAAAAAAGAAAAAGAAAAAGAAAATTCAGCAGTTTGGATTAAATAATTTCCCTCTGTGTATATGTGGAGAAGCAAAGGAAGTCATAGGACTAAGATATAAAATTGGAAAGTGCAGTTTATATTTATACCACTTTCAAAAGAGAAAGCTCATACTATGTCATTTTGCTGAAATCACATACCAGAATTTGAAATTTTGAAAACTATTTGAAGAACTTTATTGAGCTAGAACAAAAAGATGTCATTCATTTTGACTGCATGAACATAAAAATTATCATTAATAGGGTAGCATTTTTGCTGGTATTTTATATTGCTAGAGGGCAAAAATTCAATAAATGTTACTCTGCAGGCTGTTTTAATCATTTTTTTTTTTTTTTTTTTTGAGACGGAGTCTCGCTCTGTAGCCCAGGCTGGAGTGCAGTGGCGCAATCTCGGCTCACTGCAAGCTCCGCCTCCCGGGTTCACGCCATTCTCCTGCCTCAGCCTCTCCGAGTAGCTGGGACTACAGGCGCCCGCCACCACCCCCCGCTAATTTTTTGTATTTTTAGTAGAGACGAGGTTTCACCGTGGTCTCGATCTCCTGACCTCGTGATCCGCCCGCCTCGGCCTCCCAAAGTGCTGGGATTACAAGCGTGAGCCACCGCGCCCGGCCAGGCTGTTTTAATCATTATAAGGCATAGGCACAAAGGCTGGTGACGAGTTTTGTAAATGACAAATATAAAATTTGCAGAAATCATTATATTTTTATAGGATGCAATAATTGGGTTTTCAAGCATTTGTTTTGTTTTGTTTTGTTTTTTGCTATGGCTGTGAAGCAACTATGACACAGATTTAATGCTGCTACTCATCCAGATGACAGTGGAGGTGAGGGGACTAGGGACAATTTTTTCTTCCCACACATTTGTTTTTAGCCATCTATATTTGCCTCAGTGTCTTGATACCATGGCGATAACTTAGCAACAGCTAGATAGAAATTAAGGTAATCTGTCATACCAGCCTCTGATCATCAAAAGTTGGGAAGTAGGACACTGGGAAGAAAAATATAGATGTTTAATGGCTTAAGAAAAAAAAAGCTTGATCTCTCTGCTACCTGCTCTTGTCCATTTCTTCATCTCACTTTCATATATATCTGAAAAAAGAGATGAGAATCTAAAAAAATTCCCAACCAACCCCAGTGTTAAAATTAATTAGATAAAACAAAATTTAAAGCTTTCTTAAATAGAGGAAAAACAATACACGTTAACCTTTCTTGAATAGGAACTAATGATCACAAAGGTACAAAAAAAGAGCAGTGGCACGGTCTTGGCTCACTGAAACCTCTGCCTCCTGTGTTCAAGCGATTCTCCTGTGTCAGCCTCCCGAGTAGCTGGGATTACAGGTGCATGCCACCATGCTGGCTAATTTTTGTAGTTTTAGTACAGATGGGGTTTCACCATGTTGGCCAGGCTGGTCTCGAACTCCTGACCTGAGGGCATCGTCCAGCCTTGCCCTCCCAAAGTGTTGGGATTACAGGTGTGAGCCACCATGCCCAGCCCATAAAAAGTGTTTTGCAAAGACATTTCAAAGGGATTTTTCCATACTAATGGACATTCAATTTTTGCTGATGGTTGTTAGGAGGACAAAGTTACACAAAATATAAATACCTTTGGACTAGCAGACTTGTATGACATAATGGATTCCACCATTTTAAAAGTCAACATACCATATAATGCCTTTCACGATCTTTATCATAATTTATATGCAAATCAGAGAAAGTAAAATAATCTAAAAGGAAGAATATAACATTTAGAAAGTAAATAAAATCTTGATTTTCAGGGCTACGCATTTTATTTCAAATACTTACCCAGAAACTGGTAAAATACAGCCAGGCGCGGTGGCTCACCCTTGTAATCCCAGCACTTTGGGAAGCCAAGGTGGGCGGATCACTTGAGGACAGGAGTTCAAGGCCAGCTTGGCCAACGTGGTGAAATCCTCTCTACCAGTTGAACAGAGATGTCTGCCCAACTTGTGTGCTGGCTCAGACATGTGAATGGTGGCTCCCTGGAGTGCTGTGTTGAGGATTCTGAGGCTGAATGCAGTGGCCCTTGCCTGTAATCCTAGCACTTTCGGAGGCCAAGGGGGGACGCTTGAGCCCAGGAGTTCGAGACCAGCCTGGGTGCCATAGTGAGATCCCCATCTCAAATAAATAAAAAAACAAAGAGAGGATTCTGAGGGTTGGTAGGAAAAGGGCTGTGAATGATGAGTAAATGTCTGCAAGGACTGGGAGGGAGACTAGAGGGTAAAAGACTTGTTAAGTGAAATAGGGGGGCGATGGATAGGAAGGATGGTGAGCCCAGAGCACCCGAAAATACTTTAAATTTATTTTGTCTTACATTTGATATTAAAATGAATGTGAATCTTATGTTCAACTCCATAATATATGCTTGGAATGCCATAAAAGTTTTGAAAAATCATTTGTAGTTCAAGTACCTAATTTTAACTTTGTGGAAGAAAAATGTTGCTAGACAATGTGCACGCTCCTTTTGTGGCTTCCACAGCCCCTGCAGGCTGCTGCACATCCTTAGGGTCTCTAGGCCCCATTTAGTGAAGCCCACACCTAGGGAATCATAGAAATAAAAATGTTTAAATCTGTATATGATAATGTAAGTTCAGAGTTTCAGAGAAGTAACTTTTTTTTTTTTTTTGGAGACAGGGTCTTTCTCTGTCACCCTGGCTGGAGTGCAGTGGCGCAATCTTGGCTCACTGCAGCCTCTGCCTCCCGGCTCAAGTGATTCTCCTGCCTCAGCCTCCCGAGTAGCTGGGATTACAGGCACACACCACCACACCCGGCTAATTTTTGTATTTTTAGTAGAGACGGGGTTTCATCATGTTGGCTAGGCTGGCCTTGAACTCCTGACCTCAGGTGATCCGCCTGCCTTGGCCTCCCAAAATGCTGGGATTACAGGCGTGAGCCACTGCGCCCGGCCCAGAGAAGTAACTGGATTGTCAATGGCAGAGCTGGGATTTGAAGACTGCAACTCCCACCCTTTTTGTTTTGTTTTTAGAGATGGGGTCTCATCATGTTGCCCAGGCAGATCTTCAACTGCCGAGTGATCCTCCCACCTTGGCCCCCTAAAGTGTTGGGATCACAGGCATGAGTCACCATGCCTGGCCACAGCCTAATTTCTTAACAAAGACTGTCTATATTCTTCCAAAGTCCAGTACCAGGGTTCCTTGAGATTTAAGATTTGGCATTAAATTCATGATCTGAAAAAGGACTTTGTGGCCACAGAGGACAATACAGTAACTATTAAGTTGGCAATTTCAGTATTGTTGTTAAAAATAACAACAACACAGTTTCTGTTAGGGGTGATGAAAAAGTTTTAGAAAAAGATAGTGATGATGATTGCACAACAGTGTGAATGTAGTTAATGCCACTGAATTGTACACTTAAAATAACAAAAATGAATCATTTATGCTATATATATTTTACCACAATAAAAAAAGTAAAAAAGTAAAAAATGATGGATTGGGAGTCTCTGAGCCTACTTTGGCTTGGGAGGCTGCCTGAAAAAAAAAAAAAGAAAAAAGATGGATCATGGAAAATTAGATTAATTAAGGTAACAATTATCCAAAATTTGATCTATATATTGAATACAATCCCTACCAAAATCCCAAAATATCAGCAGGCTCCTTCTTTTTTTTTTTTTTTTTTTGGTAGAAATTGACAAGCTGATCCTAAATTTTTTTTTTTTTTTTGAGACAGAGTCTCGCTGTCGCCCAGGCTGGAGTGCAGTGGCGCGATCTCGGCTCACTGCAGGCTCTGCCCCCTGGGGTTCACGCCATTCTCCTGCCTCAGCCTCCCGAGTAGCTGGGACTACAGGCGCCCTCCACCATGCCCGGCTAATTTTTTGTATTTTTAGTAGAGACGAGGTTTCACTGTGTTAGCCAGGATGGTCTTGATCTCCTGACCTCCTGATCCGCCCGCCTCGGCCTCCCAAAGTGCTGGGATTACAGGCGTGAGCCACCGTGCCCAGCCAGATCCTAAAATTTTTATGGAACTGCAAAGAACCCAAAGTAGCCAAAACAATTTCGAAAAAATTCCCTAGGGAGAAATCTGAATAAGACTGATAGATTGTATCAATGTCAATATCCTGGTTGGAATATCATATTACAGTTTTGCAAGATGTTACCATTGGGTGAAACTGTAAAGAGTACTGTATTATTTCTTTCTTCTTCTTTTTTTTTTTTTTGAGACGGTGTCCTGTTCTGTCACTCAGGTAGGAGTGCCTCAGCCTCAGCCTCCAGAGTAGCTGGGATTACAGGCGTGTGCCACCAGGCCCGGCTAATTTTTGTATTTTAGTAGAGACCAGGTTTCACCATGTTGGTCAGGCTGGTCTCAAACTCCTGACCTCAAGTGATCCTCCTGCCTCAGCCTCCCAAAGTGTTGAGATTACAGGCATGAGCCACCGCGCCCGGCCTTTTTTTTTTTTTTTTTTTGAGACAGGGATTCACTCCGTCACTCAGGCTGGAGTGCAGTGGTGTGATCTCCGTTCGCCGCAATCTCTGCCTCCCGGTTTCAAGTGATTCTTCTGCCTCAGCCTCCTGAGTAGCTGGGATTATAGGCATGCGCCACCATGCCTAGCTAATTTTTGTATTTTTAGTAGAGATGGGGTTTCACCATGTTGGCAGGGCTGGTTTTGAACTCTTGACCTTAAGTGATCCAGCACGCCTGGCCGGACAACGGGCAATTTCTAAAACATTAAACATAAATGTATCATGTGACCCAGCAATCTTACTCCTGGAGATCTACCCAAGAGAAATAAAAGCATTTGTCTGCACAAAGACTTATACTTGAATGTTCGTTTTCATTATTCAGAATAGGTAAAAGAAGCAATCCACATGCGAATCAACTGGCCAATATGTCTTATATCCATACAATGGAATACTATTTAGCAATAAAAAGGGAGGAAATAATGATACACGCGACAACATGGATAAAACTCAAATACATTATGCTAAGTGATAGAAAACTAGACGCAAAAGACTACGTATTCTATAATTCTATTTATAGATAATGTCCGGAAAAGGCAAATCTATAGAGACAGAGGGTAGATTGGTGGCTGAACAGAATTAAAGGTGGCAGTAGGGGTTGACTACAGATGGACACAAAGGATCTTTTTTAAATTTTTTTTTTTTTTTTTTAGAGATGGGGTCTCACTATGCTGCCCAGGCTGGTCTTGAACTCCTGAGCCCAAGTGATCCTCCCATCTTGGCCTCCTAAAGTGCTGGAATTACAGGTGTGAGCCACCGTGCCTGGTCTCTTTTTGTTTTGAAACTGGATTGTGGTGATACTTGCATAACCTTGTAAATTTACCAAAACATCATTGAATGGTACAATTAGGTGAATTTTATGGTATGTAAATTACACTTCAATACAGCTATTTTTTTTTTTTTTTTTTGAGATAGAGTCTTGCTCTGTCACTCAGGCTGGAGTGCAGTGGCACAATCTCGGCTCACTGCAAGCTCCACCTCCCAGGTTCACGCCATTTTCCTGCCTCAGCCTCTCGAGTAGCTGGGGCTACAGGCGCCTGCCAGCTAATATTTTTGTATTTTTTAGTAGAGATGGGGTTTCACCGTGTTAGCCAGGATGGTCTCTATCTCCTGACCTCGTGATCCACCTGCCTCAGCCTCCCAAAGTGCTGGGATTACAGGCGTGAGCCACCGCGCCCGGCCCTAATACAGCTATTTTTTTTTTTTTTTTTTTTTTTCATTGTAGTCTTTTTTTTTATTAATTTTTTTTGCATACAAAAACAATAAACATTTTCTAAAAATACATACAAACAAAAAGATGCGTATCAAACATATTAGGAAGGTTGCACATGGGAAGTCGGGGAATAGAAATGGGGGTGGGAGTTAAAATAAATGAGAGAGGGACTTTATATGGATCAGTGATAATAACTCAATCCTCTATTTGACAAAGAAGAGGGAGAAGGAAGAGGAAGAAAAAGAAAGTGGGATAAAGGATCAGAAAGGGAGGAAAATAGAAAAAATTAGAGTATGACTCCAGGGTAGACCTGTTTTGTTGTCACTGAGTTGGTTGGTTGGTTTGTCTGTTGTATTTTTCATGTTTCGCCAAGTTGGCCAGACTGGTCTCGAACTCCTAGCCCGAAGTGATCAACCCGCCTCGCCCCCCAGAGTGCCGGGACCACAGGCGTGAGCCACCACGTCCAGCCCCCACATTGCTTCTGGCCTCCGTGGTAGACCTCCCAGACGGAGCGGCCAGGCAAAGGAGCTCCTCACTTCTACCCAGACACGGGGTGGCTGGGCAGAGGGGCTCCTCACTTCCCAGACGGGGCGGCCAGGCAGAGACGCTCCTCATTTCTTCCCAGACGATAGGTGGCCGGGCAGAGGCGCTCCTCACTTCCCAGACAATGGGTGGTCGGGCAGAGGCGCTCCCCACTTCCCAGACGATGGGTGGCCGGGCAGAGGCACTCCTCACCTCCCAGACGATGGGTGGCTGGGCAGAGGCGCTCCTCACCTCCCAGACGATGGGTGGCCGGGCAGAGGCGCTCCTCACCTCCCAGACGATGGGTGGCCGGGCAGAGGCGCTCCTCACCTCCCAGACGGGGCGGCTGGGCAGAGGCGCTCCTCACTTCTTCCCGGACGGGGCGGCCGGGCAGAGGCGCTCCTCACTTCTTCCCGACGGGGCGGCCGGGCAGAGGCGCTCCTCACTTCTTCCCGGACGGGGTGGCTGGGCAGAGGCGCTCCTCACTTCTTTCCGGATGGGGCGGCCGGGCAGAGGCGCTGCTCACTTCCCAGACGGGGCGGCCGGGCAGAGGCACTCCTCACTTCCCAGACGGGGCGGCCGGGCAGAGGCGCTCCTCACTTCCCAGACGGGGCGGCCGGGCAGAGGCGCTCCTCACTTCCCAGACAGTGGTTGGCCGGGCAGAGGCACTCCTCACTTCCCAGACGATGGGTGGCCGGGCAGAGGCGCTCCTCACTTCTTCCCGGATGGGGCGGCCGGGCAGAGGCGCTCCTCACTTCTTCCCGGATGGGGCGCCCGGGCAGAGGCGCTCCTCACTTCTTCCCGGACGGGGTGGCCGGGCAGAGGCGCTGCTCACTTCCCAGACGGGGCGGCCGGGCAGAGGCACTCCTCACTTCCCAGACGGGGCGGCCGGGCAGAGGCGCTCCTCACTTCCCAGACGGGGCGGCCGGGCAGAGGTGCTCCTCACTTCCCAGACGGTGGGTGGCCGGGCAGAGGCGCTCCTCACTTCCCAGACGATGGGTGGCCGGGCAGAGGCGCTCCTCACTTCTTCCCGGATGGGGCGCCCGGGCAGAGGCGCTCCTCACTTCTTCCCGGACGGGGAGGCCGGGCAGAGGCGCTCCTCACTTCTTCCCGGACGGGGCGGCCGGGCAGAGGCGCTCCTCACTTCCCAGACGGGGCGGCCGGGCAGAGGCGCTCCTCACTTCTTCCCGGACGGGGCAGCCGGGCAGAGGCGCTCCTCACTTCTTCCCGGACGGGGCGGCCGGGCAGAGGCGCTCCTCACTTCCCAGACGGGGCGGCCGGGCAGAGGCGCTCCTCACTTCTTCCCGGACGGGGCAGCCGGGCAGAGGCGCTCCTCACTTCTTCCCGGACGGGGCGGCCGGGCAGAGGCGCTCCTCACTTCCCAGACGGGGCGGCCGGGCAGAGGCGCTCCTCACTTCTTCCCGGACGGGGCAGCCGGGCAGAGGCGCTCCTCACTTCTTCCCGGACGGGGCGGCCGGGCAGAGGCGCTCTTCACTTCTTCCCGGACGGGGCGGCCGGGCAGAGGCGCTCCTCACTTCCTCCCGGACGGGGCGGCCGGGCAGAGGCGCTCCTCACCTCCCAGACGATGGGAGGCCAGGCAGAGGCGCTCCTCACTTCCCAGACGATGGGTGGCCGGGCAGAGGTGCTCCTCACTTCCCAGACGGGGCGGCCGGGCAGAGGCGCTCCTCACTTCCCAGACAGGGTGGCCGGGCAGAGGCGCTCCTCACTTCCCAGACGGTGGGTGGCCGGGCAGAGGCGCTCCTCACTTCCCAGACGGTGGGTGGCCGGGCAGAGGCGCTCCTCACTTCCCAGACGGGGCGGCCGGGCAGAGGTGCTCCTCACCTCCCAGACGGGGCGGCCGGGCGGAGGCGCTCCCCACCTTCCAGATGGGGCGGCGGCCGGGCAGGGGCTGCAATCCCAGCACCCTGGCAGGCCAAGGCAGGCGGTCGGGGGGTAGAGGCTGCCGCGAGGCCAGACCACGCCACCGCACTCCAGCCCGGGCAACACCGAGCACTGGGTGAGCAAGACTCCGTCTGTAGTCCCAGTACCTCGGGAGGCTGAGGCAGGCAGAGCACTCGGCGTCAGGAGCTGGCGAGCAGCGTGGCCAAGATGGCGAACGCGTGCCTGCGTCCAAAGGAGAAAAGGCAGGCAGCGGTGGCGCGCGCCGGCAGTCCCAGGCAGTCCGCGGAGCGGGCAGCAGCAAGCCGAGTAGATTGTAGCCTGGGCCAGAGAGGGAAAGAAAGAAAGAAAGAAAGAAAGAAGGGAAGGAGGGAGGGAGGGAGGGAAGGAAGGAAGGAAGTAATACAGCTATTTTTTAAAAAGAATGCAATTAAAGCAATTCTAGTCTTCAAAAAATTAGGAAGAAAGGAAAGAAAATCATGGTATAGAACTGCATAAATAACTAGAAATTAGGAAGCTCACAACCAATTGGTCATACTCTATATATGCTAGTGGATTTAAGTTAGGGATATTCTATCTGTAGTGGCCTTAAACCTATAGCCCTTCAGAGCTCCGATGCAAGGTGGGGTGAGCTAAAGGAGGGATACATTCCACTATCAGTTCTGGCCTCCTACCAGGTGACACCTCTTGTTAAGTCACCTTTAGAAGTCTGTAATCTCCCTAATGGAAAGCCAGGACCCATTCTGAAAGAATAAAACAGTTAATATGAGAAGGGATCAGGACTGATCCCTTCTAATATGAGAAGGGAGAAGAGAAAGAGGTAAATGATTATCTTGTTAGAGTGCTTTGTGCTTTTAAAAGACAGTGCAAACAACTTTATTATTAATACAACAAAATTAACAACAATGGAAACTATTAATAATAATAAAATGTGCCCCTCTATTCAAGCCTTTATCATTTAAAAAAAAAAATGACAATGTTGGGTAGGCCGGGCAGGGTGGCTCCTGCCTGTAATCCCAGCACTTTGGGAGGTGGAGGTGGGAGGATAGCTTGAGGTCAGGAGTTTTAGATGAGCCTGGCCAACATGGTGAAACCCCGTCTCTACTAAAAAAAAAAAAAAAAAAAAAAAATTAGCCAGCCATGGTGGTGCGCACCTGTAATCCCAGCTACTTGGGAGGCTGAGACATGAGAATCGCTTGAACCTGGGAGGCGGAGGTTGCAGTGAGCCAAGATTGTGCCACTGCACTCCAGCCTGGGTGACAGAGTGAGACTGTGTCTCAAAATAATAATAATAATAATAATAATAATAATAACAATAATAATAATAAATTACAATGTTGGCAGGGCCCAGTGGCTCATGGCTATAATCCCATTGCTTTGGGAAGCTGAGGCAGGAGGACTACTTGAAGCCAGGAGTTCAAGACCAGCCTGGGCAACAAAGTGAGACCCCATCTCTACAAAAATAAAAAATAAAAAAAATTAGCTGGGCAGGGTGGTTTGTGCTTGTACTTCTAGCTACTCTGAAGTTATTCAGTTATATCAAATGAATTAAAAACAAGCCAACTAATCGATCACTGACTGTGCTTTGGGGAAGGTGTGGCAAGCCTTCTCCAGATTGAGAAGTCCTTACAGATTCTAAAGACAATTCTTGGAGTTTCTATTCGTCATAACAACAGGATTTCAAAGTGTGAAAACAAATGAATAGGCAGGAAAGGATCTTCCTAAAACTAAGAACTCCAGGAAGGAGTCTGAAAAGAGTTTTCTGTAAAGCAAGGTTCTTATTAGTGAAGAACCTGCTGATTAGCTGGAGTCTTAAAAAAAAAAAAAAAAGTGGCTGGGCACAGTGGCTCACGCCTGTAATCCCAGCACTTTGGGAGGCAGAGGTGGGTGGATCACGAGGTCAGGAGTTCGAGACCAGCCTGGTCAACATGGTAAAACACTGTCTTTACTAAAGATAAAAAAAAAATCAGCCGGGCGTGGTGGCACATGCCTGTAATCCCAGCTACTCGGGTGGCTGAGGCAGGGGAATCTCTTGAACCCAGGAGACAGAGGTTGCAGTGAGCTGAGATCACACCATTGCACTCCAACCTGGGCGACAGGGTAAGACTCCATTTAAAAAAAAACAAAAAGTATATAAATATATATACACACACACACACATATGTATATATATACACACACACGTGTATATATATACACACACATATGTGTGTGTATATATATACACACACGTGTATATATACACACTTTATATATATATATACACACACACACTTTGGCTGCAATTTTGTTGACTAAACACAAGTTCCCCTTAGGGGGGAAAGGAAGGATAAAGGTGGAAAACAATATAAATGTATTTATTCCCACTAAACTGTACACTTAAAAATGGTAAATCTGGTGTGGTGGCGCATTCCTATAATTCCAGCTACTCGGGAGGCTGAGGCAGATGAATCGCTTGAACCCAGGAGGTGGAGGTTGTAGTGAGCTGAGATCGCACCATTGCACTCCAGCCTGGGCAACAAGAGTGAAACTCTGTCTCAGAAAAAAAAAAAGATAAATTTATATGTACATTTTATCTAAATTAAAAAAAGATATCATAAGAAAACTCAAAAAACAAAAACCACAAGCTCCCAAGCCTGCTTGTTTATTTTATTTATTTATTTATTTTTTTTGAGACGGAGTCTCGCTCTTTCACCCAGGCTGGAGTGCAGTGGCGCGATCTTGGCTCACTGCAGGCTCCGTCCCCCGGGGTTCACGCCATTCTCCTGCCTCAGCCTCCCACGTAGCTGGGACTACAGGCACCCACCACCTCGCCCGGCTAATGTTTTGTATTTTTAGTGGAGACGGGGTTTCACCATGTTAGCCAGGATGGTCTCGATCTCCTGACCTCGTGATCCGCCCGCCTCGGCCTCCCAAAGTGCTGGGATTACAGGCGTGAGCCACCACGCCCGGCCTATTTATTTATTTTTTTGAGACAGAGTCTTGCTTTGTCACCCAGGCTGGAGTGTAGTGGTGTGATCTCAGCTCACTGCAACCTCCACCTCTGGGTTCAAGTGATTCTCCTGCCTATAGGCATGCACCACCACACCTGGTAATTTTTGTATTTTTAGTAGAGACGGGGTTTCACCATGTTGGCCAGGTGAATCTCAAACTCCTGACCTCAGGCGATCCACCCGCCTTGGCCTCCCAAAGTGCTGGGATTACAGGCATGAGCCATCGCACCCGTCCTGAAACCTGCTTATTTAAAAACACCTTTAGTATAGCCATTTGTCAAGTTTTGAAAGGAGATCATTGAGGATTATTCAGGTTACTTTCTGGTTACTGGAGTTCGATGTGATCAGAAAAAAGTCCTATATCTTTTTGGAACATTTTGCATTAATGTATACGTCTTTTAGCCCAAGTTTGTAGGTGTCACCCACATCCTGGGCCATAGAATAGTATTGTCATAGATAAGATAAAGTTACAAACACTGGAGAATGAAACCCTGGACCAGGCAAACAATGTCATTGATCATTTATTTTTAGGTGTGACTGGATAGCCACATTATATAAGCAAGATAACCCAAGAGAATTTGGTGTTATCAAGTAAAATATACAAGGTTGGCTGGGCGCGGTGGCTTTGGGAGGCCGAGGCTGGCGGATCACGAGGTCAGGAGATCGAGACCATCCTGGCTAACACGGTGAAACCCCGTCTCTACTAAACAAAATACAAAAAATTAGCCACGTGTGGTGGTGGGCACCTGTAGTCCCAGCTACTCGGGAGGCTGAGGCAGGAGAATGGTGTGAACCTGGGAGGCGGAGCTTGTAGTGAGCCGAGATCGCACCACTGCACTCCAGCCTGGGCGACAGAGCGAGACTCCGTCTCAACAAACAAACAAACAACAAAAAAAACCAAAAACCAAAAAACAAAAAAAAAATTTACAAGGTTAATGCATTTAATGATAGTCATAATCTGTATCTTCCTTCAAAGTAATGATGAATGGTAAACAGCTCACTATCTAATGAATAATTGATATTGCTCTTTTTTTATTTTTTTTTTGAGATGGAGTCTTGCTCTGTCGCCCAGGCTGGAGTGCAGTGGCGCGATCTTGGCGCCCTGCAAGCTCCGCCTCCCGGGTTCACACCATTCTCCTGCCTCAGCCACCCGAGTAGCTAGGACTACAGGTGCCCACCACCATGCCCAGCTAATTTTTTTTTTTTTTTGTATTTTTAGTAGAGACAGGGTTTTACCGTATTAGCCAGGATGGTCCCGATCTCCTGACCTCGTGATCCGCCCATCTCAGCCTCCCAAAGTGCTGGGATTAAAGGCGTGAGCCACCACGCCCAGCAGCTGTGAACTTTTAAGAATCCATCTTAGTAGAGCAGCGCAGCAAGAGGCCTGACTCATTTGTTCAGCAAGTATTCTTTGAGTACCTAAAGTGTGGTGCTGATCTAGATAATGGGGACCTGCTAGTGAATGACCGTTGTAGGAGGTAAGGAGGTAGTAGACTGTAAGAAAGTTTGTTGGTAAAGCTGGGGGAGAAAATGGAGGTGGAAGGATAAACAGGGTGAAGTAGGAAGTTTTATTTTAGGTACAAGGAGAACTGAACATATTCACAGCCAGCAGAAGAGACAATGAAGATTCAAGAATAGAGACATGAAGGAGACAGGAGGCAACAGCCTTGAAATCTTTGAAAAAAAAAAAAAAAAGTTGTTTTTTTCTTTTTAAAAGCCAAAAAAAAAAAAAAAGAAAAGAAAGAGGCACTACTTGGAGACCCTCAGGTGGGAGGTGTGGTGGGAGGACAAGCCAGTCAATCAGAGGTAATTTTCTCTGCCAGCTTCTGCATCTGTAAATAGGGGGAATAATACCTACTCCCAAGAGTGTTTGTGGGGGTTAAAACAAGTGAGTATATTTAAGGCCCCCAGCAGAGTGCCTGGGACACGGAAGCCTGCACTAATGTAGCCTTTAGTATACTTTTTTTTTTTTGAGATGGAGTTGCGCTCTTGTTGCCCAGGCTGGAGAGCAATGGCACAATCTTGGCTCATCGCAACCTCTGCCTCCTGGTTTCAAGAGATTCTCCTGCCTCAGCCTCCAGAGTAGCTGGGATTACAGGTGTGTGCCACCATGCCTAGCTAATTTTGTATTTTTAGTAGAGATGAGGTTTCTCCATGTTGGTCAGGCTGGCCTCAAACTCCCGACCTCAGGTGATCTGCCCGCCTCGGCCTCCCAAAGTGCTGGGATTACAGGCATGAGCCACTGCGCCTGGCCAAGTATACTTAACGAAGAAGAAATAAACAGGGAGGAGAGTTCATGGGCCTGGAGTGAGTAGTGAGTGAGGTTTGCAGGAGCCAACTGGCAATTTGGGGGGTACTAGGCAGAGGAAAGCAAGACAATGGCTAATGAATGAATTCTTCCCTCTAGCAGGTAACTGGGGATGGGGAAAGCTGGAGAGGGGGCCAAGGAGACATTCTAGAGCCATTAATTCTACTTACTGCCTCCATTAGCCACACCCAGGCAGCGGTAGGCTGAGAGGTGTGATTGAGGAATGTTTCAGTGCCCCAAATTTCACCTTAGAGATTCTCTGAAACTGTAAGAACTTCATATGTGCTAAGAAATAAATATCCCTGAAGAAGGGGCAGGGAGAAAGGCTATTGGTCTCGTATTTTGGAGTGAACTAGCCAACTTGTTAGGTTCTGTAGAAACCTGCCAGGATGCTGAGGAAGTGGGAATTCTGCTAAGTGGGGCCTGAGGAAGGAGGCCAGCCACCCCTGTGGGGGAGGCAGAGCTCTGTCACTCAACAGGCAGCAGGGGGCTACTGCTCCCAGGGATCCAGGAGCCAGGAAGTCAGGATAGCAAGGTATGGGAGATGGGATAAAGGACACGAGAGCAGCTGGGAAGATGACAGGGAGGTAGGAAAGGTCCCGAAGAAAGCAGCAAGGCAGGTGTTGAGACAGAAAAGTCCAGGGTTACATGTCACATAGGAGAGCTGGAATCCTTTAGGTCATGCAGAGGCAGCTTGGCAGGAAGCTTGCCATTAAGCTCTCTGCATTCCTTCAGGGCCTCTCTTTGGGTTTCACCTTCCTTCCTCCCTGAACCTCACATAGCATCTTTGCTATTTAGACAGTCAAGAATAGTAAACTTTCAGAAAATAAAACAAACCTTGAAAGAATTTCATAATTATCTTTTTTAATCTCTTTTCTTTTTCACACTTGATTTTCAGGTCAACTTTTGAATCTCATTTTACAGATGAGAAAATTGAGGCTCAGAGGGAAGTGACTTGTGCAAGGTCATACAGCAAACCAGATGCTAATGCAGAATGAGAGGCGCCCTAGGATCCTGCCTGGTGCCCTGCAGTGCCCGACCATCTGCTTAGTAAAACCTACTGCTTGCTGGAGTTCCTGCACATCCAACCAGCACACCTAACGCAAAGCATGAGTCTTCTTTGTGGAAGTTAATGATTAAAACCTAGTCTGATCTAAAGCATCTTACCCATGGTTACTAATTAAGCCAATTTCAGTGAGAGAAGGCATTTCAAACAGAAGAGTGTTCTCTTAAGCTAAATCTATAGGCCTTAAATTATAGTGGCATAAACTGTACAATTACGGTATTTCGAGTACACTTAAAATATTTTATAATACAATACATTAACCTCTGTAGCTTTACATTTTCTCTTCATTGCATGCCACATGTTGGGCTCTGATAAAATGGTTTTATAACTTTTGGGGGAGGGCTTTAACTAAAATAATTTCATGTAGTGTTTGAGTGAACTAGGTAATAAAATCTGTTTGCTGTGTTCGCTGTCTCCAGATAGGGCTGTAATTAGACCAAATGAGGAAGAAAGGTAGCTGAGTTTCAATCTAGATCATTTATGTAAACTCAGCCTTCTTGTCAACGGTGTTCTCAAATTGCATGAGTGCAAACCTCAAAAATCATCTCCTATGAACCACACAGAGACAGTATCCGATTGCAGGCCTGTCAGATTGCTTATATTCTTTCTGTAATTGGATGTCTGTGGTTCAAGACCAAAATTTGACATTCTGAGGTTAAAAGAACACTCTCACCAATGAATTCCCTAGTACAAAAATTCTGTTTCTGAAACTCGTAAAAATTAAAGTATTCCTTAAATCAAAAGTATTACAAATGATTACATTTCACTTGAAAAAAGCTCCTTTTTCCTTAAAAAAAAAAATTTGGTTCTTTGAAATGTGTTTGAAAAAAAAACTGATCTTCAAGAAAGAAAAACAGACTATTCCTAATATAACCAATCTAACATTTGATAACATTTTAATCTCCTACTTCAAGTATTTGGCAACTTTTCAGCAATTTCTCCAAAAAGACATTATAAAAACCATAAAGCACAAAGTATATTCATACTGTATTATAAATCCAGAGACATGAGGCCAGGTGCAGTGGCCCAAGCCTGTAATCCCAGCACTTTGGGAGGCAGAGGTGGGTGGATCACCTGAGGTCAGGAGTTCGAGACTAGCCTGACCAACATGGTGAAACCCCGTCTCTACTAAAAATACAAAATTTGCCAGGCGTGGTGGCAGGCGCCTGTAATTCCAGCTACTCAGGAGGCTGAGGCAGGAGAATCACTTGAACCCAGGAGGGGGAGGTTGCAGTGAGCCAAAACTGCACCATTGTACTCCAGCCTGGGCAACAAAAGCAAAACTCCATCTAAAAAATAAAAATAAAAAAAAAAAAATCCAGAGACATAATTGCAAAAGAACAAATAAAACATATTTTTCTTAATCCGTTGAACTGCTCTCCATTATGACAAATTGGTCACTAGTTTTTGATTAGACAATCCGACCTGGTTGGTATTGAGAGCGTTTCTCGACACCTGCAGATTCCAACTTGCTTTGTCCTCTCTAGAAGGAAAACCACAGGCCACCGCCCTGGCGCCATCCCTGGCTCCGTCCAATCAATAAGGACTTATTTCCTGTCCATTTGCTGAGGTCACAGGAGCGAATCTCATTAATTATTTCTGCGACTACAGCCTCAAGTGTGCTTCTGGCGTGACAAGTGAAAACTGCTTGACCTTTTTTTCTTCTAATTTTGTTTGTAGCAGTTCCAAAAAGAAAGCAGAACTCATTTAGCAATGTGATAAAAGGAAGGAAAAATGCATATGTTTTAAAAGTCATTAACGCATCGTGAAAGCTCTCCCAATCAACCTCACTCCCTAGGATTTTCAGCTAACTAACAATAGTGTCTTTTTAATTTGATGTCATGAAAATCTGGTCACAGCAAACACAATGTTTTCTAAAGCAGATCTGGCCTCCGAGGGAGGAAAGCTCTCCAGGGCCTCCAGTGCCTTGTTTCCATGGTAACGACACAGGTCAATAGCTGAAGTCACACCTTTGCCAGCTTTGATTCTTTCTCGCAACTGTTAAGAAACAAATGCATGATAAAAGTCAGTTTTAAAGGTACACAGTAAGCACCACGATTAAACTGGGGAGGGGAGATGGAAAACAAAGAAAGGGAGAAATAGTATAGATTGAGTATTTCTGCTACGTTATTTTCTGGAAAAGAGGACATCATTTCCCAATGATCTTGAGGCACTCATTCCCTATGGCTGCTTGGTGTCTGTGCTCCAGAGTAGCACAATAGGTTCCAATCAGCCTAATCACACCTCCTCCTGACTCCCATCCCTTAATATCTTGAAATGTGCCATGCTGGGGGATGGCAGTAAGAAGGCGGAGGGCATTTACATCTCTGGCATTTTGAATTCAGCAGCCTGATATTCTTCCCTTTTTTTTTTTTTTTTTTTAAGAGATGGGGTCTTGCTCTGTCGCCCAGGATGGAGTGCAGTGGTGCGATCTCGGCTCACTGCAACCTCTGACTCCTGGGTTCAAGCAATTCTCCTGCCTCAGCTTCCCAAGTAGCTGAGACTACAGGCATGCGCCACCACACCCAGCTAATTTTTGTATTTTTTAGTAGAGACAGGGTTTTGCCATGTTGGCCAGGCTGGTCTCGAACTCCTGACCTCAAGAGATCCACCTGCCTAGGCTGCCCAAAGTGCGGGGATTACAGGTGTGAGCCACCGCACGTGGCCAGCAGCCTGATATTCTTAATTCTTTTTTTTTTTTTTTTTTTTTTGAGACGGAGTCTCCCTCTGTCACCCAGGCTGGAGTGCAGTGGCACAATCTCGGCTCACTGCAAGCTCTGCCTCCCAGGTTCACGCCATTCTCCTGCCTCAGCCTCTCCGAGTAGCTGGGACTACAGGCGCCCGCCACCACGCCCGGCTAATTTTTTGTAGTTTTAGTAGAGACAGGGTTTCACCGTGGTCTCAATCTCCTGACCTCGTGATCCGCCCGCCTCGGCCTCCCAAAGTGCTGGGATTACAAGTGTGAGCCACTGTGCCCGGCCTCAGCCTGCTATTCTTATGTGAGGAAGGCTTCACTAATATCTTAGTTAATAACTTTTTTTAACACCATATGTTGACACAATAGTCCATATGAAAATTCAAGAAAGACACATAGTATTAGATCTGAGTGTTACTTTTTTTTTTTTTTTGAGACGGAGTCTCACTCTGTTGCCAGGCTGGAGTGCAGTGACACAATCTCGGCTCACAGCAACCTTCGCCTCCCGGGTTCAAGCGATTATCCTGCCTCAGCCTCCTAAGTAGCTGGGACTACAGGTGTGCACCACCACGCCCAGGTAATTTTTGTATTTTTGGTAGAGAAGGGGTTCTGCCATGTTGGCCAGGCTGGTCTGCATCTCTTGACCACGTGATCCCCCGCCTCAGCCTCCCAAAGAGCTGGGATTACAGGCATGAGCCACCTTGCCCGGCCTTTTTTTTTTTTTTTTTTTTCTGAGACAAAGTTTCGCTCCGTCGCCCAGGCTGGAGTGCAGTGGCGTGATCTTGTCTCATTGCAACCTCCGCCTCCAGGATTCAAGCAATTCTCCTGCCTCAGCCACCTGAGTAGCTGGGATTACAGGCGCCTGCCACCACACCTGGCTAATTTTTGTATTTTTGGTGGAGACGGGGTTTTGCCATGTTGGCCAGGCTGGTCTCCGTCTCCAGACCTCAGGCAATCCGCCTGCCTCAGCCTTCCAAAATGCTAGGATTACAGGCGTAAGCCACTGTGCCCGGCCTGAATGCTACTTTTTTTTTTTTTTTTTTTTTTGAGACGGAGTCTCGCTCTGTCACCCAGGCTAGAGTGCAGCTATCTCGGCTCACTGCAAGCTCTGCCTTCCGGGTTCATACCATTCTCCTGCCTCAGCCCCCCGAGTAGCTGGGACTACAGGCACCCACCACCACGCCCGGCTAATTTTTTGTATTTTTAGTAGAGACAGGGTTTCACCATATTAGCCAGGATGGTCTCGATGTCCTGACCTTGTGATCCGCCCACCTCGGCCTCCCAAAGTGCTGGGATTACAGGCGTGAGCCACCGTGCCTGGCCATGTCCGGCTAATTCTCTAAGTCAGAAACCCAGACGTCTTCAATCCCCACATCCGGTTAGACACGGGCAGTCTCAAGGTTGCTCATTCACAACTGAACTTTCTGGCTCCCAGAGATTGGGTGTGGCCAGGTGACAAGTTCTGGTCTATGAGTTGTGAATGAGGGATGGCACTTTGGGGCTGCAGCATTTAACTGTCCTGTGAGTCCCTATAGAGCTTTCCCTCTTACACAGCCACCAGCCCACACTGGAGATGCTCCTTGGCCTGGATCCCTGAGTGACTGTAATGAGCACCACAGTGCCTCGCCCACCTGTGGCAGCCGAGGTTGTGAGACTATCTGTAGCCCTTTTGACTGATAACAGTCAATGAATCCTAGTCTTTCTATCTCTTCAGAGCTCTCAAGTTTATCCTCTACTCCTCATTCCCATTGCCACTACATTAGTTCAGGCCATCATCTCTCACCTCAGTTAGTTTTTGCAATCACTTCCTAAAGAGTCTTCCCACCACCAGTTCTGCACCCCTGGACTCCATCTACTATGCTGCCAAGGAGATCTTAATAAAATGCAAAGACAATCTTGCTTAAACCCTTCCAATAGCCTTAAGAGAAAAGTCTAAGCTCTTTCATGAGGCATTTAAGTCCCTTGCCAAGCTAGCTCTTGCTTGGCCTCACTTTTCCCCCCTTTTCCTCCTTTATTTATTTATGTATTTTTTGAGACAGGGTCTCGCTCTGTCACCCAGGCTGGAGCGCAGTGGTGTGATCTCGGCTCACTGCAACTTCCAGTTCCCCGGCTCAAGTGATCTTTCCACCTCAGCCACCCGGGTAGCTGGGATGACAGGCACGCACCACCATGCTTGTTTAATTTTAAAAACTTTTTGTAGAGATGAAGTCTCACTATATTGCCCAAGCTAATCTCAAACTCCTGGGCTCAAGAGATCCTCCTGCCTCAGCCTCCCAAACCTTCTCCCCTTTAATTATAGGGGAACCAACTGCAGTTCTCAGAGGTAACCTGATCTACCATCTCCCCCTGGGGCTGTCCTCCCCCACCCCAACAAGCTCCTCAAATTCCACCTGGGTGGAATGCACTCAGCTAGGATGATGGCCCTAAGGAGCTAGTTGCCACTCTTCTTCTGGGTACCTGGAGTACCCCCTGTGCACATCTGGAGTAGTGTATTGTTTTAGCATTTTTTTTTTTAGACAGAGTCTCCATCACCCAGGCTGGAGTGCAATGGCGCGATCTCGACTCACTGCAACCTCTGCCTCCCAGGTTCAAGCGATTCTCCTGCCTCAGCCTTCCAAGTAGCTGGGATTACAGGCGCCCGCCACCATGCCCGGCTAATTTTTTTGTATTTTTATTAGAGACGGGGTTTCACCATGTTGGTCAGGCTGGTCTCAAACTCCTGACCTTGTGATCTGCCTGCCTCGGCCTCCCAAAGTGCTGGGATTACAGGCATGAGCCACTGTGCCCGACTTAGTGTTGTATTTTAATTCTCCTTTCACTTATCTATGACTTCATGAGACTTCAAGGTCCTTACTGTATAATGCATGAAACATGAATGAATAAAATAAATAAGCTGATTTATTCCTCTAATTATACAGTCAAGAGAACAGAGGTCCAGAGAAACTCAGTGACTCAAAATCACAGATGGAGGCAGGCAGAGTAGAGATCAGAGGCCAGGTTTTCTTTCTTTCTTTTTTTTTCGAGACGGAGTCTTACTCTGTTGCCCAGGCTGGAGTGCAGTGGCACGATCGTGGCTCACTGCAACCTCCACCTCCCTGGTTCAAGCAATTCTCTGCCTCAGCCTCCCGAGTAGTTGGGATTACAGGCGCCTGCCACTACACCTGGCTAATTTTTAAATTTTTAGTGGAGATGGGGTTTCACCATCTTGGCCAGGCTGGTCTTGAACTCCTGACCTCAGGTGATCTGCCCACCTCGGCCTCCCAAAGTGCTGGGGTTACAGGCGTGAGCCACTGTGCCCGGCCAGAGGCCAGGTTTTCTAATGCCTTGTCCAGTGGCGCTTAATACTAAACTCCATCAGATTCCCAGCACTCCACAGATATTTCCACATTGCATATAGCCTTTGGGAACTGTTCTAGCCTAGGTTTCCTTGGTCTCTTGCCAATCACTGAATGCACAAAGGCACTAAAATGGTGCTGGGTATCAGAGGCAGCCAGATTCAAACTCCTATCCTAGCTTTATAATCTTACGGAAACCATTTAACTGTTTTCTTTTTTTTTTTTTTTCCTTTGAGATGGAGATTCACTCTTGTTGCCTGGACTGGAGTGCAATGGTGCAATCTTGACTCACTGAAACCTCCACCTCCTGGGTTCAAGCAAGTCTCCTGTCAGCCTGCCAAGTAGCTGGGATTACAGGTGCCCACCGCCACACCCAGCCAATTTTTATATTTTTAGTAGAGACAGGGTTTCACCACATTGGTCAGGCTGGTCTCAAACTCCTGACCTCAGGTGATCTGCCCGCCTCGGCCTCCAAAAGTGCTGGGATTACAGGTGTGAGCCACCACGCATGGTCAATTTTTGTATTTTTTTAGTAGAGATGGGTTTTCACAATTTTGGTTAGGTTGATCTCAAACTCCTGAGCTCAAGTGATCCACCCACCTCAGCCTCCCAAAGTGCTGGGATTACAGGCATGAGCCACCACTCCCAGCCCAGGCTAAGACATTGGTACTTTTAAAAATTGTTCAATTTTTATTATAAATTATTTTCAAAGTACAGAAAACTTGAATCATGGCCCTAGGCTAAATTTGACCCTGTGTTCTCATAAATAAAGTTTTGTTGGGGAATAACCACATCCATTCATATGAGCATTGTCCATGACTCCTTTTGTGCTATAAAGGCAGAGTTGCAGAGTTGCCCGAGAGGCTGTATGGCCCGCAAAGTGTAAAATATTTACAGTTTGGCCTTTACAGAAAAAGTCTGCTGACTCAAGTACTAGTGCTATGAATGACCATAGATTCTCTACCTAGATTCAACAGTCGCAACAATGGTTAGTATTTTGTTATTTTTGTTCTGTCTGTATGTGTGTCTGTGTGTGTGTTTTCTGATCCATTTGAAAGTAAACCGCAGGTAGTGATATGCTAGTAAATTAGTTCTCTTGGGGGACAAAAGCCTGCATTTGCAGATTTTTGTGGTATAAATACTCCCATTATGGCTGATTTCAAGCTGCCAAGGGTGGTGGGGTCACACAATTCTTGAAGATTTAATAATAGCCTGTGAGTCATTAGGACTTGGTTTGGGCACATCATTGGCTGCAGGATGCTTCACCCTTGTTTTGACATGCATCTCTTAAGAACATTGTCCTACATAATCACAATACTATTGTCACAGCTAGGAAAGCTAACTAGAAAAACTAATTAGAGAATTCCCGGCTGGGCGCAGTGGCTCACACCTGTAATCCCAGCATTTGGGAGGCCATGGGGGGTGGATCACTTGAGGCCAGGAGTGAGACCAGCCTGGTCAACACAGTGAAACCCCATCTCTACTAAAAACCAAAATTACCCAGAAGGCGGAGCTTGCAGTGAGACGAGATTGCGCCACTGCACTCCAGCCTGGGCGACAGAGTGAGACTCTGTCTCAAAAAAAAAAAACAACAAAAAACCAAAATTAGCTGGGTGTCGTGGCGTGCGCCTGTAATCCCAGCTACTTGGGAGACTGAGGCAGGAGAATTGCTTGAACACGAGAGGTGGAGGTTGCAGTAAGCCAAGATCATGCCACTGCACTCCAGCCTGGGTGACAGTGAGTGAGACCATCTCAAAAGAAAAAAAAAAATTGAGAGACAGCATTCCCTATTTATTTTTTGTTTGTTCCTCAAGTTTCCAATTTTGAAAAATTTACACTTTTTCTTTTGTCAAGAATTCCCTACTTTTTTTTTTTTTTTTTTTGAGATGGAGTCTCACTCTGCCACTCAGGCTAGAGTGCAGTGGTGCAATCCCAACTCTGCACCTCTGCCTCCTAGGTTCAAGCAATTCTCCTGCCTCAGCCTCTCAAGTAGCTGGGATTACAGGCACGTGCCACCACACCCAGCTAATTTATGTATTTTTAGTAGAGTTGGGGTTTCTCCGGGTTGGCCAGGATGGTCTCGAACTCCTGACCTCAACAGATCAGTCTGTCTTGGCCTCCCAAAGTGCTGGGATTACAGGCATGAGCCACTGTGCCCAGCCCTGATAATTCACTAATATTATCTAATATTTAGTCCAGGTGTAAATTTCTCCAATTGGTTCCAAAATGGCTTTTATTTAACCATATTTTTAAACTATGATAAATCCCAGTTCATAAATCACATTTGTTTGTTATGACACTTTAATCTTTTTTCTGCTATGACATTGTCATTTTGAAAGACCAGCCTGCACTCCAGAATGTTTTACATTCTACATTCCCCTGACTGTTTCATTTAGTTTGTTCCTCTATGAACTTTATTCAGCCAGGCTAAACTAAATATCTGATGGTAGCTAGTAGGGTATTTAATACTATGATAAAAGGGTAATTCGGATTAGGGCAAAAGAGCAACCATGAGGATATCACAGTCCTAGAAGATTTAATTTCTCATACCTGATGACTATTTTACTTTAGTCAATACTCAACTCCAGACTTGGGCTCACAGGGCTTTGCATACCAAGGAACCTGATAGCTTCCATGTGTAAAATGCCCACCAGTAATGACTTATCAGTAATATAATCCTTCATGAAAGGTATTATTCCTCACTGACATCTGTAAACACTCCTGCCAGCTAAACATAAACTACTGACTCAAAGGAAATCCTTTAGTTATAATAAACCATAAATGAAACTCATTTTTACTGCAAACTAGAATGGGCAATAGGTCTATCTTGATAAGAATGATCTTGTTCTTTTTTTTTTTTTTGAGACGGAGTCTTGCTCTGTCACCCAGGCTGGAGTGCAGTGGCACGATTTCGGCTCACTGAAGCCTCTGTCTCCCAGGTTCCAGCGATTCTCCTGCCTCAGTCTCCTGGGTAGGTGGGATTACAGACGCATGCCACCACACCCAGCTAATTTTTGTATTTTTAGTAGAGACGGGGTTTCGCCATGTTGGCCAGGCTGGTCTTGAACTCCTGACCTCAGGTGATCCATCTGCCTCGGCCTCCCAAAGTCCTGGGATTACAGGCATGAGCCATCACGCCTGGCCGATCTTGTTCTTTTTTAAATAAATTTGACAACAGATACATTAAGCTGGGGTTCCTAAACTTGCCTGGCCGTAAGACTCATGTGGGGAACTTTAAAATGCAGATGCCTGGGCCTCTAGCCCTGGAGATAGAGTCTATGAGGACTGAAAAAAAGGGTTCTTAGGTCATTCCAATGATTAGCCAGATTTGGGAGTACCTACTCATTGGGGCACGTATTTTGAGTCACTGTATTTTAAGACAGTTGTGTTGGGTTTATACTTTTCTTTAAAATTTTTTTATTATACTTTAAGTTCTAGGGTACATGTGCACAACATGCAGGTTTGTTACATATGTATACATGTGCCATGTTGGTGTGCTGCACCCATTAACTCGTCATCTACATTAGGTATATCTTCTAATGCTATCCCTCCCCACTCCCCCCACCCCACGACAGGCCCTGGTGTGTGATGTTCCCCTTCCTGTGTCCAAGTGTTCTCATTGTTCAGTTCCCACCTATGAGTGAGAGCATGCGGTGTTTGGTTTTTCGTCCTTGCGACAGTTTGCTGAGAATGATGGTTTCCAGTTTCATCTATGTCCCTACAAAGGACATGAACTCATTCTTTTTTATGGCTGTCTAGTATTCCATGGTGTATATGTGCCACATTTTCTTAATCCAGCCTATCATTGATGGAATTTGGGTTGGTTCCAAGTCTTTGCTATTGTGAATAGTGCCACAATAAACATATGTGTGCATGTGTCTTTATAGCAGCATGATTTATAATTCTTTGGGTATATACTCAGTAATGGGATGGCTGGGTCAAATGGTATTTCTAGTTCTAGATCCCTGAGGAATCACCACACTGTCTTCCACAATGGTTGAACTAGTTTACAGTCCCACCAACAGTGTAAAAGTGTTCCTATTTCTCCACATCCTCTCCAGCACCTGTTGTTTCCTGACTTTTTAATGATGGCCATTCTAACTTTTGTGAGATGGTATCTCATTGTGGTTTTGATTTGCATTTCTCTGATGGCCAGTGATGATGAGCATTTTTTCATGTGTCTGTTGGCTGCATAAATGTCTTCTTTTGAGAAGTGTCTGTTCATATCCTTTGCCCACTTTTTGATGGGGTTGTTTTTTTCTTGTAAATTTGTTTGAGTTCTTTGTAGATTCTGGATATTAGCCCTTTGTCAGATGAGTAGACTGCAAAAATTTTCTCCCATTCTGTAAGTTGCCTGTTCACTCTGATGGTAGTTTCTTTTGCTGTGTGGAAGCTCTTTAGTTTAATTAGATCCCATTTGTCAATTTTGGCTTTTGTTGCCATTGCTTTTGGTGTTTTAGACATGAAGTCCTTGCCCATGCCTATGTCCTGAATGGCATTGCCTAGGTTTTCTTCTAGGGTTTTTATGGTTTTAGGTCTAACATTTAAGTCTTAATCTATCTTGAATTAATTTTTGTATAAGGTGTAAGGAAGGGATCCAGTTTCAGCTTTCTACACATGGCTAGCCAGTTTTCCCAACACCATTTATTAAATAGGGAATCCTTTCCCCATTTCTTGTTTTTGTCAGGTTTGTCAAAGATCGGATGGTTGTAGATGTATGGTATTATTTCTGAGGGCTTTGTTCTGTTCCATTGGTCTATATCTCTGTTTTGGTACCAGTACCATGCTGTTTTGGTTACTGTAGCCTTGTAGTATAGTTTGAAGTCAGGTAGCGTGATGCCTCCAGCTTTGTTCTTTTGGGTTAGGATTGACTTGGCAATGCAGGCTCTTTTTTGGTTCCACATGAACTTTAGTTTTTTCCAATTCTTTGAAGAAAGTCATTGGTAGCTTGATGGGGATGGCATTGAATTTATAAATTACCTTGGGCAGTATGGCCATTTTCAAAATATAGATTCTTCCTATCCATGAGCATGGAATGTTCTTCCATTTGTTTGTATCCTCTTTTATTTCATTGAGCAGTGGTTTGTAGTTCTCCTTGAAGAGGTCCTTCACATCCCTTGTAAGTTGGATTCCTAGGTATTTTACTCTCTTTGAAGCAATTGTGAATGGGAGTTCACTCATGATTTGGCTGTTTGTCTGTTACTGGTGTATAAGTATGCTTGTGATTTCTGCACACTGATTTTGTATCCTGAGACTTTGCTGAAGTTGCTTATCAATTTAAGGAGATTTTGGGCTAAGACGATGGGGTTTTCTAAATATGCAATCATGTCATCTGCAAACAGGGACAATTTGACTTCCTCTTTTCCTAATCGAATACCCTTTATTTCTTTCTCCTGCCTGATTGCCCTAGCCAGAACTTCCAACACTATGTTGAATAGGAGTGGTGAGAGAGGGCATCCCTGTCTTGTGCCAGTTTCCAAAGGGAATGCTTCCAGTTTTTGCCCATTCAGTATGATATTGGCTGTGGGTCTGTCATAAATAGCTCTTATTATTTTGAGATACGTCCCATCAATACCTAATTTATTGAGAGTTTTTAGCATGAAGGGCTGTTGAATTTTGTCAAAGGCCTTTTTTGCATCTATTGAGATAATCATGTGGTTTTTGTCTTTGGCTCTGTTTATAAGCTGGATTATGTTTATTGATTTGTGTGTGTTGAACTAGCCTTGCATCCCAGGGAAGAAGCCCACTTGATCACGGTGGATAAGCTTTTTAATGTGCTGCTGGATTTGGTTTGCCAGTATTTTATTGAGGATTTTTTGATGTTCATCAGGGATATTGGTCTAAAATTATCTTTTGTTGTTGTGTCTCTGCCAGGCTTTGGTATCAGGATGATGCTGGCCTCATAAAATGATTAGGGAGGATTCCCTCTTTTTCTATTGATTGGAATAGTTTCAGAAGGCATGGTACCAGCTCCTCCTTGTACCTTTGGTAGAATTTGGCTGTGAATCCATCTGGTCCTGGACTTGTTTTGGTTTGTAGGCTATTAATTATTGCCTCAATTTCAGAGCCTGTTAATGGTCTATTCAGAGATTCAACTTCTTCCTGGTTTAGTCTTGGGAGGGTGTATGTGTCCAGGAATTTATCCATTTCTTCTAGATTTTCTAGTTTATTTGTGTAGAGGTGTTTATAGTATTCTCTGATGGTAGTTCATATTTCTGTGGGATCAGTGGTGATATTCCCTTTATCATTTTTTATTGTGTCTATTTGATTCTTCTCTCTTTTCTTCTTTATTAGTCTTGCTAGTGGTCTATCAATTTTGTTGATCTTTTCAAAAAACCAGCTCCTGGATTCATTGATTTTTTGAAGGGTTTTTTTGTGTCTCTATTTCCTTCAGTTCTGCCCTGATCTTAGTTATTTCTTGCCTTCTGCTAGCTTTTGAATGTGTTTGCTCTTGCTTCTCTAGTTCTTTTAATTGTGATGTTAGGGTGTCAATTTTAGATCTTTCCTGCTTTCTCTTGTGGGCATTCAGTGCTATAAATTTCCCTCTACACACTGCTTTAAATGTGTCCCAGATATTCTGGTATGTTGTGTCTTTGTTCTCATTGGTTTCAAAGAACATCTTTATTTCTGCCTTCATTTCATTCTGTTCCCACTAGTCATTCAGGAGCAGGTTGTTCAGTTTCCATGTAGTTGAGCGGTTTTGGGTGAGTTTCTTAATCCTGAGTTCTAGTTTGATTGCACTGTGGTCTGAGAGACAAGTGTTTTGTTTTTTTTTTTTTTTGAGACGGAGTCTCGCTCTGTAGCCCAGGCTGGAGTGCAGTGGTGCAATCTCGGCTCACTGCAAGCTCCGCTTCCCGGGTTCACGCCATTCTCCTGCCTCAGCCTCTCCGAGTAGCTGGGACTACAGGCGCCCGCCACCATGCCAGGCTAATTTTTTGTATTTTTAGTAGAGACGGGGTTTCACCATAGTCTCGATCTCCTGACCTCGTGATCCGCCCGCCTCGGCCTCCCAAAGTGCTGGGATTACAGGCATGAGCCACCGCACCCAGCTGAGACAGTTTGTTATAATTTCTGTTCTTTGACATTTGCTGAGGAGTGCTTTACTTCCAACTATGTGGTCAATTTTGGAATAAGTGCAACATGGTGCTGAGAAGAATGTATATTCTGTTGATTTGGGGTGGAGAGTTCTGTAGATGTCTATTAGGTCTGCTTGGTGCAGAGCTGAGTTCAATTCCTGGATACCCTTGTTAACTTTCTGTCTCATTGATCTGTCTAATGTTGACAGTGGGGTGTTAAAGTCTCAGATTATTATTGTGTGGGAGTCTAAGTCTCTTTGTAGTTCTCTAAGGACTTGCTTTATGAATCTGGGTGCTCCTGTATTGGGTGCATATATATTCAGGATAGTTAGCTCTTCTTGTTGAATTGATCCCTTTACCATTATGTAATGGCCTTCTTTGTCTCTTTTGATCTTTGTTGGTTTAAAGTCTGTTTTATCAGAGACTAGGATTGCAACCCCTGCCTTTTTTTGTTTTCCATTTGCTTGGTAGATCTTCTTCCATCCCTTTATTTTGAGCCTATGTGTGTCTCTGCACGTGAGATGGTTCTCCTGAATACAGCACACTGATGGGTCTTGACTCTTTATCCAATTTGCCAGTCTGTGTCTTTTAATGGGGGCATTTAGCTCATTTACATTTAAGGTTAATATTGTTATGTGTGAATTTGATCCTGCCATTATGATGTTACCTGGTTATTTTGCTCATTAGTTGATGCAGTTACTTCCTAGCCTCGATAGTCTTTACAATTTGGCTTTTTTTTTTTTTTTTTTTTTTTGAGACGGAGTCTTGCTCTGTCACCCAGGCTGGAGTGCAGTGGCGCAATCTCGGCTCACTGCAAGCTCCGCCTCCCAGGTTCACGCCATTCTCCTGCCTCAGCCTCTCCGAGTAGCTGGGACTACAGGCGCCCGCCACCACGCCCGGCTAATTTTTTTGTATTTTTAGTAGAGACGGGGTTTCACCATGGTCTCGATCTCCTGACCTCGTGATCCGCCCGCCTCGGCCTCCCAAAGTGCTGGGATTACAAGCGTGAGCCACCACGCCCGGCCCAATTTGGCATATTTTTGCAGTGGCTGGTATCGGTTGTTCCTTTCCATGTTTAGTGCTTTCTTCAGGCACTCTTGTAGGGCAGGCCTGGGGGTGACAAAAGCTCTGAGCATTTGTTTGTCTGTGAAGGATTTTATTTCTCCTTCACTTATGAAGCTTATTTTGGCTGGACATGAAATTCTAGGTTGAAAATTCTTTTCTTGGCCAGGCGTGGTGGCTCATGCTTGTAATCCCAGCACTTTGGGAGGCCGAGGCGGGTGGATCACGAGGTCAGGAGATTGAGACCACGGTGAAACCCCATCTCTACTAAAAATACAAAAAATTAGCCAGGCGTGGTGGCGGGTGCCTGTAGTCCCAGCTACTCAGAGAGGCTGAGGCAGGAGAATGGCGTGAACCTGGGAGGCGGAGCTTGCAGTGAGCCGAGATCGTGCCACTGCACTCCAGCCTGGGTGACAGAGCGAGACTCCATCTCAAAAAAAAAAAAAAGAAAATTCTTTTCTTTAAGAATGTTGAATATTGCCCCCCACTCTCTCCTGGCTTGTAGTTTCTGCCAAGAGATCCACTGTTAGTCTGATGGGCTTCCCTTTGTGAGTAACCCAACCTTTCTCTCTGGCTGCCCTTAACATTTTTTCCTTCAATTCAACTTTGGAGAATCTGACAATTTTGTGTCTTGGAGTTGCTCTTCTCGAGGAGTATCTTTGTGGCGTTCTCTGTATTTCCTGAATTTGAATGTTGGCCTGCCTTGCTAGGTTGGGGAAGTTCTCCTGGATAATATCCTGCAGAGTGTTTTCCAACTTGGTTCCATTCTCTCCATCACTTTCAGGTATACCAATCAGACGTAGATTTGGTCTTTTCACATAGTCCCATATTTCCTGGAGGCTTTGTTCGTTTCTTTTTACTCTTTTTTCTCTAAACTTCTCTTCTCGCTTCATTTCATTCATTTCATCTTCAATCACTGATACCCTTTCCTCCAGTTGATTGAATTGGCTACTGAAGTTTGTGGATTCCTCACGTGGTTCTTGTGCCATGGTTTTCAGCTCCATCAGGTCATTTAAGGACTTCTCTACACTAGTTACTCTAGTTAGCCATTCGTCTAACCTTTTTTCAAGGTTTTTAGCTTCTTTGCGATGCGTTCAAACTTCCTCCTTTAGCTTGGAGAAGTTTGATCGTCTGAAGCCTTCTTCTCTCAACTTGTCAAAGTCATTCTCTGTCCAGCTTTGTTCCATTGCTGGCGAGGAGATGCCTTCCTTTGGAGGGGGAGAGGTGCTCTGATTTTTAGAATTTTCAGCTTTTCTGCTCTGTTTTTTTCCCCATCTTTGTGGTTTTATCTACCTTTGGTCTTTGATGATGGTAACGTACAGATGGGGTTTTGGTGTGGATGTCCTTTCTGTTTGTTAGTTTTCCTTCTAACAGTCAGGACCCTCAGCTGCAGGTCTGCTGGAGTTTGCTGGAGGTCAACTCCAGACCCTGTTTGCCTGGGTACCAGCAGCAGAAGCTGCAGAACACCGAATATTGGTGAATAGCAAATGTTGCTGCCTGATCGTTCCTCTGGAAGTTTCGTCTCAGAGGGGTACCCGGCTGTGTGAGGTGTCAGTCTGTCCCTACTTGGGGGTGCCTCCCAGTTAGGCTACTTGGAGGTCAGGGACCCACTTGAGGAGGCAGTCTGTCCGTTCTCAGATCTCAAACTCCGTGTTGGGAGAACCACTACTCTCTTCAAAGCTGTCAGACAGGGACATTTAAGTCTGCAGAGGTTTCTGCTGCCTTTTGTTCGGTTATGCCCTGCCCCAAGAGGTGGAGTCTACAGAGGCAGGCAGGCCTCCTTGAGCTGTGGTGGGCTGCACCCAGTTTGAGCTTCCTGGCCGCTGTGTTTACCTACTCAAGCCTCAGCAACGGTGGGGCACCACTCCCCCAGCCTCGCTGCCGCCTTGTAGTTTGATCTCAGACTGCTGTGCTAGCAATGAGCGAGGCTCCATGGGCGTGGGACCCTCTGAGCCAGGCATAGGATATAATCTCCTGGTGTGCCGTTTGCTAAGACCATTGGAAAAGCACAGTATTAGGGTGGGAGTGACCCGATTTTCCAGGTGCCATCTGTCACAGCTTCACTTGGCTAGGAAAGGGAATTCCCTGACCCCTCGCACTTCCTGGGTGAGGCGATGCCTCGCCCTGCTTCGGCTCACACTCGGTGCGCTGCACCCACTGTCCTGCACCCACTGTCCAACAAGCCCCAGTGAGATGAACCCAGTACCTCAGTTGGAAATGCAGAAATTACCCATCTTCTGTGTCACTCACGCTGGGAGCTGTAGACTGGAGCTGTTCCTATTCGGCCATCTTCGAACTGCACCACCCACCCCGCGACTTTTTTTTTTTCTGAGACAGCCTCACTCTGACACCCAGGCTGGAGTGCAGTGGCACAATCTCAGCTCACTGCAACCTCTGCCTCCCAGGTTCAAGCAATTCTCTTGCCTCAGCCTCCTGGGTAGCTGGGATTACAGGCATGTGCCATGATGCCTGGCTAATTTTTGCATTTTTAGTAGAGACAAGGTTTCACCATGTTGGCCAGGCTGGTGTTGAACTCCTGACCTCAAGTGATCCTCCCACCTCAGCCTCCCAAAGTGCTGGGATTACAGGTGTGAGCCACTGCGCCCGGCCAGGTTTATACTATTCTAACCATACTTTCAACTGGTTGTCTTTGCAACAATCAAATTAAAACCAACAAGTGTTTATTGGACACCTATATAACCTAGGCATTTGGTATATGCTGGAAATACAGAGAGGAACACAGTTGCTGCCTCCCAGGACCACCTGTCAGAGAGGCAGTCACAGGCCTGTAGAACAGAGAGGGTCAAGTAGAACAGTGAAGGAATGGACCCATGACCTTGTTTTTTTTTTTTTTGTTCTTTTTTTAAATAAGCCTTTATTTCGGAGACAGGGTCTCACTCTGTCACCTAGGCTGAAGTGCAGTGGCAGGATCATAGTTCACTGTAGCCTCAACCTCCTGGGCTTGAGCCATCCTCTCACTTTAGCCTTCTGAGTAGCTGGGACTACAGGCACGTGCCACCATGCCTGGCTAATTTTTGTATTTTTGTAGAGATGGGTTTTGCCATGTTGCCCAGAGGTTCATCTTAAACTCCTGGGATCAAATGATCCTCCTGCCTCAGCCTCCTGAAGTGCTGGGATAACAGGTGTGAACCATCACAACCATCCATGACCTTGGTTCTAATAGCCATAGATAAAAGACCACAATTTTTTTCAAGTTCTTTTTTTTCTTTTTGAGACAGGGTCTCACTCCATCACCTAGGCCGGGGTGCAGTGGTGTGATCAAAGCTCACTACAGCCTCAAATTCCAGCCTCAAGCAATCTTCCCACCTTAGCCTTCCGAGTAGCTAGGGCTACACGCATGCATCACCATGCCTGGCTAATTTATTTATTTTTATTTTGTGGACATGAGAATGGGGGGTGGTCTCATCACGTTGCCCAGGCTGGTCTTGAATTCCTGGCCTTAAGTGATCTTTCCATCTTGGCCTCCCAAGGAGCTGGGATTACAGGCATGAGGCACTGCACTCAGCCTAAAAAAGGCATTCCCATTCCTGCCTTCATCTACATTTTGAATGGGCAAAGTCCAAGCTGATACATAGACAGAACTTTCCAAATCTTCAAGCCCTTATGGCCTGAAGATCACTATAGTCATAAACAGCACAATAAATACGAAAGGTGAATTAACAGTCAGTGTTTAATTTCTCTGATATAGCACTTTAGGGCACTAATATAATTAAATCTCTAATTAAGTCAACTAAATAATTGTATAAGTGCAGTATCACCTGAAATAAATTAAGTCCAAATCCCCTGCTAGGGGATCCAATTAAAGATATTAACAAAGAGAGAAGAGGATACAAAGTACTTAAAATTAAGTGCATTATTATTTAACATTTATTAAACACCTTTTGAATGATACATGTTGCTCTTATATAAAAGACCCTCTTGAGAAAATCATTGTATGTCTCTGAAAACTATGTAGTTCAAAAGTTCTAAAAGTTCTTTTAAAATATTAAAGAGAAGGCCCCGGCATGGGGTCTGAGTAGTCTTAGGAGAAGTGGAGGCAGCAGCCACTTCTGCCCAAGGAAACTAGAGAAAGACTTTAAGACTTAGGAGAGGCCAGGAATGGTGGCTCACACCTGTAATCCCAGCACTTTGGGAGGCTGAGGCAGGAGAATCACTTGAACCGCGAGGCAGAGGCTGCAGTGAGCCGAGATCACACCACTGCACTTGAGTCAAGGTAACAAGAGTGAAATTCCGTCTCAAAATACATAAATAAATAGTAATTTTAAAAAGAGGACAAAGGAGCATTCCGAAACACAGACCAGTGAATTTATAGAGAATTTATGGCAAAACTTCAAAAAGGGTTATTAAACAGATGGTTTGTGGGCTCTAGAAAAAAAGGCAATGGTGGTGGCAGCCCCAGGATAAGTGGGTCACAACAAGCAAGTCATAATAAAACACACACACACACACACACACACACACACACACACTCTTTTTTCTTCTTTTTTTTTTAAAAATGTGGCCACTTGGCTGGTAGCTTCAGAAATAGGATAGAGTGGCTGGGCACGGGGGCTCACGCCTGAAATCCCAGCACTTTGTGAGGCCGAGGCAGGCGGATCACGAGGTCAGGAGTTTGAGACCAGCCTGGCCAACATGGTGAAACCCCTTCCCTACTAAAAATACAAAAATTAGCTGGGCGTGGTGGCGTGCACCTGTTGTCCCAGCTACTGGGGAGACTGAGGTGGGAGAATCACTTGAACCCAGGAGGCGGAAGTTGCAGTGAGCTGAGATTGTGCCACTGCACTCCAACCTGGCAACAGAGCGAGACTCTGTCTCAAAAAAAAAAAAAAAGATAGAGTAACTTTGGATTTTTGAAGTTTAGTTCTTCATGAATAAGGCAGAGAAATGGGGTACAGGTAACAGTATGGTAAGATAGATTTGAACATGTAAAATAATTATTCCTAGGAAATGTTTAGTAGTGGATTTATACTGAACAGGAAAACAGGCCGGGCACGGTGGCTCACGGCTGTAATCCCAGCACTTTGGGAGGCTGAGGCGGGCGGTCACCTGAGGTCACGAGATTGAGACCATCCTGGCCAACATGGTGAAACCCCGTCTCTACTAAAAACACACAAATTAGTTGGGCGTGGTGGTGCACACCTGTAGTCCCAGCTACTCGAGAGGCTGAGGCAGGAGAATCGCTTGAACCTGGGAAGTGGAGGTTGCAGTGAGCCAAGATCGCGCCACTGCACTCCAGCCTGGTGATGGAGTGAGACTCTGTCTCAAAAACAAAAACAAAAACAAAAAAACGCTTAGAACAGGAAAACAATCTCTAGTGTCATGCTACCAGAACTTAATGCTTGGTTTCTTCTTCTTATCACATTTCTATGCATTACTTGAATGAAGATAAGGAAGAAATGCATATTAAATTTTAATTTTCAGATGTCACACAGCCAAGAGAGATAGGTAACACATGGATAGTATCAAAATTTTAATGGTTTCGACATGTTGAACAAAAGACTGATAGTAGCCAGTAAAACTTAACAGGGATAATTATACAGTTGTATATTTAGGTTTCAAAAATTAATTGTAAAAGTATAAGCTGCAGTTTGGCAGTGACTCATGAAAAATGTTGAGAATCTTTGATAACCACATTCTTGGTATCAGCCAAGGCTGTGATGTAGGTACAAAAAAATGCAAATGCAAACTTTGGCAGCATCAGCAGGTGTGCATGTCCAAAACACAGGTAGGAACGGTCTCACAGCACACTGATGGTCAACTTATGTTTAGAAAACTATTTTCAGTCCTGGGGGCCATGAGTCAAGAGGGACACTGGCATGATAGATTGGGTCCAGTATTAGGATGAAGAAGGATTTGTAAACATGTCACCTAGGGAATGTTTAACCTGGAGGAAGGGAGGATATAAAAGCCATCTTCAAATATCTAAAGTAATTAAATGGAAGAAGGAACAGTCCTGTTCTATGTGCTTCAGGGGACAGAACAAACAGCAACAAGGTAAAGTTTCTGGGAAGAAGATTTCACTTATAGACGAGATCGGGCGCGTTCAGGGTGGTATGGCCGTAGACAGATTTCACTTATAAATAAGAAAAGAACCTTCGAATGACTAGAGTTGTCTAACAACAGAATGATTATTTTTGACAAGCTGTGGGTTCCCTATTATTGGAAGCCTTCAGTGACTGGATGACCACATGTAGGAGAAAATATGACTGAAACTCTTCACCAGTGTGAAAGATGGGACGAAGCTGCCTCCAAAGGTCTACCCAAGCCCAAGATTCTAGCTGATAGTGCTTAACTGAAAGGTCTTGACAGCTTCTGAGTGGCAAGACTTGGTACAAAAGGAAAAGCTACAATTTTCTAATACAATAAACTGTGAAATGCATTGCAAACAACATAAAAGCATTCCTTTTTACTCAGAGTTAGAAATTATTTGCAAGAGTCTATGGGAAAAAAAATTCACCGATCTTAATTAAACATCTTAATCTGACAAAACTAGAAAGAGATAAAGAGAATTTTAAATAGATTTCTCAATCATATGAAATTCATATGCAAAAATACAGTAAGAATAGTAGTGTTTCCCAATATTAGAAAAGCAATAATAATAACAGCAATGACAATAAAGACAATCTCATATATAGTACTTACTGCGTGCCCAGCACTGCTCTAAGATCTGTCTCTTGGTCAGGTGCGGTGGCTCACACCAGTAATCCCAGCACTTTGGGAGGCCAAGGCGGGTGGATCACAAGGTCAGGAGTTCGAGACCAGCCTGGCCAACATGGTGAAACCCGTTTCTACTAAAAATACAAAAATTAGCCAGGCATGCTGGCACACGCCTGTAATCCCAGCTACTCGGGAGGCTGAGGCAGGAGAATTGCTTGAACCTGGGAGGTGGAGGTTGCAGTGAGCCGAGATCGTGCCACTGCACTCCAGCCTGGGCGACAGAGTGAGACTCCATCTCAGAAAAAAAAAAAAAAAAGCAAAAAAAGATCTCTCTCTCTCTCGCTCTATCTGTATCTATACCTGTATCTATCTTCTACCTTCACAACAGCCCTACGAGGTAGATGCTACTATTATTTTCATTTTACAAAGGAACAAATTTAGGTAAGAGCAAGTTGTCCAAAGTAACACAGAAGATAAGTGCTGGAGTCAAGATTCAAAGAGTTCTTGTTCTTAACCAATATGCTATAGTTCCTTTCTTTCACTCTTAAACAAACTAGAAAGCATTACAATTTCATTTGAGAACATAACACATACCTATATCGCTAATGTCCTTTGCATGCCTATGTACAAGGACAGATTTTTATTTTTTTTTATTTTTATTTTTTAGACGGAGTCTCGCTCTTTCACCCAGGCTGGAGTGCAGGGGCGCGATCTCGGCTCACTGCAGGCTCCGCCCCCTGGGGTTCACGCCATTCTCCTGCCTCAGCCTCCCGCGTAGCTGGGACTACAGGAGCCCGCCACCCCGCCCGGCTAATTTTTTGTATTTTTAGTAGAGACGGGGTTTCACCGTGTTAGCCAGGATGGTCTCGATCTCCTGACCTCATGATCTGCCCACCTCGGCCTCCCAAAGTGCTGGGATTACAGGCGTGAGACACCGCGCCCAGCCAAGGACAGATTTTTTGAAAGATACATATCACAGATTAGAAAAAAAAAAACCTCAAGTCAAATAGCTTATGATAAAGCCATATTTATAGAGATTGCAGAAAATTGAAGCCATTATTTAATTATGTACCTCTACTGCAACACATATATATTTTCCACCAACCTAAAAATGCCATATGGTTGTAGAACAAATGTCAGTAGAAATTGGAGGTAGAAATTTCCCACATTTTCTGCTAAGAAAAAGGTCATGCATATCTCAATTGATTAAGTATATTCTTCTGGTCATACTTGTTTGTTGTTGTTGTTAAACCTAAAGGCACTGAGCAAGATAGGTATTATCCACCACTGAGTCACAAAACAAAACTAGTATATTTTTACTTCCTTAACTAACAAAAACTTATTTTTATTAAAATTATCAACCAAAGGCACTGACTGCAGTAGTGGTATTTGTGGTTTCACGCAGTGACAGTACCAAATATTGCCCCAGGTTATTTTCACTGCTTTTATTTATTTATTTATTATTTATTTATTTTTTGAGATAGAGTCTCATTCTGTCTCCCAGGCTGGAGTGCAATGGCACACTCTCAGCTCACTGCAAACTCCACCTCTCGGGTTCAAGTGATTCTTCTGCCTCAGCCTCCCGAGTAGCTGGGATTATAGGTAAGCGCCACCACACTCAGCTAATTTTTGTATTTTTAGTGGAGACAGGGTTTCACCATGTTGGCCAGGCTGATCTCAAACTCCCGACCTCAGGTGATCTGCCGGCCTCAGCCTTCCAAAGTACTGGGATTACAGGTTGAGCCCCTGCACCCGGCCAAAACATGTCTGTTTTTGAAAAATGAATTCCCAAATCATATTGACTATTTAAAATGTATTCTATTCCCCCTTAACACACACACACACGCACACACACACACACACACACACAATATAAAAGCAAGTTTAGTATGGTTTTTCTTGCCCTCTCCTCCACGTTTATCAATTTTACTGTTTTCTAATTTAAAACTATATGGCTATTAGTCTTAGTCTGGATGGTGTGCAGCCTCCTGTTGGGAGTGAGACTTCAGAACTTATTTCAAGGCTCAACCTCTCTGCTAAGTACATTTGTGAGTTCACGCTGTGGCCTGCCATCCACAAAGAGCTGAACACAACACAACAGCTCATTTTGTACAAATTATCATAACTGAACAGATATAACCATACTACTGTATATGTAGAAATACCCCTAAACCATATGGTAGGGATACATTTATATGATATAAAATATATCTACATCATATAAACATGTTTATATGGTTTAGAGGCATTTATATATAGTTTAAGTAATTTTACTGGTACACTTAAAATTGACCTAGTTGTTGACAGAATGGCAGAGAACTGAGACAAAGTAGTGCTTGCTATGTCTAGGAGTGAAGGTCAATTTGGATGACAGAGTGAGACGCTGTCTCAAAAAAAAAAACAAAAAAACTTGCATTTCAGGGTATGAGCAGATATGCCTGCTCTCAAAATGTAATTAAATGAGACAAAATGGATGATGTAATTCTTTTTTTTTTTTCTATTTTCTTTACATGTATCTGCTGAGACATGTAATGTAATTCTTTTTTTTATTTTGGAGACAGGGTCTCTCTCACTCAGGTTGGAGTGCAGTGTTGCAATCTTGGCTCACTGCAACCTCTGCCTCTCGGGTTCAAGTGATTCTTGTGCCTCAGCCTCCCGAGTAGCTGAGATTACAGGTATGTGCCACTGTGCCTGGCTAATTTTTGTATTTTTAGTAGAGACAGGGTTTTGCCATGTTGGTCAGGCTGGTCTCAAACTCAAACTCCTGATCTCAGGTGATCTGCCCGCCTTGGCTTCCCAAATTGCTGGGATTACAGGCGTGAGCCACCATGCACAGCCTGTAATTCTTAATTTATAAACTTGCATCAACATTTGATAGGTTTGGCATTTGAGGTTAGTAATATGGAATTATATTACATTTAGGATTAATTTCACAGGAAAAGCAGTCACTGCTTCTTGGTTATCATGTCTTCCAAATGAATATTTGGTGATTTATAAATAATCATGGATTTATCCATATTCTGATACAAAGTTAATTTTTAATTTTAGTAACATATTCCAAAGAGAAACTTAATTCTACACATTGAAATTCAAAAAGCAAAACTGGGACTGTAAAGCTTTTTAGCAAACTCTGTAATAGAAATTCAACAAGCAAAACATGTCATAGGCTGTAGACTGCAGCAATGAGCCACTCTTGCCTGTAGCTTTTTTAGGAGTGAATCAATAAATAGTAAGCTCTGTAATCTCATGACAAATACTAAGCTGGTTATTTAATTAAAAAGAATACTGTGGGATGAGAGTATTCACATCATGTAGGAATCAAATAGTCCTGGGGGTATTTGAGGAATATATAAACTATGTAAGAGTGAGCTTAGGTTTCTGTTATTTTACTTGACTCCCTATCTTATAAATTTCTTATATCCTTCTCATGTTCCAATTCTCATGTGCTTTAGTATTTGGATGCTGATACCTAAGGACCACTTGCCCCAAACTACCACCATCATCATCCATGTGATCCTAGATTCCTAGCATCCTAAAATACATCCTGATGTAAGATGAGTTTAAAACACATTTATAATTTCACCAGAAACCACCTCAAACGACAGATAAATTCTATCTACATTTATTAATGAAATAAACGTAGGCTTCAGCCACGTCTTCTAGGTAGGTTGCATCAGTCTGGGGGCCAATGTATGAGGTGAAGAATGTATATTTACTCTGTGCCATGTTAAGTGTAATCATATCTGCAAGATTAACAGCTCTTCCAAATGTAGGAGGTCTCTACGCTATAGTGTTATGGAAGGTGTATTTGTTAACTTAGATCGTGCCTCTTTCAAGAGAATGATGATCAGAGTTCGTTTTAAATGGTTATTATCTATAAAACTTTCTTTTGAAAAGTGAAGCACGCTTATCAGCTTAAAGTCACAATAATTATTACACTGGTTCAGCAAACATAAATCCTAGCACAGTCATTTATTAGACAATCACATTTCTGAGACCAGAACTATGTTGGATTATAGTCTAATGTTTTCTGAATGCTTGCAAGATCAGAGCCTGAATACAACAACAACTTCTTGTAGTGTGTCTAAAGCACCTTGAGAAGCAGTATGGTGGTAAAGAATACACATTGCTGCTGGGCGAAGTGGCTCACATCTGTAATCCCAGCACTTTGGGAGGCTGAGGTGGGCGGATCACTTGAGGACAGGAGTTCGAGGCCAGCCTGGCCAACACAGTGAAACCCTGTCCCTTAAAAAAAACAAACAACAAAAGAGAATACACATTGTGAAGTCGGCAGACCTGAGTAGAATCCTGACCCTGTGAGATAATTGTGTGAGCACTGTTAGGTTATTCGAGCTCTTCTCTATAAAATGAGGGGATTCACAGAATTTGATAGAACCATTTGATTAAGGTGCTTAGTGTGTGTCTTAAACAGTGTATGCTGCAAAGCACGCGTACAATGGCACGCATCTTAAAGAAAGTACAGCACATAGAAGGGTCTACCCATTTTTCTGACAGCTGCACACGAATCTTAGGAATCAATTAAAGATACAGGTTAGCATAATCTTCTTAGATCCAGGATACGGAGATCTTCCACAGGGGGCACCATTGCGCTACACACTAATCAATCTTCAGAGGTACAGCTTTGGTTTTATTATGATTTAGTTAAGATCCTCCTTCTTTTTTTTTTTTGTTTGTTTGTTTTTTTTTTTTTTTTTTTTTTTTTTTTTTTTTTTTTTTTTTTTTTTTTTTTTGAGACGGAGTCTTGCTCTGTCGCCCAGGCTGGAGTGCAGTGGCGCAGTCTCGGCTCACTGCAAGCTCCGCCTCCCGGGTTCACGCCATTCTCCTGCCTCAGCCTCTCCGAGTAGCTGGGACTACAGGCGCCCGCCACTACGCCCGGCTAATTTTTTTGTATTTTTAGTAGAGACGGGGTTTCACCGTGGTCTCGATCTCCTGACCTCGTGATCCGCCCGCCTCGGCCTCCCTAAGTGCTGGGATTACAAGCGTGAGCCACCGCGCCCAGCCTGTTTGTTTGTTTTCAGACAGAGTGTCACACTGTTGCCCGGGCTGGAGTGCAGTGGCATGATCTCAGCTCACTGCAGCCTCTGCCTCCTGGGTTCAAGCGATTCTCCTGCTTCGGCCTCCTGAATAGCGAGGATTATAGGCGCCCGCCATCACGCCTAGCTAATGATTGTATTTTTAGTAGAGACGGGGTTTCACCATGTTGGTCAGGCTGGTCTCGAACTCCTGGCCTTGTTTTTCTCCTGCCTCGGCTTTCTTACAGGCGTGAGCCACAGCACCCGGCCTTAGTTAAGATCTTTCATCAAGCCAGAATGTCAAGGACTCGGGGGAAAAGGACAGAATCTACTCACCTACAATCTTTAGTAACATTTCACACTTCACTGAGCTATGCTGCAGGTCCCATGATCTCTACTGTTACCTAAGTAATTTTGTTTGAAAACTGAGGGACATAGCCACCTTGTTATTTCAGGAAAGATGGTTAAGTACATTATCAGGGATCAATACTCTGTCTGATGTGGTAAGTGGGGAGGCTGAGTAGTGCTTGGAGACCCTGCGTAGGAAATATGGAGGAATGGCTTCAGATGTACCAACTGAATCAACTACAGCTTTCTGATGGCTCAAACAGCTTCAAATCACAAAAATTCTTAATTCAACACAAAATCCGACAGCAGGATTAGTGTATGACTGTGGAAATATGAATCTAGGTAATGATGTCTTCTAACTTACTAAAACTACGTTCAGTATCTATACAGAGGTGCCTCTCTTTTCTTTTCGCCCAAAAACCATAATTCTGGGAAACCCATGCCTCTCCACTATATTTATGACAAGGAAAGAGATAGTATTCCCTTCAGATCCACTTTAAAACAATTTTAATGGACTAAACAGGCTTTTCTATGGGGACAGAGGGCTCTATCTTCGACATAAAGACATACAGGCTCTCCCTGTGCACAGGTGGCTCCTGACACCACAAACTGGAAGCAATAATTGAATCCAGCTATCCCACAGTGCAAAGCATCCACCCGCAGAGCCAGCCTGAAGGGCATTTCTAGTGAGCTTTCCAGATAAGACTCAAAAGATTATCCCAATTGAATCTCTCTGCCTCAACCCAGGGGATGTGAGGCATTGAGGATGTAACCATTTGATTAAAAATATACTTGGGGGGATATAAGAGGAACAAAGGTGGAATTAAATATTCCTTATGAATTAGAAGAACAGAGATTAGGCACAAACATGTGCAGTATCTTGGGTCATCATTCATTCATTCGACAGTCAGTCAACAAATATTTATTGGGTACCTATCCTGTAACAGGTGCTGTAGTAGCTTTCATGGTGCAATGGTGAGCAAACTCAAGACACCATTCTATGCTTACTGTCAAGAACTGGTCTTCATCAATGATCTAAGCCTGACTTAGCTTCCTGATAAATATTAGATATTATGTAGATATGTAATTTTTAGGGGTCAGTAGTACAAAATAGTAAATTTAAGAGTGGAAGAGACTGGGCCAGGCGCGGTGGCTCACGCTTGTAATCCCAGCACTTTGGGAGGCCAAGGCAGGCAGATCACGAGGTCAGGAGATCGAGACCACGGTGAAACCCCGTCTCTACTAAAAATACAAAAAATTAGCCGGGCGTGGTGGCGGGCGCCTGTAGTCCCAGCTACTCGGAGAGGCTGAGGCAGGAGAATGGTGTGAACCCGGGAGGCGGAGCTTGCAGTGAGCCGAGATTGCGCCACTGCACTCCAGCCTGGGCGACAGAGCGAGACTCCGTCTCAAAAAAAAAAAAAAAAAAAAAGAGTGGAAGAGACTGCCCCACTAAATATTGTTATGAGCTAAATAATTCAAAATTTTACATATATCATTTTATTTATTTACTTTTTTTTTTTTTTTTGAGATGGAGTCTTGCTCTGTCGCCCAGGCTGGAGTGCAGTGGCGCAATCTCGGCTCACTGCAAGCTCTGCCTCCCGGGTTCACGCCATTCTCCTGCCTCAGCCTCTCCGAGTAGCTGGGACTACAGGCACCCGCCACCACGCCCGGCTAACTTTTTTGTATTTGTTTTTTTAGTAGAGTCAGGGTTTCACCGTGGTCTCGATCTCCCGACCTCGTGATCCGCCCGCCTCAGCCTCCCAAAGTGCTGGGATTACAAGCGTGAGCCACCGCGCCCGGCCTTACTTATTTTTTATTTATTTATTTATTTTTGGAGATGGAGTCTCACTCTGTCTCCCAGGCTGGAATGCAGTGGTGCGATCACTGCAACCTCTGCCTCCCGGGTTCAAGCAATTCTCCTGCCTCAGCCTCCTGAGTAGCTGGGATTACAGGCATGTGCCACCAAGCCCGGCTAACTTTTGTATTTTTAGTAGAGGTGGGGTTTCACCATGTTGGTCAGGCTGGTCTCGAACTCCTGACCTTGGGTAATCCACCCACCTTGGCCTCCCAAAGTGCTGGAATTATAGGCGTGAGCCACTGCACCCAGCCACATATAACATTTTAAACCAAGCATCAATAAACTACGAATATAGAATCTGAAGAAAAATAAGAGAGATTTATAACTGCCTATATTAAATTAGTATCAACAGTACTTGGGGCTGGGCGCAGTGGCTCACGCCTGTAATCCCAGCATTTTGGGAGGCTGAGGCGGGTGATCACCTGAGGTCAGGAGTTCAAGATCAGCCTGGCCAACACGGTGAAACCCCGTCTCTACTAAAAACACAAAATTTAGCCTGGCATGGCAGTGGGCGCCTGTAATCCCAGCTACTCAGGAGTCTGAGGTAGGAGAATCGCTTGAACCCAGGAGGTAGAGGTTGCAGTAATTTAAGATTGTGCCATTGCATTCCACCCTTGGTGACAAGAGTGAAACTCTGTCTCAAAAAAAAAAAAAAAAAAAAAGAAAGGATGGATGGTCGGGCACAGTGGCTCACACCTGTAATCCCAGCACTTTGGAAGGCTGAGGCAGGTGGATCACCTGAGGTCAGGAGTTTGAGATCAGCCTGGCCAACACGGTGAAACCCCATCTCTACTAAAAATACAAAAATTAGCCAGGCATGGTGGCGCACACTTGTAATCCAAGCTACTCAGGAGGCTGAGGCAGGAGAATCGCTTGAACCCGGCAGATGGAGGCTGCAGTGAGCCAAGATTGTGCCATTGCACTCTGCCTGGGCGACAGAGCAAGACTCTGTCTCAAAAAAAAAAAAAAAAATTATTTGGGATAACAACTGAGAGGGTGGCATGTTATATGATGTCATAAAGATGCTTATCATTAAAATTATTTAATAATTTTATTCATGATCCACAAGGGAATAGAGATTATGATCATTATATCTGCTGATGCCACTGAGGTGTGTGGGATTGCTAACACCTCAGAGAATAAGAATCTAATTTTAAAATAACATTAAGAAATTAGAGGAACAGATAATCAAAGCAAGATGATAGTCACTGGGGACAAATACAAAATAATATACTGAAAGAGTTAAGGAGAAAAAAGACTAGCTTGATGATGGGAATGAATAATGTCCAGAGGGCAAATGTTTTGCAAAAGACCAAGGCTAATAATAAGGCACAACTCTGGTTTAAGATACTAACTATTGCATGTGTGATTATAATTTATTTATTTTATTTTATTTATGTATTTATTTATTTATTTGAGATGGAGTCTCGCTCTATTGCCCGGGCTGGAGTGCAGTGGTGCAATCTCAGCTCACTGTAACATCTGCCTCCTGGGTTCAGGTGATTCTCTTGCCTCGGCCTCCTGAGTAGCTGGGACTATAGGTGTGTGCCACCACACCAGGCTAAATTTTGTATCTGTAGTAGAGACGGGGTTTTGTCATGTTGGCCAGGCTGGTCTTGAACTCCTGACCTCAAGTGATCTGCCCACCTTGGTTTCCCAAAATGCTGGGATTACAGGCATAAACCACCGCACCCAGCCTATAATTTATTTTTTATATAATGTTTCACATGGTACAAAAGCTTCTATGCTTTACTGTAAACAGAAACTGATCAATGATTATTTTTCCATCATTAATAATTGAAATTTGAAGGAGATATGAAATCAAAGCAGTAATTGCAAAAACTGACAAACTAATTGTTTTGAAAACCAGATTAAAGAGAATCTACTCACTATTGCTGCAAAGAAAAACAGTTGTCTGAAATGTAATTGCCAAGAGAAAAATAACTGGTTTAATCTGCTTTTAAGGAAATGAGGAGTGGGGGATTTAAAATTTTTGTATGGGGGCTGGTCATGGTGGCTCACACCTGTAATCCCAGCACCTTGGGAGGCCAAGGTGGGAGGATCACTTGACCCCAGGAGTGTGAGACCAGCCCAGGTAATATAGTGATACCTCTTCTCTACAAAAAAAATTAAAAAATTAGCTGGGTGTGGTGGCATGCACCTGTAGTCTCTGCTACTTGCAAAGCTGAGGTGGGAGGATCACTTGAGCCCAGGAGGTCAATACTGCAGTGAGCCATAATCATGCCACTGCACTCCAGCCTGGGTGACAGAGCAAGACTGTCTAAAAAAAAAAAAAAAAGTTACATAGTTGCACCCATATCATTATGGTATTTTGATATGGATTTTTTTTTCTTTAAATTCTACTATAAATGTCTTATCTAATTATATCACAAGTCCTTTATGGAACAAGCTAGGAGAGGGCAATGCCAATGGCTCCTCAGTCTCCATAGTTATCACTAAAATAGAAATCCTAAATGCTAAGACATCTTTGGCTGGGCACGGTGGCTCATGCCTGTAATCTCAGTACTTTGGGAGGCCGAGGCGGATGGATCACCTGAGGTCAGGAGTTCGAGACCAGCCTAGCCAAAATGGTGAAACTCTGTCTTTACTAAAAATATAAAAAATAGCCAGGTGTGGTGGCAGGCGCCTGTAATCCCAGCTACTGTGGAGGCTGAGGCAAGTGAATCACTTGAGCTGGGCACAGTCGCTCACTCCTGTAATCTCAGCACTTTGAGAGGCCGAGGCAGGCAGATCACGAGGTCAGGAGTTCGAGACCAACCTGGCCAACATGGTGAAACCCCGTCTCTAAAAATGCAAAAATTAGCTGGCTGTGGTGGCGCATGCCTGTAGTCCCAGCTACTCGGGAGGCTGAGGCAGGAGAACTGCTTGAACCCGGGAAGCGGAGGTTGCAGTGAGCTAAGATCACGCCACTGGATTCCAGCCTGGGCAACAGAGTGAGACTCCATCTCCAAAAAAAAAAAAAGAGAGAGAATCACTTGAACCTGGGAGGTGGACGCTGCAGTGAGCCAAGATTGCGCCACTGCACTCCAGCCTGGGCAACGAGAGTTAAACTCTGTCTCAAAACAAAACAAAACAAAAAAGAAAAGAAAAAAGATATCTTTGCGGGGCTAGAGAAAATGAGAGATTTAGTGCATTCAGTGACGCTGTATGGCATATTTTACCAAAAAAGAGCTAATGTAAAGTCCCAGGGTAGGAGATGCAGCATCTGCCCAAGAAGGGGGTACAGGGAAGAGAAAGCACAGCAACATCTGTTTTCTAAATGTGCCAATGTGAAAAAGTCTCAGAGCCAGTTTGCTAGGGTCATGGGAAGGAACTAGCAGCAAAAATTGACTACCAAAAATAAATAGATAAATAAATAAATAAACGAATAAAGGAGTCTGGCTTTGTCAGTAAAGAAAGAACAATAATATATACAAAAAATTTCTATATTCAAGGCTCAAAAAAGAAAATTCTGGACTCAATATGCATAAAAATGGCTGAAGCATCTATGTGTAATAAGAAATGACTAAAAGGGCAAACCTTGGAAAGGAAAATCATGACATGAGAAGAAAGACTTTTTTCTTTTTAAAGGGAAGTAATGATATGTGATCATGCAAATGCAAATGTCTGTGGACATTACTGTTTGCTGGTGGGAAGAGAATTTTAATGTGTGCTCTATGCAAATGCATTTTATAATAAAACAAATGTGCAAGGACTTCTGGGGGTGAAGAGGACGGAGGAGAGCAGCAGCTGCTAAATGCTGATGTCTGAGAGGCATGGGAGGATAGAGCCAGAACGTGCCATTCTGGAACCCCAAGCAAATTCTAGCAGGGAGGATGAGTCAAAAACCCTATCCTTATAAAAAATCTCTTACATTTGACAGAGAACTGGATGGCTAATGAATTAATATCTGGAAGATCTTTTTTTTTACCAAGTGCTTAAGCATGAACAATTATTTCTCTGTACTTAGAATGATCCTCATAAGAGGACATTAAAAAAACCAGCAAAAACCTCCCTTTTCTGAGTTGAGTCATGAGACAAATGATATGAAATGCACAATAAAGCCTAGAGAAAGACCAGTGCAGAGACAGTGCACCTGTAGTCACAGCTACTTGGGAGGTGAAGATGGGAGGATCTCTTGAGCCCAGGAGTTCGAGGCTGTAGAGTACTATAATGGGCTTGTGAATAGCCACTGCACTCAAGCCTGGACAACATAGTGAGACCTTATATCTAAAAGAAGAAGAAGAGAAGAAGAAAGACTAGAGATAAATATAATGCAAGCTATTATAAACCATTTAGTGTCTTTGTATCAAAATGAGCACGAATGTCAAAGCTCATTTACAGCACAGTCCTAGGCACTGGTGAAAGAATGAACAGAAGGCAGGCTCTACAATGCTGAATAGTCTGGTTTTGACCAACTGATGGTTATTCCTATCTATATATCTGAAGCAATTATTAAAAAGAAACTGGGAAAAAGTCTGTGTCTCTGTGATGGAGATATTTAAACAAGCCATTTTGAAAATGTTAAAAAATTAAAATTGTAGAAAGTCGAACCATAGGTGCCATGTTTTGCCTGAAGTGGTAAAAATACCATCTGCCTCAGTCTTTTTAGCAGCATGCTTATTTCAAGTAGCAGTAGGCTAAACTACAGGCATACGCTCGCCTCCAGCTGGGGAAAATACACAGACGTTTGTCGATGTTTTTCTAAGCAAGAGTAGTCAACATATTCATTTTCTTTTAGATATATATATTAGTTACCATAGCAAACCAAACGTGAATGTGGTCCGAGAGGCTTCTCCACCAGTCCCAACACATCTCCAAGAATTCCTATAATTCAATAGGTGGCACTCTTCCCTCTAGCACTGAGCTGAAGCGGCTCTGCCTAACCTTGAGACCAGAAGCCTAAGGAGCTGGAACAGTCTGAGATGTGCACCTAGGGCTGCAGGACAGTCACCGGAATTAAGATCCCCACAGCATTGCGCACTGGAGCAAAAGTGTTAGCTTCCTGGTCACACTTCACTTCTGGTAATTACATTCCATCTAATACAACTTCTGCAGTTTTAACTAGGTAAGGTATTCCTTGTTTTTCCATCTTAAAAGCTACTAAGGTAGGATTGCCTTACACAGTTAAACAGCTTCCATCTTTGTCCACTGCCGAGGTGAGTGAGTTTCAGCAATGAGTAGAGTGACTTATAGTGCTGTGTTAACTACTTTAAGAGACAGGGAGAGATTTAATGAATAGTTGTCAAGTGCTTTGATATCTTAGGATGAAAGGTACTACAGCAGTGTAAAGCATTCACATCCAGGCTCTATCACAACAGGAACTCAATTAAAAAGTAATTCAATTTCTAGCTGAGTGTCTGTGTACAGGCCACTATTTTGCTGAATGCGACACACATTTTGAAGGTCCAGTTGAGAATGATTTTGAAATGATCACCTCTTCCACACTCTCCCCTACTTCCTCACCATCTGAAACCGACAAAATTGAGTGATGGGCCATAAAGCCACAGAGTGCATGACCGAAATAATTATATACCGTTTGTTTTGACTCTATTATTTTAAGTTCTGGGATACATGTGCAGATCGTGCAGGCTTGTTACACAGGTGTACACGTGCCACGGTGGTTTGTGCACCTATTGACCTGCCCTCTAAGTTCCCTCCTTTCGGGCCCCTCCACCTCCCAACAGGCCCTGGTGTGTGTTGTTCCCCTCCCTGTGTTCACGTGTTCTCATTGTTCAACTCCCACTTATGAGTGAGAACATGCGGTGTTTGGTTTTCTGTTCCTGTGTTAGTTTGCTGAGAATGATGGCTTCTAGCTTCATCCATATCCCTGCAAAGGACATGATCTCATTCCTTTTTATGGCTGCACACTTTCTTGATATCTGACTTTTCAGACAAAATTCAGCTTTTGAGTTTACAAACACCTATCACTTGGAAATAAAGAAATATCCAGCAATAAATGAATTTCACAATAGTCTCCTGAAATGGCTGCTGAGTTTTTCAAATACCATTTTACAAATAACCCCTACCAGGGGAACCCTAAGCCACTAAGCACGATGCCTATATTAGCCTGAACATCATGACCACAAAAAGCAGAGCTCACAAAGCAGGGAGGAGTAGACTTTAGGTCACGAGATGCATTGCCAAGAGTCCATAACATACTGCATAAGGCATAATACTGCAGACATCTCCCCAAGACTTAGTAGAGAAAGACATAATCTTTCTTCTCTATGTTACTTGGGTTTAAGTCTGTGTAAGGATGACAGGTCTGGATTAATTACCTAAATCAAGTTAGGTCTTTAAATATCAGAATAGCACTACATATTCAAGGAGGGGTGGGTGTCTATTTACTGGCATGAGAAATACCATTACTGCGCACTTGAAAAGACAACCTTAGGCAACTTTGGGATGGAATGTATTACACAGTCAATATACTCTTAAGGCCGGCTGTGGTGGCTCACGCCTGTAATTCCAACACTTTGGGAGGCCGAGGTGGGTGGATCACCTGAGGTCGGGAGTTCGAGGCCAGCCTGACCAACATGGAGAAACTCCATCTCTACTAAAAATACAAAAATTAGCTGGGTGTGGTAATGCATGCCTGTAATCCCAGCTACTCAGGGGGCTGAGGTAGGAGATTGCTTGAACCCAGGAGGTGGAGGTTGCAGTGAGCCGAGATTGTGCCATTGCACTCCAGCCTGGGCAACAAGAGTGAAACTCCATCTCAAAAAACAAAAAACTCTTAAAATGACTAATTTGAGTCTACGGTCCTCGATCCCAGACCTCTCCTAACCTCCTGTATGTCTCCTAACATAACACGAATGTAATACTCATGCACACATATTTGTCAAGCACTCCTATGTAAGCCTGTGCTAGGGAGGGTGATGCAACCATGAGCAAGGCCACCAAAGCACCTGCCTTTAGACATTTTACATGCTAGTGGAAGAAGAAATAAACATGCACTTAAATACAAAATGATAATTTTATGTTATGATAAATGTTAAGGAGAAAAAAACAGAGCAAAGTTGGAGTGGCTACTTTAGATAGGGAAGCCGGAGTCAAGGGAGCTTGTGATGGCAAACCCTGGCAGTCATGTTCATGGTGGTTGTCTTGGCACTAGCATAGTGCCTCAAATATATTAACATCAAATAAAGGCTGGGTGAGGTGACTCATGCCTGGAATCCCTGTGCTTTGGGAGGCTGAGGCGGGCAGGTCACTTTGAGTTCAGGAGTTCGAGGCCAGCCTGGGCAATGTGGTAAAACCCTGTCTCTACAAAAAATACAAAATTAGCTGGGCATCGGTGGCTTGCACCTGTAGTTCCAGCTACTTGGGAGGCTGAGGCTGGAGAATCACTTGACCCCGGGAAGCGGAAGTTTCAGTGAGCTAAGGTTGTGCCACTGCACTCCAATTTGGGTGACAGAGTGAGAATCTGTCTCAAAAAAAAAAAAAAAATTAAATTTAAAAATATATTAAATAAATGTTGGTTGGGTGAAGGAGTGTGTCTGGACCTCAGGATAAGAATGTCTCCTCCCAGATTTAGAATGGGCCTAGGGAATAGAACAGCACTACTCTAAACTGCTCATTTTGTACTGAGGAAACTAAGAAAAGACCAAAGAGATTAAGTGAACAATTTGGTTTGGATGTTTTATCCCATCCAAATCTCATGTTGAAAAGTGACCTCCAATGTTGGAGGTGGGCCTAGTGGGAGGTGTTTGGGTCAGGGGGTCTGATCCCTCATGAATGGCTTAGCGCCATGCCCTTGGTGACGAGTGAGTTCTCACTCAGTGAGTTAATGCACGATCTGGTTGTTTAAAAGTGTGTGGCACCTCCCCTCTCTTGCCATGTGACATGCCCAATACCCTTTGCCATGTGCCATGATTCTAAGCTCACCAGAAGTAGATGTCAGCGCTATGCTTCTCATATGCCTGCAGAACCATAAGCCAATTAAACCTCTTTTCTATTTTTTTTTTGAGACAGGGTCTCACTCCCACTCCCGTTGCCCAGGCTGGTGTACAGTGGCGTGATCACAACTCACTGCAGCCTCAGCTTCCTGGGGTCAGGTGATCTTCCACCTCAGGCTCCTGAGTAGCCAGGACTACAGGTGTGCACCACCATACCTAGCTATTTTTTTATACTTTTAGCAGGGAGTGCAGTGACACAATCTCAGCTGACTGCAACCTCTGCCTCTCAAGCTCAAGCAATCCTCCCACCTCAGCCTCCTGAGTAGCTGGGACTATGAGTGTGCACCAACATATCTGGCTAATTTTTGTATTTTTTTCAGAGACAGGATTTTGCCATATTGCCCAGGCTGGTCTCGAACTCCTGAGCTCAAGTGCTCCTGCCTTGGCTTCCCAAAGTGTTGGCCACTATACCCAGACATGTATTTTTTTTTTTTTTTTTTTTTTTTTAGACAGAGTCTTGCTCTGTTGTCCAGGCTGGAATGCAAAGACATGATCTTGGCTCACTGCAACCTGTGCCACTGGGGTTCAAGCAATTCTCCTGCTTCAGCCTCCCGAGTAGCTAGGATTACAGGCACGTGCTACCACACCCGGCTAATTTTTGTGTTTTTAGTAGAGACGGGGTTTCACCATGTTGACCAGGCTGGTCTCAAACTCCTGACCTCAGGTGGTCCACCCCGATGGCCTCCCAAAGTGCTGGGATTAGAGGTGTGAGCCACTGTGCCCCAGCCAGGTATTTTTTTTATTGCACTGCAAGAACAGACTAACACAGTGACTGTTACCAGATTTTGCAGTGAGTTGGTGGCAGAGCCATTGCTTGGTCCAGCAGTGCTCTTATTTGTGCACCATATTTTTCTCTTTGCCATTTTCCAGTGGAAATCTCTTCCATTGTCAAATGCTTCTGTGATAAGAAACCCTAGAGGCATTCTTTGAGTCATAAAAAAAGCATCACCGGTCTGGGTAACAGCGAGACCTCATTTCTTAAATAAATAAATAAATAAACAAATAAAAAAATAGCTGGGTGTGGTGACACATATCTGTAGTCCTAGTTACTTGGGAGTCTGAGGCAAGAGGATCATTTGAGCCCAGGAGTGGGAGGCTGCAGTAAGCTATGATTGTGCCACTGCACTCCAGCCTGAGTGACAGAGTGAGACCCCATCTCTAAAAAAAAAATAAATAAAACAGAATAAGTATCAATGTTCAATTGTCACTCTTTTCCCTTACCTCTTTATTCATATGTTAGCTTTCTGTCACTACCACAGTAAAAATCCCAGTCTTTATCTTCAAACTAGTTTACTACAACCTTCCTAAGCAATCTTCTTAACCCTGTTGATATCCGCAAACTGTGTCAAACGCTTTCCTTTCCTTTCTGCCTTGAGAACCAATGCCCTATCCCCGATTTTCTCCTGCAGCAGGTTGCTTCTCCCCAACTTACTGCGTGTGTTTTCTATTTTCTCACTCACAGCCTCTGTTCACTCGCTTACTTGCTCATTCACTCGACACTTACTAAGTGTCAAGTACTGTGTTGGGTACCAGATATACTAAGAGAAAAAAGAAACTGTCTCTGCCCTCCAAGAGCTCACAGTCTAGGATGTCTCATAAATGGATCATTATAATATAACAGAGTAAGAGCAGTGACTGAGAAATGCATAGTGTATTGAGGAACTGAGGAAAGCAATCTCATCCAGCCTGGGGAACCACAGATTTGCTATAAGAGACAATCCTAAATTAAGCTTCATAGGAATGAGCAGAGGGAGCCGGATAAAGACAGCAGGACATTCTAAGCAGAGGGGACCTCATGAGTGAAGTCGCAGAGAACAGAAGCAGTATGCTTTATGAAACTTGGTGCTGCTGCAGGACCATGGGAGATGAAGCTGGAGGGTCTCTTTAGGGGAGAGATCACACAGCCCTGTATATGCCAACCCAGCAAGCTCTGAATGTGCTGGATAGACAACATGGAGCAATGAAGGTTTTTTTGTTTGCTTGTTTGGTTTTTTTTTTGTTCTTTTTTTTTTTTGAGATGGAGTCTCGCTCTGTCACCCAGGCTGGAGTGCAGTGGCGTGATCTCGGCTCACTGCAAGCTCCGCCTCCTGGGTTCATGCCATTCTCCTGCCTCAGCCTCCCGAGTAGCTGGGACTACAGGCGCCCGCCACCACGCCCGGCTAATTTTTTGTATTTTTAGTAGAGACGGGGTTTCACCGTGTTAGCCAGGAGGGTCTTGATCTCCTGACTTCGTGATCCGCCCGCCTCCGCCTCCCAAAGTGCTGGGATTACAGGCGTGAGCCACCGCGCCCAGCCTAGAGCAATGAAGGGTTTTAAGCTGGAGAGGGAAACTGTCAGATTGGTGGTTTAGATAGCCACTCTGGCTGGTAAAGATCTGTGGGGACAAAAGAGAGGCAGTGGAGACTGAGCAGTAGGGTTTTCAGTGTTCAGATGAGAGACTACGAGCATGAGGAATGGAAGAGAGACCAAGAGGAGGAGTTGGAGTCAAGAAAATGTAGGCTATAAAACTGGCATGACTTGGTCGTGGAACACGAGGTGGGGAGTAGGAGCGGTTTCTCACATGATAAGTTTCTCACATGGTTGACTGGTGGGATGACAGTGCTAATCACAGGAGAGAGGGTAAGAAAAAAGGCTCAGAGGTCCAGCACCAAGGACTGCAACCTTCCTAATGCAATATATGGACTTTGGGTGATAACGATGCACCAATGTAGAATCATCAATTTTTTTTTTTTTCTTTGAGACAGGGTCTCACTCTGTCACCCCAGCTGGAGTGCAGTAGCATGATCTCAGCTCACTGAAACCTCTGCTCCCAGGCTTAAGCAATCCTCCCACCTCAGCCTCCCAGGTAGCTGCAACTACAAGTGCTCATCACCACACCCAGCTAATTTTTACACTGTTTTGTACAGACAGGGTTTCGCCGTGTTATCCAAGCTGGTCTTGAACTTCTGGGCTCAAGTGGTCCTCCCACCTCAGCCTCTCAAAATGCTGGGATTAGAGGTATAAGCCACTGCACCTGGCCTTAGATTCATCAGTTGTAACAATGTGCTTCTCTGGTGTGGGATGCTGATAGTGAGGGAGGCTGCATGTGTGTGGGGTCAGGGGCTATAGGAACTCTACTTTTCACTCACTTTTGCTATCAACCTAAAACTGCTGTAAAAAATAAAGTCATTAAACAACAGCAACAGAAAGGCCAGAGATGTCAGAAAAGATGTTTAGTTTAGTTTAAGATGCACTGGGCTCTTATGCCTGTGGGAGACCCAAGAAGGTAAGTCCACAGCCTGCGTTTGGGTATATGATGAGGCTCAAGTACACATCTAAGACAGAGTGACAGATATGGAAGCCCTTGGTTTAGAGGTGCTCCTATTACCTAGTTTTTCTTGAAGGAGGCAAAAGTATGTGAGGCAGATAAAAGGAGAGACTGTCCCAACACTCCTCATGGGAGGAAGAGAAAGGACTTGACAGCCTCTGAGACCCCAAGAGCTGCAGAGTCTGAAACCCCAGGGAAAGGCCCAGGGAAAAAGTTGAAAATCAAAGAAGAGGCAGTGAAGGAAAAAAAATCCTTAACTGGGGAGAAAAGACCTGAAACAGACTCCAAAAAAGCCAGAGACCAAGTTATTTGCTGCTCCTAGTAAATCTGTGAGAAAAGCTTCCCACACCCTCCCGCAATTGGCCCCCAAACCCCCAAAGTCAAAGTATCCAGTCGATCTAAATTCAGTGATTCAACCGGAAGGAAACATCAGAGCTACCTGAAGAGCTTTTTAGAAACACTCGGGTCCTGACCTGCTTTGCAACCTTCTCCAAGCAGGAGACCTGGACTTACGGATTTTTTAAAACCTCCACAGATAATTCTGACATATGTTCCTGGGTATAAGAACCAGTGGTTCAAAGTAAATCTATTTTGTAATTATTAAAAAAAAATAAAAAGAAGAGACTTTATTTTCAGCGAGGAAAGAAGAGTAAAGGCGGGGGCCATGGGTGTGCCCCACTAGGCTGCCAGGAGAGTGCGAGGTTCCAGGTCAGCTCTGGAGAGACCCTTGAGGGTTTTGGTTGTCCCATAGCAAGCAGAGCCCTTCTGGGTCGTGTTTCTCCCTCCCTGTCTTTGGAGTGCAGGTGTGCTCACATCCTGGATATTCCTGATTGTTGCATAAATCAGATGGTTGACATGTTCTTTTAGCCAAGCAGCTGTACACATGCCATATACCTGCTAAATGTTCCATTTGTCCCTGAGGGGAAAACAGAACGTGACCCAAGTGTGTTCCTAGGCCTGTACTGATGCACTGAAATCTGACCTCCTGCAGCAGTTTTTAACCAGGGCTGTGTGTCAGAATTATCGGTGGAGACATTTTCAAACCACTCCAGCCTGCCCCTGTACCGCTGTCTCCATCAGGGGATTCTGATCTTGGTGAAGGAGGGTCTGATGTAGTGGTACCTAGGCACATGTGTTTTCAAAAGTTCCACAGGTGATATGAGAACTCCTGCCTTTGGGAGTTCAAGTCTGTCCCGTAACGTGCTTTCTAGGTATTATCTGATGGCCCTAAAGGTTGTCTTCCATCCCCAGCCCATAGGCATCTTTCAACAATGGCTAGTGATTTTACTCTTTATTTTCTCTCATCCCACTTACTGACACTTGACATTACGTTATTTATTTAGTCCTTTATTAAGTTATTGATTTTTCCCACTAGAATAGTAAATATTCTGAAAGAAAAGACTTCATCTAGTTGACCGTTGTATCCTCAATACCTAATACAATGCCTGGAATGAAACAGGCACTCAATAATAAATAGTCTTCTTGTTGAATGAACCTTATTCCACGTGCTATTGGCCTGTTACTTAACAGGAAATGTCCCTCAGCTCTCAATGTGATCATTCTCTTTTGACCTTTCAAATATAAACGAAAACCAAACACCAAATTGAAATGTGTAAAACAGTACAGTATGTATAAAATCTGCCTACCTTAGCATAGTCCAATCTTCCTTTTTCTTGAGCCTACAAAAGAAGAGGGGAAAATTAACTTATTACTTCTTTAAAAGTTTAGTGCTTCTATAATTTTCGCTTCTCAAAGAATAGAACTCAGCTTCTCTGTTCCCCTTTCCCTCTCTCTATTTAATATACATATTAATATACATACATAAATCCATGTAAATTGCAAGCATATAGAAAAGTTAAACGAACAGTTCACTGAGCACGCATAGACCCTCTACCTACATCTGGCAGGAGTGGATGTCACGACTCTTAACGTCACATGCTTCAGCATGTATCTTATACACATAAGGCATCTCATACATCACCCCATGACCACAATAAAAATTAATGAACTCACAATAATGCCATATCATCTAACAAAAATCTATATTCAAACTTCTCCAACTGTTCCAAGAATATCTTTTATAGCTTTTTTCCCCAAAATCATCCTAATTAATCAAGATTCACACATTGCATTCTGGTTTTTATGTCTCTTTTGTTGCCTTTTATTTATTATTATCATTTCTTCTTTTTTGCCTAGACTAGTCTCTCCCAATTTTTAACAAAACGAAAATAAAAGCCATGCTTCTTTTCATAAAAACCATTGACTTTTTGAGAAGACAAGGATACTGTTTTATAAAATCCCTTTTTCTTCTTTCTTCATTGCTTCATTTAACTTGTTTCTGTTTTGCTTGTAAACTGAAAGCTGGGTCTGGAGAAGGCTGCTAAGATTTAGGTTAAACATTTTTGGCAAAAATACTTTATGTGGAAATATTACATACTCCAACAATTCGGGAGGCACAAAATGTCAGGCTGTTTCACCCTTAGTAATGCTGTAAATTCAGCTGGGTGCGGTGGCTCACGCCTGTAATCCCAGCACTTTGGGAGGCCAAGGCAGGCAGATCACCTGAGGTCAGGAGTTCAAGACAACCTGGCCAACATGGTTAAACCCCATCTCTATTAAAAATACAAAAATTAGCCAGGCGTGGTGGCAGGCGCCTGTAATCCCAGCTACTCAGAAGGCTGAGGACACAAGAAGATTGCTTGAACCCAGGAGGCGGAGACTGCAGTGGGCTGAGATTGCGCCACTGCACTCCAGCCTGAGTGACAGAGCAAGACTCCGTCTCAAAAAAAAAAAAAAAATCTTAACATAACAGCTAGGGTTAGTTTTTGCTGGTAGGTCAGTTTGCGTTTTGCAGACTTCAGAATAAAATTTCTCCTGCCACTTCTGCATAGAACAAGAGTCCTCCAACTTACAAACAGGTTAGGTCTCAAGACCATTTTGTTCCTGAGTCCAAATTTACATTATACAGGTAATTAACATAGGCAGATTACTTCCATGAGAGAAAAAAAAAAGTTTATAATATTGGTCCTAAAGCTGGGCACAGTGGCTCATGCCTGTAATCCCAGCACTTTGGGAAGCCGAGGCAAGAGGATTGCTTGAGCCCGTGAGTTCAAGACCAGTCCTGGCAACATAGTGAGACTCCATCTCTACAAAAAATAAAAAAATTAGCTGGGTGTGGTGGTATGCGCCTGTAGTCCTAGCTACTCGGGAGGCTGAGGTGAGGGGACTGCCTGAGCCTGGGAGGTTGAGGCTGTAGTGAGCCATAGTTGCACCACTACGCTTCAACCTGAGTGACAGAGTGAGATCTTGTCTCAAAAAAAAAAAAAAAAAAATCAGTCCTGACCCTTCTTGCTGCTTTAGAATCTTTTCAGCATTTTTCTGAAGATAATGCATTTTTTTTTTTTTTTTTTTTTTTTGAGATGGAGTTTTGCTCTGTCGTCCAGGCTGGAGTGCAGTGATGTATCTCGGCTCACTGTAAACTCCCCCTCCCAGGTTCAAGCGATTCTCCTGTCTCAGCCTCCTGAGTAGCTGGGATTACAGGCACCCACCACCACACCCGGCTAATTTTTATATTTTTAGTAGAGACAAGGTATCGCCATGTTGGCCAGGCTGGTCTCGAACTCCTGACCTCATGTGATCCACCCACCTCAGCCTCCCAAAGTGTTGGGATTACAGGCATGAGCCACTGAGCCCAGCCCTTGTTTTTCTTAATTTCATAGTAAGAAACTTATAAAACACTGTTCACGCATAGTTGTTGGCACCATGATAAACCACTCTAAAATTGTGATTAAACATTTTCAGTGAAACAAAAGGCCTCTGCAACCAATATACTATAAAAAGAATAAGGTCTTCAGTCTGCTTTTTGAAGTTTTTTAGTGTTCTAGGATTTTCAGAGAACTAAGAAGAGTTTGAACTTAGTACTGAGATGCATTGTACCAACAGGAATATGAGTGAGTTCTTAAACAAATTTTAAAACCAAGCTGTTAGTCTCTCTGCTTATTTTGTATTTATTCATTTGTCTGTTTATGGGCATCTTTTCCCAAAATAGTTTTGTCTACACTGAAAATCCCACCGTAGTAACTTCTGCAGAAGTGGTAGGGAAGCCTTGAACACATCTCTATTGCTCACTTATGACCTAGCTAGTCACTTTGATATTGTCCAAATATGGACTGGCCTTGATCTTACGAATAATCCACAGATGGCCTGTGACCAAAATTTCAGCAGCAGCACTTTCCCAACATGCTTAGTCTTTCAGTTCTCAAACTCGCAGCTGACTCTTGAATTCATTTAGGTTAATGGACATCTGACATTGAGGCTGATCCTGTGATCACAAGTTTTCCACTTTTTCCACTGTCCATCCTTTTCCTTGTCTTTTGCTGACTACTATGAATTGCTCAAGCGCAGCACTTTTCAAATGACACTAGGATATTCTGAAATATATATTTGGTCATAGTCCAGTTTTCTGGCATACAACTCCTAAAATCTTCAGAAACTCACCAAGTGATGCCTTTTTGTATGTTAACGAGCTGACTGATGGCTGGCAACTCCTGACTTCAGGATGGGGACTGGTCATGGCAAAGACCAAGACAGGATTAGAAGGTTAGGGTTTTCAGCCCACCCCCAAATTTCTGGGGAGGGGAGAGGGGCTGAAGGTTAAGTTGATCACCAATGGCCAATGGCTTAATCAATCATACCTATGTAATGAAGCTTCCATAAAAACCCAAAAATTTGTTCCATAAAAACACAGAATTTGGAGAACTTCTGGGGAGCTGAACACATGCAGGTTTCTATATGGTGGTGCACTGGAGAGGAAATGGAAAACTCCACGCTCCTTCCCACATGTCTTAACTTATGCATCTTCTCATCTGTGTCCTTTGTAATATTCTTTAAATAAATTGGTAAGTATAAGTGTTTCTGTTCCAAAATTCACATAGCTATGAAAAAGAAAGTAACTGTTTGCCTGAGTTCTGGGAGCTGCTCTAGCAAATTAACTGAACCCAAGGAAGTGGTCGTGGGATCCCCACTTTATAGCGGGCCAATCAGAAGCACAGGTAACCTGGAGCTTGTGACTGGCATCTGAAGGTGAGGGTGGGGTAAGGGGGGGTGCAGTCTTGAGCCCTCAACCTGTGGGATCTGACGCTGTCTCCAGGTAGATAGTGTCAAAATATGATATGTGCCTGTTGTCCCAGCTACTTGGGAGGCTGAAGTGAGAAGATCACTTAAGGTCAGGAGTTCGAGGCTGCAGTGAGCTATGATTGTGCCTGTGAATATCACTCCACTCCAACCTAGGCAACAAAGTGAGACCCCCATCTCAAAAAAAAAAAAAAAAGTGTCAGAATAGAAGTAAGTTAGAGACACTCAGCTGGTGTCGGCTTGCTAAAGTGATCGCTTGCTTGTTGACGGGGAGAAATCCTTGCATGTTGGGTCATAGAAGTGTCCTGTGTTGACTGTTTTTGAGAGACTGTATCAAACACTTTTGAGTGTGTTTTCTTCCACTCACAGAAGCACAAACTGGGAGTCCTAGAGAATTGTTCCTGCGGTCAAACAACTCAACCCTGAGCACATCTGTCATTTCCTCACTGTCAATGTTACCTCTCTTCTAACCATCTCCTCTTCATGCTCTCTCAATATTCTCATTGTTCAGTGCTTATCATGCAGTGCTTAAGAGTGTTGAAAGTAGCACTTGTTGAAAGTTAGAAAGTTGAACTTCTGTACTTGAAGACTGACAGGCAAATCATGGAGAAACTATGACTGACAATGACTTAGGGGCGGAATTTTCCTTTTGGCTGCATTGAGCCACCTCCCACTCCGTCTCAAAAAAATTCAACAGGTAAGAAGAGTGAATATAATATTCTTTACTGATAAGGACATCTAGAGTAGCCCTATCACAAATTTCTATAAAACCATTTTTCCCATCCCATACTTTGTTTATAGACTAATCATCTTAGAAAATTCTAGTACTTTGAATTACCTGTGCTTAATCACAACTTATTTGCAAACCTCAAACTCTCTCACTTTACTTTGTCGTCTTAGCTTGGCCACTACCCTGTCACCCAGTAGGGACACATTGTTGGGGATGATGGCAGAGAAATTCCGTGGATATAATCTAGATCTGCTCAACATCAGTTCTATAATGTTTTGAAAGCTGAAAGAGTAGAAGCCTACATAAAATGACAACACCATTACCACAGCCATTATAATCTGAACATGCAACTATTGATATGTGGTTCACCTGAATATCCTTTTCATTTTGTCACAATAAACATTCTGGCTCTATGAAATCATTTTACTCTTGATCACTTTAGCTTGTACATAAAAGTATCATTTATTTTAGGAAAAAACTCTGGTAAATATTTAAACTTTTATAGGTATATAATACATATATTATACGTGTGTGTGTGTGTCTGTGTGTATATATATATATATATATATTTCCAGCTGACATATGGGTATAATATCTAAATATGCCAAACATACCTGACAATAGACATTCTGATATGGTGTTTTCTCACAAAAAGCTTTAGAGCTTATAAAAATATAGTGACCAGGCACGGTGGCTCACGCCCGTAATTCCAACACTTTGGGAGACCAAGGCAGGCAGATCACATGAGCACAAGAGTTTGAGATCAGCTTGGGCAACATGGTGAGAAACCTGTCTCTACAAACAACAACAACAACAACAACAACACAGCAAAAATCAGCCAGGCATGGTGGCGTGCACCTGTAATCCCAGCTACTTAGGAGGCTGAGGTGGGCAGATTGATTAAGTCCAGGAGGTCAAGGCTGCAGTGAGCTGTGATTGCGCCGCTGCATTCCAGCCTGGGTGACAGAATGAGACCCTGTCTCAAAAAATAAATAAATAAAAATATGTCAAGTTAGATACAAATAAATGATGATTTAGATTCCTACATAATGATATTTCTCATTAAATACTATCCTTATTCTTTTTTTAAGATAGTTAATTTGGGAGAAGCGATAGTTTCTATTACACCTCTTGGTTGCTCATTCATTTAACAAATACTCATTGAGCACCTACTATGAGTCAGACACTGCTTAGGCACTACAGACACAGACATGAACAGGACAGATCAAAATGTGTGACCTCTTGGAATTTATATTCTAGGAGGTTACAAAGTATTGTTATTGACTGACTGTTTGTTGGTTGATGAAACAGGGTCTTACTCTGTCTGTCACCCAGGCTGAGTGCAGTGCTGTAATGACAGTTCACAGCAGCCTCAACCTCTCAGGTTCAAGCAATCCTCCTGCCTCAGCCTCCTGAGTGGCCGGGGCTACAGGTATGTACCACCACGCCTGGTTAATTTTTAATAGAGTGGGGTCTCACTATGTTGCTCAGGCTAGTCTCAAACTCTTGGATGCAACTGATCCTTCTGCCTTGGCCTCCCAAAGTGCTGGGATTACAGGCGTGAGCCACTGTACCTAGCTACACAATACTGTTTTAGATATGCTTCGCCTACAATCTCCCAAGCTCCATGAAAGCAGGGAAATTTTCTCTTGCTCACAACTGTATCCCAAGTCGAGATCAGTGTCTGAGTGAATGAATAAATGGATGACGCTTTTTCTTTATATGTGTTGGTTATGTACTACTTATTCAGGCAATGTACAGGAAAAACGAATTTTACTCACTCCTAGTTCTAGGAATGCTGTATGTTTTTGGCTGTGAGCTAGTACGCAGGTAATGTAGAGCCCTTAGCTGATGCCTTACACGTAATTTTTACCCATATTGAACAATGGCATATTTTGATTTTCTCACTCACCTTCTATTTATAAATACACTGAAGAAGGGAACCTAAGCTTCCATCTGTAGAAAACAAATTCAGCAATTTCATGAAAATTAAACAACAAAAGGCTAGGACAGAGAAGAATTAGTGTAATTAAGTGCTTCAACCTTAAAAGCAGTGCGTCTAACGGAAAAGACCTTAGAATGGAAGTTAATAGATCTCCAGAGATTTCAAGACATACACCTCAAAATTTCAGGGATTAAAGGCTTTGTCTACTGATTACAGCAAGAGGCCTAAGATCTTAATTGTGAACACTTCAAGAGGCATTGTGACCTGGGAAGATGGGTATGTTGGGAGCCAGAAAATATGGTTTCTAGTCCTTCATTGGTTAATAACTTAAATAATTTTTACATTTTCATATAGGCCTTCATTTCTTGATCTGTAGAACACCAGACCAGACCAGAAGTTCCCAGATGCTGGGCTCTCACAAATGCTGGGCTGGATGTATTGGAATCACCTGGGTAGCTTGTGAAAAATGCAGATTCTCCATAGCCTACCCCTGTGATTCTGATTTGTCTGCGGATCATTGGTCTGCCCTATGTCCAATATCTTTTTCAATTTGTGCTTCTATGTGCATCAGGGTTTACTTCAAAGGCTGAAAGAGAACAACTATGTAAACTCCATAAGTCTCGAGGAGAATGGACTGCAACTTTTCCCTTTTTGTTCTGACATCTGCCACTTATGTGTATTTCTAGCAGAGCAAGATATTATTATTATTATTGTTATTATTATTGAGATGGAGTCTCACTCTGTTCCCCAGGCTGGAGTGGAATAGCGTGATTTCGGCTCACTGCAACCTCCACCTCTCAGGTTCAGGCGATTCTTCTACCTCAGCCTCCCTAGTAGCTGGGATTATAGGTGCCCACCACCATGCCTGGATAATTTTTGTATTTTTAGTAGCAACGGGGTTTTGTCATGTTAGCCAGGTAGTCTCAAACTCCTGACCTCAGGTGATCCGCCCACCTCAGCCTCCCAAAGTGCTGGGATTACAGGTGTGAGCCACAGCGGCCAGCCAGAGCAACATATTATTAAAATAACTTTCTCACTGGAGCCCAAAATAGGCTGATATAAAATAAATGGAATCTATATTTCAACAGCCAGCAGTCCTGAACCTCTTCCTGCCACACTGTTCGTCCCCAGAAGCCGCTGTAAATTCTACCATACACAGCAATTCCCTGAGGGCTTCATTACTAGGGTCTTTAAAAGGGATTCACTCATCTTTTTGCCTCCTGTAGGTGTGCTTCTTGTCAATCAGGTCAAGAGAAAAGAAAGTAATTTTTTCCGAATCTTTAGCAGTTCACAGAGAATGTGTGGTTTGAACCTTGTTTTATCTTTTAAAAATGTGAAAATAGACAAGATAGTGTGACTGTGCTCATGACACTGGACGCCTCCTCGGACAGCTATAGTGAACACTGTAAAACAATATTCCATACAAAAGCAAAAAAAAAAAAAAAAAAAAAAAAAAGCCAGCACTCTGATTGAGAGGATGCACAAAGGAATTAATTCCAAAGGTTTATATACCAGTCTCTGTAGACTAAAGGCAGACAGATTCCCTGTTGGTAAGTAATGGATGTACAATGTGGTCTTTTACTTTAAGAAACAAACGTTTTTTTATAAGTCAGGTAACAAAGAAGGATTGGATGACATAAATGAACTGTTTCCAATTTCCAACTGCTGTTATCTGGAGTTGAAAGCTGGATATGGGGACACCTTTTTCTAAAAGCAGAAAACTAATATTCCACAGCAGAGTCCAGAAATTGCTAGAGACTTAATCATCTCTACTTATCAGGTTATTCTTCCCAAATGTTACAGGCTATATTTTAGAATAACTGTCATTTTTAAAGATTTCCTTTTTAAATCTTCAAGGAAAACTACCTTCCCCCACAAACTTTTTAGTTGAAAGAATACAATGAACACTCATTTGCCCTCCATTTAGATTCAACAGTTGCTAACACCTTACCACTTCTGTTTTCCCCGTTTCTCTCCATGACCATTTATTATTTGAGAGTAAGTTTTAGATATCAGGATGCTCACCCCTAGATAATTCAGCATTTGTCCCTAAGAACACTGACATTTACTATAATAGTTAATTACTTATTTGTTTGTTTGACAGGGTCTCCCTCCGTTGCCCAGGTTAGAGTGCAGTGGCACAATCATGGTTCACTGTAGCTTTGACCTCCTGGACTCAAGAGATTCTCTAGCCTCAGCCTCCTGAATAGCTGGGATTACAGGTACACGCCACCACACCTGGCTACTTTTAAAAGTTTTTAGTAGAGATGGGATCTTGCTATGTTGCCTAGGCTGGTCTTGAACTCCTGGCCTCAAGCAATCCTCCCGCCTTGGCCTCCCAAAGTGCTGGGATTACAGGCATGAGCCACCGCACCCAGCCCTATAATGCTATTTAAAATACAGTTCAGGCTGGCCATCTCTGCAAAAAAAACAAAAACAAAACAAAACAGTGTATAGTGCATGGGGATAACAGAAAGAAGGGTCACAAATCAGAAATCTACTACAGCTGCTAGCCTGGAAGTTAGAGCAGCCCACTGAGTATTGGTTTGGTAGAAGCAGGCCTTGTGTTGCTCGACTTTCTAGTTACAGAGCTGGAAAGACAGCAGAATATAAAGGAACAGGGCAGGCCTTTTCTCTACTATCTTGGTCATTCTCTATGAATAAGAAAGCGCAGAAGGCATGTGCAAGGAAGTTAACACAATTCACACCTGGACTGCTTCGCTTGGGTACCTGATTTTACCATCTCTTTCAACTGGGAAAGCTAATCGACTTTTAGAGGCAAGTGTGGATGTCCAAGGAATTAATTTGCTCATATTCTGTTCTTTTGGTTCACTGGAGAAAAAGAAGCAACAGCAGATGTAGAAGGCTATGGTGTCCCATTTTAAAAAGGAGAGAGGCAAGGAGATACTAGATATACTAGAGAAAGGCAAGGAGATACTACTTGTATTATCTACATAACAAATCTCTCTCTGCTCAGAGGTCTTGTTATCTCTTTGTAACCTGTTTTTCTTGCTATGCTCCTTTCTTGGAATCTGGAAGAAACATGAAATTTTAAATTGTACAGTGTGACCAGGAAAAAAAATCTACTCAGGTCTCAGAAAGGCCATGAGTAAGGAAATCAGGCTAATAGTAGAATTTAGTTGCTTCCTCCAGCAGCAAGTTCCCAAGGCAACGGCCATCAACCTTGATGGAGTACTTCAAACTCACCATGTCAAGAACCTAAGTTAAACCAGTCTTTCCACTTAACTTTCCTATTTCTGTTAATGGCTTAATTTTTTCTGTTATCCTAGTCCAAAATCCTTGTTTTAGCCTCTGAGTGCCACTCCCCAGTCCACACCTGTCAGCCTCTCCTTATCAGATCAGTTTTCTAGTCTCATATATTTTCTCTGAAATGAGTTTTACGCTTAACCTCCTTATCTTCCCATTCTCATTGCCAACACTCTATTTGGTCTTTTCTCTTGAGCTTATCAATGAGTTTCCAAAAACTTCTTAATTGATCTCCTTGCTTTTAGTATCTCTTTGTTCCTTTCATTCTATATAATATAGCCAGATTTGCCTCCCTCGAAGCTCAGACCTTGATAATATCTGGCTCAAAAACTTTCAACGTCTGCTTTGTGACTTCTTCAAGTTGATTTTCCGTAGGCAAACATCCCAAAGTCTTTAAAAAATTTAGGTAAAATTTGCATAACATAAAATTAATCATTTTAATCATTTAAAACAGTATAATTCAGTGGCATTTAGTACATTCACAATGTTATGCAATCATCACCACTAACAAGCTTCGAAAATTTTTATTACCCCAAAAGGAAACCTGTACCCATTAAACAGTCTCTCCCCCTTCCCCTCTCCCCATCCCTGGGCAACCACCAGTCTTTTTTCTGTCTCTGTGATTTGTCTACTCTGGATGTTTCACATAAATGGAATCATATGATATGTGGCCTTTTGCATCTGACTTCTTTCACTTATTATAATTTTTTTTTCTTTTTTTTTTTGAGACAGAGTCTCACTCTGTCCCCAGGCTGGAGTGCAGTGGCATGATCATGGCTCACTGCAACCTCCGCCTCCCGGGTTCAAGTAATTTTCCTGCCTCAGCCTCCCAAGTAGCTGGGACTACGGGTGCCCATTACCACACCCAGCAAATTTCTGTATTTTTAGTAGAGATGGGGTTTCACCATGTTGGCCAGGATGGTCTCGATCTCCTGACTTCGTGATCCGCCCACTTCGGCTTCCCAAAGTGCTGGGATTACAGGCATGAGCCATCACACACTGCTTATAATAGAATATTTTAAAGACCCATGCATGTTGCAGCATGTATCAATACCTCATTCCTTTCCATGGCTGAGTAATATTCCATTGTATGGATATACCACATTTTGCTTATCCATTCATCAGTTGATGGACACTGGGTTATTTCTACCTTTTGGATATTGTGAATATTGCTGATCTGAACATTCATGTACATATTTTTATATAATATTCCACCCAAATTAAAACACTTTTTTTTTTATTTGACTACACTGCATGCCTGCACCTGTATCACTTTTTCACGGTTTCCTTTGCCTAGGAAGCCCCCCATTCTCATCTTTGCTATCCAATCTTCTTTAAGGACTATCTCACATATTATTAATACTGACTTCATAAACCTCTTTCTTGACTTTTCCAACTGAACATCAATTGTCTTTCCTCCATGCTCCCCAAGTGGCATGAATTACAGTATTCCTTATGTTTCTATATTTATGTATTTATCTTATCTCCTCTCTACTGGGCCATAGACAACCTTTAGGCAACTTATTTCTTTTTTTTTTTTTTTTTTTTTTTTTTTGAGACGGAGTCTTGCTCTCTCCCCCAGGCTGGAGTGCAGTTGTGCGATCTCGGCTCACTGCAAGCTCCGCCTCCCGGGTTCACGCCATTCTGCCTCAGCCTCCCGAGTAGCTGGGAATACAGGCACCCGCCACCGCACCCGGCTAATTTTTTGTATTTTTTTAGTAGAGACGGGGTTTCACCGTGTTAGCCAGGATGGTCTCGATCTCCTGACCTTGTGATCCGCCCGCCTCGGCCTCCCAAAGTGCTGGGATTACAGGCTTGAGCCACCACGCCCGGCCTAGGCAACTTATTTCTGTATCTCCTGTAGTCAAGCACTTTGTTTCCTTAAGTGCAACAGAAAGCCTTAAGAAATATTTTAATTTAGGAGATATCTAGAGCCATTTCATAGTCTTTGTGGTCATGCATATAGTTCTTTCAAATGCCTACACTGTATACCTTCTATGATAGAGGATGATATTAATCTTATTCCTTTTGAAACCACTAAAAATGTCTTAAAGAACCAGAAGAGTATCACATGTGGTATTAATGAGGAATCTGCATGTGCATTTTCTCTTTTGTTTAAGAATAGGCATGTGTTATTTTCACGCACACCAGTCTTGCCTAGCAGTCTTTGTTTTACTTTCTGAATAAGGAGTAATAGTAAGCTATCTAGGGACAAGTGAGTTATAGCTTAGCAATGGTAATTTGTAGTACACTTAAGGTATTTTATGACAGTGTCAGAATGTCACAAGCCCAAGTGACATTTCAGTACTATTAGGGATAGCCAAGAAAATCTAACCATAATTCTTATTTCTTCAGGTGACGTATAATGGCAGCAGAAAACTAGAAGGATCATTAAAAATAAAGCTTGCTGACCTGCAATAGCCCCTGGACTCCCTGAGAGAGTCAGAGCTCTGTGGTGCTCTGAAGGATTCTACTTTCTTTTATTAGGAATCAAAATGATAACTAAGTAATGACTTCACCTCCCCAGGGTGAATAACCCATTCACTAACAGTATTTTTTCCTGATCATTATTTCTCAGCAGCTACAAATTTAAATTTAAAATTAAGGCAGGGAGAGATCTGTAGAATTTAGTATGGAGAAAATGCTCAGCAAATGTTTTTCAGCTGTTTCCGGTCTTAACTGCCTTTTGTGAAAGAGTGTGGTTGTGTGAGCGTGTGTCAACACGCACATGCATCCATAGGCCTATAGTTGTGATGGAAGAAGGCCAGCTAATCATAAGATTTTTCAGGAGAAAGGAGTTGCTGGAGAAGAGGTGGCACAGCCTGATAAGGAAAATCCCAGAGGTGCTCTTGCTCCTAGCTTCACAATGGTGCTGAATGGGTATCGAGAGTATGTCACCTCCTGGCTTCCTTGTCTAGTCAATAATTCTCACTCTTTCCAAGCAGGAAATCAAAAGGGTAGATGAGACACAAACCTGCCTGGGCAGAGTAAAGAAGTAATTTTAAATGTGGTAATAAGAAAGGTCACAGGTGACTTCCATCATTGAGAGCAAGATTTTTCTGCTTCTCAGTGTTAAAACTTGTATAAGTTTCTTTTTTTTTTTTTTTGGAACAGAGTCTCAGTCTGTCACCCAGGCTGGAGTGCACTGGTGCGATCTTGGCTCACTGCAACCTCTGCCTCCTGGGCTCAAGTGATTCTCCTGTCTCAGCCTCCCGAGTAGCTGGGATTACAGGCATGCACCACCATGCCCAGCTAATTTTTGTATTTTTAGTAGAGACCGGGTTTCACCATGTTGGACAGGCTGGTCTAGAACTGCTGACCTCAAGTGATCCGCCCACCTCGGCCTCCCAAAGTGTTGGGATTACAGGCGTGAGCCACCATGCCTGGCCTGTTTCTAATAGAGATACGTATTTTTCTTATAATGCATGTCTTGTCTAAGAGACCTGTTTCTTAGATTTATTTGAGAGCTGAAAGGGACTTTGGAAAAGATTTAGTTTAATGCCATCATTTTACAGAAAAGAATAATGGGGATATGAGAGAATGTGATTAAGTTTACTTAGATGCTAGCAGAGTCCAAATTAGAATCTAGACCAGGAATGTCCAATCTTTTTGCTTCCCTGGGCCACACTGGAAGAAGAAGGATTGTCTTGGGCCACACATAAAATACATGAACACTAATGGTAGCTGATGAGCTAAAAAAAAAAATTTGCAAAAAAACCTTCATAATGTTTTAAGAAAGTTTATGAATTTGTGTTGGGCCACTTTCAAAACTGTTCTGGGCTGCATGCGGCCCATAAGGGCTGGACAATCTTGATCTGACCTTCCAAATCCTGGTCCTCTGTGAGCCATTTCTGTTATACCAACTTAACTCTAACAAAACCGGGCTGCCACCAAACAGTCTCAACCTGCAAGACCACACCACACTCACTTTTTGACAAATATTAATTGGGTAATTACTCCAAGTAAGCCACTGCGGCAGGTACTATGGGTAATTCAAAGATGAATTTGCTATTATTGTTTGTTTGTTTTTTTTTTTCAGATGGAGTCTTGTTCTATCGCCCAGGCTTGAGTGCAGTGGCGCAATCTGGGCTCACTGCAACCTCCGACTTCTGCGTTCAAGTAATTCTCCTGCCTCAGCCTCCCCAGTAGCTGGGACTACAGGTGCCTGCCACCATGTCCGACTAATTTTTTGTATTTTTAGTAGAGATGGAGTTTCACCGTGTTAGCCAGGATGGTCTCGATTTCCTGACCTCATGATCCGCCTGCCTCAGCCTCCCAAAGTGCTGGGATTACAGGCGTGAGCCACCACACCTGGCCTGAATTTGCTATTATTGTTAAGGATCTTGTAATCAAATTCAAAACTGAAGGAGAGTTAGGGGAGGGAAGGAAAGGATCTCAAAGATATCCAGGAGGGTAAATAACATGAAAAAATCAGAAAGAGAACTAATTTCAGGATTAATAAGCAACCTCCTTGAGATTTAGAGTGGAATGTCCCTCCTAGGTGTTATGCAAATTGTGTTCCCTATTTCTGACTAGGAGGCATTCACAGAACAAGATCGTTATCTTATAAAGCTTTACATAAAAATGTACATTACAATTTAGAAGATTAAAATAAACTCAGTAAAGTGTCTTTTTCTCTCTTTTTTTTTTTTTTTTTTTTTTGTGAGACAGAGTCTCACTCTGCTGGCCAGGATGGAGTGCAGTGGTGCCATCAGCTCACTGCAACCTCCGCCTCCAGTGTTTAAGCGATTCTCAGGCCTCAGCCTCCTGAGTAGCTGGATTACAGGCCCGGGCCACCATGCCCGGCTAATTTTTGTATTCTTAATAGAGATGGGGTTTCGCCATATTGGCCGGGCTGGTCTCAAACTCCTGACCTCAAGTGATCCACCCACCTCGGCTTCTCAAAGTGCTGGGATTACAGACATGAGCCACCATGTCCAGCCACTATTTTTATTTTTAAAAATTTGTTAATTTTCTTACCTCTGTTTTTAGTTTTTCTCTTTCTGTGACTTGTTTTTTTTTTTTTTTTTTTTTTTAAATGAGACAGAGTTTCACTCTTGTTGCCCAGGCTGGAGTACAGTGGTGCAATCTTGGCTCAATGCAACCTCTGCCTCCTGGGTTCAAGCGATTCTCCTGCCTCAGCCTCCCGAGTAGCTGGGATTAGAGACATGAGTTACCAAGCCTGGCTAATTTTTTGTATTTAGTAGAGACGGGGTTTCACCATGTTGGTCAGGCTGGTCTCGAACTCCTGACCTCAGGTGATCCATCTGCCTCGGCCTCCCAAAGTGCTGGGATTACAGGTGTAAGCCACCATGCCTGGCCTTTTTTTTTTTTTTTTTTTTTAAGACAGTTTCACTGTGTCGCTCAGACTAGAGTGCAGTGGCTCCATCTTGACTCACTGCAACCTCTACCTCCCAGGTTCAAGTGATTCTTGTGCCTCAGCCACCTGAGAAGCTGAGATTACAGGTGTGCACCACCACATCCAGCTACTTTTTGTATTTTCAGTAAAGACAGGGTTTTACCATGTTGGCCAGGCTGGTCTTGAGTTCCTGACCTCAAGTGATCCACCCCCTTGGCCTCCCAAGTGCTCAGATTACTGGGATTACAGACATGAGCCACCACACCTAGCCTGTGACTCTTTTTTTTTGTTTGTTTGAGATGGAGTTTAGCTCTTGTCGCTCAGGCTAGAATGCAATGGTGCGATCTCGCTCACTGCAGCCTCTGCCTTATAGGTGTGCACCACCACGCCTGGTTAATTTTTGTATTTTTAGTAGAGACAGCATTTCACCACGTTGGCCAGACTGGTCTTGAACTCCTGACCTCAGGTGATCCACCTGCCTTGGCCTCCCAAAGTGTTGGGATTACAGGTGTGAGCCACTGTGCCCAGCCTGGCCTGTGACTCTTAATAGATACAAGGTTTCCTGAAAGAGTCCTTAGTTTTCTTATCTTTTTTTCTTTTTTAAAAAAATCATCTTTTTTGTCCAATTTTCTGGGAGATTTTTTCATTTGTATCTTCCATTCTTCTGATTAAAAAATTCTGCAATCACATTTTTATATTTTATAATTCTAACTTTTATTCTTGAATTGTCCTTTTTAATGGATCATCTATTATTATACCATGGATTTAATATCCTTCCTTGTCAAGTATATTGATTACAGTGCTTTGAAAAACATCTGCCTTTGCTTGCATTATCTCTATTTCCTCTAAGTTCCCTTTCTATCAGTTTGTTTTTGACTTGCTGTTTCATGGAAACAGCTTTTCTCAAATGCCCAGTGGTCCTCTTTTCCTATTCTGCTTCAGAGTAAGGCAGCAGATATTCTGGGCACTTAGATCCTCTGAGGCTTGTCAAGTGGTGGGTCTTGCTGTAGGAGGACTGCTCAGGGATATGGCATGTTTACTGAGGAGGCCCCAAATATCCACATCTGTAAGGCTTTTTCTCCTGAGTTTGACAGTTTCTTCAGAAAGAAATCCTCCAGTTTTCTACTTGGTGAACATGAGGAATTTTAAGTTGGCAGCCAGCATTTTGAGAATCAATAAGGGTTGGGAGAAGGGAAATCTTTCAGAATGCAGATACTCACTTAGGCTCTAAGTTTTTTTTTTTTTTTTAATTTCAAAAACTTTAATTTTGTAGAGATGAAGTTACGCTATGTTGTTGGTCTTGAACTCAAGAGCTCAAGTGATCCTCCTGCCTTGGCATCTCAAAGTGCTGGGATTATAGGCATGAGCCACTGAGCCCACCCATCCTCTCTCCTTTAAGGATGGTGGCTACCCCCACCCTCAGCTGTGCCTGGTTTCTCTGTCCAGAGCCTCAGATTAACCCAACCAATTACAGCCATGAAGTTAAATAAATTCCAAGAGGCTTTGGCTAAAAAGGCAAGAAGTTTTGCACTACAGTTTCTGAATCAAAAGGAAACCAAAAAAGTTCCCTCTCATCTGCCAAAATGAGAAATTCACCCAATTCAAGCCTCTTTACCCCTCCCACTTCGCCACGCTTTTTTTTTTTCCCTTTGATAATGCCTCAGAACAAGTATTCAGGGTCCAAGTTTGTTTTAAAATAACCCAATGAGCTGACAGACGGAGCTCCTGGAATTCTGCAGCTTGTGCGAGAGTCCACAGATGGGAAATTGCAGTCAGTTATAGGGTGGTGCTATTACCATAGCCCAATTTTTGAAAGCCTTTAGGAAAAAAAAAGTCATCTGAGTTAATTAGCATTCACCACAGGCACTAGTTTTGTGTTGCAGTATTCTAAGAACTCAGATAATAGAAAAATTCAGTACTGCAATCTCTATCTTTTACCTCTTAAAAACGAAGATTACAAAGAAAGAATTTTACCTGTTACGTGAATATGCCTAAGGCTCATCTATAGCCATATATTACCAACAAATATCAACTATGTTCTAAAATCCACTAATTACTAATGGTACCTAAAACAGGAGTAATTTCATTTTACCTCTCCGATCTGTTTAATCCACAAATCTCTTCCAAGAAATTCCTGATGTAAGACTACAGGAGCTGAGTTTAGATTAAAAGTCATGGAGTCACTGGTCTTTTCTTTAACAAAAGGCTGGACATCAGAATTTATCTACAAGAAGCAGTTAAATGAGTAAATTAGTGAAATGTATATACACTAGTATTGTTTTAGTTATATTCAGAAATTACCAGTTAATGCAGTGAAATACGAAGCTTAAGGAATGCAGTTTTTAGATATATTTTAATAAACAAAAGAATATTTCAGGCCAGGTGCAGTGGCTCACGCCTGTAATCTCAGCAGTTTGGGAGGCTGGGGTGGGTGGATCACCTGAGGTCAGGAGTTCGAGACCAGCCTGGTCAAAATGGCGAAACCCTATCTCTACTAAAAATACAAAAATTAGCCGGGTGTAGTGGCACACACATTCCAGCTACTAGAGAGGCTGAAGCAGGAGAATCACTTGAACCCGGGAGACAGAGGTTGCAGTAAGCTGAGATCGCGCCACTGCACTCCAGCCTGGGCGAGAGCAAAACTCCGTCTCAAAAAAAAAAAAAGAATATTTCAGATGATTAACAATAATCTGTAAAATTCTCCAGAATTATTCCCTAATACATTCCTTTTTTAGTAGGTAGCAGTCTTTATTTTACTTTTTAAGTTAAAGGAAAAGATTTAGATAAAGATTTAATAAATAGAATTGCTTAATAAACTAATCTAAGATTAAATAAAATATGCAAAAAGCTCACCTGGAGATATTATATATTTATATATTCCCCCCCTTATGAACTATTTAAGTAACATCTGAAAATTATATATTAAATTAAATTTAAAATTATATATATATAGAGAGGCAATAACACAGTAGCTAATCTTGGGATATTTTAGATTTCATATGCCCATTCAAAGAATTAGTTATTAAAATTAAAGCTTTCAATTTTATTCACTATATTTCTGAATTTTATTAACTTTTCATAACATGTTTTATATAAAGAGCTATAATGGGCCAGGTGTGGGGGCTCATGCCTGTAATCCTAGCACTTTGAGAGGCCAAGGCGGGCAGATCACGAGGTCAGGAATTCAAGACCAGCCTGACCAACATGGTGAAACCTTGTCTCTACTAAAAATACAAAAATTAGCCAGGCGTGGTGGAGTGTGCCTGTAATCCCAGCTACTCGGGAGGCTGAGGCAGGAGAATTGCTTGAACCTGGGAGGCAGAGGTTGCATTGCAGTGAGCTGAGATTGCGCCACTGCACTCCAGCCTGGGTGACAGAGCAAGACTCCATCTCAAAAAAAAAAAAAAAAAAAGCTATAAGGGAACTGTAACAAAAATGACAAATATTCTTCCATTATGTGAATATATTCCAGTCTGTAAATATGTTATTTAATAATATGTAAGAGTTCTCTCAAGAACCCTTTCAGGGGGTAAGAAAAGACAAATATCACAAAAACGGTTCAAGTAAGCTGTGGCTTTCTGTAAGAATTACACAATACTTACCAACTATACTGTTTACATTACATAACAATCATCCAGGACTGACAGATTTGAACCACACAATAAGCATTTTTGAAATATAAAAGCAGCTTATTAAATGGCAAAAGGTTTCTTGTGTATCGTTTTAGCTATTTAAGTACTGAAAAAAGATAAAGGGTGTGCAAAGTACCTTATGACTCATGGCCATGTGCTTCCCATACTGAAATGCCATATCCTGAACCTCAGCATCATGCTTTGCTAATTCCATTGCAGCTTGGCAGCTCTTTGCTAGTAAGGCACCATGGGAGAGAAAAGTCTGCTCCTTCCAAGTCGATATTCCAATATCATCTGTGATATAACTTTCCTAAAAATGTAACAAAAGCCAAGATAAAAAAGACTTTAGGAGTAATTTAATTGTTTCTGTTTTTGAAGAATAAAAAAGTTAAGAAATGAACTATTCAAAACACTCAGGCTATTGGAACAAGACAGAACTAAAAGATGCCTAACCTCAGCTCTACCTAAAAAGAATGTGGTGGGGAAACTGCTTTTTTAAGGTAATAGGGGGAAAGTTAAAGAAATGTTAAAGCAGATTTTATTCTAAGCTAGGGAACTTCTATTAAAATATACCCTACAGGATAAGGGAAAAAGTAGAAAGACTTCAAACTAACTCCCTTCTATAGTCATATCAGTTCTTAAGTGCTGGTATTAAGCACAAGAAGCCTATTGCATTTAATTTATGTGAAAATGTCAAGGGCATATGGAAGGAACTACATTTTCTTAGAAATAATTAAATAGAAAAATAAGGCTGGGTGTGGTGGCTCATGTCTATAGTCCAAGCGCTTTGGGAGGCCAAGGCAGGAGGATTGCTTGAGGCCAGGAGTTCAAGACCAGCCTGGGCAACATAGCAAGACTCTACAAAAAAAAAAAAATAGCCAGGCAAGGGGGTGTGCCCCTGTAGTCCTGACTACTCAGGAGGCTGAGGCAGGAAGATCACTTGAGCCCAGGAGTTCAAGGTTATAAGTAAGCTATGATTGCACCACTGCACTACAGCCAGGATGACACAGCAAGACCCTGTCTATCTCTCTCCCTCTCTTTTTATTTGAGACAGGGTCTTGTTCTGTCACCCAAGCTGGAGCGTAGTGGCATGATCATGGCTCACTGCAGCCTTGGCCTCCTGGGCTCAAGCGATCCTTCCATCTCAGCCTCCCAAGTAGCTGGGACCACAGGCATGCACCACCGCACCAAGTTAATTTTTTGTTCTTTGTGTAGATACAGAGTTTCTCCATGTTGCCCAGGCTGGTCTTGAACTCCTGAGCTCAGGTGATCTGCCTGCCTTGACCTCCCAAAGTGCTGGGATTACAGGCATAAGCCACCACACCCAGATAATCTTTTTTTTTTTTTTTTTTTAGTAGAGGCAGGGTTTCACCATGTTGGCCAGGCTGATCTTGAACTCCCGGTCTCAGGTAATCTGCCTGCCTTGGCCTCCCAAAGTGCTGGAATTACAGGCATGAGCCACTGTGCCCAGCCTACCCTGTATCTTAAAAAAACAAAAAGAAGGGTGGCGTGCTGGCTCACGCCTGTAATCTCAGCACTTTAGGAGGCTGAGGTGGGTGGATCACGAGGTCAGGAGATCAAGACTAGCCTAGTTAACACGGTGAAACCCTGTCTATACTAAAAATACAAAAATTAGCTGGGCGTGGGGGCAGGCGTCTGTAATCCCAGCTATTTGGGAGGCCAAGGCAGGAGAATCACTTGAACCTGTGCGGGAGAGGTTGCAGTGAGCCGAGATCGCACCACTGCACTCCAGCCTGGATGAAAGAGCAAGACTCTGTCTCAAAACAAAGAAACAAAGCAAAAGAAAGAAAAATCGAGAAGATGTAATCTATTATAAGGGAGAATGATTATTATAGTCTTCGTGAAAGTTTATTCTCATAAGAAACAAGGTGTACAAGAGGATAGAATTTATAAATAAATATATACACATCTACCACCTCTAGACCAATGCTGTCCAACAGAAATATAATGTGAACCACATGTGCCATGTAAAATTTTCTAGTGGCTACATAAAAAAAAGTGGAAACACGTGAAATTAATCTTAATGACATATTTTATCTATCCCAATATATCCAAATATGATTTTAAACATATAATCAATATAAAAATTATTAGTGAGCTATGTTATGCTTTTTTTATACGAAGTTTTCAAAATCACTGTGCATTTTACACTTACAACACCTCACTAGCCACAATTTAAGTGCTCAGCATCGGACAGTAGGGCTCTGAGGAAAGGAATGCTGAAGCAAACATATAAAACAATGTTCATTTTATGGCATTTATTTGAAACGGAACCTAGCATTTATTTATTAACTGGAACCTAGCCAGAAGGATTAATTAACTCAAAACACTTTTCTTCCTGCTTCTGATCCTATAATCCTTTCTCTTTTCACAATCGCTTGGAGACAAAATAAAAAATATTAAGAAAAAATAGTGGTCACCAAAAGGTCAGCTAAAATAGAGCCCACTCCTCTTCTGCCATGTTAGGGGGATCTTCAGCCCACTGGTCAAATCAAATTATCAGCTTAATTTCATGCAATGTTTTTGAGATGGGGTCTTGCTATGTTGCCCAGGTTGGTCTCACACTCCTGAGCTCAAGCAATCCTCCCACCTCAGCCTTCCAAGTAACTGGGATCACAGGTGTGTGCTACCATGCACAACATCACCTTAATTTTATTAAGTATTTGAACAACAAAAAAAATTCCACTTATGGCAACGGTTGCAAATATGCGACACAGCATTGGATAATGACAGAAAAGCCACACAGGAGAGAAACAGTGCATAATGTTAAGACCTTCTTTACAAAACACTAGGTATAAATTATAACATACTTAATTTTATAAATCTAAGAATGTATTTTAAAATGTGACAATATATATTAATAAACCTAAGAAAAACCATATTGTCTCTCCATATATACTGCAGAGGTATTTGACAAAATTCAACTCCTATTCTTGATGAGAAAAAACGTCCAGAATAAAATAGGAAGAGCTGGGTGCAGTGGCTCACACCTGTAATCGTAGCAACTCAGGAGGCTGAGGTGGGAGGATCACTTGAACCCAGGAGTTCAAGGCTGCAGTGGGCTATAATCATGCCACTGCTCTCCAGCCTGGATGACACAGTGAGAACCCTGACTCTAAAAAATAAAAAAATAGCAACTGATGTGTATTTCTTTAATGTGATAGGGGTGTGTGTGTCAGCCCAAAAGTCAGCAAATATTTTATGGGGAAACATGAGCCTTTCTCACTAATGTCAGGAGTAAGACAGGGATGCACATACCACCACTGATATTTACAATGTAATAGAAGAGACAAGAGAAAGGTAGATGTAAACAAATTAGGAAAGATGAGTTTAACTCTTACTGTTTGAATATAACTGCATATTGGGAAAATCAAGAGACTCAACTAAAAAACTACTACAAACAAGAAGATAATTCAGTAAGGTAGCAGTGTCTAAAATTAATAATTTATTATTAATATAATAAATTGTATTAACTATAGCTTTCATACATAAAAACTAATCAGTAAGTGTTATAAAGAGGGTCTTTCATTATGAATACAAAAATAAAGATTAAAAAACTGGGAATAAGGCCGGGAATGGTGGCTCATGCCTATAATCCCAGCACTTTAGGAGGCAGAGGTGGGCAGATTACTTGAGTTTAGGAGTTAGAGACCAGCCTGAGCAACAAGGGGAAATCCCATCTCTACCAAAAATACAAAAATTAGTTGGGTGTGGTGTCTTGTACCTGTAGTCCCAGCTACTAGGGAGGCTGAGGCAGGAGAATCACGTGAGCCTGGGAAGCAGAGGCTGCAGTGAGCTGAGATTGTGCCACTGCACTCCAGCCTGGGCAACAAAGGGAGACCCTGTCAAACAAAACAAAACAAAACAAAAAACCCAAAACAAAGAAAAAAACCTAGGAATAAGGCCAGGTGAGGTGGCTCACACCTGTAATCCCAGCACTTTGGGAGGGTGAGGGGGTGGATCACCTGAGGTCAAGAGTTCGAGAACAGCCTGACCAACATGGTGAAACTCTGTTTCTGCTAAAAATACAAAAATTAGCCGGGCATGGTGAAGTACTCCTGTAGTACCAGCTACTTGGGAGGCTGAGGTGGGAGGATCACTTGAACCAGGGAGGCAGAGGTTGCAGTGAGCTGAGATCACGCCACTGTACTCTAACCTGGGCAACAGAGCCAGACTCCATCTCAAAGAAAACCAAAAAAAAAACAAAAACAAAAAGAAACAAAAACCAAAACCTGGGAATAAGCTTAGAAATGTGCAAAACTGAATGAAGAAAATGTTAAAATACTACTGCAGGAACAAAGATAACTTGAATGAATATAAAGATATATCATGTTCAAAGATAGTAAGATCCAACCTCATAAGTTACTCCAATAAAACTAACAATACCTTTTCCATCTGACACTGGGCAAACTGAAGTTCATATGGGAAAAATAAACAAAGAAGAGCAGCCAGGAAAATCTTGAAAAAGAAGAGCAATGAATGTGTGTGTGTTGGGGGAGGGGTGGAGAGGGACAGCAAATTTTGTCTAAGCCTTACCAGATACTATAACATGCTGTAAAATCTCAGAAATTTTAAAAATATGTACTTTTTAGATAGAGAGACAGACTAGGGAACAAAATAGAAAGTCCAGAAAGCAACCAAACTATATATAGGGATTTGCTATATTTTAGGAAGAAGTTGAACTTTTCAGTAAATGGTGCTGGTACAACTAAAGAGCTATCTGGAAAAAAATAAAGTCTGAGCTTCATTTCATACTATTTACCAGGATAAACTCTAAATGGCAAAAACAGCAAAACAACCATAAAACCACAGGCAATGTTAGGAGACAAAGGACAATGAGGAAAACAATTCATATTTCCTATCACAAACTGCGAATCTCCCTGAGGTAGGCTAACAATGCTCAATGTTTCTGCAAAGATGTCTATATCCTAATCCCTGGAAGCTGTGAATGTTACCTTACATGGCAAAAGGGACTATGCAGATATAATTAAATTCAGGATTTTGAAATGAGGGGATTACTCTGGTTTAACTGGATGGGCTCAATGTAATCACAGTAGTCCTTATAACAGGGAGGCAAAGTCAGAGTCATAAAAGGTAATTTAATGACAGGAGAGAGAAATTTGAAGATGAGAGATGGGGCCATGAGCCAAGGAATGAACATGGAAATTAGAGAAGGCAAGGAAATGGATTTTCCAATAGAACTCCAGGAAGAATACAAGTCTGTCAACATCTTGATTTAGTGACTTCTGATCAATTAAAAAAAAATTCTCAGCTTCCCTCTTAGAGATGATAAGGCTGTGACCAAATAGGCCTCTCAAATATGGCTGGTGGAAGTGGAAACTAGCTGGAAATTCCACAATCTCTATCAAAATTATAAGTGAATTTGCCCCGTGACTCAGGAATCCCATGTCCAGGAATTAATCCTACAGATAAACCTACATACATGCGAAATGAAATGTGTACAAAGTGTGAAAGTTGATCACAGAAATTGGGTCAATCTTGTCACACCTGACTAAAACAGAGTTGAGAAGTCACAGGAGGAAAAAGGACTTAGAACATGTAACATTGCTCCAAAACTGTAAGTCTCTGCAAGCCTGGCTGCTCAAGCTGCCTGCTATAATCTGAAATCAGTTTTATCTAATAGTTGCTGAAATAACTTGCTGCAACTCTAAGACTAATTTTATCCACCACTATCATTCACTAATCAAAATCTGCCAGCCCCCAGAACCTTACTAGTGCTGATGAACTTTCTCAAAGAGCAATATGTAACATTTCTCCTTTTTATAAAACCTCCAACCTTCTCTGTGTTCTTCAGACATACTAAAGACCAGTTGGTCTGTGTGTACACCCTGAATTGCAATTCTTTCCTCTCAAGTAAACTGTTAAATTTAGATATTTGGCTCTCTATATATTTTATTTGACTTTGACAAAGGTTACAGTCTGTTGTTCACCCAGCTGCCAGGGTGACCTTTAAAAACATAAACCAGAACTACAATGGCCTCCAGCTGTTTCAAACACTCTAGGCATCACCTCCTTAAGGCCTCTGCACTTGCTGTTCTGCAGATACACTCTAGACGTTTGCATGGCTAGATTTCTCATTACTTTTGCGTCTCTACTCAAACTTCAACTCATCTTTAATAGTCTACCTCCCTCCCCCATTATTTCCTATATCCTTACCTTGTGTTAAACCTTTCTTCCTTGATATTACTGGACCACTCATATACTTATTTGTTAAATGATTTATTGTCTGTCTCCTTTACTAGACTATAAGTTCCATGAAAGCAAGGACTTGGTTTGGCCTCTGCTGCACAATCAGCATCTAATGTAGTATCTTAGGTGGGCAATAAATATTTGTTGAATTTTTTGTCTTTCTTTTGGTATCTCTCTCCCTCTTTTGTACCTTCCTCTATCTTTCCTAACTTGGTCAGAATAAAGAATTGAAATAATTCTCCATTAGGCTGGGTGCAGTGGCTCACGCCTATAATCCCAGCATTTTGAGAGGCCAATGTGGCCAGATCACCTGAGGTCAGGAGTTTGAGATCAGCCTGGCCAACATGGTGAAACCCTGTCTCTACTAAAAATGCAAACATTAGCTGGGCGTGGTGGCGGGTGCCTGTAATCCCAGCTATTCAGGAGGCTGAGGCAGGAGAATCACTTGAACCCAGGAGGCAGAGGTTGCAGTGAGCCGACATCATGCCATTGCACTCCAGCCTGGATGACAAGAGCGAAACTCTGTCTCAAAAAAAAAAAAAAATTAAAAAAAAAATTCTCCTTTAATGCCTCTCTACTGCTCATAGAATCAAGATAAACTCTATAGCATAGCATTCAAGGCATTCCCTTTTATAGTACCAAGCAATACTTCTAGTCCCATCTCCTACACAAAATATCCCCTTTGAGGCCTGCATTTAACACACAGGGGAAGTTGCTCTTTCTTGAATAAAATACGTATTTTCACACTTGCGTGAATTTATTTTATTTATTTATTTTTGTGATGGAGTCTTGCTCTGTCACTCAGGCTGGAGTGCAGTGGCACAATCTCGGCTCACTGCAACCTCTGCCTCCCAGATTCAAACAATTCTCCTGCCTCAGCCTCCCGAGTAGCTGGGACTACAGGTGCGCACCACTACATCTGGCTAATTTTTGTATTTTTAGTAGAGACGATTTTCCCTATGTTGGCCAGGGTGGTCTCAAACTTTTGACCTCAGGTGATCCACCTGCCTCGGCCTCACAAAGTGCTGGGATTATAGGCATGAGCCACTGCGCCCGGCCTACTTGTGTGAACTTTAAATCTAATCCAAATATCACTTCTTTGAGGAGCACTCTCAAATACTACCACAAATATTTTCCTCTTTAGACTAACATTATCTTATTTATATTATGACACAGCAGTTAATTCTCTCTGAACTGTATGATTTCTTATATATTTGTTTCCTTGAAGGTTAGACTTGGTACTAGTCACTTTTATATTTTTAATCACTTAGGCCATATTCAAGTTTCAAGTATTTGCTAAATGAATAGTACCTGTTTATCTGTTGCATTATTAAGTAGATGTGTGTGTGTGTGTTTTAAATTTTAAAAGCTAATGGGTAGATATGGCCATATAATGACATGCTATTCAGCAATAAAAAGGAATTACTGACACATGTTATGCCATGGATGAACTTCGAAAACATTATGCTAAGTGGAAGAAGCCAGACACCAGAGACCACATATTTTGTATAATTCCATTGATGTGAAATGTAGATGAGTGATTGCCTGGGGCTGGGGGTGGGAACTGTAAATGGGCATGAGGGACCTTATAGGGGTGTGTGTGAAAATGTTCTAAAAATGATTTATGGTAATGACTGTATCACTTGATAAAAGTTACTAAAAATCATTGAATCGTAGGCTTGAAATGGGTGAATTTTATGACATAAAATATACCTAATAAAGCTGTTAAGAAAGAAAAAAGCTAATGAGCATAATATTTTACATTTCTTGGTCTCAAATGTTTAAATTAATATTTTAAAAAATGTATGACCCTCAATCAACTGTGGTTTGCATATCATCCTCATTTATTCATGCAAAAAAACCCACTTATTAAGGTTCTATTATGGTTCAGGCTTTCTGCAAAGCAATATAGATATGAAGATTAATAAATAGCCTGTCCTCAAGAAGCTCACAGTCCAGGGATAGAATGTATATATATCAATATATAGATATAACTACACAGATACAGATATCTATATATAGAATGTATAGATAATTCTATTTCAGAATAATTGCAAGATCTCTAAAATCGAAGATTCAGTTTTGTTTATTACATATTTCTTACTGTGATTAAGACTTTTTATTATTCATCATTTCTACATTTTAAATTATTCAAGTAATACATGATCACTGAAAAAAAATTAGAAAATTCAGAAAACCAAGAAATAATTAATTTATAGTCCCCTGAAATCTACTACCATAAGTTAATTGGACCACAAATTAACTGTTCCTAAGTTAATCAGAAATTTTATTCCCTAAACATTATTACCTTTTATGAATTTGGTTACTAATGAAACAAAATCCCTCCATTCATTTCCATCAGCTTGCCGTGTATATACTAAGAGAGCATGCTCTATTATAAAGAAAAAGTTAATATAAATTGTAAAATGCCAAGAAACTAGTATGATAACCACATCCAAATCAGTACCTTCGGATACCAGATATACAGAATTGTGAAATGAATGCATGTAGTCAGAGTAAATGAGATTTAGATATACCTATATCAGGACGGGCGCGGTGGCTCACGCCTGTAATCCCAACACTTCTGGAGGCCGAGGCGGGTGGATCACGAGGTCAGGAGATCGAGACCATCCTGGCTAACACGGTGAAAAACCGTCTCTACCAAAAATGCAAAAAATTAGCTGGGAGTGGTGGTGGGCACCTGTAATCCCAGCCACTTGGGAGGCTGAGGCAGGAGAATGGTGTGAACCCAGGAGACGGAGCTTGTAGTGAGCCGAGATCGCACCACGGCACTCCAGCCTGGGCGACAGAGCGAGACTCCGTCTTGGAAAAAAAAAAAAAAAAAAAAAAAAAAAAAAAAAGATATACCTATATCATCAACTTACATATGTGCAGTTTTTACTAAGGTTTATTATACAGAAAAGGAGGATACATTCAGTGAATATTTACTTTTGATGGGATTTCCTTTTTTTTCTGAAAGGTGATAGATGTCAAGATACTTGTTGAATGACTATCAGAGAGAAGTATGTTAATTTTTTTTAAATGTAGGTCTCACTGTCACATGACCTTTTTGCTGAAGTAAGGCTGGTTCAAATAACATGGGAAAAAAACTGAAACTTGGAAGATGATGCTTGCTTGAGATGGTGGTACTGGTGGTTTTGCTCAGACATATGCTGCTCTGCTACTTTATTGCTGCGAGAGATACTTTGAGTTGCTTTTCTAATGGTGGTGAGACATTTTTACACTCACATGAGACCAAACTGCACTTATAACAGTGGCTGCTCAGGATTAAAGGTCTGGTCCATGGTCACAGAACAAAGGCGAACTAATTGGCCTGGGAAGGTGTCAAAGCCCCAGCAAGAATCTGTCAAGCCAAACTGCTACCTTTCACATAATCAGAAAAGAAGAGTTGGAAACAAAGAAGCTAGCTGCCTGTGAAGTTAAAAGTACTTTCTTAAAAAGTATGCAAATGTTGCCTGTTTTCATGCTTAGGACTTCAGATTCATATTCTGGGCCACTATCTTTATAAATACAACCTAAATTTGGGTTGGATGAGATACCAGATCTCTCTAACGACCCATTTCGTCATGTTAAATGTTTGCTTTGAATTAGCCTTTTCAATTATTTTGAGAAACTGGACAGCCAAAAGTTTACATAACTTATTATTTTTTTTTAAAAAGGTCAAGTATAGAAAAATGTCAATAAATCTCCACATTTGGGAATCAGAAAAAAGCAAGGAAAAGCATGTAATCTAATATCTCCTGGGAGCTAACTATGTGATGACACTTTTATGTTCTTTATTATAATAGCCCTCAGAAATATTAATTATCATTATTCCCATTTAATAGGTAAGGAGGGCCGGGCATGGTAGCTCACACTTGTAATCCCAGCAATTTGGGAGGCCGAGGTGGGTGGATCACTTGATGTCAGGAGCTCGAGACTATCCTGGCCAAAATGGTGAAACCCCATCTCTACTAAAAATACAAAAAATTAGCTGGGCGTGGTGGCAGCGCCTGTAATCCCAGCTACTCAGGAGGCTGAGGCAGGAGAATCACTTGAATTTGGGAGGCAGAGGTTGCAGTGAACCAAGATGGTGCCACTGCACTGCAGCCTGGGTGACAGAGCAAAACTGTCTCAAAAAAAAAAAAAGGGGAGATTGCTTCTTGGCCTTTTGGCTAACATCAAGTGTAAAAAAAAAAAAAGATTTCAAGAATGTATTTTGACCAAGATTAGACCGTAGTACGTGGCAGAGATGAGTCTCAGAAGTATAGCAATTGGATTCCATTTTCTTAGCACATAACAGAATATATGCAATACTATATATCTTATGGTTTAAAAGCAGGTTGTAGACTGGGTGTGGTGGCTCATACCTGTAATCTAAGCACATTGGGAGGCCAACGTGTGAGGACAGCTTAAACCTAAAATGTCAAGACCAGCTTGGGCAACAAAGTGATACCCTGTCTCTACAAAAAAAAAATTTTTTTTTTTGAGATGGAGTATCACCCTGTCAACCCAGGCTGGAGTGCAATGGCACAATCTCGGCTAACTGCAACCTCTGCCTCCTGGGTTCAAGTGATTCTCCTGCCTCAGCCTCCTGAGTAGCTGGGATTACAGGTGTGCGTCACCACACCCAGCTAATTTTTTGTACCTTCAACAGAGGCCACGATGGTCTCGAACTCCTGACCTCATGATCCGCTCGCCTCGGCCTCCCAAAGTGCTAGGATTATAGGTTTGAACCACCACGCTCTACATTTTTTAAAAAATTGGCCAGGCATGGTGGCTCACGCCTGTAATGGCCAGGCATGGTGGCTCACGCCTGTAATCCTGGCACTTTGGGAGGCCGAGGTGGGCAGATCACCTGAGCTCAGGAGTTTGAGACCAGCCTGGGCAACATGGTGAAACTCTGTCTCTACCAAAAATACAAAAAACAAGCCAGTTGTGGTGGCATGAGCCTGTGGTCCCAGCTCCTCGGGAGGCTGAGGTGGGAAGACTGCTTGAGCCTGGGAGGTGGAGGTTGCAGTGAGCTGAGATCATGCCACCACACTCCAGGATGGGTGACGGAGTAAAACTCTATGTTAAAAAAAAAAAAAAAATTAATTGGGCGTGGTGGTACATGCTTGTGGTTCCAGCCACACATGGGAGGCTGAGGTGCAGAGATTGCTTGAGTCCAGGAGGTCAAGGCTGCAGTGAGACATGTTCAGACCACTGCACTCTAGCTTGGGCAGCAGAGTAAAACCCTGTCTCAGGGAAAAAAAAAAAAAAAAAAAAAAAGTAGATTGTATTTAAGAGTGAATGACATCTATGTACCCACCCCCGCCCCCCGCCCACCAAAAGCATTTAAACTTGTAAATCAAGCCCTTTAATATTATCCACTGAAGAAATCCCAGAGTCTAGAGCAGGGGTCCCCAACCTCCAGGCCATGGACTGGTACTAATTCTGTGGCCTCTTAGGAACTGGGCTACACAGCAAGAGGTGAGCGGTGGGTGAGCGAGCATTACTGCCTGAGCTCCACCTCCTGTCAGATCAGCAGGGGCATTAGATTCTCACAGGAGTGTGAACCCCGTTGTGAAGTGTGCATGCCAGGGATCTAGGTTGCCTGCTCCATAATGCCTGATGATCTAAAGTGGAACAGTTTCATCCCGAAACCATCCCCATGCATTGAGTGCTGTACTCTAGGTATGCAAGGATGAGGTAAAGTGGGGATCGAGAAGCAAGAACAGTATGAGCTGCTCAAAAAGTGAAACAAGATCACTCCTTATTGTGGACAGGACAGTTGCTCATCCAGGATCCATTTCTCTCTCCTCTCCCTGCTTACTAATAAAACGGTAATTTTCTTCAGGTATTCACTGCTCCTGCTAATGATTAATTTAGGAAAGGATATATTATCCAACTCTAGCCTAAGAGATATGAAGGAAATCCACCACTGAGCTCCTAGGAAAGACCCACGTAGAAGTGGGAGTTGTTTCCTCTAGATGTTGCCCTGTCTTGACAGGACATACCGAGGGCTACTGTAGCCAAACTGCTACCAGGCTGATGATAAAGACAACAGTAAGGAAGGCAGAGCACGGACCGAGAGGGCTTCGATAGCGCTGAGTTGTCATGTTAAACTATCCCCGATGTCTGACTACCTCTGCATATTCAGTTAGAGTAAAATATATATAGAGAGAGTAAAATATATACCTTCACTTATATTCACGTCTATTTAATTGGGGTTTCCATTTTTTTTGCTGCTGAAAGCATTCCAATGAATTTACTCCCTAAGATAAAAAATGGTTACACTATACGAAGTCTAGATATGCCAACATTAACAACTGCTAGAACATGTAAGTATTTCCTTGGGATGGTGTATTAGTTATCTATTGCTGCAAAACAAACTAGCATCTTAAAACAACTGACATTTATTATTTCACAGTTTCTGAGGGTCAGGAATCCAGGAATGGCTCAGCCGGCTGGTTCTGGCTCAAGGTTTCTCATGAGGTTGCAGTCATGCTGTTGGCCAGGGCTACAGTCATATGAAGGGGCTGAAGAATCTGCTCCAAGCTCAATCAAATGGTTGTCGGCAGCAGGCTTTAGTTCTTGCCACACAGGCCACTCACGTGCCATGGCAGCTGGCTTCCCTAGAGCAAGTGATCCAGGAGAGTAAGAACACACCCAAGAAGGAAGAAGGAAGCTTCACTATACATATATATAATTTTTTTTTTTTTTTTGGGACAGAGTGTCGCTCTGTTGCCCAGGCTGGAGTGCAGTGGTGCGATCTTGGGCTCACTGCAACCTCCACCTCCCGGGTTCAAGTGATTCTCCTGCCTCAGCCTCCTGAACAGCTGGGATTACAGGCGTGTGCCACCATGCCCAGTTAATTTTTGTAGCACTGTGTTGGTCAGGCTGGTCTTGAACTCCTGACCTTGTGATCTGCCCGCCTTGGCCTCCCAAAGTGCTGAGATTACAAGCGTGAACCACTGTGCCTGGCCTTCTTCACTATCTTTTATAACCTAATCTTGGAAGTAACATACCATTGCTTCCACTCTATATTATTGGTCACACAGATCAACTCTAGCACAATGTAGGAAGGGTTTGCACAAGGCACACAAGGAGGTGGGGTTAATTCGGGGTGATCTTGGTGGCTGGCTACCGCAGATGAAGCCTGTGATTAGAATTATTGGGGTCAACAGATCTGAATATATAAAAATCTCTTAAAACATTCTTTCAAATTGTTTGCTAGAAAAATTCTTTTGATCTGCATACTAACCAACCAAGTTTGAGACTATCTGGCCATTAAGTAGAATTATTGTTTTACTTTTCGGATAAAAAGTGACACTTCATTTAAACTTGGGAAGACATTTCATTTATTAGCCATTTGTTCTTCCTCAATTTATTCATTTATTAAAGATTCACTGAGTATAAAAAAAAAGATTGACTGAATATCTTCTATGTGCAAGGTAAGTACTCATGCCAGTGAGCAAAACTATGAGAGTTCTTGCTCTCATAGTTATTACAGTCTAATGGGGAAGCCAAACAATTGGATAACCACACAAAGAAATATAATTATAACCGGGCACGGTGGCTCACGCCTGTAATCCCAGCACTTTGGGAGGCTGAGGTGGGCGGATCATGAGGTCAAGAGATTGAGACCATCCTGGCTAACATGGTGAAACCTCATCTCTACCAAAAATACAAAAAAATAAGCTGGGCGTGGTGGCAGGCGCCTGTAGTCCCAGCTACTCGGGAGGCTGAGGCAGAATGGTGTGAACCCAGGAGGCGGAGCTTGCAGTGAGCCGAGATTGCGCCACTGCACTCCAGCCTGGGTGAAAAAGCGAGACTCCATCTCAAAAAAAAAAAAAAAAAAAAAAGAAAGAAATATAAACTGAGATACTTCTGATGCGGGAAAATGAACATACTTCTATGACCACATGGAATAAAAGAACTTGGCTGAGACTAGGGTTTCTGGAGATGGCTTCCCTGAGGGCATGACACTTGAGCTGACATAGGAAAGATAAATAAGGGGTAAATAGTGAAGGAGATGGAGAAGTGTGTTCCAGGCTGCAAGGATGGCCCACACAGAGAAGGATGTCTGTGGATCAGCTATTAGGGCTGATACGCAGACAGTGACAGTGAGAATGGTAGAAGGTGAGGCTGGAGGGACAGACTGAGGTCAGACTATGTAAGCGTCTTTTGGATCACTTTCAGGATTTTGGACTTTTTTTTTTTTTTTTTTTGAGATGGGGTCTCGTTCTGTCGCCCAGGCTGGAATGCAGTGGTGCGATCTCGGCTCACTGCAAACTCTGCCTCTGGGGTTCAAGCGATTCTCCTGCCTCAGCCTCCTGAGTAGCTGGGATTACAGGTGTGTGCCACCACGCCCAGCTAATTTCTTGTGTATTTTTAGTAGAGATGTGGTTTCACCATGTTGGTCAGGCTGGTCTTGAACTCCTGATCTCATGATCTGCCTGCTTCAGCCTTCCAAAGTGCTAGGATTACAGGCTGGAGCCACTGCGCCCGGCCCAGCTGAGCCCAGCCTTTTTTTTAATTACCTTTTTTTTTTTTTTTTTTTGAGACAGAGTCTCGCTCTGTTGCCCAGGGGCACAATCTCGGCTCACTGCAATCTCTGCCTCCTGGGTTCAAGCGAATCTCCTGCCTCAGCCTCTCAAGTAACTTGGATTACAGGTGCCCGCCACCACATCTGGCTAATGTTTTAAATATTTTTGGTAGAGACATGGTTTTACCATGTTGGCCAGGCTGGTCTCGAACTCCTGACCTCAAGTGATCTGCCCGCCCTGGCCTCCCAAAGTGCTGGGATTACAGGTGTAAGCCACTGCACCTTTTTTTTTTTTTTGAGACAGAGTCTCACTCTGTCACCCAGGCTGGAGTGCAGTGGCACGATCTTGGCTCACTGCAAACTCCGCCTCCCAGGTTCAAGCAATTCTCGTGCCTCAGCCTCCTGAGTAGCTGGGATTACAGTTGTGTGCCACCACACTTGGCTAATTTTTATACTTTTAGTAAAGGCGGGTTTCACCATGTTGGCCAGGCTGGTCTTGAACCCTTGACCAAGTAATCTGCCTGCCTTGGCCTCCCAAAGTGCTGGGATTACAGGCTTGAGCCACTGCGTTGGGCCCAGAGTCTACTTTTAAAGACAGTGCTCCAAAGAGAAATTTCTTCTCTGCTCCCTCCCAGTTATGCTTCTGGCGAAGGTGGTGATATGGAAGAGTAAGGCAGGCACCAGGTGAACCTGGTAAGGAGCAGAAGTATTAAGGATGACTCACAAGTTTTTGATTTGAAAATCTGAATGAATGGTGATGTTTTTTGTTTTTTTTTTTTTTTGAGACGGAGTCTCGCTCTGTCACCCAGGCTGGAGTGCAGTGGCACAATCTGGGCTCACTGCAAGCTCCGCCTCCTGGGTTCACGCCATTCTCCTGCCTCAGCCTCCCGAGTAGCTGGGACTACAGGCGCCCGCCACTACGCCCAGCTTATTTTTTTGTATTTTTTGTAGAGATGGGGTTTCACCGTGTCAGCCAGGATGGTCTCGATCTCCTGACCTCGTGATCCGCCCACCTTGGCCTCCCAAAGTGCTGGGATTACAGGCGTGAGCCACCGCCCCAGACAAATGGTGATGTTTTTATGAAGATAGAGAACAATGGGATGGCTTCAAAGGGAAAGATCATATATGTGGTCTTAGATGTCCTGAGTCTGAGATGCCTGTGAGAACTCCAAGTGGAGGTGTTGAGAAAACAGTTAAATATTTAGCTCCAGAGCCCAGCAGTGACCCAGGATGGAGATAAAAATTGGGACTCACCAGCCTATAGACAGATGGTAATTGAAGGCTTGGGTTTCATTTTCTGAATGGCTTACTCTTGTCCTTTGATCAGAATGGTATTCTATTAAACACTTGACATGCCTAATAGTGATGTTTCATCTCTCAGGCAAATAAACTGCCTTTTAAGATATTTTGCTGTGATACTTGTAAGTAACCTAGAGTGCCTCCAAATGGTGTACAAATTCAATTTAGACATTTAACAAATAAAAACATTCACCAACTAGATCCACTCTAAATTTGAGGGTCTACTTAATCAAAAGGGCCACTATACATACTAAGGTTTCTTAGTCACCAACAGTTTCTCTGCCTTCTCAATATGTATATCAACCTTCACTTTACCACTTTGCATATTTAACCTAATACTCCTATATTTGATTTCTAACATGTATACTTCAGAAAACATTTGCTACTTTTATTTTTTTAATTAAAAAAATTTGCTAGGCCAGGCGCAGTGGCTCACAGCTGTAATCCCAGCACTTCGGGAGGCCGAGGTGGGCGGATCACCTGAGGCCAGGAGTTCAAGACCAGCCTGGCCAACATGGTGAAACCCCGTCTTTACTAAAAATACAAAAAATTAGCTGGGCGTGGTGGCAAGCGCCTATAATCCCAGCTACTTGGGAGGCTGAGGCAAGAGAATCTCTTGAACCCAGGAGGCAGAGGCTGCAGTGAGCCGAGATCGTGCCACTGCACTCCAGCCTGGGCAAAAAGAGTGAAACTCCGTCTCAAAAAAAAAAATTGCTTCCCATCAGGGAATCAATCCCTGGTCTCCCACAAGACAGGCAGGGATACTCACCACTATACAAACGAGGATATTTGCTACTTTTAAATCTCCTTTAAATAAAAACATTTTGTGGATTAAAATATATATATATATAGTACTATTTATGTATTTATTTATTTTGAGACAGAGTCTTGCTCTGTCACCCAGGCTGGCGTGCAATGGCACAATCTTGGCTCACTGCAACCTCCGCCTCCTGGGATCAAGTGATCCTCCTGCCTCAGCCTCCAAAGTAGCTGGGACTACAGGTGTGCAGCCATCATGCCTGGCTAATTTTTGTATTTTTGGTAGAGATGGGGTTTTGCCATGCTGCCCAGGCTGGTCTTGAACTCCCAGCCTCAGGTGATCCGCCCACCTCGGCCTCCCAAAGTGCTGGGATTACAGGCGTGAGCCACTGCACCCAGCCTATAGTACTATTTCTTCTTCTTCTTCTTTTTTTTTTTTTTTTTGAGATGGGAGTCTTGCTCTTTTGCCCAGGCTGGAGTGCAATGGCATGATCTCGGCTCACTGCAACCTCCGCCTTCTGGGTTCAAGTGATTCTCCTGCCTTAGCCTCCCGACTAGCTGGGATTACAGGCATCTGCCACCACACCTGGCAAATTTTTGTATTTTTAGTAGAGATGGGGTTTCTTCATGTTAGCCAGGCTGGTCTCGAACTCCTGACCTCAGGTGATCTGCCTGCCTTGGCCTCCCAAAGTGCTGGGATTATAGGCATAAGCCACCGTGCCCCAGCCAGTACTATTCCTTTTTTCTTTGTTTTTGTTTTTGTTTTTTTTTGAGACAGAGTCTCACTCTGTCACCCAGGCTGGAGTGCAATGACACGATCTTGGCTCACTACAACCTTTGCCTCCCAGGTTTAAGTGATTCTCCTGCCTCAGCCTCCTGAATAGCTGGGATTACAGGCATGCACCACCATGCCCAGCTAATTTTTGTATTTTTAATAGAGACAGCATTTCACCCTGCTGGCCAGGCTGGTGTCGAACTCCTGACCTCGTGATCCGCCCACCTTGGCCTCTCAAAGTGCTGGGATTACAGGCATGAGCCACTGGGCCCGGCCACCAGTACTATTTCTTAAGTGTGGCTGTGGGTGCCTTTTTATTTTTATCCTTCACACTGTAGATATCTACCATACACACTTACATGTTTGATGCATTTCATAACTAAAACAACCATTTTAAACTACTCTCAAGGCCGGGCATGGTGGCTCATGCCTGTAATCTCAGCACTATGGGAGGCTGAGGTGGGTGGATCACTTAAGGTCAGGAGTTCAAGACCAGCCTGGCCAACATGGTGAAACCTCATCTCTACCGAAAATACAAAAATTACCCGGGTGTGGTGGTGCATGCCTGTAATCCCAGCTACTCGGGAGGCTGAGGCACGAGAATTGCTTGAGCCTGGGAGGCAGAGGTTGCAGTGAGCAGAGATCACACCACTGCACTCCAGCCTGGGCGACAGAGGGAGACTCTGTCTCAAAATAAATAAATAAATAAATAAATAAACAAAAGAAACAAACTCCTCTCAATAGTCTTTAAATCTGAATAAATTCAATATTTTTATTTGCATCAAACGATTTATGACTGTGGTTACTTTATAAAAAAGGATGCCAGTAAAAATAAGGTATTTATTATCACCACCAGCATCTTCAAAGTCTTTATTTGTGAGTGATAGAAGCTTGAACAGATGCCCAGCAATCAATAAAACATGACATGACATGTTTTATTGGCTCATTAATACATGCCTTGGGTACAATGTGAGGGACAGGTTGTGAGTAAATTGACCAATGAAATACACCTCAGAATATCTTAACGCTTTTATACAGCACTCATTGTTTTACTTTTAAATCTCTTAGAATATACATTTTTTAAAAAAACAGCTTTTACATGTATATATACTTGAGACATTTTTAACTCCAAGGGAAAAAAAAAATACATTTTTCCTATTTCTGCTTTTTTTTTTTTTTTTTTGAGACGTTGTCTTCCTCTGTCACCCAGGCTGGAGTGCAATGGCACGATCTCGGCTCACTGCAACCTCCACCTTCCGGGTTCAAGCAATTCTTCCGCCTCGGCCTCCAGAGTAGTTGGGATTACAGGCGTGCACCACCATGCCCAGCTAATTTTTGTATTTGTAGTAAAGACGGGGTTTCACCATAAGCCAGGCTGGTCTCAAACTCCTGACCTCATGATCCGTCCGCCTCGGCCTCCCAAAGTGCTGGGATTACAGGTGTGAGCGACTGCGCCCGGCCTCACTTTTCCTATTTCTAATCTACTAAATAAAACTTTCAATATAAACCCCCTTCTACTTTGGTAGGGTCTATTAGCTTCTTTGAACTGAAACTCACTGATTGCCTCTTTCTAGTCGACCTCCCCTGCCCACCTTCATCCATTTTTATGGCAACAGTCTCAAAGCCCCGATCTTCCCTTGTTATGACTCTGTGCTTCTGTATGCCTACATGTACAATAATGTCTACATATGAACACTGTAGTCCTCTCTGGCTGCTGGAGGATCTACTATCATCAAGAACTCTATGGTAACTATCTGGTCCAGGAAGTTCATGGCCAACTGACTAACTACTTCAATGGAAATACAACAAATGGTCATTGATGTCCTTTATCCTTGGAGGGCAACAGTACCTAAGGCAGAAATTTGGGGAAAATTCACCAAAATGTACAAAATCTCACTGGATGTTATATTTATATTTGGATTCAGAGCTCACATTGGTGGTGGCAAGAAAACTGGCTTTTGCATGATTTATGACTCGCTGGATTATGCAAAGAAATGTGAACCCAGATATGGACTTGAAAGATATAGCCTGTGTGAGAAGAAGAAGACCTCAAGAAACAAAAAAGCTGAGCAAGAACAGAATGAAGTTGGCCAGGGAGATTGCAAAGGTCAAAGTTGGTGCTGGCAAAAACAAGGAGTAAAGATTTTGCAATGACTTTGTGGTGATCCTGCAAATTCAATCAGCACAAACTACAAAACTGAAGAAAAAAAAAAAAAAGCCACTGTAGGTGCTTCATGAACAGCCCTGACATGGCTTTCCTGAAACTCCAAGTTACCAAACCTTTGCCCTCTCCAGCCTAGGGAGGATTGACATTCCAGTTACTAAATGGTTCCTAGCCCTGGAGGGTAGGACTTAGGCCCTCAGGCTAGAAGCCTCCAGTTAAACTCTTCAAACCAGCTCCCTAATCTCACGCTTGGCCTAGACCACCAGTTCCCCACAAATCTCTTAATCCATCTGACTCCAGTTTACTATTGATAAAGGTACCCCCAAACTCAGGGGCTTCAAACAACTCATTTATTATTGCTCAGTGTCTTTGGATCAGCTGAGATTCAGCTAGACTGGTAGCTCCGCCTCTCACTGCACATCTCTAGGTTGGCTGGAGAGGCTCTGCTCCAAGGGTCTCTCACTCTTCCCGGACCAGCAGACTAGCCAGGGCATGTTTTTCTCATAGTGACGGACACAGGCCCAAGAGAGCCTCTTACTGGTCAAAGTAAGTGAGCCCAGAGTTAAAGGACAGGTAAGTACACCCTGCCCATAGTGGGAGGACATTACAGTGACATGGCAAAGGGCATGAATGTGTACATAAGTTATCTACTGCTGCAAAAAAAATGACCCCAGATTTAGTGGTTTAAAGCAAGAGTAAACATTTATTTTCTCACAATTTCTGTAGGTTAAGAATTCAGGAGGCGGGGCACGGTGGCTCATGCCTGTAATCCTAGCACATTGGGAGGCCAAGGCATGAGGATCCCTTGAACCCAGGAGTTTGAGACCAGCCTGGGCAAGATGGTAAGACCCCATCTCTATTTAAATTAAAAAAATTTTTTTAAAGAATTCAGGAATGGCTAAACTGGGCTGTTTTAGCTTGGGGCCTCTCATGACAGACTAGAAATGCTATTTTCTGCAAAGAGACTGAAATGAACCTGTAAAAATACCCTATACTCCTAATTATTATCAATTACTTTTTAAACCATATTTTTGTGCAATGCAATAAGTCTCATGTGAAAATGCTGTTTTGGAGGGGCTTAGCATCAAAATAAAAGACTGTGAAATGCAAAGAACAGGTTAAAAGATGGCAGATGTTGACTCAGTTCCACAAAATACACAGTAAGAGTAATAAAACAGGAGACATCAGTTGTAAATGACTTAATAAATTGAAAGGTAGGATACCTGCTGAACTCCTGGGCCCTTGCCCTATACTTGTTTCCACTGCCAACAATCTCATCTGTTGCTTCACACCTGTTTTTATTTCAACGCTCCTCCAGCTGGTCTCTCTGCTTCTAATTTCTTTGGCTTCCAATTTATCCTATTCACAGCTTCTACATAATCTTTATCAAAGATCTTACTGTATAAGAACCTATGGCTATTTGCTACTGCTTACTATTTTAAATCCAAATTCCTCAATACAAATGTTCAAAATCTATCCACTGACTTATTTCTCCCTTTAAAAATTATCACCTGGCTGGGCGCAGCACTTTGGGGGGCCGAGGTGGATGGATCAACTGAGGTCAGGAGTTAGAGACCAGGCTGACCAACATGGTGAAACCCTATCTCTACTAAAAATACAAAAATTAGCTGGGTGTGATGGTGCACACCTGTAATCCCAGCTATTTAGGAGGCTAAGGCATGAGCATTGCTTGAACCCGGGAGGCGGAGGTTGCAGTGAGCCGAGATGGCGCCATTGCACTCCAGCCTGGGCAACAAGAGTGAAACTCTGTCTCAAAAAAAAAAAAAAAAAATTATCACCCTTCCCTAGTAAAGCCCTAACTCCAGCTCCCATTGTACCTTTGTCTCTATCTCATCTCTCAAGACACAGGTACCTGATTTGTCTAGCACAGTTGCTAGCACGTAATAGGTACTCAACATTTGTTGAATGAGCAGTCCTAGTGTAATAACTAAAACAGAATGATAGATTCCTTTCCTTAGTTAGATTTATTTGAACCTGTGTCCAAAGCACCTTCATGTTTGTATTACATATATTTTCATAACACCTGTCTGCCCCTCTGAAATTGAATTATTGCAGCCTCGAACTCCTGGCTCAAGTGATTCTCCCACCTTGGCCTCCCCAGAAACTCTTCTATTCACCCACCATGCTCCACCTGGGTGGGCCTTCTTTCTATTCCTTGGACAGATTAAGGCAATTCCTTCCTCAGGCCTTTGCTGGAGTTGCTTTCTCTTCCTGGAAAGTTTTTTTCCCCCAACATAGTTAGCTGCTTTTTTGTCATTCAGATCTCAACTTAAATGTTATTTCCTAAAACAGGCCTTCCACGAACATCCAATCTAAAGTAACTCCTTCAATCCTTCACTAACATTTCTCTCTATTTAGTTCTCTCTTATACAGTTATTGCTTCCAGTTATTTCTCTTGTTCATCTATTCATGTGATTTCTTATTTATAGTTGGCCTCTCCACTGAGATGTGAGCTCCATGGGGGCAAAGATGTCTCATTCACTGAGCACTTGTATTTCCAGTACCTGCCACACAGCAGATGCTCAAAAGACACATTAAATGAATAAATAAACAAATCTGACTTCCCAGCTAATGCTCAATGACAATTTCCTGATCCCAACAAACTTCAATAGTTTCTTTCTTTCTTTTTTTTTTTTTTTTGAGACAGGGTCTTGCTTTGTTGCCCAGGCTGGAGTGCAGTGGCGCGACCTCTATTCACTGCAGCATCGACCCCCTGGACTCAGCCTCCCAAGGAGCCACAGGCATGTACCACTATATCTAGCTAATTAAAAAAATTTTTTGTACAGACAGAGTCTCAACATGTTGCCCAGACTGGTCTCAAACTCCTGGGCTCAAGCAATCTTCCTGCCTTGGCCTCCTAAAATGCTGGGATTACAGATGTGAGCCACTACGCTTGGTCCAATAGTTTCTATTGATTCATTTCTACTGTATCTTCTTTTTTTTTTTTTTTTTTTTTTTTTTTTTTTTTTTTTTTTTTTTTTTTTTTTTTTTTTTTGAGACGGAGTCTTTCTCTGTCCCCCAGGCTGGAGTGCAGTGGCGCGATCTCGGCTCACCACAACCTCCACCTCCTGGGTTCACGCCATTCTCCTGCCTCAGCCTCCCGAGTAGCTGGGACCACAGGCGCCCGCCAACACGCCCGGCTAATTTTTTGTATTTTTTAGTAGAGACGGGGTTTCACTGTGTTAGCCAGGATGGTCTCGATCTCCTGACCTCGTGATCCACCCGCCTCGGCCTCCCAAAGTGCTGGGATTACAGGCTTGAGCCACCGCGCCCGGCCCTCTACTGTATCTTCTAAGGACTCAGCTTTAAAATTACATCTTCCAAGAAGCTCCGTCTGAAACATTGTGAATTCTTAATGCTGCACTTTCTCCTACATTTATAGTCTGTTCCTTACAATTTTACATGTGGTCTTATGGGAAAATTGCTCTCCTGTGGTTTCATGTGCATGTATTTCCTATGACCTGTAAGCATCATCAGATCCTTGAGGGTTGGTCTGTGTTCTTTATTGCTTTGTTTTGAATGTTCCAGGAGTACTCAATATGCTACTCTTCACACAGCAGAAATTCAATACAAGATTACTAATATACACTTTACCAAAACTGCCTAATATAGCTCTATGGGTACTATAGGATTCATGATAACAAACAATTTAATTAGAATCCAGTGAGAGGCCAGGAGTGGTGGCTCACACCTGTAATCTCAGTGCTTTGGGAGGCGGAGATGGGAGGATCACCCGAGGCCAGGAATCCAGACCAGCCTGGGCAAGGAAGGGAGACCTTGCCTTTACAAAAATTTTAAAAAATTAGGCAGGTGTGGTGGTGTACAACTGTAGTCCTAGCTTCTTGGGAGACTGAGGTGGGAGGATCCCTTAAGCCCAGGAGTCTGAGGCTGCAGTGAACTATGATTGCATCACTGCACTCTAGCCTGGGTGACAGAGTGAGACCCTGTCTCTAAATTAATAAATATAAATGTAAAAAGAAATAAAGACTCCAAAGAGAAACAATTAATCTAGAATTTCCAGAGCCTAGCATAGTGGCACACGCCTGTAGTCCCAGCTACTTGGGAGGTTGAGGCAAGAGGATTGCTTGAGGCTAGGAGCTCAAAACCAGCCTGGGCAACACAGGGAGATTCTGTCTCTAAAAAACATAAAAATAAAAATAAGTTATCTGTAGCATTAGTAATTAAATAATGAAAAACTCAGAATATATTTTTTCTTTTGGTGTTACTTGGGAAGAAACAGTGTCAAATTCAAAGTCCAATTACAGTAAAGCCTGGTAGATAATCACTCCAACTTCCTTTCCATATTCTCCAATTCTCCATCCTATTTTTATCTTTTTTTTTTTTTTTTTGAGACACAGTCTCGCTTTGTTGCCCAGGCTGGAGTGCAAAGGTGCCATCTTGGCTCACTGCAACCTCTACCTCCTGGGTTCCAGCGATTCTCCTGCCTCAGCCTCCCAGGTAGCTGGGACTATAGGTGCGCGCCACCATGCCTGGCTAATTTTGTATTTTTAGTAGAGACGGCATTTCACCATGTTGGCTGGGCTGGTCTTAAACTCCTGACCTTGGGTGATCCACCCACCTCTGCCTCCCAAAGTGCTGGGATTACAGGTGTAAGCCACCACGCCTGACTCTATTTTTATCTTACTAGTTTTTTTTTTTTTTTTTTTTGTCTACCTAAAAATATTTGCCTATCAGTCTACAAAGATGAATTCCCAAATCATCTTTCTGGAGCTCTTTACTCTTTCATCTGGAGAGTCTGCCAGCATCTCAACATTAACTCGACCTCAACTAAACTTACCTGCTTCTCTCTAAAACCAATCTTTGGCTGGCAACTATATAATCGTGTTTTCTGGTCAATTAGATGCAAAACATCGGTGTCATTTTTGATTTCTTATTCCCATGGCCAATGTACCCAATAGACACACTAAACATGCACTTAGGGTACCAGCGATGCAATAGCACCATAAAATTTATAGGAGGGAAATGTTATATTTGTTATTTTTATAAAAGTCATTATAACATAAATTTTTAAAAGTCCTGAAAATTAGCACTTCCAGCCAAGATGGAGCAAAAGGGATGAGGTTTTCTTTCTTGCTTGAAAGAGCTAAAAACTGAAGAAAATATCTGAAACAAAAGTTATAAGCCATTTGAAATCAGGCAACAAAAGACAGTGACACCCAAGAAATGGGAAATAAATGAGATGAGTTTCATAATTGTTCTAGCTTCTGCCTGGAGAGAATGCCAGGATGCAGAGGAAACTACCTTTGAGTTGAAAAGGTGAACCTGGACGTCTAGAGAAGCCGAAGGGGTTAATCAGGGGCTAGGGTTCATAGGGCAGAGTATGCAAGAAGAGAGAGCTGCAGAGAGAGCTCTGAAGGTAAACACAGATCCTCCCTAAAGTCTTGGGCTGAGTATTGCCAATGCATAGGTACAAAGAAACTATTAAAGTCCGGGGAAAGAATCACCCAGAAGGAACAGCAGAAACAATCCCTAGAGATCACACAGGGCTGGGAATAATTCCTGTTCCACAAGTCAAGAGTAAAAAAATTCAAAATTCATAGGGCATCAGTAAAGAACTCAGAAAGGTCTCGTTTTAATTGTGAAAAAAATTGGCCTTAGACTAAATGCTATTCCAGTCCTGCCTAATAAAGGTTAAAAGTAACACCTGAAAGAATCAAACTGTTTTCAGTAACTTAACTACATTCAAGAAGAAAATTCAAGAATATTTATAGTGATACAAAACTATCTAGCATCCAACAAAATAAATTTCACAATGTCTGGCACCCAACCAAAAATAACCAAGTTGCAAAAAAATAGGGAAATACAACCCATAATGAGGGAAAAAAAATCAGTCAATTGAAACCAACCCAGGAAATGACACAGATGATATAATTAGTGGACAGGGATATTAAAACAGTTTTCATAACTATATTCCATATGGCCAAGGAGCTAGAAGAAACACTGAGCATATTAAGTAGAAACACAGAACATGTAAACTGGTCTGCTTGAATGCACACCAACTGAAATGATCCAAAATGAAACACAAATACTAAAAAAGAAGAATAATCAGTGACTCTGGGACAAGTTAAAGCAGCCTACTATGTAATTGAGGTCCCTATAAAAGAGGAGAAAAGGAAAGCCAAAAAAAAATTGAAGAAATAATAACTTTTCCTCCAAGTTTTACGAAAACAATAAACTCACAGAACCAAGAAGGCCAATGAATCCCAAGCAAAAGAAACATGAAAAAAAGAACATGAAAGCACATGATAATCTATTTATGACTACGGGAACAAAGATAAAGATGGCAGTAGCTTTCCTGTTGAAAATAATAAAAGCAAGAAGACAATGAAGCAACATCTTTAAAAATACTGAAGGAAAACTAAATTGTCAACCTAGAACTCTATATCCAGTGAACATATGTTTCAGACACACAAAAGCTAAAAGAGTTCATTACTGGCTGGACGCAGTGGCTCACACCTGAAATCCCAGCTACTCAGGAAGCTGAGGCAGGAGAATTGTTTGAACCCGGGAGGTGGAGGTTGCAGTGAACCGAGATTGTGCCATTGCATTCCAGCCCGGGCAACACGGTGAGACTCTGTCTCAAAAAAAAAAAAAAAAAAAAAAAAAAGAGAGTTCATTACTAGCAGACCTGTCTTATAAGCAAGGTTAAAATAAATCTTTTAGGAAGAAGGAAAATAATACATTCTGGCATTACAGATCTTCTACCATGTGTTATAAACACCTACTTTTGCAATATTACTTTTCACTATTCCTTTACTCCTATGTGAAGGAAGCCCTGATCTCAAATATGCTTTCTTTCCATTCATCATGCTATTTCCTCTACCTGGAATGCCATACATCTCCATCTATAGACATCTTCCCAATCTTTAATGTCCATCTCAAATGTAACATTCTTTTTGATGCCTTTTCTGATTTCCCCAACTAGATGTGAGTTCTTGTTCACATTATCCTCCTGTTATTTTTCTTAATGGGAAAAAATCATTTGGCTCTTTTTACTACATTTTAGATGGCAGCACAGGGCTTTGCAGGTAGAAGACAATCCTTAACTTCCTAGTGGACTGAATTATTTTATTTTATTTTTTTTTGAGACACGGTCTCGTTCTCTTACCCAGGCTGAAGTGTAGTGGCATATACTCACTGCAGCCTCAACGTTCTGGGCTTAAGCAATCCTTCTGTCTCACAGCCTCCCAAGTAGTTGGGACTACAGGCATACCACCATGTCTGGTTAATGTTTTAATTTTTGTAGAGATGGGTTCTTGCCATGTTGCGTAAGCTGGTCTCAAACTCCTTGGCTCAAGTGATTGCCCTGCCTTGGCCTCCCAAATTGCTAGGATTACAGATATCAGCCACCACTCCTGGCCTCTTTTACTTATTTATTTATTTGTTTATTTATTTATGAGATGGAGTTTTGCTTTTGTTGTCCAGACTGGAGTGCAACGGCATGATCTTGGCTCAATGCAACCTCCGTCTCCCAGGTACAAGCGATTCTCCCACCTCAGCCTCCCAAGTAACTAGGATTACAGGCACCTGCCACCACACCCAGCTAATTTTGTATTTTTAGTAGAGATGGGGTTTCACCATGTTGGTCAGGATGGTTTCAAACTCCTGACCTCAGGTGATCCTCCTGCCTTGGCCTCCCAAAGTGCTGGGATTAACAGGCATGAGTCACCGTACCCAGCCCTGGCCTCTTATTTTTATACTTTACTTGAAAGCTGCCTGAGAGCGAAAAGAAGATAAGCATAAAGAAAAACAAATGGGCCAGGCACAGTGGCTTACCCCTGTAATCCCAGCACTTTGGGAGGCCGAGGCGGGCAGGTCACCTGAGGTCAGGAGTTTGAGACCAGCCTGGACAACATACACTAAAACCCCACCTCTAATAAAAAAAAAAATACAAGGCTTTGTGGTGCATGCCTGTAGTCCCAGCTACTTGGGAAGCTGAGGCAGGTGAATTGCTTGAGGCCGGGAGGCGGAGGTTGCAGTGAGCCAAGATCACACCACTGCACTCCAGCCTGGGCTACAGAGCAAGACTCCGTCTCTGGGGAAAAAAAAAAAAAAAAGGAAAATAAATGGACAGAAGGACAGAAGTTATCTTGCCCCACAAAAACATAATGATATTCATCATTATAATCCACTGACTGATACTGAAAGTATTAATATAATCTGTGCTTGAAAAAAATAGACTGGATCTTTGCAACTTAAGTCACTTGTTAAAACCAGTTCTTTCCCAAGAGAACTGGATTCTCTTTTAAAACCGTCTCACTTTCCTGAGACTGAGGCCAAGCCAATAAGAGCTGAACCTCTGGAGACAGGAAAGAGGTGTCTTGTTCCCCATCTTAACACCAACATGAGTCAGAGACACTGCCTTTGTGGAGGACCTTGATTAAATTCCCCAGGAAGGATCAGGAGTGGGTGGAAAATAAACAATAAAGAATCAGAAAATGAGTGTGTTCGGGATCTGCAAACCACCCCCAGGTTTGATGATTTGTTGGGATGACAGATGTTACTCAGCATATAGTCAAATTCATTGTAATGACTTTTTTTTTTACAGTGAAAGGATACAAAGCAAAACCACTACAAAGAGAAAGCCCCATAGGGTGAAGTCTGGAAGAAACCAGGTGTAAACTTCTAAGAATCCCTTCTCAGTGGAGTCATGCAGAGTGTGCTTAATTCCTCCAAGAATGAGCTGTGATAACATGTATGAAATATTGTCTACCACGGAGATTTACTGGAGACTGACTTAGTGGTCCTCGAGGGTTTTTATTAGGGCTGGTCATGTAGGCATTTTCTGCCTAGCATGTAGCAAAATTCCAGACTCCTAGAAGGAAAGCAGGTATTCAGTATAAACCATATTGTTTGTAAACAGTTAAGGCACTGCAAGCCATTCTCATCATTTGGAGGATAGTAGGAACACTCCTAAAATCCAGCTTCTCCGATGCTAGCCAAGGATCAACTTTATAAGCAGGTTTTTCTCAGGACAATAATCCTTTTCTGCACAGAGGTATACTGAAAATACTCTTCTTGATTCAAGAATCTTACTTTCAGGATTTTTTTAAATTTTTTTTTAGCAAATAGTATGAAATTGAGCAAAGTTATATACATTAAGATGTTATCACAATATTGTTTAATTTAGTAAAGAAAATTGGAAACAGGCCAGGCACTGTGGCTCATGCCTGTAATCCCAGCACTTGGGAGGCTGAGGTGGGAGGATCACTTGAGGTTAGGGGTTCGAGACCAGCCTGGCCAACATGGTAAAACCCCATCTCTACTAAAAATACAAAAATTAGCCGGGCATGGTGGTACACACCTGTAATCCCAGCTACTCGGGAGGCTGAGGCAGAAGAATCTCTTGAACCCAGGAGGCAGAGGTTGCAGTGAGCCGAGATTGTGCCACTGTACTCCAACCTGGATGACAGAGAGAGACTCTGTCTCAAAAAAAACCAAAAACCAAAAACCAAACAAACACAAAATTGGAAACAAAGTAAATGCCCCCAAAATGTGAAATGGTTCAGTAAATTACAGTATAACAATGTGAAGAAATATTAAACAATCATTAAAATTATATTTTTGAAGACTTTTAATGACAAAAATGATTATGCTGGGAAGTAAATCAATATGCAAAGTGTTATATACAGTAACAACTCAAAATTGGGAGAAATACAGAATAAAATCTAGAAAGAAATATACTAAAACATAGTCATGATTCATTTCTGGGGGATGGTTTTATAAAATAATTTTTATTTTCCTATTGACCTTTTTCTGTTTTCAATTATTATTTAATAAACATGTACTCTACCTTTTTTTTTTTGAGACAGAATCTCGCTCTGTTGCTCAGGCTGGAGTGCAGTGGTATGATTTCGGCTCACTGCAACCTCCACCTCCCAGGTTCAAGTGATTCTCCTGCCTCAGCCTCCCAAGTAGCTGGGATTACAGGTGTGCGCCACTATGCCCAGCTAATTTTTGTATTTTTAGTAGAGACAGGGTTTCACCATGTTGGACAGGCTGGTCTAGAACTGCTGACCTCAAGTGATCCGCCCACCTCAGCCTCCCAAAGTGTTGGGATTACAGGCGTGAGCCACCATGCCGGCCTGTTTCTAATCAGAAAATAAGTTAAAATGCTAAGACAATTAGAATTTAGATATACAGGTCTGTGAATCCAAAGTCAATTTTGTAAAAATGTAAAATGTTTAGTGAGTACACTAAGTAACATGAGTGTAATATATAAAACAGCTTAACTGGGGAACTCTTGACCATTTAAAATGCAATTTTCCAGCTGAGCATGGTGGCTCATATCTGTAATCCCAACACTTTGGGAGGCTGAAGAGGGAGGGTAGCTTGAAGCCAGGAGTTCAAGACCAGCTTGGGCAGTATGGCGAGACCCTGTCTCTACAAAAGTTTTAAAAAATTAGCCAGGTGTGGTGGTAGGCTACTGTGGTCCCAGCTACTCCAAAGGCAAAGGATTGCTTGAGCCCAGGAGTTCAAGGTTTCAGTGAACTAGGATCACACCACTGCCCTCCAGTCTGGGTGATAGAGTGAGACCCTACCTTTTTTTTTTTTTTTGAAATGGGAGTCTTGCTCTGTCCAGGCTGGAGTGCAGTGGCTCAATCTCGGCTCACTGCAACCTCCACCTCCCAGGTTCAAGCGATCCTCCTGCCTCGGCCTCCCGAGTAGCTGGGATTACAGGCGTGCACCAACAAGCCCAGCTTTTTTTTGTATTTTTAGTAGAGACGGGGTTTCATCATGTTGGCCAGGCTGGTCTCGAACTCCTGACCTCAGGTGATCAGCCTGCTTCCACCTCCCAAAGTGCTGGGATTACAGGCATGAGCCACCGCACCTGGCCGAGACCCTACCTCTTAAAAAATAAAAATTTTAAAAAAAAAAGCAAATTTTCTATTTCAAATGCTTCTTTCTTCAATTAGCTAACATTTAAAAAGCAGAGAGGGGAGACATTTTCTTATAAACACTAAAGAAAGCAGAATGGCTAATTTTTATTATAATGAAGAAATGGTTCACAAACTAGCCAATGCAAAAATGAAAATGTATTTCAATGGATAGAACAAAGGATGAATTTCCTAAGCTATTTTGTATGTTTATATAACTGTAATTCAACTTACTTAGTACAGTATAAGTAACAGCACTTTGGGAGGCTGAGGAGGACAGGTCGCTTGAGGCCAGGAGTTCAAGACCAGCCTGGCCAACATGGCAAAACCTCGTCTCTACTGAAGATACAAAAATTGGTGAGGCATGGTGGTGTGTGCCTGTAGTCCCAATTACTTGCAAGTCTGAGGCACAGGAATCGTTTGAACCGGGTAGGCAGAGGTTACAGTGAGCTGAGATTGCGCCACTGCACTCTAGCCTGGGCAACAGAGTGAGGCTCTGTAAAAAAAAAAAAAAAAAAAAAAAAAAAAGTATTAGTAATATAAGTCATGCAAATTTTCACAGCTTTAAGGAGAATTAGGTAATTGCTCTATAAACTTCTTTTTCTTTTTTTTTTTTTTTTTTGAGACGGAGCCTCACTCTGTCCCCAGGCTGGAGTGCAGTGGCGAGATCTCGGCTCACTGCAAGCTCCGCCTCCAGGGTTCATGCCGTTCTTCTGCTGCAGCCTCCCGAGTAGCTGGGACTACAGGCGCCGGCCACCACGCCCAGCTAATTTTTTGTATTTTTAGTAGAGATAGGGTTTCACCGTGTTGGCCAGGCATTAAGCTGCCATATAGAAAACAGACTGCTATTGTATCCTCTTACCCCTAGAAAGATGAAATGGTTTGCAGCTTCTTTTCAATCACAAAAAAATTCTTTTGTGTACTAAATTGGCCCAAGGCTACGGAGGTTGTGCAACAGAGATCCACAGAGGAGCCTCTCTTCCCACATGACCTCCGCTTGTGGCTGCTTCCCAGTCCTGCCAGAACATGAAAACCCTGAAAGCACTCCATGTGGGGGCAGTGCTCTCTCTGGCTTCTGAAGTACTTCTTGGGCTGTTAGAAAAACCAAATTCTGAAGAGCCATTGCAATGGTAAGCACACTCAGGTAAAAAAGACAGAATTTTTCTGGTTAGGAAGGGAAATGTGGTTAACCCAAATTAGACCTGAGGCACAAATGGAGGCATCAAGCAGCACTCCCACTACTACAGTTCAACTATGCATTTTTGTTTCCATTCTTTTTTTAAAAATTATTACTATTATTATTATTTTGAGATGGAGTCTTGCTCTGTCGCCCAGGCTGGAGTGCAGTGGCGCGATCTTGGCTCACTGCAAGCTCCGCCTCCCGGGTTCACACCATTCTCCTGCCTCAGCCTCCCGAGTAGCTGGGACCACAGGCGCCTGCCACCATGCCCGGCTAATTTTTTTGTATTTTTAGTAGAGATGAGATGGTCTTGATCTCCTGACCTTGTGATCCGCCCGCCTCGGCCTCCCAAAGTGCTGGGATTACAGGCGTGAGCCACTGCGCCCGGCCAAAAATTATTATTTTTTAAGAGATAAGGTCTTGCTGTCACCCAGGGTGGAATACAGTGGTGCGATCACAGCTTATTTTAACCTCAAACTCCTGGGTTCCAGTGATCCTCCTGCCTCGCCTCAGCATCCTGAGCAGGCATGGGCCACCATGCCCAGTTATTTTATTTTTTGTAAAGATGGGGTCTTCCCACATTGTCCAGGCTGGTCTTGAACTCCTGGCCCCAAGAGATCCTCCTACCTCAGCCTCCTAAAGTGCTGGGATTACAGGCTTGAGCCACCACGCCATCCTGTTTCCATTATTAAAAAAGAATGGCTCTTTAAATGGTTTGGCTATTTTCAGAAATTTAACTGCTTAAAAAAGGGCTATGAGGAGGTGGCAGGGAAAGAGATGAATGAAGCAATGCTATAGAGTCTCTTTAATAAAATGTAGCTAATGAAGGTTAGCATTCCTCTGAATCTCTGTATTTAAATAAAGTCAGCAGTTGGTGCTTGCTAAGTGGTGGTTCAAGTACAATCAACAGCCCTTCAAAGACTTTGTTGCTTCTTCTTTTCTCTTTTTCAGGAAGAAACACATTAAAAATTTTAGAAAAAGCATGGGACTTAGAGTCAAGAAAAACCTGGGTTCATTATGAACTGTGAAACATGTTAATATATTAACAAACAATTTTCAGACACTATGCTTTCCTGCCATTTGTTATGTTTGAATTTCAGGCTTTTCCTCTATACATGGGAATACCAACAAATGTCACCCTTTTCATAGGTGATTGTGTACAAAGAAAGTATAAGCAAACTGTAAAGGGCTATCTAAGTATTAACTGTCATAGCTGTTAGGTCTCCCTGACATAAAAAGTACTTAAAACATGGTCACACAATTATTAATGAACTGAGCTTATTATAGTGGACAAATGGTAAGAGTAGGTAAATTAAGAACCTTAAAACCAACAATAACACTTTCATGTAAAAATTAACATATTTAATTGTAAAATATAAATATCTTATATGGAACTAAGTTGAACACCCTGGAAATACCCCAAGGGAAAACAGTGTCTCAACAGCCAGAACTGGTCACTGTAATGATCACAGAGTGGGATCTCAGGTATGGCAGACAGATGCTATCAAATCAGGTTTCACTAAAGTACAGATGATATGGGAGAGGGTACCGGGAAGTGCTGGGTAGAGAAAGGCAGGTCCCTGGCTGGGACTCCACTCCTACAGACCTAGTGCCTGAGGACAGGCACTCCTGCTTTTGTGCCTAAATGTTGCATTTTCCAAGACCACTGTGATCTGCCATGCCCCCATCCTGGGCTGGGTGTGGTGGCTCACACTGTAATCCCAGCACTTTGGGAGGCCGAGGTGGGCAGATCACCTGAGGTCAGGAGGTCAAGACCGGCCTGACCAACATGGAGAAACTCTGTCTCTACTAAAAATACAAAATTAGCCAGGTGTGGTGGCGCATGCCTGTAATCCCAGCTACTCAGGAGGCTGAGGCAGGATAATCCCTTGAACCTTGAACCCAGGAGGCTGAGGTTGTGGTGAGCTGAGATCGTGCCATTGCACTCCAGCCTGGGCAACAAGAGCGAAACTCCGTCTCAAAAAAAAAAAAAAAAAAAAAAAAAGAGTCTGGGCTCTTGACTTCAAATCCTTGAGAGCTAACAAGCTGTGTGACCTTGGGAAAATTACTTAACCTTTTCTCAACCCCAGTGTTCACATCTGTAAAATGGGGATAGCAGTAGTACCTATCTCTCAGGATTTCTGTGAAGATTAAATGAAGAAACACAGGCAAATCACTTACTACAGGGTTATTTGCTTAGCTGTTGTCATCTTCATCATACTGTCTATACAAGGTAACTTTCTACAAGTGGAACTAGACCAGTAGTCACCCATTTTACAATCAGATATTAACCTTCATCCATAGTAGTGAACTTGCATGTCTTTGAAAGGTCCACTGTGGTCATCCATCCTGTGAGGTCTCTGCATACCAATATGCTGCTTAGGTGAGGCTAGATGTGCCTACTAGGAACTGTGGTTACTTGAACCAAACGTTGGCAGATGTCCAAAGTGCAATTCTTCATATTCTACTAACCAGTCTCTAAACCACCCAGAGTCCCTGGGTTATACTTTTAAACTTTAAATTTCTTATCCAAGTTGCTCATGCCCTATGTTTCACTTCTAATAAAATTTATCTTTCTTTTTTCAAATGAAAATGTCAAAAAGCTTAAGATGTGCATACATGCATACCTTTTCTAATTTGAAGCGAGTGAAATCTTGCTAATACGGAAGCTAAAGAAGTTAGAATAATGAAACACTAAGATAGGAGCCCCTTATAATAGTATCTACCATGTTAAATGATGGTGGTGGTCAATGAAGCAATTACTTCACATCTAATATCCTACCGAAATGAAATAACTGCATTTTAAGGAAATAAAACCTAATCTTTCTTGAGATGTCCTGCTAAATGAGTCAAAAAAATTAATTCTAGACCTATAAAATTAATCAAAATAATCCAACTGTGCAATCATCCCACTTCTTATCATAAAGAATCTAATAATGCAGTAAATTCTGGATCTTGTATATAAATGACACTCCCATCCCACCTCCCCAACAGTCATCTTCTTAGGATCAAGGTCCACTCCTCTGTGACATGGAAGGACCCTTCCTCTGGGGAAAAGATGGGCCCAGCTGCCTCAGCACGAGCTGCTCTTCCAGCCTGCCTGCCTGTGACACTGCTACCTGCTAGCCAGAAGCATCCCAGTGTCTATTGGGCTGCTGCAGATTGAACAGACTGTGAATCCAGCCAGAGGATAAGAGGTTGTTTTAATTGGCTAAATCTGCTATGTACTAAGCGTATGGCCATGAATTTGTAGCCAAAACACTAATCAAAAAAAAAAAAAAAAAAAAAAAAGCCATGGACAATTTAAACACAAAACAAGAATGACATGTTCGTTATTCTAGTTTTACCGCGACGGTTTATGACATAACATTTTATGACTCTGAAATCCTTTACCTTTGAAGTAGAATTTTCATGATATACTCCTTGTACCAAGTCCATAAGAGCACTTGCTAAAAGTTCCACAACCTAAAAAGCAGGAAGAAAAATAAAAATAAAAAAAATTAAGTATATCTCTATTGTTGCCTCAGAATGCTTCAGAAGGCTCAGTGGCAAGGCAGAATCTGTGTTTGACAGAAAAAATGGGGCTATGCACCAAGATCTCAGCAAATGGCATTGCCCACCTGGATATTAAAGCTGTGATCCAAATTTTTTCAGTCATAATTCAAGCCAAAAAAAATCTTATAAGCATAGCATTTAACTAATATACATGAAAATCGAGTAATAGCCATTTTGAACATAAACTTACATTTCAGATAACTAATGAAATCTTAACTCAATTTATTTTCTGCATGTTTATTTCTGTCAGGTGGATACTTTTTCAGTACTCCCATTCTGGGAGCAATTACAATGCTAATTTTCATACTTACTACAGAAAAAAAAGCAAAAGCAAAAGAATGGCTAACCTTTCAAATATGTTCATTCTGTTACACTTAAAATGCACTGTGGATATATTTACTGTGGGGTCCCTGGGTCAAATGTACCATAAACACTGAAAATTTTTACAGAACTGCAATACTGAAATCATATTCATCAAACCTGTATTATTTTTCAAGGCTGAGACTTTTTTTTTTTTTTTAATCAAGTGAAATCAAAAGCTTTGAACTTGTTCCAGGATGTAAAACAAGCAGAAAACAATAAATGGTCTCTTTGGAACTACTGTACAATTTAGAGTAGTTTGCATAAAGCATCTTAATTTGAGAGGATAAAATAGTGGTATTTATGATAATGTTCAATGTAGCCATTTCAAATAAGAATTCCTCAAGGCAACCCCATCCGCTTCTTACAAGTCTTAATATCTTGTATATTTAACTTCCTATGTTATGCAGTCCTGTATCAGATTTCTACTCTTTGCTTCCGAAAATTCAGCTCCATTCTGATTGAATTAAAGGATTTTGTTTCAGCTTTTATCATTCTTGTAATTGAAGACATTATTAAGCCAAAGAATACAGACCCAAACAACAAGATACTTCAATCTCAGGTACCCTGGGTTTAATAAACATTTTCTTAGAGGCAAATGACATTAATTTGTAGAAAGATTTGCTTTAACATTTTAACACATGAGCATTTATCTCCAAATTTATGTATTTACATTTATACTACATAACATACACAAAACTGCTGATATGACATTTTTGCTGATTAAAGGCATATTTTTTTCCTAGCTCTTTGCAGATGGGTTAATTTGTAAGACATATACAAAGTCTTTTTTTTTTTTTAAATCACATTGTCCTTTAGGTAACCAAATACTTAAGAAATATTGTAGCAATATGAGCTGCAGAGGAACTGGAAGGACAATGATCCTACAGTGTTACCACATGAGTTGAGTTATTTAAGTGGGGAAGAGAGAAAAATGAATGGATTTTTTTCCCCCTGAAGGTATCAGATAAGCCCTATTCCCAAATCCAGGAGGACTGAGTATCGCCAATAGGTCTATGAAAGACTGTAACTAAACGCACAGCATCAGATTGGATTACGGTTTACACAAGCAACATCCCAAGATCCCCCTGATGGCTGGACACATAATACAGATCAATCACTCACTAAGAAATGTTATGGTTTTGAAACAGTTTGAGCTCTGAGACCAGCACTGGTAACGTGAAGAGGGATTTACAAAGAGAAAGTCTGACGCTAAATGTCAAAACAATGGCATGAACTTTTAACAGTGGATCTGGCTCTGGATAACCACAGTGTTCCTTTACTTCCCTGAAATTCCAGACCAGGCAGAAGCAACAAGAATATTTTGTTCTCTGACTCTTTTTCTCATTGAGTAAACCTGTCCTTACAAGTTCATAATTTATAAATGACCTGTACTTACAAATGGCTATACTTTCTTGAACAGAACACACCTCCACCTCCATAGCCAATGACAATCCATTAAGGAAAAAGCTTTAGATTTCTTTGAGTTAGCAAGTCGAGGAAGGAAAGAGATTATAAAAAGCAAGAGTAGCCTAAGAAGTTGAAACTGTTCCAGATAAGGGTGACTTACCCAGTGCACATATCAATCTCTTTCCATTGCCTGAAATGTTTATTTTTAAAATTATACCAAAGAAAGATGTGTTTGGTTGGGTGCAGTGGCTCATGCCTGTAATCCCAGCACTTTGGGAGGCAGAGGCGGGTGGATCACTTGAGGTCAGGAGTTCGAGACCAGCCTGGCCAACATGGTGAAACCGTCTCTACTAAAAAAAAAAAAAAAAAAAAAAAGACAAAAATTAGCTGGGCATGGTGGCGCATGGCAGGAGGCTTAGGCAGGAGAATCGCTTGAACCCAGGAGGTGGAGGTTGTAGTGAGCCAAGATCGTGGCGCCACTGCACTCCAGTTTGGGCGACAAGAGTGAAACTCCGTCTCAAAAAAAAAAAAAAAAAAAGAAAGAAAGATGTGTTTAAGTATCACCCTTCCTTAAAACTGCAAATATTTCTAGAAAGACCACAAGGCTACCAGCCACTCACAATTTGGTAAGCTCATTTAATAATCTGACTTTTTTTTTGCGTATTATCCCAGATATTCACCTGTTTAGATACTGCTACACTTATATTTAAGAAAACACTTGGTTAATAACATTTTCCCCCCTCAGATTCTTGAGGAATGACATGTTCAGGCAACTCAAAGTGCTGGCAGGAATAATGGCAGCCAAAGGAGAATCCAGAGGCCTAAAAGCCAGACCTCTTGGGGCTGAGAGCTGAAGTCCTGTTGCTCTAGATAAGTGCAACCTTGAGAAAGATTCTAGGACTTTTGTTTCTCAGGCCCATGGGGCAAGCAAACACTTTCTACTAGGGGAAGGAAAAAAAAAAAAGGTTAAAAGAGCCTCAGTGTGAGCTACCCTTAGAAGCCCAACAGATTAGGGAACTGTTAAAAAAAAAAAAAAAAAAAAAAAAGCAGAATACTAGCAGCCACAGAATCCAGATATTATTCCAAAGTCTACTAATAATTTGACTGTGAGATTTGGGCAAATCAATCTTTCTGAGCTTTGATTTTCTTCAACTCATTGCAATGAACTGCAATAAAGGGAGTTGGAAAAGATGATTCCTTAAGGTCTCCTCCAGCCCTATAATTCTAAGCTTTTACAAATGCAAGTCTTATTATTTATAATTAGGCATGTAAACTTGAAAACTGCTTTTCTGTAAATTTTGATGGAACATCTTTGCTCATGTAATTCATTTTTATCTGTTGTCTTCACATGAACCTTTCCCTCTATCTGAATTCTACTGGCTAATTTCTTTGTGAAACTTTTTGTACCAAATCCCCTTTGGTTTCAATACTTAGAATTATAATAGAACACTTTCCATTTTTCAAAACCATTATGACTGGTAGAGCACCCCATCAGCTGGCAAAGTCCTGCTTGAGTCAATTCAAGGCAACACTGCTGAGCTCTGATTCTTGAAGGGCTCTAATGCTTGGAAATGATTTATATATACTGGATTCTGAATGACATCAGGCTTAACTGCCAAGTCGTATCAAACAAATAATGGTACTAAGTTGGCCATATCGCAAGTATCTCTAAACAGTAAACACGTAGAGCATTTAGAAGAGAATCTGGAACATAAGTTTCAGTGAGTGTTAACTTATTCTTCTTCCATACTGCCCTATTATCATGCTATATTCAGTACAAGTCTTGGGTGGATGAACAGCATAGTAAGGAAACCAAAATTATGGTGTTTTTAAAATTGTGTGCCTAAATATTTTGGAAGAAAGTGAGTTTTAGTTCAACAACAAAACCCAACCCAGAACACATGCAAAGACCATTTTAACCAAAATCAGGGACCTCTGAAACACTGACTTGCTGCATCCTGAAATATTGTTTTAGATTATACAACAGTCAGCATCAATGTTAAATAGTTTAGCCTTCTGGAGAGCAATTAAACAGTAGATAACTTTCTGCATTTCTGGTGACTGCGAGAATAGTAGCATTGCTTACCTACACATGCAAATAAAAAAAATGCTCTTCTCTTCAGTTTGGGTCATATGTTGAAATATGACTCTACAGCAAAGACATACACTATCCTTCAATTTCCAGGGAACCCGAAGTGGCAACCACTCCTAATGTCAGTGTCATGAGCTGGCTTCTCCTGCCACCTCCCTTGTTTTGGCTACTGGGGAGAATGCTGCAGCATAAGACAGTAAATGGACAGTGCATGTCTAGTTGCTATTCTCAAGCAAATTGTTGATCACTCCCGTTTCAATAACCACTGTCTCACCCAAGTTAAGGAATAGATAGTATCCAGGTGTATCTGAACCTGAACAAAATTATAGATGTGACATAATTAACCTTTGTGATGAATTTCTTAAATGGTTAATTTACAGGACAAATTTCAGCAATCTCAGGGGAATATGTAATTGCTTCATTCTTTATCTTTTGGCAAGGGTAAATACAATTCAATGATTTTTTTACACTGAAAAACCAAGATGATGAATACCCTCACAAATGGTATTGTGATGACTATGCCCTGAGCTATAATAAATTCTCATTGTAAAAAACAGAAATTGAGAGGAGTAGGGGATGGTAAGACAAAAATACTGACCCTCCCCCCAAAAAAATCCTCACATTGCCATCCAAAGATGTCTGTAACATATTCTTAAGGAAAAAAAGCTATTTACAAAATAGAAGTAGTATGAAAGGTATTTTAAAAACAAAAATGAGGTCAATCTATGTGTTTATATACACAAGAGAAAAAAAGTCTGAAAGGAGAGACAACAAAATAATAATAATGTATAAATGATAGATTCCTCATGATTTTTAATTTAAAAAATTGTTTTGTTCAGCCTTTCTGCTTAAATTTATAATTGCTAAGTTTATAACAGCTTACATATACAATGCATTACACTATTTCCCTTTTAATTGTATTGGTTTTATAATTAAATAAAACAATAAACCTATTTCCTTGGGGACAGTGTTGGGGGGGAAGCATACCTTGTTTTTAGTCTCAGAGAGACCTCAAGCTAAGCTATGTTCACAAATTTATGGAATATATCACTCAATAATTTTCGGACTAGAAAAAATAGGATCAGTAAGTGGTAGTAAGCATTCTGGGTAAACAAGTTGTGCCTTTCTCAATAAATGGGATTCAGGAGTACTGTCAGTAAGCATCGACAGGCGGAATAGACTCAAGAGAGTCGTAGATGTTTGACTAGTACAGCAGACCACTCTAATTTGAGCAAAGGAGCGCCTATCCTAAATTAAAATACAAGTAAATTTGTTTTTTTTTTTGGAGACGGAGTCTCGCTCTGTCACCCAGGCTGAAGTGCAGTGGCACAATCTCAGCTCACTGCAACTTCCATCTCCCGGGTTCAAGTGATTCTCCTGCCTCAGCCTCCCGAGCAGCTGGGACTACAGGTGCCCGCCACCACACCTGGCTAATTTTTGTATTTTTAGTAGAGACAGGGTTTCACCATGTTGGCCAGATTGGTCTCGAACTCTTGACCTTGTGATCTGCCTGCCTCGGCCTCCCAAAGTGCTGGGATTACAGGCGTGAGCCACTGCACCCTGCCACAAGGGAATCTTTAGAAAAAATGTAAACTATAAAGTAACATGGCTCAATTAAAGCTCAAGGCAGCATAATATGAATTGATGTAATAAGGTAGTATGGTTGCATTTTAATTCACTTGAAAAAGGTTGCTTTACAACTTAATTTGCTTGGTATATAAAAACTGTGAAGGCCATTACAGATTTGTAATCTTCTTACAAAAATTTGTCCTCAGGTGATTTTAATGATGGATTTACTACAGTGTGGAATGACAAAACGTGTCCTCCATCACTCTATTTGGAAGTGAATAACACAGCGCCCCTCAGCCTTTACTACTTTTAGCTGCTAGCAAAGAAAACAGTCATGTGTGTTCATGTGTATGCACGTGCATCTGCAGTGCTGATGGCATTAACTACGCACAACTTTACTGTGCTCTTTCCTCCACCCCCAGGAACAAACAGCAATGCATGAAGTAGTAGCAAAGGTAAAACACTCTTGGGGAAGAATGAATTTTCATATACATCTTGGGAGGAACAAAAGATGGATTTAGTCTCTTTTGAAAGAGCTTTGGAATTTGAAGGGATATTGTCAAAATTTCTTTTTGAGCCACAAAAACTCTTATCGGTGAAAATATCTTACAGAAAAATACTGAGAGGGTGCTGAATAGGCTGATAAAGGTAACCAGAGCAGGTGGTGTCACTCTTTACTTCATAAAAATGAAGCACAAACTATTTGTGAGACGCATATAAAGATGGAAAGATTTACATTGCCAAGGTGAGGTATAGAGGGACTAAAGAGTGGCACCCTCCCATAGAGACCAATAATAATGTCTAACATTTGTAAAGCACTTTATCATTTACAAATGGATTTAAGCAAACCATCTCATTCCAGGTGGATTCAGTCCCCAGTGCTCAGCCAGAGCTTCCAGGCTGGCAGCCTCAGTGGGGCAACGACTTCTGAAGAACATAGGGCACAGCAGCAGTGGCCAAATGAGGGGTGAATCTACTCACCCACCACCTGGGCACGAACTACCCAGATGAGCCCTACTCTGCATGCTGATTAAAATAAATGAGGGCTTTGATAAAGCCATCGCTAAAGTCTCTGAAAGGATGGCTCTCTCCCCTTCTTCCTATCAAACTAGGACTGGGTTTAATGTAGACAATGATGAAAGGGCTGTTGCAATAAGCACACCAACTCATAGGAGTTCTGGAGGAAGCTTCTAACTCAGTTTTTTGAAGGGAGCCTTTTCAGTACTGCCAAATGTGTAAGGCTTTGCTTATTTGTGGGAGGGATGGCAATCTGTTCTAGTGAGCTGGAAGTTCTTTCTGGCTAAGGGGGTAGCGAAGAGACAGAAATGGCACTACCAACAAGACAGGTGCAGCAAAAACTAAGCAAATTGATAATCTTAATTTTTAATTTAGAACAGCTGATACATTGGTTCATAAACTAACTACTGGTAACATTTGTCAAAAAGGTTTCAGGAAAATTCAGTGAACTAAACAAAAGTATAAAATTGCAACTGAGGCTGGATGCAGTGGCTCACGCCTGTAATCTCAGCACTTTGAGAGGCCGAGGTGGGAGGATCACTTGAGCCCAGGAGTTCGAGACAGGCCTGGGCAATATAGTGAGATATCCATCTCAATAAAAAATGAATGAAAGTTCTCTTTTTTTTTTTTTGAGACGGAGTCTCGCTCTGTTGCCCAGGCTGGAGTGCAGTGGCGCAATCTCGGCTCACTGCAAGCTCCGCCTCCCGGGTTCACGCCATTCTCCTGCCTCAGCCTCTCCCAGTAGCTGGGGCTACAGGCGCCCGCCACCACGCCTGGCTAATTTTTTTGTATTTTTAGTAGAGACGGGGTTTCACCGTGGTCTCGATCTCCTGACCTCGTGATCCGCCGGCCTCGGCCTCCCAAAGTGCTGGGATTACAAGCGTGAGCCACTGCGCCAGGCCGAAAGTTCTCTTTTTAAAATCGCAACTGATACAACTTGAAAGAAATAGGCCACAAATTCAGGAAAATGGCTTAAATATGAAGTTTGAGATTTAATTTTATATTGGCTGGTGGATTCATTTCATGAGCAGTTTGATAGCCTACTATGTGCCTGGTACTGTACTAACGAAACTAGTCTCGTTAGGCCACAGTTATACATGAGACGCTACCAAAAAGATCTAAATCATAATTCCTTTATTCAATTAATACATATAAAAATGTTTGTGGTTTATTTTATTATTTTTTGAGATAGAGTCTCACTCTGTCACCCAGGCTGGAGTGCAGTGGCTCGATCTTAGCACACTGCAACCTCCACCTCCTAGGTTTCAGTGATTCTCCTGCCTCAGCCTCCTGAGTAGCTGGGATTACAGGCGTGCGCCACCACGCCTGGCTAATTTTTGTGATTTTTTAGTAGAGACGGGGTTTCACCATACTGGCCAGGCTGGTCTTGAACTCCTGATCTCATGATCCGCCTGCCTCGGCCTCCCAAAGTGCTGGGATTATAGGCGTGAGCCACCGTGCCCGGCCATGTTTGTGGTTTAAATATCACTAAGGGACCATGTCTAAACAAGTCTAATAAATAACTTTTACATTTACTTTTTTTGCAGTGTTTTTAAATTATAGTTGTTCTTTTTAAAGGATATATTGTCTAGATAAATAACTTCATAAAGATAAAGGCCATTTATTTGTCTTTGATCACTCAGAAGGTTAATACGTAAGCTGCAAGACCTTGGGCCAACCATGTCACTTCTTTGCCCCTCAGTTTGCTTATCTAGAGGTTTCTGTGCTTTATCAACAATAAGTCCTATGATTAGAAATATTTAAATGTGCAGCTATATAAATTTTTAATTCACAATTGTGAGATACAGTAAAAAAATAGTTTTTTTAGCTACAATAAAAGAGTAATAAAAAACTGATTTTACTTTTGAATAAAGGTACATGGTCTTGGACTACTGTTTCTCATTAAGCAATGCCAAACAGTCATTTATTGATCATTGACTCATTTATTTGTTTAAACAACAATTAGTTTCCTGAAAAAGTAGCAGACAATTTAAAGTGCTTAAGATGAAAATTTTCAGTGAGGTGTGGTAGCTCGTGCCTGTAATCCCAACACTTTGTGAGGCCAAGGTGGGAGGATCACTTGAGGCCAGGAGTTTTGAGACTAGCCTGGGCAAAACACTGAGATCCCATCTCTATGAAGAAATTTTCTTTTCTTTTTTTTTTTTTTTGAGACAGAGTCTCGCTCTGTCTCCCAGACTGGAATGCAGTGGGACGATCTCGGCTCACTGCAACCTCTGCCTCCCGGGTTCAATTGATTCTTCTGCCTCAGCCTCCCAGGTAGCTGGGATTACAGTAGTCCACCACCACACCTGGCTAATTTTTGTATTTTTAGTAGAGATGGGGTTTCACCACGTTGGTCAGGCTGGTCTTGAACACCTGACCTCGTGATCTGCCCACCTTGGCCTCCCAAAGTGGTGGGATTACAGATGTGAGTCACTGCGCCTGGCCGAAAAATAAAATTTTTAAAGATAAAAATTTTCATAAGACATAAAGAAAAAGGAGATGTTTTCCAGCAGGTTTTTTAAAAATGTTGGTTGTGTCAAGTATTTTGCATTACTATAAAAACTATAATAAATAGTTGCTGAGAATTGAATACTTGGTCATGAAACAAACAAGCAACGTAAAACTGATTATCATATAGCAGTTAGTTGTTTTATTTTCCACCTTCCCCCAATATGGGAATTGCTGAATATGAAGTCTGTTGTACTCAGGATATACCATTCTCAGTATGTTCTTTACCTAGCAGCACTGCCGCATGTTGTTCTGACAGAATTCTGAGAGAATTATCCTTGCCATTTTAGTGTTGGGCCCATTTTTTTTCAATGTGGCTGATGAGCTCTATTTTGCTTTCACTGCTTCTTCATCTGGAGACCCTCTCAGTGATGTCAACTGAAAGGCTGTTGTTGGCTAGCACACTGCCTTCTATTAGTGGCTTTCAATACACATTGTGACACAGTATAAATACATGTGCATATATAAAACTACACTTTTTTTTTTTGAGACGGAGTCTCGCTCTGTCACCCAGGCTAGAGTATAGTGGCATGATATCGGCTCATTCCAAGTGCTACCTCCCAGGTTCAAGCGATTCTCCTGCCTCAGCCTCTCGAGTAGCTGGGATTACAGGTGCCCACTACCATGCCCAGCTAATTTTTGACTTTTGTATTTTAACTAGAGACAGGGTTTCACCATGTTGGCCAGGCGGTCTCGAACTCCTGACTTTGTATTTCCAAAGTGCTGGGAATACAGCCGTGAGCTACCACGCCTGGCCAAAACTAAATTAAAAGTTTCATTATGTAATTTTCTATTGCATTCTATTTTTTTTTTTTTTTTGAGATGGAGTCTCATTCTGTTGCCCAGGCTGAAGTGCAGTGGTGTGATCTCGGCTCACCCCAACCTCGGCCTCCGGGTTCAAACAATTTTCCTGCCTCAGCCTCCCAAGTAGCTGGGATTACAGGCATCTGCTACCACGCCTGACTAATTTTGCATTTTTAGTAGAGATGGGATTTTGCCATGTTGTCCAGGCTGGTCTCAAACTCCCAACCTCAGGTGATCCACTGGCCTTAGCCTCCCAAAGTGCTGGGATTACAGGTGTAAGCCACCACACCAGGTCCTATGGCTTGAACCCGGGAATTGCTTGAACCCAGGAGGCGGAGGTTGTGGTGAGCCGAGATCGTGCCATTGCACTCCAGCCTGGGCAACAAGAGTGAAACTCCGTCTCAAAAAAAAAAAAAAAATTATTGATAGTGATTCACTAAATTGATTTCACCACTCCCCAATGAAAAGGATGTGATCTGTGGTTTGAAACATTATTCAATATCATGCTGATACGTTATGTATAGTTCATACCTTGTTAGTCCTTGTAATTACATACAAGGTCTCCCAAATTTTTGATGCAGTTTAAACATTGTTATTCTAAAATATATTTTTAGAGGTATTTATTTCTTTATCACTTTTTACCAAAAACATGTAAATGAACTGAAGGTAGACAGAGAGGCAGGATAAAACAGAATCATTCTTGGGTACTATGGAGTATATTCTATTAGGGTGCATTTCAATCTTGTAGGTTTGTATCAATAATGCCGATGCTTAGCTTCATTTTTTTTGTTTTTGTTTTCTGAGACAGAGTCTCACTCTGTCGCCCAGGCTGGAGTGCAGTGGTGCCATCTCGGCTCACTGTAACCTCCCCGTCCCGGGTTCAAGCAGTTCTCCTATTTCAGCCTCCCGAGTAGCTGGGGCTACAGGTGCATGCCACCATGCCCACCTAATTTTTGTATTTTTAGTAGAGATGGGTTTTCACCGTGTTGCCCAGGCTGGTCTCGAACTCCTGACCTCAGGTGATCCACCCACCTCGGCCTCCCAAAGTGCTGGGATTACAGGCATGAGCCACAGCGCCCTGCCTGATGCTTAGCTTGGATCCTGCTAGATTCCTGAAAACAAATTGGCTTAGATAACATTTGGCCAAAGAGCTAAAAATTTCAGTAATTTCCTAGGAGTCACAGATACATCTTGCAAATTCCAGTGCTGCCATGTCTTTTGGGTAACACAGTTCACTTTCCAGCTCAAGCAGTTCTTCTTCAAATTGGGCCACACTAAAAGGCAGGTGTTTGTAATTCAGAGACATCCCAAGGTTTGTACTCTAAAGGCATGCAGGCACAGAAATAAAATCATGATTCATGTGCCTTAAAATCCATGCATTTTGACTAAAGCTGTAATTGTGTTTCTTCCAAATAACTCTGAAGCTCTTCAAAATCCACAAATCAATGGAATTCTAAAAATAACTGACGATACGAGTACTGTGTTCTAAAAAATTAAGTAATCTTTTTTTTCCTTCCTTCAAATTATCAGGTAGAAATTTGGGGGCCGGGCACGGTGACTCATGCCTGTAATTCCGGCACTTGAGAGGCTGAGGAAGGAGAAGCCTCTGAGCCTAAGAGTTCGAGACCAGCCTGGGCAACATAGGGAGATCCTGTCCCAAAAATAAATAAATAAATTAATTAACAATAATAGAAGAGGCCAGGCGCCGTGGCTCACACCTGTAATCAGCACTTTGGGAGGCCGAGGCAGGCGAATCACTTGAGGACAAAAGTTGGAGACCAGCCTGGTTAACACGGCAAAACCCCATCTCTATTAAAAATACAAAAATTAGCCAGGTGTGGTGGTGGGCGACTGTAGTCCAAGCTACTCAGGAGGCTGAGGCAGGAGAATCTCTAGAACCTTGGAAGTGGAGATTGCAGTGAGCCAAAATCATGCCACTACACTCCAGCCTGGGTGACAGAGCGAGACTCTGTCTCACAAATAAAATAAAAATAAAAATAAAAATAAATAAAATAAATAAAATAAAATAAAATAAATCTAGGATTGGCCACATTGTACCCTTGGATCAAATAATGGATACCCTGGGCCAGGAACAGTGGCTCATGCCTGGAATCCCAACACTTTGGGGGCTGAGGTGGGAGGGTAGCTTCAGGTCAGGAGTTTGAGACCAGCCTGGGCACCATAGAGAGACTCTGTGTCTACAAAAACTTAAAAAAATTAACCAGGCATGGTGTCTTGCACTGTAGTCCCAGCTACCCAGGAGGCTGAGGTGGAGGATTACCTGAGCCTGTGAGTTCGAGGTTACAGTGAGTGACAATAGCCCTATTGCACTCCAGCCTGGGGTACAGAGTGAGACCTTGTCTCTTTAAAATAATAATAAAAATAAATAATAATAATGGATATACTTGGGTTAGAAATACTCCAATCTATAAAGATATACATACAATTGGCTTTTTTTTTTCTTCCCCTGAGACAGGATCTCTATCACCCAGGCTGGAGTGCAGTGGTGCAATCTTGGCTCACTGCAGCCTCCACCTGCCAGGTTCAAGCAATTCTTGTGCCTTGACCTCCCGAGTAGCTGGGATTACAGGTATGCGCCACCACACCCAGATAATTTTTGTATTTTTAGTAGATACGGAGTTTTGGTATATTGGTCAGGCTGGTATTAAACTCCTGGCCTCAAATGATCTGCCCACCTCGGCCTCCCAAAGTGCTGGGATTAGGGGTGTGAGCTACCGCTCCTGTCCCAGTTGGGTTTTAAACTGGTATTTCTCATGCTTCATGCAATGCACACACAAAATTTTTTTTTGAATTAACAATACTGTTTTAGTATGTGACTTGTGTAAATCACAACTGTTTCAATATAAATGTGAATTATCAGTTTGCTCAATCAATATTATCAAAAATTTACATTTGTACATTACCTTATAGCTTTTAAAGTACTTGAACAAATTAAGCCATATATAAAATTTTCAACACAAATCTGCCATAAAGATGAGTTCACTAATTTGGGGTACTGCTTTAGATTGCTGAAATATGCACAAAAATCTTTAGCTCTCTGATGTTTATATAAGATATTGGGTTCTCTGTTACTTTCCTGACTTTATTAACAACTTTCCTTGATTATAATCATTTTGTTTTTCTTCATAAGTCATGCCATTTTCAGGATCTGGTTATAAGATGCAAGTTTAGACTCTTTCCTACAACATCTACAACATTTGGAACCATAGGATATTGGAACCAGCAAGGATCTAAGAGATGGACATGATGCTGCCTTTATTTTTTTAGAAAACTTAAAAAAAAAAAAAGTTGCTTTTGCTTATAAGTTGCGAATTTAAAATGTTTCACCGGGCGCAGTGGCTCATGCCTGTAATCCCAGCACTTTGGGAGGCCGAGGCGGGTGGATCACCTGAGGTCAGGAGTTCAAGACCAGCCATAGCCAACATGGCAAAACCCCATCTCTACTAAAAATACAAAAATTAGCTGGATGTGGTGGTGGGTGCCTATAATCCCAGCTACTTGGGAGGCTGAGGCACGAGACTCACTTGAACCTGGGAGGCGGATGTTGCAGTGAGCTGAGATTGTGCCACTGCACTCCAGCCTGGGCAAAAATGATACTCCGTCTCAAAAAAAAAAAGTTTCATGAAGCTCCTATCAATGTTTATATTGAAATATGTATTCCAATATTTAGAAACTAGTAACTGTTTAATATACCATAAATTCCAGGATTGATAACTGCAAAATTGTTGGCAAAAATGTATCACGGTTCTTTGTTGGTCTGTTAGTTTTCTACTTTAGTAAAGCATGAGGATCTTGCAGTCAGACTGCCTGGATTTAGACAGCAACTCTACCACTTATTAGCAGTGTTACCTTGAGGGAAATTACTTATCCTTTCCCTGTACCTCAGGAGACATTAAATGGGTTAATATAGATAAAGCACTTAAAACAGTGCCTACCGTATAGTAAACCCTCAAAAATATAAATTGTTATTTCTAAATTATTTGATGGTAATTTTAATGATTAATTTTTCTACAACTATAAAGTTTTTAATTTCAGTGATAAAAATGGGGTATTAAGATATCAGATAGACTGAAATAATAGATGGATGCATGAATGATCTGAATTTGGAATTCTGAGAGGTAAAATGAAGAGTTCAATGTTAAGTGGCTTATTGGGGGATAAAAAGAAACAAAAGAAAAGATGAGGCCAGGTGTAGTGGCTCACATCAGAAATCCCAGCATTTTGGGAGGCCAAGGCAGACGGATCACCTGAGGTCAGGAGTTCAAGACCAGCCTGGCCAACATGGTGAAACCCCACTTCTACTAAAAATACAAAAAAAAAGAAAAAAATTAGCCGGGCGTGGTGGCACATGCTTGTAATCCCAGCTACTTGGGAGGCTGAGGCAGAAGAATCTCTTGAATCCGGGAGGCGGAGGTTGCAGTGAGCCGAGATCGCACCACTGCACTCCAGCCTGGGCGACAGAGCAAGACTCCGTCTCAAAAAAAAAAAAGAGAAAAAATGAAAGAGAAAAAAATCCAAGGCTAGGAATTCGGTCCACAGACTTCTACTTTATGGCTCTTTCCACTTCTCTTTGTAGCTTTACATGTCATCTCTAGGAATGTAAAATACGTAAGTGCTATGTAGCTCAACACATTATGAAAATATAAGTGATCCACAAGAGTGTGGCTAAAACTGTTAATTAGTAAACAGTTACTCTGATATTCTAAACAGGGAAACTATCCTTTAAAAACCAAAGACTTGACTTGCAATATAGTTTTGGTGTTTCCTGATTTCTGCCTGACTTTACACCCTGAAAATGGTCCCAGAACAATGACAAGCCATAGGAACGACAAAAAACAATTTAATGAATTTTCCAGAATGCTTAAAAAGAAACTTGCTTGGCACAGCCATACTTTCCAACAAACCCACTTTAAAGTTTTCACAGTTTACAATATCAGAAATGACCTCAGGGTCAGGCATTTGTCAGTTAATGACCTGTTGGGCTAATGGCCTTCAGCTTTGCCTTAGGCACATAAGTCCTCCAGTAGGTCATTAGCTGCCAGAAAAGGGCTCTTCTCAATCACTATTGCTAAATAAATAAAATTTGCTCCTGGGCTAAGACCCTATAAACCAACTTTGGCTTAGACTAAGTAAAATTTTTTGTTGCGTATTTACAATTTTAAGAATTTAATAAAATGATGGAAATGCTAAAACCAAAATTTCATTAACATGACTGAGCTATATGTGGCTATCAATGAGGAAAGTAGTCAAATAGACTCTTTTGGATAAGCTTAAATTTTCTTTTGCTTATGGTATTCAAATTCAGTTGAACCTCACATCATGGTTGGCCATGAGAGATATAAACATATTGACTATGGCAATATTATATATAATACATTTAGCAACCTTGATTTTTGTAAGTCCCATTTCCTACCTTCCAGAAGTAAAATTAATCAAATCAGACTTCCTGAGAGGTGACAGCGTGCTGGCAGTCCTCACAGCCCTTGCTCGCTCTCGGCGCCTCCTGCCTGGGCTCCCACTTTGGCAGCACTTGAGAAGCCCTTCAGCCCACCGCTGCACTGTGGGAGCCCCTTTCAGGGCTGGCCAAGGCGAGAGCCGGCTCCCTAGACTTGCAGGGAGGTGTGGAGGGAGAGGCGCCAGCGGGAACCGGGGCCGCGCGTGGCGCTTGTGGGCCAGCTGGAGTTCCGGGTGGGCGTGGGCTTGGCGGGCCCTGCACTTGGAGCAGCCGGCCGGCCCTGCCGGCCCCGGGCAATAAGGGACTTAGCACCCGGGCCACCGGCTGTGGAGGGTGTACTGGGTCCCCCAGCAGTGCCAGCCCACCGGCGCTGCACTCGATTTCTCACCGGACCTTAGCTGCCTTCCCGCGGGGCAGGGCTTGGGACCTGCAGCCTGCCATGCCTGAGCCTCCCACCCCCTCCATGGGCTCCTGTGCCGCCCGAGCCTCCCCAACGAGCGCCACCCCCTGCTCCACGGTGCCCAGTCCCATTGACCACCCAAGGGCTGAGGAGTGCGAGCGCACGGAGCGAGACTGGCAGGCAGCTCCACCTGCAGCCCCGGTGCAGGATCCACTGGGTGAAGCCAGCTGGGCTCCTGAATCTGGTGGAGATGTGGAGAACCTTTATGTCTAGCTCAGGGATTGTAAATACACCAATCAGCACCCTGTGTCTAGCTCAGGGTCTATGAATGCACCAATCGACACTCTGTATCTAGCTGCTCTGGTGGGGCCTTGGAGAACCTTTATGTCTAGCTCAAGGATTGTAAATACACCAATCGGCACTCTGTATCTAGCTCACAGTTTGTGAACACACTAATCAGCACCCTGTGTCTAGCTTGAGGTTTGTGCATGCACCAATTGACACTGTATCTAGCTGCTCTGGTGGGGCCTTGGAGAACCTTTGTGTCGATACTCTGTATCTAACTGATCTGATGGGGACGTAGAGAACCTTTATGTCTAGCTCAGGGATGGTAAACGCACCAATCAGTGCCCTGTCAAAACAGACCACTTGGCTCTACCAATCAGCAGGACATGGATGGGGCCAGATAAGAGAATAAAAGCAGGCTGCCCGAGCCAGCAGTGGCAACCCGCTTGGGTCCCCTTCCACACTGTGGAAGCTTTGTTCTTTCGCTCTTTGCAATAAATCTTGCTACTGCTCACTCTTTGGGTCCACACTGCTTTTATGAGCTGTAACACTCACCGCGAAGGTCTGCAGCTTCACTCCTGAAGCCAGCAAGACCACGAGCCCACCAGGAGGAACGAACAACTCCAGACGCGCCGCCTTAAGAACTGTAACACTCACTGCAAAGGTCTGCAGCTTCACTCCTGAGCCAGCGAGACCACGAACCCACCAGAAGGAAGAAACTCCGAACACATCCCAACATCAGACGGAACAAACTCCAGACGCGCCACCTTAAGAGCTGTAACACTCACCGCGAGGGTCCATGGCTTCATTCTTGAAGTCAGTGAGACCAAGAACCCACTAATTCCGGACACATTCCCCCCTCCATTTTTTTTTTTTTTTTTTTTTTTTTTGAGACGGAGTCTGGTTCTGTCGCCCAGGCTGGAGTGCAGTGGTGCAATCTCGGCTCACTGCAAGCTCCGCCTCCCGGGTTCACGCCATTCTCCTGCCTCAGCTTCCCGAGTAGCTGGGACTACAGGCGCCCGCCACTATGCCCAGCTAATTTTTGTATTTTTAGTAGAGATGGGGTTTCACCGTGTTAGCCAGGATGGTCTCAATCTCCTGACCTCGTGATCCGCCCGCCTCAGCCACCCAAAGTGCTGGGATTACAGGCTTGAGCCACCGCGCCCGGCCCCCCCTCCATTTTCATGGACATTTGCTAGTTCTCCAAAGCCAGAGCGAGAAAAAAAATCTTTCTAGTTTGAGTGATTCAGTACTCTTTTTTTCCCTTTCTAATGATCTCACCTGCGGAACTTTCTGAGTTAGGAGTTTGCTAAGTACTGGGTGGATGGACAGCTGATTCCTGCCTTTGCATCTGCAGCTGCCTATCTCTTCTCCATCTATCCTTTCTTCACTCCAGCAGGCTTGTATACTGTGTCTCTTTCTGTCCCTACCCAAATTTCATGTTGAATTGTAATCCCCATTGCAGGAGGTGGGGCCTGGTGGGAGGTGTTTGGATCATGGGGGCAGATCCCTTATGGCTTGGTGCTGTCTTCACAATAGTGAGTGAGGTCTTGGGAGATCTGGTAGTATAAAAGTGTGTGGCACCTCCTTCCCGTTGCTCCTGCTTTCACCATGTGATGTCCCTGCTCCCACTTTGTCTTCTGCCATGATTGTAAGCTTCCTAAGGCCTTCCTAGAAGCTGAGCAGGTGCCAGCACCATGCTTCCTGTAAAGCCTGAAGAACCATAAGCCAATTAAACCTCTTTTCTTTACAAAATTATCCAGTCTCACAGGTATTTTTTTCTTTTTCTTTTTTTTTTTTTTTGAGATAGAGTTTCACTCTTTCACCTAGGCTGGAGTGCAGTGGCGCAATCTCAGTTCACTGCAACCTCTGCTTTCTGGGTTCAAGCAATTCTCCTGCCTCAGCCTCCCCAGTAGCTGGGATTACAGGCGCCCACCACCATGCCCGGCTAATTTTTTGTATTTTTAGTAGAGATAGGGTTTTGGCATGTTGGCCAGGCCGGTCTCGAACTCCTGACCTCAGTGATCAACCTACCTGAGCCTCCCAAAGTACTAGAATTACAGGTGTGAGCCACTGTGCCCAGCCCGTCTCAGGTATTTCTTTTTTTTTTTTTTTTGAGATGGAGTCTGGCTCTGTTGCCTAGGCTGGAGTGCAGTGGCGCGATCTCGGCTAACTGCAAGCTCCGCCTCCCTGGTTCACGCCATTCTCCTGCCTCAGCCTCACTAGTAGCTGGGACTACAGGAGCCCGCCACCACGCCCGGCTAATTTTTTTGTATTTTTGTAGAGACGGGGTTTCACTGTGTTAGCCAGGATGGCCTCGATCTCCTGACCTCGTGATCTGCCCACGCGGCCTCCCAAAGTGCTGGGATTATAGGTGTGAGCCACTGTGCCTGGCCTGCCTCAGGTATTTCTTTATCGCAAACCAAGAACAGCCTAACACACTGTTCACAACTCAGTTAATTTCACCTCAGGTAATCTCTAAAGTGTATATACATTCTCTTCAATCTTCATCCTCCAGTTTTCTATTCTTTCTCCTTTTACTTATTATTTCAGAAAAATTGCCACTCACCTTCTTGACTTCTACTTTCTCCTTTCAAGAAGACATAAATCAAGGATCTTCAAGTTGAGAAACATCAGAGGAAAGCATGATTTCTCTCGTGCTAAGAAAAAGGAAAATTGGGCCAGGCAAGGTGGCTCACACCTGTAATCCCAGCATTTTGGGAGGCTTGAGGCGGGCGGATCATGAGGTCAGGAGATCAAGACCATCCTGGCTAACATGGTGAAACCCCACCTCTATTAAAAATATAAAAAATTAGCTGGGCATGGTGGCATGTGCCTGTAGTCCCAGTTATTCGAGAGGCTGAGGTAGGAGAATCACTTGAACCCGGGAGGCAGAGGTTGCAGTGAGCCAGGATCATGCCACTGCACTTCAGCCTGGGTGACAGAATGAGACTCTGTCTCAAAAAAAAAGGAAACTTGGCTGGGCACAGTGGCTTACGCTTATAATCCTAACCCTTGGGGAGGCCAAGGTGGGAGGATCATTTGAGCCCAGGAGTTCAACACCGGCCTGGGCTAGATAGTCTGGCCTGGGCAAGATAGTGAGACCTTGTCTCTATTACAAAAAATAAATAAAAATAATTAAAAAAATTAAAAAGGGAATATTAGAAATGAAATATGCATTAAAAAACCAGTGCCTGCCCTCATCCTCTTATTAAACCAAATTTCCCTTTATATGTCAACATTTAAAAATAATTTAACAAATATTTCTTGTTCAGTTTGTTTTCCTATTTTATTTATTTGCAGGTATTGTAGAATGCAGATTTTTTTTTTTTTTCTTTTTAAAAAAGGTGTCCTTGGCCAGGCACGGTGGCTTACGCCTGTAATCTCAACTTTGGGAGGCCGAGGTGGGTGAATCACCTGAGATCTGGAGTTCACGACCAGCCTTGCCAACATGGCGAAAACCCATCTCTATTAAAAATACAAAAATTAGCCCTGAGTGGTGGCAGGCGCCTGCAATCCCAGCTACTCGGGAGCCTGAGGCAGAAGAATCGCTTGAGCCCGGGGGGCAGAGTTTGCAGTGAGCCGAGACTGAGCCACTGCACTCCAGCCTGGGTGACACAGCAAGACTGAAAAAAAAAAAAAGGGTGTCTGAATGCCAGGCATATGGAAGAAACATGTAAGCTGCTCTTGCTCTTTTTCCTTGTTGTTAGGTTTCTGGTTTGATACTCAGAGAAATGTCAATTTTACCTGATGGCATATAACCTTCCTATGCCAAAAAGCTACTACATTCCATTGTCTTGTGGCTTCAAAATGGGCAAAGTTCCAGGTTTTAATAGTATTTAAAATTTGTCTTATTTCTAGTATAATTTGAACACACTAATCATTTATTACTTTCGCTTTAAAGATCAAGGAAGCATGATCAGAAAATGGATACAGTCTGTTTAATATGTGACTATATTAGCAAATAAGAAAAAAACTGAAGAAGCTAATTTTGGGATTCTGAAATAATTTTATGATGGCATTTTGACTTTTCTAATTAATTGATATGGAGAGAGTCTCTTTTACTGTTATACTATATGACACCCCACTTACCACCTTCTGCATCCCTTTACCCTAGTCATGCAAATCTACACTTGAGTGGGTTACATGTATAAAAATTAATAACCTTGGGTGTCAAACTAAAGAGCCTAAAAGATATTAAATAATTTTCACAAGTAAAATAGTGCAAGTAAAACTATAAACACTATCATAATAATGCCTATTTTAAATGCATAAGATAGGGAAAAACTTAATACATGTTTTTAGGTTTCAATTTAACATGAATTTAGAAGTAAAATTAATATAACAGATAAGACAAACACAAATAGACAATAGCATCTTTATTAAACTATATAGATGGTGTAAAGGGAGATTTATATGCATAAATTGAGCATATTTGTATAAACAAAATACTTCATTGTAAACAACATATTTATGCCTTTAGGAAAACAAAGTTAACATAAGGAAATACATCAGCTATGTAAAGAGTACATCTGTGCCACTGGTTATCCAGAAGTATAAATCACTAATGCTTAATAGAACAACCTTCAGGAGTGACATCATGACAATACGCTTGGGTGTTTAGACAAGATCCAGGCTGACTCATAGTCTCCCATCTGATATATAGCAATAGGTCCATTAAATGAAAATGACTACGAAGAAAAAAAAATAATGTGATAAATTCCATTCTTTAAATACTAGGCTTATGATTATATATGTAAAGTAAAAGACTGTTTTCAAAAACAAGATGACAGGTAGTAATCCACACAGTCTTATTTGCACTGTGGCTTAATCCTAAATACAAACCCAGTCTAAATAAATACAAAGACCAGAGGAAGCCTGTTAATGGCCAGCTAGATTTCGAAATTATAGTACTTCTCCATTTCATGATTTCCCTTCCAATTAGTTAGCATGTCTCACTGATAGCTTGCTGCTCAAACACTAAAATTTTAGATTCTGGCATGACCACATCACTACAGCATCCAGTGATGTTCTACATGGACACAATATAGAGCAACTTATCCCAATGGAATCAGGAAATTTATGATTTAAAAAGAGGCATTCTGAGGTCTTTTAGTCCAGGTCTTTATACAGTGAAGTACTAAAATAAAAACTTGCCCTTATGTTCCATAATTGAAAATGAATGAAAACCCAAGCATTAATTTTTAAATTCACTCTTGAATTCAAAATCTTGTTAATTTGCATTTATGTGACTACAGCTATAATGGTAAGAAGACAATTACCAGAGGATTAATAAACCAATTTCTATACTTGGAGATATTTAAAAATCTAAGTGTTACCTAAGGCAATTACCTTGAAGACCCCTAATATCTTCAGGGAAAAGCCAAAGGGAAAATAATTGACTCTGCTAATTTTACCCTTGGCAATTATAAAGCAGCTCTGAATTTCATTTGACTGCAGAACCCTTCATCTAATGGCCTACCCCATGAGAAGTACAGAGATAAATACATCATATAGAAATTCAGACAAGAATCCAGTAGCACAAGAAAATGAGAAATTGGTAGAATGAATAAGTCATAAAAAATTAAAGTTGTTACAAATATGCCAACTTTAATTACCAAGTTAAATATACATCCTCAAAGAAAAAGCAGGCTGTCACTGTGAAAAAACAGTGACATATTATAAACAGAAATTCTGTATTAAGTTTTGCCTGTTTCCTCTTGCTGTGGTATCTATTTATGTTGCTATTGTTGACAAATTTTCTTTCTTATAAAAGAAAACTAAAACATCATTAAATAGAATCTAACTTTACCAAGACATTAACCATATGTAGAGATAAGAAAACTTGGCCGGGTGTGGTGGCTCACGCCTGTAATCCTAGCACCTTGGGAGGCTGAGGCAGGTGCATCACCTGAGGTTAGGAGTTTAAGACCAGCCTGCCCAACATGGCAAAACCACATCTACTAAAAATACAAAAATTAGCCAGATGTGGTGGTGGGCGCCTGTAATCCCAGCTACTTGGGAGGCTGAGGCAGGAGAATCACTTGAACCCAAGAGGCGGAGGTTGCAGTGAGCCAAGATCGCGCCACTGCACTCCAGCCTGTGCAACAAGAGCAAAACTCTGTCTCAAAAAAAAAAAAAAAAAAAAAAACCCAAAAAACTTCATACAATACCACTCCAAAGAAATATTTATCGCCACCTCCTCCTTCCAAAAAAACCATAGTTACTATTATACTTAATCAACTTAAGCTTCTAGGAGCCCATTTGATAAAGTAAGTCCTCTTCTGAGATATAACTTCACTTTCCTTAAATTATTCTGATGAAAACATTGCCAAGTATTTAAATGAAAGAAACTGGCTCTGAATATGGGAGATTTGCTTTATCAGAGGGAATTCCTGACTTTCAAGAACTTTAGTAATTCACAATCTCCTCAGTTTAAAATACTGTTCACCTGATTTGGAAATCATCTATTATGATTAAAAGAGAGTTACTAAAAGCCTTGATTTGGAGAAGATCAATTACAGACCCTGGGCATGGTTCTTAAGGTCTTTCACAAAAAGGAACCCCTGAGGCTTTTTTTTTTTTTTTTTTTTTGAAATTGACCTGGTAGAGCCTTCAATGACCCTTTGAAGAACAAGGTGCAAAAGATTCACGTTTGAGATCAACAGGAGGGCTGCACAGAATAAAGCCTTCAATTCAACATACAACTATCAAATTCATAAAAAAAACATAGCCTAAAAAGGAAAAAATTCTTCACCAGAGAAAGGTTGATAAAATGCAAATTTAAAGGTGTAAACCTGTGCAGAGACCATGAAGGTAGGGGGCTCACTGAAGGGGAAGGAAATGCCAGATCATTCTTATTTCAAGAAGCTTCAGGCTGAATAGTTGCTTGGATATGCTAAGTTTTTCTTTTTCTTTTTGTAAATCAAGTAGTGCTACTGAAATCCAGTGCCTAATGGAGCAGATGGTGGAGGTCTTAGACTCTGGAACATTTATAGTGATGCTTCTGAATGCAAAACACCAAGAGTGGATTTCACAGGCTGTGAATCTGATTTGATTTTGATGGGAGTAAAGCTTCCATTTTCACTGTACTTGAACCACATTGAAAAAAAGCATGTGTGACTGACACAAGCTAGCTAAGAAAAAGGAACATGTTAAATATTAGTCCCATAAAGGGAAGCAGTTTAAACAAGTGATTGTTTGTATCGTTTAACATGATTGTTTGTATATAATACCACCATTTTAACCTTATGTAAGATTTCATCAGAATAGTTCAAAGTTAAAACGAATGATTACAGAAAACAAATTGAAATTTGTCCAAAGGCAACGAGTCTTGGTTTTCTTAGGTGGGGACTATACCAAGGCAAATTACCAAAATGTGGACCTAGGTACTATCAAGGTCCAGAATATCTCTTCCCCTCAGCTTTGTAGGTCTAATCCATGAACGGCCAGCCTGTGAAGCTAGAGCTGGTCATGTGCAGCTCAAGGTGTCCAGACACTATGTCAGATCTGCACTTTCTGAGGCCTCTTTCTTCTCTAAACAAGGGCTAAGTTTTATCACAGACCACTGCAAATATGGTGAAAAGGAAAGATGGATGATACAGTCTGTGAGTCCCAGGGGCAAAGAACCACTCACCTTCTGTTAACATGTGAATTCTAGTGAAGGAGAGAATTTAGTGGGACCCATCAAAGTATATTATATGCATAAAGGAGACAGACATTTGAGATGAAATAAAATAGAATTGGAGACAGACGTCAGATTCTCTCTCTTTTTTTTTTTTTTTTGAGATAAGGGCTCTATTGCCCAGGCTAGAGAAACAGTGGTGCATTCATAGCTCAATGCAGCCTCCAACTCCTAGGCTCAAGAAATCCTACCACCTCAGCCTGCTGAGTAGCTAGGACTAACAGCATGCACCACCATGCCTATTTTTGTTTTGTTTTGTTTTGTTTTGTTTTTTCTGTAGAGACAGGCTGGTCTCCAACTCCTGGGCTCAAGCTATCCTCCCACCTCCATCTCCCAAAGTACTGGGATGATAGGCGTGAGCCACCATGCCTGACCAAGATTCTCTAATAGTCTGCTTAATAGGATCAATTCATTTTTTACTTTAGCTTTTTAAAAAATATGAATATAAATTAGATATTAAAGGTACCATACTACTTTCTCCCTTAAATTCCGCAGGTCTACCTCATGAGTATATGTGCTAGCCAAAAATGCAAACACGTGATGAGAAGGTAGGGCAGAATGTTACTTGTCTCCTAGTATCTGTTATCTGTGTCTTCCAGATTTTTGGCTGGATCCATGATGACCTACAATAAAAATTACACTTTCTAGCTTCCCTTACAGCTAGGTATGGCTATATAATTAAATTCTGGTCAACAGGATGTGAGCAGAAAAATCTCATACGACTTACGAGAAATGCCTTTAAAGTGTGAATACTATATAATTATCATGCAAACTGGGACACGAGTAAAAAGACGCTCTGAAACAACTAAAATCTTATACTTTTTGAAATATGTACTTATTAACGAACAGCTGATTTTATTATATTGGTGGACTCAACAGGTTCTATTCAAAAACTATTTTCAAAAATAAAAGTTCAAAAGAAATAAAAATAACATACATGTACGTACAATAGAACAATAACTTCTTTATACTGATTATCTGAATATTTAAAAATAACGAGAAGAATTATTATTGATGTATATTTACATGGTTTAATCCATTTCTTAGACATATCTGTCTCTAATATTGTGTCACTGGCATTTTTCTGAAGAATGTGTTCATTAAAATATGGTATTTAAAAATAAAACTGCCCGCAATATTCTTCACAGTTGCAGTTTATGGTTAATTTGTTTGAAATTATTGATACTTTCAATTATGGAGAAAATTCTCTTTCTACAGATTCTAAGTTACCTGATAAGTTCAGAGTAAATTTGCTAAATGGAGGACATAATTCTAATTTTAAAAATATTGAACAGTATAAATATTTCAGCCCAAATATTTTTAGAGGCACTCTCTTTTTGCTTCCATCAGAGTATCTTACTTTAACAAATAGCATTTTTTTTTTCAGACAGAGTTTTGCTCTTGTTGCCCAGGCTGGAGTGCAGTGGTGTGATCTTGGCTCACTGCAACCTCAGCCTCCTGGGTTCAGGCGATTCTCCTGCCTCAGCCTCCCAAGTAGCTGGGATTACAGGCATGCACCACCACGCCCTGATAATTTCAGGGTTTCATCATGTTGGTCAGGCTGGTCTCGAACTCCCACCTCAGGTGATCCGCCTGCCTTGGCCTCCCAAGGTGCTGGGATTATAAGCGTGAGCCAATGCGCCCGGCCTAACAAATATTTTTATAAGACAAAACTTGTCAAATAAGTTGTCTCTATGATTCTTTTCAATGTTTTGCCAAATTTAGATGCTGCAAAATCTAGGCCTTCTCAATCTCATTTCGTCTCTGTGTGTGTGTGTGTGTGTGTGTGTGTGTGCAATTTATTCAAAGTAGGAGCACCACCAAGATTCTTCCTGCAAGGTGAGACATTTCAAATCGCAACTACAGAACTGAAAATTTTAATCTTGTATATTGTTTGAGTTGTTACTGTTTATATCATTCCTTCTTTGCTTTTGTAAGGAAAAATTCTAATGGAAGTTTTGTTTCGTTTTCATTAATTGTAATTCCCTAAAAGTCTCATGTAGTGTTCTGTTTATTGAATACTTAAGATTCTCAAGTGATATTGAACAAAATGCTGCCAATTATTATTAGTAGTAGTATTATTATTATTTTTTGAGACAGAGTTTCACCCTGTCACCCAGGCTGGAGTACAGTGGCGTGATCTGGGCTCACTGAAACCTCCACCTCCTGGGTTCAAGTGATTCTTGTGCCTCAGACTCCTGAGTAGTTGGAATTATAGGCATGCACCACCACCACTGGCTAATTTTTGTATTTTCAGTAGAGACGGGGTTTCACTATGTTGGCCAGGCTGGTCTCAGACTCCTGACCTCAAGTGATCCGCCTGCCTTGGCCTCCCAAAGTGCTGGAAATACACAAGTGAGCCACCGCGCCCAAATGCCACCAAACTTTTGACCCATTTAGAATAAAGTTCAATACCACTGCTGGGGGCACAGATTGATTTATAAAGATTTCTAAAATCTGATCAACGACAGACAACAAAGAGAAAAGGCACATACTGCTCTGCTGAAGTGTATTATCATTATTATTATTTTTTGAGACGGAGATTCGCTCTTGTTGCCCAGGCAGGAGTGCAATGGCGTGATCTTGGCTCACTGCAACCTCCACCACCCAGGTTCGAGTGATTCTCGTGCCTCAGCCTCCCAAGTAGCTGGGATTACAGGCATGTGCCACCACACTCGACTAATGTTCTTTGCATTTTCAGTAGAGACGGGATTTCACCATCTTGATCAGGCTGGTCTCGAACTCCTGACCTCAGGTGATCCACTCGCCTTAGCCTCCAAAAGTGCTGGGATTACAGGCATGAGCCACCGTGCCTGGCCTGAAGTGTATTTTTTATCTGACATCAGCTACAACTCCGAAATCATATAGTTCAGTGACTGTGACTATTCAGATATTTGTAAATTTTGATGTAACGATAGCTTCTATTAAAATAGAAGACTTTTGGTGCTTGTTTAGATGTAATGATCAATTGTGTGTGTGCCACAACCAATGCCAACTACTCCACAGGTTGCTTAATGTAGTAAAAACATTGTTTTTACCACAACACTGTGCTTCACCAAAATTTGTACTTCTATTTTTACTATAAACTAATAATTTTATTTTCTATATTGAACTTCTAAAGTGAATTTCCAATCTCACTCACAAAGGCTTTATGTTTAATAGAATATACTTCCAAAAACTTTACCTTAATCCCATGAATGAATGGAAAGAAAAAACCAAACCGTTTATAGAATTAACTTAAATGATTTACTTATTTGAAATACCTGATGACACTGAACTAAAACTGGAATTATTTAACTGCTTTCAAAGTTCTTCTACTGACAGTGATGCAAAAGAACTATTGCTTCCCTTTTCCTATATACACATAAACACTTGTGGTTGATAATTAGTGCAATCACTTAGCATAGTCATTTCTCTAAATGTAAGTTATGTTGCAGAGTCGTATGCATATATACCTTCTGCAGCTGCATAAAGTAGATCCTGACACTTCTTCAGCAGACTTTACTCTTCTTGTTTTCATGTGGTCAGTGATACCACTATGGCCTCCACAGTGGTTGGTAAATGTCAACAAACATTTTGTTCAAGTTATTAATATACATTCCTTATTACCTTTCTTAAGAAAAAAAATCAATACTTAAAAAAATGCAACACATACTTTTAGTTTTTTCGGTTTACTGCTGCCAAAAGGATTTACTGCAAAAACAAAGTATTGCCAAGCAATAAAATAGTTATAGATTTACACTGTACAAGCAAGTGTGCTCAGTCTATGCTCTACTTGCTCCCTAGCAGAGCTGATCAGCCTTGATTTCCCATATATATTTTACAGACACCCAAACCTATAATTTACTGTTTCCCACTGAACTTATCAACTGGTACCTGGCAGCTTTGTGACTCTTGCAGGCCATGCATGGGCTACAGTACAATTGGGTGACACACTACACAGCCAGCTTCTCCCACCGCCTGATACAGGAAAGAGTTAGCTGCCCCTAGACATTTGTGTCTGAGTGCACTTTACTGTATTAGCAATTGCCCTGCATTCTGTCCTTGATTGGGAAGTGTTAGTTGTGTCTGAAAGGGCTGGGAAAAGAGATAAGCTATTTCTGGTATCTTTCAGATTTCCTAACAACTTAAAATGAAGCTGGGCACAGTGGCTCATGCCTGTAATCCTAGCACTTTGGGAGGCCAACACGGGAGGATTTCTTGAGCCCACGAGTTCAAGACCAGCCTGGGCAACATGGCAAAAGGCAAAAGCCCGTCTCTAAAAAAAATACAAAAAATTAGCCGGGTGTGGTTGTATGCACCTGTGGTCCCAGCTACTTGGGACACTGAGGTAGGAGGATCGCTTCAACCAGGGATGTTGAGGCTGCAGTGATCACGCCACTGCACTCCAGCCTAGGTGACAGAGTAAGACCCTGTCTCAAAAAAGAAACAAAAAAAAAGGAAACAAACAAAAAAATGACAACTGATAATGAGAGCTCTCTCCACTGTGTAAGAGTCTCACAATACTATTATATTACATTACATAAAAACAAAAACAGAGGCTGGAAGTACTAAGTGGGGATCTACCAAACTCATCCCAGCTTATTCTAATGTAATTATTCGTAATAATACTCTGTTAAAAAATGAAAAATTCAGGATAAATGCTAAATCAGATGGGATCCCAGGATAGCTGGCTTACACTGAGACTCTCCTTTAGCAAACTAGGATGTACACTGATTGAACCTTCAAGGGAAGGAGATCTGCCCTTTTTTTGTCCTTCTTCCTTCTATTGACTGGAGAGAAGCCATAATGGCAACTACCTTGGGCCATGATGTGGTAAGATAAGGATGGCAGAACTGTAAGACAGAAGGAGGCTGGATCCCTGACTTTGCAGAACCACTATACCAACTTTTGCCTGCCTACTCCTAGATGATTTTACATGAGAGAAAAAATAAATTCCTATCTTATAGGGCACTGTTATCTTATAATCAAACCTAATCCTAACTGATACAACAAGAAATACCTCTATAACCTTTCCAGAAAGCATGTTGGCAATATGTATCAAGAATACTAAAAATCTGGCCAGGCGTGGTGGCTCATGCCTTAATCCCAGCACTTTGGGAGGTTGAGGTGGGAGAATCGTTTGAGGCCAGGAGTTCAAGACTAGCCTGGGCAACACAGTGGCACTCTGTCTCTACAAAAAATTTAAAAATTAGCCAGGCATGGTGGTGCCTGTAGCTACTCAGGAGGCTGAGGTAAGAGATCGCTTGAGCCCAGGAGTTTGAGGCTGCAGTAAGCTATGATTATGCTACTGCACTTTATTTTTTTATTTTTATTTCAAACGGAGTCTCACTCTGTCACTCAGGCTGGAGTACGGTGGCACATTCTCAGCTCACTGCAACCTACCAGGCTGGAGTGCAGTGGCGTGATCTTGGCTCACTGCAACCTCCGCCTCCCGGGTTCAAGTGATTCTCCTGCCTCAGCTTCCCGAGTAGCTGGGACCATAGGCACGCGCCACCACGCCCAGCTAATTTTTTATTTTTAGTAGAGACAGGGTTTCACCATATTGGCTAGGCTGATCTTGAACTCCTGACCTCAGGTGATCCACCCGCCTCAGCCTCCCACAAGTGCTGGGATTACAGGAGTGAGATATTGCGCCTGGCCTTTCGCCTGGGTGATAGAGTGAAACCATGTCTCTATAACAAAAGGAAAAAAAACACTAAAAATGTTTAACCCTTTGAACCACTTCTAGGTCTTTATCTTAAAGAAATAATCTGGAATAGGGAAAACTGATATGCAAAGATCTTTACTGAAGACCTACTTATGATAGTAAAAATAAGCAACCTAAATGTCCAACAATGAGGAATTTGATAAACAAGTGGTATTATATCTAAATGACTAGATATTATAGAAGAAGTTATAACCATGGGAAGATGCTCACATCATAATATTATATAAGAAAAAATAGGCAGGATTAAAAAAAACCTTATACATAGTAAGTTCTCATATATATTACAAAAAATTACATATATAAAGGCATTAATGAACAACAAAAAAAGACTACAAGGAAATAAATCGAGATATTAACCAGCAGTGATTATCTCTGGATAGTGAGATTATAGGTAATGTTTACTTATATTTGCTTTGTTTTGAAGATTTAACCCTATCCTATAATTAATAATTTCATCCATAATCAGAAAAAAAATTACTTTCAAAACTCTTTCCTAGCATTTACGCTTTGCCTGGTACTAACACTGCCATCATTATGTTCATCACAGTTTTACTGTTTACTGAGCATGTACATGAGGGGAGTTGGGGCAGCAGGGCACACAGACCTGCAGCTCCAGCAGCCAACTAATTGCTGCCTGAAGCCATTCAGGTACAACCAAACCCTGCCCATTTTTACCTTGGTGTTCTGTAGCAGAGCTAGTCCATTGCAGGCATTTGCTAGAAGAAAGTCTCCACTCAGGATAGCAATTTTATTTCCAAATTGCATGTCTTTCAGTGGACCATCAGATGATTGCAACTCATTTAAATTTACTATCCCACGATGTACAAGTAGAGCAGTATGAATTAGCTCCGTGATCTCTGCCAAACTTCTTTGACTAAAACATAAAGGTAACATTTGTTAGAGTATCAAGAATACCATTTTATCACTAATGTCTGATTTCAGTTTTCAACAATAAAATATTCCATAGGTTGCCCCCCACTTTTTTTTTTTATTATATCTTTCTAATGAAGCTTTAAATAGAGGTCTCTCTACTGAGCAGTTTGGGATCTGTAAGAAGATCTTGACACCTTCCTTCTCTGTAATACTCCTCGCTCTTCCCCACAAGTCACTAGGATACCCCAGATAGAAGTTGGCTAGTGAAGGGCCACCCTCCACAGCTCCATTTAGATACTGTGCTCTTGGTATACTTTCCTCAGGCTCATAACTTAAGATTTCTGAGACTCCTTAGTAGTGTCTAATGGAATTCCAATTTAAGTGAGGACATAATCTGTGCCAGATACTAGTCTAAGGGCATTACATACATTATCTCTCTCCCTCTTTTTTTTTTTTTTTTTTGTTTAGATGGGGTCTCACTCTGTCACCCAGGCTTGAGTGCAGTGGTGCAATCTCAGCCCACTGCAACCTCCACCTCCTAGGCTCAAATAATCTTCCCACTTCAGCCTCCCTAGTAGCTGGAACTACAGGTGTGCGACACCAAGCTTGGCTAGCTTTTGTATTTTTGGTAGAGATGGGGTTTTGCCATGTTACCCAGGCTGGTCTTGAACTCCTGAGCTCAGGTGTCCGCTTCGGACTCCCAATGTGCTGGGATAACAGGTGTGAGCCACCGCTCCTAGCCACATTATCTCTTTTAATTGTAAATACAAAGCTATGGGGTTTACAGAGATGAATACAATATGGTTTCTTCCTTCAAGGACTTTTTAACTTTCAGAATAAGAATGAAGACAGAAACCTACAGTAGCAAATAATATAGAGAAGGCCCCCAAGGAGCTTATAGTATAGAACTATATTACATGGGAATTTCAGCAGATGTTTGTTCCTTTTTTATACTTTTCTGTAGTTTGCATATTTTGTACAATGACAAAAGTATTACTTTTATAGTCAGAAAAAAATCAACAGGTAATTACTAAAAATTTAAACATTATCACAACTTCATGATAGGTATTATTAACCTCTTTTAATAGGTGAAAAAATTGTGCACACAAGTAAAATGACTTTCCCAAGAGTACACAGTAAGGTAGACCTGAAAATCTGTTGGAATCTGCTACAAATGGCCCCATGTGAGTCACGTCTTCTGGTTTCTAAGCTCCTGCATGATCCCCTTCCACGCTTGGCCATGTGACTTGCTTTGGCCAATAGGACATCAACAAACAGTACACAAGGAAAGCCTGATAAGTGCCTATGCAACTGATAAGCTTTTCACAGTCACAGGAGTTGCATGACCCCAAGCAGAAGAACCCTCAGGTCAATCCACAGAATGGTAAGTTGTTTCAAGTCACTAAACTGTATGGGTGATTTGCTATGTAGCAACAGATACCTGATACAGAAATGGTATATCTATAAGTGAAGTGTTTGCTTTGAGTCAGAAAAATGAGGCTAGGAGGCAAAGGCTGAAGGAATGGCAAACTCTTAGTGGAAGCTGGAAAGCTACTCAGCTGTAAGTATAAACTGTATCTTACTGAAAAGGGAAAATAGGCCAGGCGCAGTGGCTCATGCCTATAATCCCAGAACTTTGGGAGGCCCAGGTGGTAGGACTGCCTGAGGCCAGGAGTTCAACATCAGTCCAGGCAACATAGTGAGACCCCATCTCTACAAAAAATTTAAAAATAAAAATTAGCTGGGTGAGGGGGTACATGCCTGTAGTCCCAGTTACTTGGGAGGCTGAGGTGGGACAATCACCTGAGCTCAGGAGTTCAAAGTTATAGTGAACTGACTGCACTACTGCACTCTAGCCTAGGCACAGAGTGAGACCCTATCTCAAAAAATAAAAAAAATAAAAAAAAAAGGAAGAAAAGAAAAGGAAGCTCAGAAGGTAGAGCCAAGAACAATGGAGAAGAGTGGATTCAAGAACCATTTCCAGGGAATAGAACTGAGCCCTAATCAAGAAACATTCCTTGCTCCAAGATAGAGTAGGTGGCCCAGATATGTGCCCAGCTGGATTCCAGAATTGCTATAGACTAGTGACTGTTATGTCACCTCCCATTTCTCCCTCTTTTTAATGGAAGTGACAAGTATGGTTATCTTCTTTCTGATTCACTATTGTATGTTGGATGGACGGTGGTGTATGGGTGGGGGGAGGGTGGATAACTTGTCCTTTTAGTTCCTAGGTCCCTGACTGAAGAGGGGATGCACCCATGGAGCCACATCCATATCGAGACCTAACAGAAATCATGAGATCAGGGACTCTGAGCTTGATGTCATAAAATGGATGAGACTGGGGTCTTTGGAGGTGGTCTGTTTTGCATATGGAAGGAATGTGAAACACTGGGGCCAAAGGGCAAACTGTGGCAGAGTGTTACACCAACTTACACTTATCAGTCAGACCCTCTGATATCCAAGCCATGTACGATCTCCTTGATTGATGCTGAGTTTGACCATGTGACTTGTTTGGTCAATGGGACATCGGCAAATGAAGGACAAACAGGCTTGATACATGTTTTTGCATTGGGGCTTACCCTCTTGGAATGCTAACCTGAGACTACAAGTTAAGAAACCTAATCTAGCCTCTTAGAGAATGAAAGGCAACATGGAGAAAGGTCCAGCTGTCCCATTCAAGCCCAGCCCCCTGCACATTTACGAGGTAAACACAGACACATAAATACAGGAGAAACCAGCAAAGGAACAGTCCAGCCAAACAACAGAATTATGAGAAATAAGTTGGTTATTGTTTTAAGCCACTAAGGTTTGGAGTAGTTTGTTACACAATAGATAACTAACAGAGACTCCAAACCCCAATCTATTTCTACTAGATTAGGCTGCCTTCCACATGTGCCCATTGAAAGCTTCTATCTTTCCTTTTTTTCTGTAGACCTCATCTGTGTCATAAAAGCTTTAAAAAAGTTTCCTTGAAGAAGCTAAATTTGAGCGGGGCCTGGAAAGGCAAGTAAGATTTCCATAGCTGGAGAAAAAGGACAAAACAAGAGTAGGGCTTGGGAACCCCAGAATAAGAAAGACCACGAATCATGACATAGAGAAGGCAAGAGTAGAAAATGTGACCAAAGGTTGAAGAAATCAGTTTGGCTACAGTAAAGGGACTGTGTGGATAAGTGAGAGATAGGAATTTTGGAGCTTGGTTATAGCAGGTGAAATGGTCTATATTTTATTACACAGGCAATGTTTTGAGATGAAAGGATGATATATATTTTTTAATAATTTAGGAAGAAGATTCCAAAGGTGATACATAGAAAAATCTTAAAAAGTATGTAGGGAAAGTAGGGATATGGGGTGGGGGAGCTATTACAAAGGTCCAAGGAAGATGCAACAAAAGGGCTTGACCTAGGACAACCGCCTTAGACATGGAGAGAAATAAATATAAAATAATCAGGCCAGGCGCGGTGGCTCATGCCTGTAATCCCTGCACTTTGGGAGGCCAAGGCGGGTGGATCACCTGAGGTAAGGAGTTTGAAACCAGCCTGGCCAACATGGTGAAACCCCGTCTCTATTAAAAATACAAAAATTAGCCAGGCATGGTGGCAGGCGCCTGACTAATTTTTGGGAGCTACTTGGGAGGCAGAGGCAGGAGAATCACTTGAACCCGGAAGGCAGAGGTTGCAGTGAGCTGAGATCGTGCCACCGCACTCTAGCCTGGATGACAGAGCAAGACTCTGTCTCAAAACTAAATGAATAAATAAAATAAATATAAAATCATCAAATAATATATGAGACTCTTCTCTTTAAAAAAACAGACTGGTTTAACAGCTATAATAATCACATAAAGATACAATTAAAAGAACAACTTGGCATTATCAAATGCCAAGGAAAATCTCATGTCTAATTGATCTCCTTTGTTAAAAAAATTTAAGAGAATATGTAAAGATGATCCAGTAGACATACTGTACTTGATTACAAATTTGGGGAGTAGAGAAAGGAAATGAACCAGTGAGTCAAATAGTATCTAAGAGTAAATTCATGGTTTAGATTAAAATCTCATTATATCCCAAAGAAAATCACTAAGAATGGAGGCTTACAAGACAGTTGAAAAGTTAACAGAAGACATTTTTTTAAAGTAGAACATTTAAAATTACCTTTTAAAAAGTGACTAAAAGAAAGGAATAAAATTGTATTTTATTACTACCCTGCGAATGATTTCTAGTTTACAAAACCATTCACTGAAAAAAGTCCATATTATCACATTTCACAAAAATCACATAATGAGATTATGGGCAAGTATAAAAGTAAAAAGGGTTAAGCATTTGGACAAGTTTTTCACGCAGTTCAGTTTATGAAAGAAAGTAATAACCGGGTAAGCAAAAAGTTGTGGTGTTTTGAATTGCTCTAAGGATGAAAATGAGTGATTTTGACATCTATAGTCATAAAACAGCATTCATTAAATAAATAGCAACTTTTAAATGCCACATGGCCAGAAACAACAAAAACAATGGTATGCAATAATAAAAGTGAAAGCCCATCATTTTTACAGTGTTTGCCATTTACAAAAACCTTGTGATTCTAGTTACAGAGGTCTGTGATTCTACTTGTGATTCTAATTACAGAGGTCTGCAGAGGTTAAATACTTGATCAAGAACACTGAGTTTATAAAAGGCAAAGCTGGAACTCAGAGCCACCTTGTCATAGTAACAAATGACAATTTAAAACGTTTAGCTGGGCATAGTGGCTCACGCCTGTAATCCCAGCACTTTGGGAGGCTGAGGCAGGCAGACCACTTGAGGTCGGGAGTTCAAGAGCAGCCTGGCCAACATGGTGAAACCCCATCTCTACTAAAAATACAAAAATTAGCTGGACATGGTGGCGCATGCCTGTAATCCCAGCTATTTGGAGGCTGAGGCAGGACAGTCGCTTCAACCCGGGAGGCGGAGGCTGCAGTGAGCTGAGATCACATCACTGCACTCCAGCCTGGCCAACAGAGTGAAACTCTGTCTCAAAATAAAAATAAAAATAAAATAAAATGTTTATTTACCTAAGGAATAGTAGATTGTTGGGGAGGGAGAATAAGCCAAAGTTATCAATGTTACCGTCACCGATATATGCCACAAATTTGTCCAACTTTTATTCCTAGTTTTGAAGCAACAGGGAAGGGAATGTTGCTAGGAAAAAAGTATATTAAGAACGGGCTTAATTCTTTTTGTTTACAGTAACTGGGGAAGGTCAAGTTGTTTGAATTCATCAGAATGAAATCAATAGTTTTAGCCTAATCAGGAATCTGGATAATAGTTCTACTTCTGCTTATTACATAAGACAATTCATGGGCAAATCCCTTAAACTCAGACCCTTGGTCTTCTTGTCCCTGAAAGGAGGGGGACTGGAGAAACACATCCCTTCCATTCCCCAAATTATAAGATTCAGGGATTTTTTTTTTTAAAAAGAGTTATCTAAACTGGCAGTTAATAATTAAAAAGATTTAAAAAAATGATTACTATTATTGGTACCTATTTTTCTATAGGAAATTGGAGTGAAATGACTGGAAGTCTTTAAATCTATCCTGTAATTTCACTATCTAGTACTGTGCTCTCAGATTCTAAGATTTTATCACCTGATAAGTAACTCTGGATCATATTTTTGCAAGAGTCCAATTTAGTATATGTCAGAGAAGCAGTGACAGTATGAAAAAATTTGAGAAAATTTTCTTCTGGTAATCTTATTCCTATTTTAGCTACCCAAAGCAATCTATTAAACTTTCAATGCACTGGATTTTAAAAAAATTATCTAAAATAAAAGTCTTCATGCCAATTTATGTACATATATTTCAGTACTCTTGAATATTTCTCATGCTCTTTTTTTTTTTTTTTTTTTTTTTAAGACGGAGTTTTGCTCTGTCGCCCAGGCTGGAGTGCAGTAACGTGATCTCGGCTCACTGCAACCTCTGCCTCCCAGGTTCAAGCAATTCTCATGCGTCAGCCTCCCGAGTAGCTAGGATTACAGGCATGTGCCATGATGTCCAGCTAAGTTTTTTGCATTTTTAGTAGAGACAGCGTTTCACTATGTTGGCCAGGCTAGTCTTGAACTCCTGACCTCAAGTGATCCGCCCACCTCGGCCTCCCAAAGTGCTGGGATTACAGGCCTAAGCCACCACGCCGGGCCCTCATGCTAACTCTTGATTAGAAAATGGTCACAAATAAATACAACTTAAGTAATCAGAGTAAGAAAGTAATTACCATATTGAAAGATTAATAAATGTTTTTACAAGATTTTTCACCAAATCACTTTCTTTCCATTATATGTTTAAAAACTTCATCTGCTTTTGATCTGTCCATTTTCCTACAAAGCTTCTCAAATTTTTTTAGCATCCTGAGCTTCAGAAATCAGGGTGGCCGACATTGCTATTAATATTTGCCTATCCATTCATTCCTGTGTTTGCGCCACTGCACTCCAGCCTGGGCAACAGAGACCCTGTCTCAAAAAACAAACAAACAAACGAAAAACCCAGATTGTTACTTATAATAACTTGAAATCTCTTCAAATGTTTTGCATTTAAGTTGATGTTAAAATAGAAGAGTTAATTGTGTTTTGCCACACAGACAAGGGAGATAAAAGACAATGGAGCCTGCTTTCTGTCTTCTTTCCCTCCCTTTATTCTTTTTGAGAGGTTAAAAATATACAGAAAAGTACATACTCTTGACTACATTTGGAGTGGCAATGGTCCTCACTTAAAAAACTTACCTCCTTGTGATCCCCTTCAGCTAGATGTGATCATGTGACACAGTCTGGCCAATGAAATGTAAGCACTAGTCTACCAGGTGGGGTTTCTGAGAAATTTACTGAGTTCCTGATACAAGGGAACAGATTCAGTTGGTGTATACCTTTGACATTTTGGGCTTACCCGTGTTCCCTGAATGGAATATGGCCCAGCTGCCTGGAGGCACAGTAGAGACTTAAGGATCCTAAAGAGGGCTCCCAACCCTCTAAACCTCCTAAAGAGGGTTGGGGGCCCTCCTAAAGAGGTTTAACCCTCTTTAAGCATAGTAGAGCAAAAAGAAGTTTGAGCCCCTGCTGACTTCTTTGAGGGCTGCATCAGCTCTGATGTGTCCACCTCTAAACTTCTTGTTATCTGAGATAAACACTGCACTCTTTCAAGTCACTGTTTGTTAGAGTCTTGTTATAAGTCTTGTTAGAGTCTTGTTATATGCAGCCAAATACATTCTGAAAAGATATAGTCAATAAAAATCGTGACAAAAATAATAGACATCTCGTGTTCATAATTCTGCACTCCGGTTTTATCCACCTAACATTAACTCTCAGAGACAGTCCTGTATCATTTAGAAGTAGAGGATCTCCTTTTTCTATTTAACATCTCTACTGAGGTCCACTGTATGAAAGTATCATACAACTTTTGGGGCTAAAGGGTTTGTGATCAATATATTTTTGTCTAAAGACTTTTTAATAATCAGCCCATGTGTAACTTCTTTAACTTTCCCAGAGTTAACTCCTTCTTCTGTGCGTGAAAGCCTTTGAATATGGCTCAGTCTTGTATCAAACTTGACGGTAATTATTTCTTTAGCTATCTGTCTCCCCGCCACCCACTTCCCCCACTACACTGTAAATTATACTACCCTACTTCCCTAGGCTGCCTATAAATATCTGTTAAATGAACAACTCTTTACTTAACAATTTATTTATTTATTTATTTTTTTTGAGACAGAGTCTTGCTCTGTCACCCAGGCTGGAGTGCAACGGTGTTACCTCAGCTCACTGAAACCTCCACCCCATGGGTTCAAGCAATTCTTCTGCCTCAGCCTCCCTAGTATGTGGGATTATAGGCATGTGCCACAATGCCTGGCTAATTTTTGTATTTTTAGTAGAGATGGGGTTTCGCCATGTTGGCCAGGCTGGTCTCGAACCCCTGACCTCAGGTGATCCACCCGCCTTAGCCTCCCAAAGTGCTGGGATTAGAGGTGTGAGCCACTGCACCCAGCCGCCATTAATTTATAAAGGCTATAGGGCATCACTATCATTCTTAGTTTCAAAGGGGAGGAATGACATAAACTAAAAAGTAGGGTTTATAGAATCAGAGTTGGAAGTGACCCCCAGAGGTCAGTTAGTCTCTATGTATCCCCATACAGGGATTAGTGATAACTACTTCACAGGAGCCATGTCAGCTGATGAACAGTTTTTATTTTTAGAAACGGTCTCACTCTGTAGCCCAGGCTGGAGTACAGTGGCGTGACCATGGCTCACTGTAACCTCAAACTCCTGGGCTCAAGTGATCCTCATGTCTCAGCCTCCTGAGTGGCTAGGACTACAGGCACATACCACCATACCTGGCTGCCTTTTTAAAAATTTTTTTTTTGGGCTGGGTGCGGTGGTTCATGCCTGTAATCCCAGCACTTTGGGAGGCCGAGGTGGGTGGATCACGAAGTCAGGAGATCGAGGCCGTCCTGGCTAACAGGGTGAAACCCCGTCTCTACTAAAAAAAAAAATACAAAAAATTAGCTGGGCATGGTGGCAGGCATCTGTAGTCCCAGCTACTCGGGAGGCTGAGGCAGGAGAATGGCGTGAACCTGGGAGGCGGGGCTTGCAGTGAGCTGAGATCGTGCCACTGCACTTCTGCCAGGGTGACAGAACAAGACTCCATCTCAAAAAAAAAAAAAAAGAAAATTTTTTTTGTAGAGACAGGGGTCTCCCTGTGTTGCCCAGGCTGGTCTCGAACTTCTAAGCTGAAGCGATCCTTCCACCTCAGCCTCCCAAAGTGCTAGGAAAACAGCTGTGAGCCACTGCACCCAGACTGATAAACAGTTTGGCTGGGTGTGGTGGCTCACACTTGTAATCTCAACACTTTAGGAGGCTAAGGCAGGGAGGATTGCTTCGCCCAGGAGTTCAAGACCAGCCTGGGCAACATAGGGAGACCTCATCTCAATGAAAAATGAAAAGAAAAAAATTAGCCAGGTGTGGCAGTGTGTGCCTGTGATTCTAAGCTACTTGGGAGGTTGAGGCAGGAGGATTGCTTGAGCCCAGGAAGTTGAGGCTTGCAGTGGGCTGTGTTTGCAACACTGCACTCCAGCCTGGGCAAGAGAGTGAGACCCTGTCTCTAAAAAAAAAAGGAAAAAAGAAACCCACCAAAACCGTTCCTTATAATAACCTGAAATCTCTTCAAATGTTCTGCATTTAAGTTCATGTTAAAATAGGAGAAGGATTGTCTGGGCACGGTGGCTCACGCCTGTAATCCCAGTACTTTGGGAGGCTGAGGCGGGCAGATCACTGGAAGTTGGGAGTTCGAGACCAGCCTGACCAACACGGAGAAACCCTGTCACTACTAAAAATACAAAATTAGCTGGACATGATGTTGCACATCTGTGATTCCAGCTACTTGGGAGGCTGAGGCAGAAGAATCGCTTGGACCCGGGAGGCAGAGGTTGTGGTGAGCTGAGATCGCGCCATGGCACTCCAGCCTGGGCAACAAGAGTGAAACTCCATCTCAAAAAATAAATAAATAAATAAAAATAGGACAGGCATGGTGGCTCACGCCTGTAATCCCAGCACATTGGGAGGCCGAGGCAGGCGAATCACCTGAGGTCAGGAGTTTGAGACCAGCCTGACCAACATGGAGAAACTCCGTCTCTACTAAAAATACAAAAAAATTAGCTGGGCATGGTGGCGCATGCCTCTGATCTCAGCTACTGAGGCAGGAGAAGAGCTTCAATCCGGGAGGCGGAGGTTGCCGTGAGCCGAGATGGTGCCATTGCACTCCAGCCTGGGCAACAAGAGCAAACCTCTGTCTCAAAAAAAATAAAATAAAATAAAAATAAATAAATACAAATAAAATAGGAGAAAAATTAATTGTGTTTCGCCATACAGACAAGGGAGATAAAAAGACAATGGAGCCTTCTTTCTCTCTCACTAGCTTCCTTACCTCTCTTCTTTTTGAGAGGTTAAAAAAATACAGAAAAGTACAGAGAATAATATTTACACAATCTTCCACTTAGAAATAATAAATATTTACACTTTGTCATTTTTAACGGCTTTTAAATATGCTTTTTTAAAATTTTGGGCTTTTAAAGATGCTTTTTTAAAATTTTGGGAATTTTCAAACATATAAAAGTAGAAAATATTGCATCAAGAACATCTGTGGACCCATCAACCAGCTTTAAAATTTGTTAACTGGCTGGGCGCGGTGGCTCACACCTGTAATCCCAGCACTTTGGGAGGGCAAGGCGGGCAAATCACCTGAAGTCAGGAGTTCGAGACCAGCCTGGCCAACATGGTGAAACCCCGTTTCTACTAAAAATACAAAAATTAGCCTGGCATGGTGGCAGGCGCCTGTAAACCCAGCTACTCAGGAAGCTGAGGCAGGAGAATCGCTTGAACCCAGGAGGGGGAGGTTACAGTGAGCCGAGATGGCGCCATCGCACTCCAGCCTGGAGGACAAGAGCAAGACTTCGCCTCCAAAAGAAAAAAAAAGTTGTTAACCATGGCTAACCTTGTTTTAGCTACACCCTTCATTCCTCTTTCAGACTTTGAAGTAAATGCCAGATATGTCACTTCATCTGAATATACTTCGAAAATACTATTTTAAAAAGTGCCTAATAGTGATTATGGCTACTACTTACTAAATTACTTTGAGACAATTACTGTATGCTGAACATTATATAAAAATATTTTTGCAAGAATAACTCAACACGTTAATGAATAAAATAATATACAACTCATAACAGCTCTCTGAGGTAAGCTTTATTATCTCTTTTGTACAGAAGGCAGCTAGGCTGACAGGCTAAGTAACTTGTCCAAGTTCACACAGCTAGTTAACTGCAAAGCTGGATTCAAGCCCAGGACTCTGGTTCTAAAGCCTGGGCTCTTTGCATATCAATAGAAAACTAATAAATATCCCAAACACAACATGTGCAAATTCAGGGTCTTTCTAAAAATATTAAAATGATAGGCAAGAGTCATCCATTTAAAGTCATTTTACTTGAATCCTAAAATTTGTTTTTAAATTGAAAAACTGATTTTTATGTTCATATGGGAAGAGTAAATTTGAAAATTACAAAAAAACAAAACTTTGGGAAAAAAAATAAGAGGACTGCCATTCTAGATTTTAAATCTTACTATAAAGCTACTGCAGTTTTAAAAAGTATAGTATGGCTGGGCGTGGAGGCTCACATCTGTAATCTCAGAACTTTGGGAGGCTGAGGCAGGAGGATCGCTTCAGCCCAGGAGTTTGAGACAAGCCTGGGGAACATAACAAGACCCCATCACAAGAATAGACTGTTAGTGAAATGGAATCCAGAGAGAGATTCAAATGCAAATGAATAATTATTTATGATAAAAATAACAATTCAAATCATTAGGGAAAAGATGGATTATTCTTACAAATGATATTGGGGCAAATGGCTATCAAATATGAGAAAAAAATGTTAGATCCCTATCTTACACCATAAATAAAAACATATTTAAATGGATTAACCATCTAACTGTGAAAAGCAACACTATAAATTTAGGAAAACATTCTTATGGACATGGGATGAGATAGTTTTGCAAAACAGAATAGGAACTCAGGAAGCTACAAAGAAAACAAAGGATAGGGGGCAGGGCGCAGTGGCTCACACCTGTAATCCTAGTACTTTGGGAGGCCGAGGCGAGTGGATCACCTGAGGTCAGGAGTTCGAGACCAGCCTGACCAACATGGCAAAACCCCGTCCCTACTAAAAATACAAAAATTAGCTTGGCATGGTGGCGGGTGCCTGTAATCCCAGCTACTCAGGAGGCTGAGGTGGGAGAATTGCTTGAACCCAGGAGGCAGAGGTCGCAATGAGCCAAGATCACGTCATTGCACTCCAGCCTGGCCAAGGAGCAAAACATCGATGCAAAAAAAAAAAAAAAAGCAAAGAAAAAGAAAACAAAGGATAAATTTGAGGAGTTAAACAAAAAAGTTTAATACTAAAATATACTATAGGCTGGGCGCAGTGGCTCACGCCTGTAATCCCAGCGCTTTGTGAGGCTGAGGTGGGCGGATCACTTGAGGTCAGGAGTTTGAGACCAGGCTGGCCAACATGGTGAAGCCCACCTCTACTAAAAAAATACAGAAATTTGCCGATTGTGGTGGCGGGTGCCTGTAATCCCAGCTACTTGGGAGGCTGAGGCTGGAGAATTGCTTGAACCTGAGAGGTGGAGGTTGCAGTGAGCCGAGATTGCGCCACTGCACTCCAGCCTGGTCAACAGAGTGAGACTCCATCTTAAAAAAATAATAAGATAATAAAATAAAATATACCATAAAATGAGGCAAATACAGACTTGAAGTACTTGCAATAAATACAATAAACAAAAGGTTTATATTTAAAATATCTGTGAAGCTTACCCAAATAAGTTAAAGAAACAATAGCAACATGGGAAAAGGTACAATGAGGTAATTCCAGAAGAAATACAAATGGCCAAAAAGTATGTAAAATGATGCTCAACCTCACTAATAATTTAGAAAGGAGTGGCCTGGTGCGGTGGCTCACACTTGTAATCCCAGCACTTTGAGAGGCCAAGGCAGGTGGATCACAAGGTCAAAAGATCGAGACCATCCTGGCCAACATGGTGAAACCCCGGTTCTACTAAAAATAGAAAAAATTAGCTGAGCATGGTGGCATGCGCCTGTAGTCCCAGCTACTCAGGAGGCTGAGGCAGCAGGATGGCTTGAACCCAGGAGGTGGAGGTTGCAGTGAGCCGAGATTGTGCCACTGCACTCCAGCCTGGTGACAGAGCAAGACTCCGTCTCAAAAAACAAAACAAAACAAAAAAAAGGAAAGTATTACAATAACAATGAAATAACATTTTAGTTCATTAACTTTGCAAAAATGAAAAAGATCAAGAAGATGCAGTTTTGGTGAAGGTAGAAATAGGGGTCTCACACTGATGCCCTAAGAGCCAAATAAAGCCCACAGACATACTATTTGGCAAACAGCATTTCCAAAACGAAATTGAATTGGAAAGCCTTTGGAACCACGCTCTTCAGCTTGCCACAATTTCCACCACTTCCTTTACCTTTCATATTTGCCTGAACAGCCTGACCCTTGAAGGTAGCCACTCACAGGGAAATTTCCCTGAATATACTACTGTATTGGACCTTAAGTTGGTACAATCACTTAGAAAAGTATGGTATCTAAAAAAATTAAAAATATGCATACCCCTTGACCTATGATATTCTACTGAAATAGCATAATTTTATATACCCATATAAACATTTTTTTAATTAAAAATTTTTATTTTTATTTTTTTTGAGATGGAGTCTTACTCTATCACCCAGGCTGGAGTGCAGTGGTGCAATCTCAGCTCACTGCAACCTTTGCTTCCTGGGTTCAAGCAATTCTCCTGCCTCAGCCTCCCAAGTAGCTGGGATTACAGGCATGCACCACCACACCTGGCTAATTTTGTATTTTTAGTAGAGACAGGTTTTCACCATGTTGGCCAGGCTGGTCTTGAACTCCTGACCTCAGGTGATCCACTGCCTCAGCCTCCCAAAGTGCTGGGATCACAGGCGTGAGCCACTGTACCTGGCCCAAATTTTTCTTTTATTTAAAAATTAGAGATGGGTGAGGTGGCGTGTGCCTATAGGCCCAGCTATTAGGGAGGCGGAGGTGGGAGGATAGCTTGAACCCAGGAGTTCAAGGCTGCAGGGAGCTAGCATTGCACTACTGCATTCCAGCCTGAGCGACAGAGTGAGATCCTGTCCTCTAAAGGGCAAAAAACAGTGAAATAAGAATAAAAATTAGCGATGGGGTTTTCCTATGTCAGAAGGCTGGTCTCCAACTCCTGGCCTGAAGCAATCCTCCCACCTTGGTTTCCCAAAGTGCTGAGATTACAGGCATGTGCCACGACATGTCCGTTCAACGTGTTTGTTTTTAATAGCATACATTACATAGTTTGGTAACAACAAATAATTAGAAACAATCTAAATGTCCATTAATGTAGTACAATACTAAGTAGAAATTAAAAAGAATGTGGTACAGCCAAATCTACGCCTTCAAAAGTTGGTAAGTGCAAAAAAAACATGAGGGCTGGAATATTTGTCTGTTTTTTCCATTATTCTATCTCCATTGTGTAGTTCAGTGCCTGGTAGGCCCTCAAGTCTTTGTTGTATGAATGAATGAATGAGGAGCACAAGTTGATTTTCGGAGAAAAAGGAAAAACAATGAGAAGGAAGAAAAGAGGACAGGCAGGGAGCAGGAAATGCAGATGCTGAGATTATGAACTTTTTAATAGTCTTTTTTATTTTTGGACATTTAAACAGATTTAGATTTGGAGGGAAATAGGAGATAGTCATTGGACAGTAGCAGACAAGCCCATCTAATACAGACAGAAGCACAGATGAGATTGGACTTGTGACTGAAGAGGGCCTTGACTGCTCACCTCACCTCTCAGGTGATCCGTCCACCTCGGCCTCCCAAAGTGCTGGGATTACAGGTGTGAGTCACCACGCCTGGCCGAAATTGATATTTTAAGAAATGGAGGCCGGGTGTGGTGGCTCACACCTGTAATACCAGCATTTTGGGAGGCCGAGACGGGCGTATCACCTGAGGTCGGCAGTTCGAGACTAGTCTGGCCAACATGGTGAAACCCTGTCTCTACTAAAAATACAAACATTAGAAGGGCATGGTGGCAGGCACCTGTAATCCCAGCTACTCGGGAGGCTGAGGCAGGAGAATTGCTTGAACCCGGGAGGCAGAGGTTGTAGTGAGCCGAGATCATGCCACTGCACTCCAGCCTGGGTGACAGAGCAAGACTCTGTCTCAAAAAAAAAAAAAAAAGAAATGGAAGCCAGGTGCAGTGGCTCATGCCTATAATCCAAGCACTGTGGGAGGACAAGGTGGGTGGATTGCTCGAGCCCAGGAATTTGAGACCAGCCTGGGCAATACGGTGAAACTATCTCTAGAAAAAATATAAAAATTAGCTGGACGTGGTGGTGTGCCCTTGCCCTAGCTACTCAGGAGGCTTGACGTGGGAGGATCACTTGAGCCTAGGATGTCGAGGCTGCAGTCAGCCGAGATCATGCCACTGCACTCCAGCCTGGGAGACAGAATGAAACCCCATCTTGAAAACAAAAAGAAATGGAATATGCCAGTATAATCCAGGACGTGGAGCATGGGGAGAGATGACTATGACTGTCAAGAAGATCAGGCTACCACAGCCTAATTTCAGAGAACTCTAGTTGTAAAGAGCCCATGAGGCCAAGTAGTGCAAGCTCATTAGGGAAAGTCATTCAACTTCTCCTGGGCTCAAGCAATCCTCCCGCCTCAGCTTCCCTAGTAGCTGGGACTGTAGGTGCACACCACTAAGCCTGGCTAATTTTTTTTTTTTAATGTTTTTTGTAGAGACAGGGTTTCACTGTGTTGCCTAGTCCAGGCTCAAACTCCTGGCCTTAAGCCTCGGCCCGTGATTACAGGTGTGAGGCACCATGCCTGGTCCTATTTTAGTATTTCCAGTGACAAGGAGCTGATGACTTAATGAGGACATGTATTCTGTTAAAACAGTTTTGTAAGAAGTTTATTTCTTTGCACTACAATTTGCCAAACTGTAACTATCACAAAGTTATTTCTACTTTTCTAATAATTTAGGAATGACATGATCAGAATGTGAACTCTAAGGTGACAACAGAGGTACACGGGGAGTGATATAAAATAATCTAATGGAAGAATTGCAGTATTGCTGTGTGACTAAATATGGAGGATAAATGAAAGATACTTTTTAGATGTGAGGCTGGAGTGGTAAAACGGTAGCAGAAATGAGGCAAGCAGGAAAATGAAACCACCAGATCCATTGCTCTTCTGCTCAAAACCCTCCAGTGGTCCCTATCTCACTTACTTTGGTAAAAGCCAGTCCCTATAATGTACTCCAAGTCTAATACAATCTGCCACAATTTCTCCACCCCCCGCCTCTCTGACTTCATTCCCTCTGCTTTTCCCTCTCATTCATTCTCTTCTGTGACACTAGCTTCTTTGTTATTCCTTAAACATGCCAAGCCTATTCTTGCCTCAGGGCCTTTGCCCTTTCCTCTGTCTGAACTGCACTTGGCTTATGTATCTACAAGGCTTAGTCATTCACCCGCTTGAGGTCTCTGCAAAAGTGCACCTCTCTGTACGTAAGGCCTTCCAGGGCATGCCATTTACAATAGCAACCCTCTCATCCCCATCAGCATTCTCGATCCCTACTTCCTGCTTTTTTTCCCCTCTATAGCTCTTATTGCCATGACATACTAGCTTTTCTCCCCCCACTTGTTTGTGTTTTATTTCTCTCCCCCAAGTCCCAAAGAACAGGGCAAATAATCGGGGTGGGAGCAGATGGAGAAACAGATAAAAGCAAAAAAGTTTCTAAAACATGCTTCAATAATATCAAGCTCAAACCGTTAAAAAAAAAAAAAAGCATGTGAGCGCTAATGAAAAGGAAAAGCATACATACTTTTGTAAACCCATGCCAGGTAAAAGAATCTTTCATGATGATAACCTTTAACTAATTATAAGTGCCAAATATTAATTTTTTATAAGTAGACTTAAAGTCCTAAGAGTCATTCAATTTAAGTTGTGATAATTAGATAAACATAAGGATTTTCCTATTTTGTCATTTATTCATGTTGATAACTTAAATTAAAATGGAACTTTGTATTTGGGGTTGGCCATGAGTACATCATCCAAATTCATCTTATTTCATTCTTAAATTTTGAAATGAGAATTCTGATTTTATTTTATAAAAATTTTTTTTTGAGACAGGGTCTCACTCTATCACCCAGGCTGGAGTACAGTAGTGTTATCATAGTTCAATATGACCTCAAACTTTTGGGCTCAAGGAAGCCTCCCACTTCAACCTCCTCAGTAGCTGGGATTACAGGTGCACACCACCATACCCAGCTAATTTTTAGTGTTTTTTTTTTGTTTTTTTTTTTTAGTAGAGATAGGGGTCTCACTATCTTGCCCAGGCTGGTCTTGAACTCCTAGCCTCAAGTGATCCTCCCACCTTGGCCTTCCAGAGTGCTGGAATTACAGGTATGAGTCACCATGCCCAGCCTGGAATTCTGTTTTTAAAAATAGGGTAGGAAAATGAAAAATCTCAACCACGAGAGGTGAAGTGCCAGCTGGGCACGGTGGCTCATGCCTGTAATCCCAACACTTTGGAAGGCCAAGGTGGGAGGACTGTTTGAGCCCAGGAGTTTTGAGACCAGCCTGGGCAACATAGAGAGACCCCATTTCTATTAAAAAAAAAAGAAAAAAGAAAAATGCCAAGGCTGTAGGCTGTAATAAGATGACCTCCAAGTAGTGATCAAGTTACAGGTTCAAGGGTTGGAAAAAATGACCAGGCCTTACTTCCAGCTCTGAGCACACACAGTAAGCAATTGCTGAGGGTACTGAGAGCTCTGTGTCTCTTTTAGAAAAGCTCACCCACCATTCTAAGTTAGAGTATACAGAAAAGAAGCGGAAAATAAAAAGTCTTTGCAGCTGGTCTCAGTTCAAAGAGATTAGATACTTCAGTCTATGTTAGAATCTTGCATGCCATGAAAACACAAGGTCCAAAAGTGAAGAAAAACAAATATAAAGACAAAAATCTTTTAAGTAGTACTTCAATTAAAAAAAAAAAAACCTTTAAAACAAAATTCTCCCATAGTCAGTGCTGTAATTTAGAACTACTGGTACTTTTGCAGAAATATAATTTTAAAATAATCACAGCTTAACACAAAGACTTGCATTCATTTCCTCCCCTCTTGATTTATTTCCAAAAAAGAAAACTCAGTATTGATGTGTTCTGTAATTAACTCCCTCCATACCTGCCAGCCAATGTACAAAGAAGTAAGATGTCTTTGGTGGTGGTAGTCATACCTGAAAGAGCAGAGGGATGTTGGGACTCAGCAAGGAGTCACCATATTTATCACTAGAAATTAGCTAACCGAAAAGAAATTTGTATTGCATGGTCTCTTTATGCATGAACATAATAAAGCTCTGCTTAGTGATCAATGAACACACCTATGAGAGTACTTTAATAAAGAATAACCAAGCCAGGTGACTTACTATATTTAAGAACATTTTTCTAAATGTTGTTTTGAATAACTCAGACATACACTTGATACTGTCAACACATAATTATCCTGCAGGTCAACTGGATGCTTATGAGAAGGAGGAGGGGCAGCTAACTAATAATCATCTCTGGTTTCTAGAAACAGTTATGTGGGGCTCTTATCTGCCAGAGAAGCAGAGAGAAAGCCTAGCTAGGCATCCTTATCTAGGTTTCTAAAAGTACTTTGGGGTTTGCGTGTCACAAAAGGGGTTAAAAATACTTGAGACTATCAAAAAAGCCTAACAAGACATCTGGGTGCGGCGGCTGTCACTGTCAGGGCAGCCCTTGGAGGGAATACCCGTATCAATTCGGTTTATCAGATGGACAGCTGATCAACATTAAACAGACTTGCTCTGGGCAGACTGAGCTGAGCTTCCTGACATGAATTCCAATGAGAGCCCTCTGTACTCTACCACTGAGCTCTGCCATTTTTCACTGTTGCAGCTCCCTGGACATATGGGAATCCCTAGTGATGAGCACATAAAGCTGCCTCTAACTCAAGTGACGGCTCATTTCCCCCGGCTGAAGGCAGACATTAATATCCTGAGGAGATCAGACCTGCCTCTCTGACCCCCATCTACCGAAGCAAAACGACTGTCCTATTTCTTCATTTAATAAGCTTTTAATGAAGAAAACCCAGACCCACTCTCTGACTGCAGCACAGTTTTACATGAAAAGGTTATACAAATACATCACATTCTGTGTCAAAGTTTTCCAAAATATCTGTCCCCCTCCCCACTGGAGAGCAGATTCTATCACTTGCCCTCCCATAGTGCTCATGCTTTCTGCCACGGTACAGGAGTTCAGTTCTCTGCTCTGATAATTACGAATTGTATCCATGGTCTGGCAGGTGGAGGATTAAAGAACTGATTACAAAGAGCACACTGGAGTCTCCATTTTCATTACAAACCCCTTTCTTCAAGGGTTTGTCATTTAGCTATGAAAACTGCTTCAGGCACAACTGGACTGGGAGAAATGACAGTCCACTGACAACCCAGATAGTAAACCAGAAAATGCTGCTGAGCAAAATCAGAATATGAGAAAGCTAAAAAAATTTGGTGAACTGAAGTGGGCATACATATTTTGATTTTAGAAGGGGTAGAAGAAAAGATGTATGATAGCAGATGAAGAAGACAAGCAGACTGTTACCTATGAATACTGGAGACTGGATCAAAATAAGGGGGATCTCAATCATTATTAAAGTTTAGTGACGGGACCAATGCAGACTGCCAGGCACTGAGTTCTGAATTGCTTCACAAGAGGCTGAGGTTTGGGTTTTCTCTCCTTTAGAGAGCAAGTAGGGGTTAGGAAAAATGTGAAGGCTGCATGCTAAATGGGGCACAGTAAGCACTGTAGGAGGGAAATGTCATTCTGCAAAGACCTCTCCAGCTAAATAACAAGAGGCAGTGATGGACCAAAGAGGGAACCTTGGCAGGCTTCACTTAGGCCATCAAGTGTGTCTGAGGCTGGGAAATGTGAAGGTAAGGTGGGAATAAAGGGGCAAAGATCTGTTTCCAATGAAAAAGAGCGTCAGGGCATAGTCTATACAGTGAGAAGCTTAAAATTAGATTGCATGCTCTGCTACCTAATCAACCTAGATATCTAGAGACACAAGAACAAATCCTAAATGTCCCCCCAAATACTTCACCAAGTATTTTCATGTATAAAAGTTGAGAAATTCCTCAGAATTTTTTTTTAATTAAAAAAATTTTTCTTTTAGAGACAGGGTCTTTCTATATTGTCCAGGCTGGTCTTAAACTGCTGGCCTCAAGTGATCCTCCTGCCTCAGCCTCATGAGTAGCTAGGACTACAAGTTCATGGCACTGCACGAGGCTTCCCCTGCATGTTTAAACCATAGACAATAGGTGCCATCAGCAGGTACTAAGTGTACAGCTTAATGCATAACTCATAACATACTATGTCCCAGATATTTTGATTTTTAAAATATAGTATCTCATCTAATCTTCACCAAGTATAGTAATTAGCCCTATTTTACAGATAAGAAAATGGAAATTCAGATATATTAACTGATTTGCCCAGGGCCTTATGACTAATAAGCAATGGGGCTAGATTTGGATTAAAATACTTTTGCTGAGGTAAAATATAATTCATCTGCTAAGAAACCTCATTGCCTCCCTAAAGAAACAATTTTTTTTTGTATAATGGAGTAATTGTGGATAGCATCTACAGTCTGTCACTAGACACAGGGGTTCTGTTCTTTTTTTCTTTTTTTTGAGATGGAGTCTCTCTTGGTCACCCAAGCTGGAGTGAAGTGGCGTGATCTTGGCTCACTGCAACCTCTGCCCCACTGGGGTTCAAGCGATTCTCCTGCCCCAGCCTCCTGAGTAGCTGGGATTACAGGTGCATGCCACCATGCCCAGCTAATTTTTTTGTATTTTTAGTAGAGACGGGGTTTTGCCATGTTGGCCAGGCTGGTCTTGAACTCCTGACCTCAGGTGATCCACCCGCCTCAGCCTCCCAAAGTGCTGGGATTACAGGCGTGAGTCACCGCACCTGGCCAGTTCTGTTCTTAACATCTGTTATACTGTGGACTCCTTTGGCAATCTGGTGAATCCTAAGGATTCTACTAAGAAAAATGGTTTTAAACACATAACATAAATAAGATTATGAAGGATGCCAATTATGTTGAAAATAAAAATGTAATCATTTTTCCATCCAAGTTCATTGATCGCCGAATTCAACCCATATATTCCCTTGTGGGTGTCTGTGAAAACCAGTTAAGTACTCTCGTGAGGAAATAGGAGGGGATGTGGGGATGAAGCGTCCCCGGCGTTGGCTAAGTGCTTTATATAGACTGTTTTATTTAATACCTCCAACAACCTGATAAAGACAGAATCATTAAGATTTTATATGGAGATAACTTAGGTTTAGAGAGGTCAAGTTATTTGCCTAATGTCACTCCAAGAGTGACCAGCACAACCAGTGTGACCTGTGAATCCATGCTCCTTCCATTTCACCAAATTGCCAGGTAAATTTTGGGATGGGAAGAACATGGGGGTGGGGAGAAGGAGAAAGTTTGATTGGCATCACGCTACAGCAATAAATGGTCTTTTATTCCTTGACCTTATGAAAAGCCAGAAGGGAGTGACACTGGAATAATTTTTTCTAGAGAAAAAAATGACAACAGGTACATAACAGATTACATATCTTTTTGGTAAATAGTCTGATGTTCAACACCACCACCACCATCATCCTATGGGAAGATTATGCATCTACATGCTCTTAAACTCAAGTAAGGACATGTGAATTCCTTTTGTCAATGAGAAGTGAGTTAAAAATGTCATTTCTAAGTAAAGCTGGGTCATGGTTCACCTGGTCTCTTTTCTGACATGAGACCAGCAATGTTCCAAATGGAGGGCTGCTCCATCAGCCTTGGTCTAGGAGTAAGGATGATATGGATATGACACCTGAATAACAAGTGGACCTTTATTTTGTGAGTCATTGAGACTTCAGGGCCATTTGCACTGCAGCATAACCTAGCCTACCCTAACACATGGTGAGAATAGTCCTGAGCCTTTCCTTTGTCTAGTATGAAAGATCGTGTGCTGGCATTGCGTACTAAGGGAGTAAGGCATTTATATGTTGCCTTTGAAGCATGAGTATGAAAGATGTCAAAAATGAAATATTTATTTTTCTCACAGCCTTATATCTCTTTTTGTATATAATGATTTAAAACACTGGACTCAACGGGGCATGGTGGCTCACGCCTGTAATCCCAGCACTTTGGGAGGCTGAGGTAGGTGGATCACTTGAGGTCAGGAGTTTGAGACCAGCCTGGCCAATACACTGAAACCTCGTCTTTACTAAAAATACAAAAAATTAGCTGGGTGTGGTGGCAGGAGCCTGTAATCCCAGCTACTCAGGAGGCTGAGGCAGGAGAATCACTTGAATCCAGGAGGCGGAGGTTGCAGTGAGCCAAGATTGTGCCATTGCACTCCAGCCTGGGCAACAAGAGTAAAACTCCATCTCTAAAAAATAAATAAAATAAAATAAGATAAGATAAGATAAGATAAAATAAAATAAAATAAAAAAAACACTGAACTCAATTCATCCTTTACCCAAAATAGAGTACTGCATACTTAGTAAACATTCCATAAATACTTTTTGCATTGTTATTGAACAATGCCTGGTTTAAAAAAATGTTATTCAACACTATGTTTATACCTTATCACAAATTTGAAACTAGAGAAAAATACGAAAATGAAACATTTAATGGTGTTGTAAGAGAAGTAGAAATCCCAAGAAAAATTATTTTCCCCTCAGTGCTTGACTGCCACCATTCACAAAGCACTGCATAGAGAGTAAACAATTACAATGGTCTAGATCTGGGAAGGGAATTAACAGAACATCAGATGGGCACTGCAGCAGGGGCCTCTCACATGGGCATAGACAAAGGAATACACCCCATCCTAACCAGTGGATGACATGGGGGTAGTGACAATTAAAAGACCAGTGTTTCCTAGAAAGGTTTCCCAAATCTCAGTCAGTCTCAGATTTAATGTTTATGCTTCAGTAAATATTAATTGCTTTTTCATAATCCTCTATTAAAAGTGCTCTTAGGGTACATATACCATATCCCTTCTTTCCTAGAAAAATACTCCCAGAAGTATCTGGAAAACATGTAAACAGTATTTTTGGAGGTGGGAGTGAATGGTTTTTTTTTTGCTTTTTTTTTTTTTTTTTTTTTTTTTTGAGACGGAGTCTTGCTCTTGCCATCCAGGCTGGAATGCAGTGGTGCAATCTTGGCTCACTGCAACCTCCGCCTCCCGGGTTCACACCATTCTCCTGCCTCAGCCTCCCAAGTAGCTGGGGTTACAGGCATCCGTCACCACGCCCGGCTAATTTTTGTATTTTTAGTACAGACAAGGTTTCGCCATGTTGGCCAGGCTGGTTTCAAACTCCTGGCCTCATGATCCGCCCGCCTCGGCCTCCCAAAGTGCTGGGATTACAGGCATGAGCCCCCGTGCCTGGCCAGGAATGAATTTAAGGCTCTTGAAAGGATGAAGGTGAGATGAAGATTACATTGGAAACAAAATTTTATTTATTTATTTATTTGACAGAGTCTCACTCTGTTGCCCAGGCTGGAGTGTAATGGCACAATCTCCGCTCACTGCAACCTCCATCTCCCAGGTTCTAGGGACTCTTGTACCTCGGACACCCGAGTAGCTGGGATTATAGGCGTGTGCCACTACTCCCAGCTAATTTTTGTATTTTTAGTAGAGACAGTGTTTTGTCATGTTGGCCAGGCTGGTCTCAAACTCCTGGCCTCAAGTGATCCTCTGCCTTGGCCTCCTAAAATCCTGAGATTACAGGCGTGAGCCACTGCCCCAGCCAGAAACAAAATTTTAAAAAACAAAACATAAGTAAAATCAGTATGATGTGAAAAAGATATGAGAAGGAAAACTGGGATAGTGCATTCAGTTATTATTCCAAAGCACACTACAAATTATATGAATCCCCTATTGAGAAGTAGCAGAAAGTGAGAGAAAGGCAAGGAATGAAAAGAAACACACAAACACATATAGTTGGCTATTGGTGTTGGTGGGTTCTACATTCCTGGATTCAACCAACCACCGACCGAAAATACTTGTACTGAACATCAGCAGACTTTTTTCCTGCTCATTATTCCCTAAATAATCTAGTATAACAACTATTTACAAAGCATCTACATTTTACTAGGTATTATAAGTAATCTGAAGATGATATGAAGCATACAAGAGGATGCACAGTGGTTATATGCAAATATAACCATTTTATATCAGAGACTATATCATTTTATATCAGGGACTTGAGCATCCAAGGATTTTGGTATACAAGTGAGATCCTGGGACCAAGATCCATGAATATTGAGGGCAACTGTATATATACCTATATACATGGTGTAGCTTTATATATATAAATGTGCGCATATATATGCATGTGTATGTGTGCATATATATGTGTGTGTATATATAGGCATATGTGTTTGTACAGATGCATACATACATACATAGTTGGCAAGGTTTTAGTAAAGAGTTTGAAATCCATAAGACCTAAATGTTCTCATCCTAAGAGGTGGCCTGATCTCCCATGGGATCTGAATTGCAATAAAAAGAAATGAGCGCTGTTCCGTAGCAAATGAAGTTAACAAGAAACATATACCAAATAGGACCAGGCGTGGTGGCTCACATCTGTAATCCTAGCACTTTGGGAGGCTGAGGCAGGCGAATCGCCTGAGCTCAGGAGTTTGAGACCAGCCTGGGCAACATGGCAAAACCCCATTTCTACTAAAAATACAAAAATTAGTTGGTGTGAAGGCGCAGGCCAGTAGTCTCAGCTATTAATACTTATGGGGCTGAGGTGGGAGGATCGCCTGAGCCTGGGATGTTGAAGCTGCAGTGAGCTGAGATCATATCACTACACTCCAGTCTGGGTGACAAAGTGAGACCCTGTCTCAAAAAAAAAAAAAAAAAAAAAAAGAAACAAACATATACCAAATAAAGAATTAAAAGAAAAAAAACCCCTCTTAGAACATTTTTTGAGATCCCAAATTCAAATTCCAGTTGTGTCTTTTTTTAATACATTCACAGATGAGCATTATCTCATTCAAAGCAGAGAGCCACAGTGCTCTTTGTATCCAACCCAGGCATCTCACTATCCTTATTTTGCCAGATTAGCAGGATACTAAAAGTTAAAAAATGTTTTTAAAAATACACTGGTTTCCAAAGGAACCCGAAAATCCAGGAGACAACGCTAGCTATTCCTGTGAACCTCTAGAGGATCTGCACCTGCTCTTCAAGCGACAACCATGAGGAAAGTAACTAGAATCGTAGATCCCCATGGTCCTCCCTTGTCATAATTTTTCTCTTCACTGTTCTCTTACCCCCTTTCACACTCACTGTACCCCCTCCATGCTGCTGTACTACCAGTAGCTCCCCTTACCAAGAGCTTCTATGAAGAATGCAGCTTCCCGGAAATATTAATGCCCCATTGTATAGGAGTTTTTCTAAATGAAACCCCACTTTTACCCCCACATCCATATGCCCCGCAACTGCTATAACTCTGCCACTCTGCATGCATGCAAATACTCATTATTGGACAGGGAAAATAATTACTCCCAGTTGTCCTGGGAGCTTGGAGCCACTGTCTGTTGGACCTTACTTCACCCATACTGGCATGTCTGATGGGGGTGGAGTTCAAGATCAGGCAAGAGAAAAACATGTAAAGGAAGTAATCTCCCAACTGACCCGGGTACACAGCACCCCTAGCCCCTACAAAGGACTAGACCTCTCAAAACTCCATGAAACCCTCCATACCCATACTCGCCTGGTAAGCCTATTTAATACCACCCTCACTGGGCTCCATGAAGTCTCAGCCCAAAATCCTACTAACTGATGGATGTGCCTCCCCCTGCACTTCAGGCCTACATTTCAATCCCTGTATCTTTAACCTCCTTGTTAAGTTTATCTCTTCCAGAATCGAAGCTGTAAAACTACAAATCGTTCTTCAAATGAAGCCCCAGATGCAGTCCATGACTAAGATCTACCGTGGACCCCTGGACCGGCCTGCTAGTTCATGCTCTGATGTTGATGACATCGAAGGCACCCCTCCTGAGGAAATCTCAACTGCACGACCCCTACTATGCCCCAATTCAGCAGGAAGCAGTTAAGAGTGGTCATCGGCCAACCTCCCCAACAGCACTTGGGTTTTCCTGTTGAGAGGGGGACTGAGAAACAGGACTAGCTGGATTTCCTAGGCCAACTAAGAATTCCTAAGCCTAGCTGGGGAAGGAGACTGCACCCACCTCTAAACACGGGGCTTGTAACTCAGCTCACACCCGACCCATCAGGTAGTAAAAAGGGCTCACTAAAATATCAATTAGGCTAAAAAGAGGAGGTAAAGAAATAGTCAGATCATCTATTGCCTGAGAGCACAGGGGGAGGGACAATGATCGGGATATAAACCTAGGCATTTAAGCCGGATGGGTAACCCCCTTTGGGTCCCTTCCCGTTGTATGGGAGCTCTATTTTCACTCTATTAAATCCTGCAACTGCAAAAAAAAACAAAAAACAAAAAACACTGGTTTGCAGTGTATGTATACACACACACACGTGCATAAACACATATTCACACATATGTACATCTATATACATGTATGTGTTTTACAGCAATTTGTGGTGGGCATAGGCATATCATTTATTCATTAACCCCCCCAACAGAAAACTACTGACATTTACTATTCACAGCAGGGAGTCCTATAAAGACTCCCTGAGTCTTTTAATCATCTTTTAATCTTCCTGTACCACTTTCCTATGAAAGAGAAATTTGTAGATGGCACACTTGTTTCATTGGAAATAAGCACTCATGGATTTTCATCCCAGTGAACACACATTAAGTCCACATTACAATTAAGTAAAGTGATAAAATTTGAAAGAATGTATGAAGATAGCTTTTTACAGTATATAAATTGTGGTTCGCGGACTTTTTCATTACTTTATGTGTATATATTACTCCTTTCCTTGCAAGGCAGTGGCAGCCTTTTAAACATTTCTATAGTTTTTGTGGATCTAAACAAAAACACACATTAAAGAAGAAGTGTGAAATTAAGAATTGCCTGGTGTGTGCAGTGTGATTATAGAGTAATAAAGTTTGTTTTCTGGTGAATAAACTATGTATTTCCCATTCAAAGTAACTTGCTTGAAAGTTATATTAATATACGGATACCTAAAGTGCTAAAAACACTTTACCATTTTTTGAAATAATTTACAGTTCACTTGTAAAAACAAAAAACAAGCATTACTTTTAGACACCTACTGTATCTGTCATTTATATACCTTGGAGAACATATATGTTGGTGGGTATCTTATCACAGATTGTAATATTTTTTCAGTAAAAGTATGTTGACATTTTTATTTTATATTGTTGCTATTTATAATCAGTTTCATAAAAAATTCCAAACACTTGAAAAGGTAAAATGAAAATTTAAAAAAATAGTCCAGGCTGGGTTTGGTAGCTCACACCTGTAAGCCCAGCACTTTGGGAGGCTGAGGCAGGCAGATCACGAGGTCAGGAGTTTGAGACCAGCTTGACCAACATGGTGAAATCCCGTCTCTACTAAAATTACAAAAATTAGCCAGGCATGGTCTGGGCTGAGGCATTGAACCTGGGAGGTGGAGGTTGCAGTGAGCCGAGATTGCGCCACTGCACTCCAGCCTGGGTGACAGTGAGACTCTATCTCAAAAAAAAAAAAAAAAAAAAAAAAAGGTTCAAATAGGTAATGACTCTATATGGGCTTAAGGTTTATTTTTTAGGTAATAAAAAATGTTCTAAAATTAGATAGTAGCGATAGTTGCATGACTCTGTAAATATATTAAAATTTATTGACTTGTATTCTTAAAAATGGGTGATATGTAAATTATTTCTCAATAAAACTGTTCTTTAGAAAAGTTAGCCTTCAATGAGACTATTCACAATTTTTATAGGCAGATCTGAAGTCTGAAAATAATTTATCATGCATGGTAATAAGAGTATTTTGTAGGATCTGATTGTTTAAAAAGGTATTTGGAAATGCCATCTCATTTTAAATTTTCCCTCTTTTTTTTTGAGACAGAGTCTTACATTGTTACTCAGGCTGGAGTGGTAGAGTAGTGTGATCATAGCTTACTGCAGCCTCAAATTCCTGGGCTCAAGGGATCCTCCCACCTCAGCCTCCTGAATAGCTGGGACCACAGGTGCATGCCATCATGCCTGGCTAATTTTTTTTATAGAGATGAGGTCTCACTACGTTGCCGAGGCTGGTTTCAAACTCCTGGCGTCAAACCATCCTCCTGCCTCAGCCTTTCTAAATGTTGAGATTACAGACATAAGCCACAGTGCCTGGCTTAAATCTTTCCTCTATTTAACATTCAGATTGTATGTCTTTCCCTCTCTTGGATAATATTTCCTATAAAGACTTAGGGAGTCTTTAAAAAACATCACAATTATTGAATGGCCTACTTTAAAAAATATCATATAAGCCATATGAGAGTATGCTCTTCCTGTAAAAAAAATTAAAGTAATATAAAAGTATATCAATATGATAGATGTCAACTGCATGTAGCTACTAAGCCCTTAAAACATCATAGCTGGTCTGAATTCAGATGTGCTGTAAAAACTTACTACCAAAAAAAAAAAAGAATTTAAAATATCTCAATAATAAGTGCTTTACATTGATTACATGTTAAAATGATATTTTAGTTTAAAAATATTACAATCAATTTCATTTGTTTCCTTTTACATTTTTACTGGGGCTACTAGCAGATTAAAATTATACTTCTGTCTAAGTCCATTTTCTGTTGCTAAACTGAGTATCACAGACTGAGTAATTTATAAAGAATAGTTCATGGTTCTGGAGGCTGGGAAATCCAAGGCTGAGGGGTTGGCATATGGTGAGGACCTTTGTGCTGTGTCATTCCATCGCAGAAGGGCAAGGGAGTGAGTACTAAAGAGGGAAAGCACAATGGGCTTGGCTCCCTTTACAACATCCCACTCCCTCAGTAATGACAATAAACCATTCATGAGGGCTCCATGATTCAGTCACCTCTCATCAGCCCCATCTCCTAACACTGCTACGCTGGGGACCAAGTTTCAGCATGAGTTTTGGAGGGGACAAACGTGTAATCATAGCAATTTCTTTGGACAGAAATACAGTGTCTCCTCTGGGTCCCCACTAGGTTCATCATCCTTCCACTCTACTTCCTTCCCCAGAAGTTATCTCTTTATAGCTTAGCATATTTTCTTTCAGATTTTTGCTATATGTTTTTAACATATGTTTATAAACATACAGCAAATGCTATGCATTTTCCCATAAAAATGTGTTCATACTATACATATGGTACTATAACTTGCTTTATTCACTTAATATAGTTTGAAGATTTTTCTATGTTACAAAATATGGAACCACCTAATTCTTTTTAATGATGGTTATTTATTTATAGTATGGAGGTACCACAATATTCTCCAGACCCCACTAATAAATATTTAGGTCATTCCCTATTCTCTATTATTGTAAACACTGCTGCAGTGAACATCTTCATACATATATCCATGTGCATATGTAGGGTATTTCTGTAGGACATATCTGTACAAGTGAAATTACAGGATCAAAGAGTATGACATTTAAAACTGTGTTAGATAACTCCTAAATCAGTTATTTTACTTTCAAAGCAAAAAGAGAAACCATTTGTTTTTTGACCATCTATAACTTCTCCGTAAGTCTCTGAAATAACAAGGACATAAACTTCATGTCCAGGATTCAGAAAAGAAAAACAATTCTAACTTATGCCCTGACATCAGCCCAGACTTAGCCATTGATTATTATGGTGGGCACCTTCTTGAGAGACCTTGATAATGATTCCCTTTTTTTCTTGAAATGCTTCCTCTCCCTCCCCCACTGAGATTATACAGTGGGCAGTAGCTGCCATGTCTGTTCTATGTGACCCTCAGTCTCCTCAACCCTGGTTGAGTGACCCAGAGCTGAGCAACAGGCCCAATCAAAGGCCCTTAGCTTCTTTCTCCAGGGAATCTGAAATTCAGGGTTATCTGGGAGTTGCCAGAGGCAATGCTCCAGAGCTCCATTTACAAACTTCAGTTATTTAGTTATCACTTTTTGTCATTTCTGCATATTCCGCATGTACTCTTATATACATAATGCTTTTCTTTAGATTTTATCTTTAAGTCCTTTCTTAGGATTTTTATCTTTGTATAGAGACACCATATAGCATAGAACTTAAAAGAGCAGACTCTAGAGCCAGGCTGCCTAGATTCACATCCCAGCTATGCCACTTAATAGCTGCGTGAGCTGGATCAATGTGCTCGGCCACTCTCAGTGCCCAGTCTTTTCATCTGTAAAATAGCACATGTGTCAAAGTGTCATGGGGGTTAAATTACTGTATATCTAGTCCTTAGAACAATAACTTCAATAGTAAGTGCTTACTAAATATTACCTATTACTGATTTTAAATCAACTCATCTTTCCGTTTAAATAAATCTTTAGAGAAAAGTTGACATACCAACTATGTGATAAGTATCGCTCAAGAGTGAGCCACCCACAAAGCAGCAATACCTGAACCTGTGGTGACAGGGAGTCATCCATTATACGATCACAGGCATTCCTGTGGGGAAATCCTGGGCTTGGCACAGACCACAGAGTCCTCTGGACTTCCAGATGTTTCTCTTGGTGGTGGGCAATCCTTTCCTGCACCTCTAGTCCCCTCTTTATCCCCCAGCCCTGACCAGTCATTGAAATCCCTTTTATAAACCTGTGAAAAATCACTGATTTAGACTTTCAGCAGAGCAGAAAGGTCTACTGAATAACTTAAAATCTCATAGATTTTAGATATTAGAACTATTATCCAGGTGCCCTAACTCCCAGACAATGCTTCTACAATCAATAAATTTTTTTCATCAGCAAATACTTTTTTTTTTCATATTAACACCATACCTCCTTGAAAAGAAAATTGCTAAATATTTCAAGTAATGTCAATGGTTGGATCAAGGACAACTCTAGAGGGGTGGCAAGTGTGGCTTCTGAGTCCCGGTCCCCCTCCAGCACTTGGTCATTTTCCACTTCAGGTATCTATGGCCCTCTTGCTCTTACCTTGCCTCCCCACATCAGAACCTTTCTCTGGGAAGAACTGTAAGTCATTTATGCTTTAGGGTGAGTTTAAGTTCACCTAAATGAAAAATTTTGTTATAAGAAAGCTCTGATTTTGAATCCTGGCTTCATTTTCTATCACATGGAGAATCTTACAAGTTATTTCATCCTCCAAAGCCTTGGTTTCCTCATTTCTAAATGGGGTTAACAGTTATTTCATAGGACTGTTTTAAGGAGGAAATTCCATTAATTATGCAAGCAACAGGGATTCACGTAATGTCAAGTATCTACTGGGCAGCAGACATGGTCTATTCCTAATTACACCAATTGCTTAGAGGTGTGGACAGATAACAAATGTCTTCTTTTTTTCCTTTTCTGGACAAGTGGGCCTAATTCTCCAGCTTTATTTATTCATTCAAGAAAAAGTTAAGTACCTCTTATGTGGAAGGTACACCAGAGCATTGGGAATACAGAGTAGATTAAAAGTTGGTTCCAGAAACGTATAGTCTAGTGCGGAGGGGCCTTAACATTATATTTAGACCTTCCTAAGTTAGATCCAAATTTAAGACTCTTTTCAGAATAGAAGAATATTGAGGATACCCAGCATCTAACCTGGTACCTCATTTTATAGTCGTAGAAATCAATGCGTGGAAATTCTAAGTACTTTGTTCAATGTCATACAGATAGTTACCCAAAGAGGACAAGTACCCCAAGGCCATATGGGTAGATAGAAGTACAATCCTTATCTTTGAATCTTTTTTCTAACTCATGATGCCCACCCACAGAAACTGACAAAACAACTTAAGCATAAGTTTTCTGTTTGTAAGTGATATGGTTTGGCTGTGTCCCCACCCAAATTCATCTTGAATTTCCATGTATTGTGGGAGGGACCTGGTGGGAAGTAATTGAATCATGGGGGCAGGTCTTTCCCGTGCTGTTCTCGTGATAGTGAATAAGTCTCATGAGGTCTGATGGTTTTGAAAAATGGCAGTCTCTCTGCACAAGCTCTCACTTTGCCTGCTGCCATCAATGCAAGATGTGACTTGCTCCTCCTTGCTTTCTGCCATGATTGTGAGGCTTCCCCAGCCACGTGGAACTGTAAGTCCAATCAAACCTCTTTCCTTTGTAAATTGCCCAGGCTTGGGTATGTCTTTATCAGCAGCATGAAAATGGACTAATACAGTAAATTTCTCAAAAAAATTGTTTAATGACAAAATAAAACCAGGTAGTAATGAATAATCAGATCCTTTTATGATGCTGGAATGCATATGTTCCAGAAATTATAATTTATTGGTGGTCCTTCAGATATAGTATGCAGATATATCATCACACAAGGTTTTTTAAAAAATTGAACTAATATTTGACAAGCAATTTTAAAAGTCAATTAACACCGACTATAAGGTATAAAACAAAGATGATCAGAGATGAATTTTATCATCAAATTAGTGAAGTCTGCCTTTTTCTGCACAACAAACAGAAACAGCGACATCTGAAAATGCCCCTTTCACCTCAGAAAATTTGTTGTTTGCAAAATATGTTAAGTTTGCAAATCTTTGTTTCAGGTCTCAAATAGTTATAAGCATAAGGATCTGATTTTCACAGAGACCTCTAAGACCACATTACTTTTGGTTGTACCTTCTTCTCTCCCACACTTATCCTTCTCTTTCCCTGTGTCTGCCCATGACTTCTCATTCTGGCATTCTGGATATAGTGCTCATCTCCACTTTCAGAAAAGGCAGGTAATATGGCTTATTGAAGTAGGCACACATTTTGCAAACATGCATTTTTAACAAATAACTAATAAAATGTACTTTAGAAGGATGTCCAAATGTGCACATGGTTCTGCCAACCTCGCATTTTCTGAGCACCTGTGATGTGCCTGGTGATGCCTTTACACCATAAACACAATCAGAATCCTTCTCAAGGACCTTAAAGCCAGGTATGGATAAAAATAATAATAATCAGAAACAGAGATATCTGAAAATGCTCCCTGTTCATCTCAGAGAATACATGAACTTTTTTACAAAGGGATAGAACTACGCATTCAAATCAGCAAACATTTTACTCACATTTTCAACAGAAATACCAGGTAACAGCTCTAAAAATTTTGATTCAAATAACTAAACAGGGTTCTTGAAGCTCATCTGATATACCTCCAACTCACAGATGGGGTACTTCTACTTTTTAAGACTTCTTTTTATTTTAAATAGGCAGTTGAGAAGGTGGCTGTCTATATTATTGTGCTTATTCTGACCAAACTGTGCAATGTCTTTATAATTTTCCAAGTAACCTGACCTTTTCCCACTTCTTGTGGGTATTATATTACCTTTCACGTCTTTATATATTTCCACATTTAATCATCTTGGCATGTTGCTACCATTACTGTCTTCCCTATTCACTGGTCTAATTAATTCATGTGTCCACAGTAGGGTTCTTTTTTAAAAAGGAAACCAGCTTGCTTTTACCAGTCTGTATTCTTAGACTTTCTTCCAATGAAGTTCAATCACTTAAAGAGTAATCTAAGCCAACAGTAATTATTTTACAAATACTGATGACTCCTCTCTTTACAAATGAGTGTATTTGTAAGTAAGCTTTAAAGATAGTAAGGCTATACGGAATAAGATAAATGTGAAATATCTGAGTAGAAGCCACCAATTTCCCTCTTTAGAGGCCTTCCTTATAGTTGATAATACCAAATGGTTCACAAACCAATTTAGAAGTCAAAGATGAGCACAACCTACTAAGAAAGGAGAAAGAATAATTTAAAAGGCACTCAATTCAGATTACATATAAGTGCCATTACAACAAGCTAAAACATTTTCACCTTAAACTGTCTGTCTATATATTTCATGACTACATGAAATAGCCTACTCCTGAGTTAATTAATGAAAAAACAAACTTTAAAAAACTAAATATTTTGATTATTTGTAACTTAGAACAGGTAAAAATGGAAAGAATTGTTAACCTAGATTATCTGATTATCATTATTATCAACAAAATTATTTATGGAATATCTACTATGTGTTAGACCCTAGAAATATAAAGTATAAAAAGCATTTTTCTTTTATCAATGACTATGTATCAAGGTGTGAGTATGTATTCTTTCTCTTAAAGTAGTTTAAGACATGGTCTGTGTCCTGAGGGCTCATAGTTGAGTTGGAGATGCAATACAATGAAATGAAAAGATTTAACAAGAAAATTATATAGTATGTAAGTGTAAACTGAATGCCACAATCTATAACTGCTGTAGGGGTACATAATTATGATCACTGAGGATTTGGGGGGAGGAATGGGAAGACTCCTAAGAAGAGGTGACAGCAAAGTTGTACTTCTCTTAGATGAGGAGCACTTTAGATTACTGAGCGCAAGGACGTTGCTGCTACACACCCACCCTACTCTCCATGCCATGCATAGCTGCCACCATAGTGTCCTGGGGGGCTCCAGTCAGCTTGCTGCTGCTGCTGCTGGGGCTCACTGCCCCTGCCAGACAATGAACAGAGTAGACAGCTGCCATGGAGTGGTATAAAAATGGCTGCAGCCAGCTGACTGAAACTGGAATATGGGTGGAGCACAGATTTAGCACAAAGGCTTGGGTGTCTCCTCTAGACAATGCTTGAGGGAAAAATGAGAACAATACAAAAAAGGAGAAAAGTCCAGGAACATCCTTCATCTTCTAGCCACAGCCCCAAATGATTTGGATAAATTAAGGAGAAAAAAATAAATGAATTGTGAAAAAGTCATTTTCACAAAGAGACAAAAGAAAGTTTTACTTAAATTAGGCTACCAGAGAAATATGAGTTAACAGTTGGTCTTAGATATCACTGAAGAATATTTACTGCCAGTTATTTATCAGAATGTCAAGTCATTATACTTCCTAATTTCACCTGTACATTTTCATCTAAACACAATGCTCTGCTGTGGTCTAAAACAGAGGCCTACATATTAATCAGAATGGCCTTACAGAGTTAACTCAGTTTGAAGAGAGCAGAGGAGCTAACTTAGCCCTTTGTCTTTATTCTCATTCTGAAGAAAAGAAGGCAGTCAAGATTTCTAACAAGAGGTGATACAGACAACACTCTGGCAAGCCGTTTCAAAAGATAAAAATGTACCCATTTGGCTTCCCTATAAGTAATAATTTAGATGGCTCCTAATTGAACTCTCCTTCCATTGTACAGGTCTTGGCCTACCTTAAGCCTTCTCTATGAAAAAGACTGAGCCAGGAGTCCTGAGGGCAAGGAGTGCTGGTGAAGCCCTGGTGCCCACAATGCAGGAAGGGAAGGATGATGGTAGCCACCACAGGTGGCTGATGGTAGGTGGCTGTCATTGCGAATCCTTGATAACACATGCAATTCCATTTCTCTGTATTTCTACAAAGTCCTTACATGATTATTCTAATTATATTATGAATGGCATATCTTAAGCTGCTACATGGCACTACCCAGAGTTGGATATTTATCATGTTAAATTATGAATTACAAACATTTCTTCATATAATATTTTACTTAAGTCCTAAAGCAAGAAAATTTAGAATAACATACTATATTTGTCTGCTTGGATTGCCGTAACAAAATACCACAGGCTGGGTGGCTTAAACAGACATTTATTTTCTCACAGATCTGGAGGCTAGAAGTCTAAAATAAAAGTGTCAGCAAATTCAGGCCGGGTGCGGTGGTTCACACCTGTAATCCCAGCACTTCAGGAGGCCGAGGTGGGCGGATCATGAGGTCAGGAGATCGAGACCATCCTGGCTAACATGGTGAAACCCCGTCTCTACTAAAAATACAAAAAATTAGCCGGGCGTGGTGGTGGGCACCTGTAGTCCCAGCTACTAGGGAGGCTGAGGCAGGAGAATGGCGTGAACCCTGGGGGGCAGGGCTTGCAGTGAGCAGAGATCACGCCACTGCACTCCAGCCTGGGCAAGAGAGCGAGACTTCATCTCAAAAAAAAAAAAAAAAAAAAAAAAAAAAGAAATGCAATTGTCTTAAGACTCCGTCTCCCTGAGAATCTAAAAAAACAACCAGGAAAGATTCACTGCCAAAAAAGAGAAAAGACTAAAAGTAATCACCATGCCCAGAGAGACTTTTCATCTATTCTTCTGAGGGCAGCTCTGAGAGATTACCTGGGACACTTTATCTGCATATTAAGACAACCTTAGTTCACTGTGAATTTCTGCCCCTCACTTTCCCATAACTGGTTTGTCCTTCCATCCCATTCAGCATCCAAAGAGAATCATTTACAAACCATTGTCTTATCTTTGAGCCCATTCATTCCCCTAAAAATCATTTACTACCGCTTTAAAATTGCCTACAGACCCCCAACTACCTTCCTTTCTATGATGAGGGTATTCAAGCCTCAACTATTTGGCCCTGAGTCTCATATCTGCAGGACTGTCGGTCCATGTGCTCATTAATACATTTGTGTGCTTTTTCCCTGTTAATCTGTCTATTGTCAGTTTATCTATGCAGGCTTGAACCTTCAGAGGGGAAGGAGAAACTCTCTTAGCTCCTACACATTAAACTCGGTCCATTATAAAATACATTTAAAATTCAAGTATATTTAGCAAAAATATGCTTTTTTTTTTTTTTTTTTGAGATGAAGTCTCATTCTGTCGCCCAGGTTGGAGTACAGTGTCGTGATCTCAGCTCACTGCAACCTCCACCTCCTGGGTTCAAGCGATTCTTCTGCCTCAGCCTCCTGAGTAGCTGGGACAACAGGTGCACACCACCACGCCCAGCTTATTTTTGTATTTTTAGTAGAGATAGGGTTTCATCATGTCGGCCAGGATGGTCTTGATCTCCTGACTTCGTGATCCACCTGCTTTGGCCTCCCAAAATGCCACCACATCCAGCCTTTTTTTTTTTTTTTTTTTTTTTTTTTTTTTTTTTTGAGACAGGGTCTTGCTCTGTCACTCAGGGTGGAGTGCAGTGCCGCAATCATGGCTCACTGCAGCCTTGATCTTCCAGGCTTAAGTACTCCTCCCACCTCAGCCTCCCAAGTAGCTGGAACTACAAGTATGTGCCATCACGCCTGGTTAATTTTTTATTTTTTTGTACAGATGGGCATTTCATTATGTTGCCCAGGCTAGTCTTGAACTCCTGGGCTCAAGTGATCCTCCTGATACAGCCTCCTAAAGTGCTGCAATTATAGGCGTGAGCCACAACACCCAGCCTTCAATCAGCACATTTTAATATTTTGTTTTTTTCTCCTCTAAAGGACAATTTTCATAGGATGTGGGGTAAAAGATGAAGATACAGTGTAGTCCTTGAAGAGTCTATAATCTGATTATGAGAAAAATAAAAGCAGATAATATCAATAAAGTACGGTAAATGTATTGTAGTTATTGAGAACATGAATTTGGAGTAAGAAAGACCTGGTTGAAATCTTAGATCTGCTACTTTATGGCTCTGTAGATCTTGGCTAAATGATTTAACATTTCTAAGCTTGACTGTCCTTACCAATATAAAGAGGCTGTGACTATTGACCTTTTAGGATTGTTTTGAGACATAAATGAGACAACATGTGTAAAGTGTTTTCAGCACAATGCCCTAACACATAGTCTGTGCTCAGTACACAGTAATTATTACTACTATCACCACTAATGTTTGTATACACTTATGCACAGTGTGCTAAGGGAGCCCAGAAAAGAGTACTTAGGTTGGCCTGGGGATTAGGGAAGGTTTCCTGGAGAAAAGGAGAGCAGAACTATATCTTAAGTGAGGTAAGAGTCAGATGAAGAAAGGTAGGAACGATATCCCATGCAGAAGAAATAGCACAGTGCATGCAGGGTACTGCCAGTATTTGGCATTTGCTGGCAGGTCTAGTGTAAGAATAGTTATTCCTCACTTTCTTCCTTCCTTGGTATCCTACAGCACTATTGCATCTCCCTTCACTCCCTTCACTGGTTTGCCATCCATCCTCCCCAGAAATACCCTTGCTACCCCTGATAGCTATGTTGGATTTGTCCTTTAAGGACAATTCAATCCTTTGTAGGTGGACCAGGCCTCTTTAGAACCCTGCCAGAACCTATTCTTTCCCTCTGTCTTATGAACATGAGGAGAAATGACCTGCAGAGGTAGTATAGCTAAGCTAAGAGTATGGGCTCTGGAGTTAAACTTCCTGAGTTCAAACCCTGGCCCCACTACTATGTCACTTTGAGCAAAATACTTCACCTCTGTGTGCTTCAGTTTTCCCCATCTGTTAAATGGGGATGGTAACAGCACTTATCTCTTATTATGAGGTTGTTGTGAGGATTCAGTGAGCTGATGCATGTACGAAAACTGAAACAGGGCCTAGCTGTTAATAGCTATTAGCTAGCATTACCTAACAAGATTAAAAATCTATGCTTCATGGACAGTACATACTTGAGAAAATAAAGAACGCCTCAGATTAGAATGCCACCTGTGGAGGGTAGAAGGAAGAAGGGAGGATAAAAGAGGAAAGAGAAGAAAACTAATATTTACTGATTACCTACCAGGGGCCAAAAGTATTGCATTAAGTGCTTCATATATGTTTTTCATCTGATCCTTACAACAGCTGTGGTAAATAGATGGTATTGTCCCCATTTTTATACATGAGTATCCTGGTCCTCAGAGAGTTTACAAAATTTGCCTAGACAAATAGGATCAGAATTGAAAACTATGGGTAGGCGAGTAGCAGAGTCATGTTCTTCCAACAGCTACTTCTCTTCACCTCCCCGGGGCTCCATTCTCTTAGTTTGAAAACTATATCAGACTTCGCATTGCTAAGAAGAAATCTGGGAGCTGCCTAATATTTACATGATTTTCTAGGCCTACTCCAGGAAATATAAACATGTGCTTACATTCTAATTTTATATCCTATGCTGAGAATTTAATAAAAATAATGAATTGTAGCATATAAAGTAAGAGTATACTTCCTTGTTCAGAAGTTCAGAATATATTACAATTACACATTGACAATAAAAATATTTTTTAGAACTCCAATTCTATGTTTTCAGAAATTATAAATTGACTAGGCTTAAATTTGTTTTGTTTTACTTTATTTATTTATTTATTGAGACAGAGTCTTGCTCTGTTGCCCAGGCTGGAGTGCAGTGGCATGATCTCTGCTCACTGCAACCTCTGCCTCCTAGATTCAAGCAATTCTCCTGCCTCAGCCTCCTGAGTAGCTAGGACTACAGGCATGAGCCACCACACCCAGCTAACTTTTATATTTTTAGTAGAGATAGGATTTCACCATGTTGGCCAGGCTGGTCTCGAACTCCTGACCTAAAGTGATCCACCTGCCTCAGCCTCCCAAAGTGCCAGAGATTACAGGCGTAAGCCACCACGCCCGGCCCTACATTTGTTTTATAATATGAAGCAGGGCCCAATTTAATCTTTAATTTACATTTCTTCCAGCCTAAATATTATGTAATGTATTTTGTGGGCTTTTAATATCTTTAAAATGGTTCATATTTCCTAGTAATTTGAGTAGGGTATCCTCTTTTGTTTCCTATGAAATAACATAATATTCTTATAACAAAATGAAAATAAAGTTGGGGAAAATAAAGTTAAAGAAAACCATGAGGTCAAGGTGTGGTGGCTCATGTTTGTAATTCCAGCACTTTGGGAGGCTGAGGCTGAAGGACTCCTGGAGGACAGGCGTTCAAGATCAGCCTGGGTAACATGGCAAGATCCTGTTCTGCACATGAAGGTAGGACTTGTAGTCCCAGCTACTAGGGAGGCTGGGGTAGGAGGATCACTGGAATCTAAGAGTCCAAGGTTGCAGTGAACTATGATTGCTCCATTGTTCTCTAGCCTGGGTGACAAAGAGAGATCCTGTCTCTAAAAACAGAAGAAAATAAAATAATACTATAGTATTATGGATGTTATATATGTAGAAGGAGCTTTTTCATATTGTCAATTCTTTGCCAATGGAGATGCTTCACACACACACACACAAACACACACACACACACACACACACGTCACATGTTGGCCCTTATACTGATAAAAGAGCACCAATCCTTCAGGGAAGCTTCAAATACTCTATGACAAGAAGCTGGGGGTGGTGGCAGTAAGGAAGCAATCTTCTATAGAGACATTTTATATACATATATACTTATTTAACCTAAAAATATATATTTTTTCTTTAATTACAGTTTCCCATATAACCATTAGTGGGCTCCAGCGATGCAAGCCATATTTATTAGAGGCAGCATGTCAAATAGGAGTTGACAATTACAGTCTCTATCAATACATATTATGCCAGACGGTAATGAGCCATCCACAAAGGGCTAGCTATCCAAAATAATCATGCTGCTTTCCAGAGAAATGTCGAAGAGGTTATGGTTTATTACACAGTGCTCATTAGATATACAGTGGCAGCATTAGCAATTTTTCCTTCATTTGTGTCTCATTTAAGGATCTGCCCCCACAAGCACAGGCAAATTAGTACACAAGGTTAAAACCATTATGCCCTGAAAAAATTAAGTTGCATTTTATTTTACAGTAACAGTGGATCAAAGGTCCTTGGAATCTATTATTTGCAGAACTATTATCTAACACGAATATTAACAAAAGGGAAAAGAAAAGCATTGCCCTGCCAGCCTGGCTTGGACAGGAACAAAGGCAGACTGTTTGAAATAAACAAATACTATGTTACTTAATTAAGTAGCCCTATAAAAACTATTTTTAAAATAACACTAAGGTTGTGACATCAACTGACAAAAGTCACAAAATTAAAGTTAATGAAGTACCAACCTATACTTTAAAATGTCTTGTTTACATTAACTTATTTTTAAACATTTTAATACTGTCATTGTATATAATTTTTTAATAAATTTACCAATTGCTATAAATACTTATTTTCTTAAAAGGATAACCCATTTTCTTATTTTTATAGCAAACCCACATTTATCAATATTTAATAAAATAGAATTTGCAGATACAACTATTATAACCAGAAAGATGTGATCAGGAAGGCAGATCTTGGAATAAGTTACAAAGATTTAAATAAATATTGCAAAATAATAGATACTTAATGGATTTTGCCAAATCAGCAGATAACTGGTTAACAGCCTCTGAATTACTGGCAGGATAAACATTTGCAGCAAAGAGATCTTTTGAAGAGATTTCTACACTCCTGAGTGGACTACTGTTAATAAAATATCAAAATTCATTACAGTTAGAAGGATAATATTCCAAATGTACTTTCCCCACATTTTATTAACAGACCTCAGTTGTAGTGATTATTCAAGGATCCCTTCCTTTCATTTAATGAACATTTATTGAGTGCTGTCATGTCAGACCCTGTGATAGAGTCTGAGAATTCATTAAAAAGAAAATAGAAAGAAAGAAAGAAAAGCATATCTCTGTACTTGAGAAGCTCATGGCCAGGTCAGTGAAGGATTTGGACAGGAAACCAAATGATTTGAATCTTGGGCAATAATTGCTGTCCCAGAAGAAAATACAGCTTGCCAAGGGAGCCCAGATGAAGAGGACCTAATTGAAATCTTGATGAAGTAAGGTAAGGATTACTCAGGGAAGTAACAGCTAAAGTGAGAATTCTACCCAATGAGAATTGTAGGGAAGAAACACACTGGGAAGGTGGGTGAACAAGTGAGAGGAGGCTGGGGTGGGAACATTTACCTCAGATTATCACAATATACGGTTTTAGAAATCTTTTAAAGATGGTCTTCCTAATTAGAAGAAAACATCTTGAAGGTGGATTGATGGACTTTATGAAATAAAGTCAGCAAGAAAGTTCTAGAACAGTTTGGATCACGTTAAAAAAATAAAAAGTATGTTACAGAAAAAATTCCTTTGTCAGGTCCACATATGGTCAAATTTCAGAGTGGATGAATGTATTATCCAGTTAATGTTAACTGTAAGTCTGACTGAATAACTTGTCATGACCAAATTTTGAATTTCCGTTGGTTATTCTTCTTAATCTTTACCCCCACATGAATGAGGTAAGCATCCTTGTCTCTTTCCCCTTAAACTGACAAAATGATGAGCTATACATACATCACTTTAATTTTTGTGGTATCTTATATGTCTAATATGTGTGTCTACTCTCAAAACATCTGTAAAATAGAATAAACTTTTAGACAGCAGGGGACAGATTGGTTTAATTCTTTTGCTATGGTATCCAGTATAGCTCAGGTGTAATCAGATACTTACAAAAGCTTGCCTTTTTTTTTTTTTAATGTAAATGCCATTATGTTCTAGTACAGCTATTATATATGGCTATGGTCTACAATATGGCAGATTCCTGAATGGATTGTTAGGTGGTTTTGAGGCATTTAGAGTAGCATCATGATAGCATGATAGTAACACTCATTTTCCTCTTTTAGTATAACAGATTTCCTTTTTTCGTGAATATTGGGCCTTTTTAAACAGGCCCTATATATCTACTCTGATTAGCTTTTTAAGTGACTGCCGTTCTCCCTTCCTCAACAGTGTTTTAATTCAGCGGTATTTAACCTACCAACATTTTTCATTTAATGAACAAAAAATGTATAGACTCCAAAGATTTTTTAAAAAACAAAACATACACTACATCTATAGCTTTGCACATATTGTGTACATAAAACTTTGTATAAACGGTTGCAGCATTATTCCTGGCTTTGAATTTTGCTTTTCTTCTACCAGAAAAAGCTTCTGGTAACCAGAAGTCACAAAAGGTACAGATAATCGTAAGATGTCAATCATAATACAAAAACAAGGTATATTGTTGAACTGCAGAAAAAGTAAAAGCAACTAGGCCCCATGCTGGTCACTACTGCTCTAAGTTCATTTCAATACTACATGTAATTATGAATCTCAAGGAACAAACCAAGAACAAGCCTGCTGAGAGTGGAGACAGAGGAGTATGGCCAGCCTCTCCTCCAGGGCACCTCGAAGCTCTGTCAGAGCAGCCATTTTGCCAGTGCGTCTCTTTGTTTCCACTGCTCTAAGATCTTCAGTTTATTTATTTGCTCTCACCTCTGCCTTATTCCAGAGGGTTTAAATGGTTTAGGTATTATTAGATGATGTTCAATAACAGAAAAAAAGCACAACCAGATGTGGAGAAAACATGAGACAAAGGTGTGACAAGAGATGAAGTGTGATAAACTGAGAGGGCACAAAATGGGAGGTGGCCAGGGAGAGCCCCAGAGTGATGAGGGAATAGTATGAACTACAGACTTTAATGTAGCTCCCAGAAATAAAGGCTTCTTCTGTATGTGATGAGCCTATTTTATCTCAAAATGTAAAGCTGTCTGAATTTTACGTTTGATGACCATGTGTTCTGCAAAGATAGCATATAGATTACAACCGTGCCTGACCTCCCAGTTTTAGGAAAAAAGTGGAATTCTGTCCCTGGACACCATCAGGGCTTTGGGTTACATCTCCAACTCCTTATTCTATGGATAAAAATAAAAGCTCCCAATATAATATTCATAATTTATAACAATAACATGCAGATCACCTTTTACTGTTTGAAAATGGCATCAAATTAGTAATGGTCACCATTTCTACAGCAAAAAATAATGTGAGCACTTTACTGCTTGATGGTACTGTTAGATTAGTGGTCCCCAGTTTGGGGTACCCAGATCTTTAAGGGTTATTTACAGTAGGTAACAAGTTCTTCACAGAGGTGAGTAATTTTCCCTTTCCAAAATGTCTAAGGAAAGCAATGTATTCCCCCTCCCCCCAGATAAAGTAACATCTGTTAACAACATTTTTAATTTTCTTTAATTTTGTACTCATTAATAAGATGTGACAGTGGTTATCTTGTGGTCATCAGAAGCTCAGACTGGCAGTTACAAGTGTATCTAATAAAATGGAAAATCAAATAATGATGATTTTATATATGAAGTGTCTGGTAAAGACTCTTTTTTAAACAGGGGTGGGAGAATAACAAAAGGAATCCTGAGCGGTGAAGAGGTGGGGAGGTTATCATAATGAAGTCTATACTGGCTAATTTCCCTCCACTTTTCCTTGACCACCACGCTTCTTTCACCAAGGCAGTTTAAGAGGAAGTAGCTATCTACTTCAACAACAGCTCTAACAGGAGACCAGAAGAGGTCAGCGGAGAGCAGTGCTAGGCACCCATCCTCCCACCCAGAGGGCTGAGCTCCAGAAGATCCCAGGTCTCTGTTTATCCAAAAAAGAAGCAACTATGAAAACAGAACAAATTGTTATATTCAATTTTTTACTTTGACACAATCAGAGATGACTGTAAGTCTGTTATAATGGTTAGCTTAAAAAAAAAGATCTGAAGTAGAAAATGAAAAAATTTTCGTTATATACCAAAAAGTTCCTTGAAGAGGACAATGACAATAAAAATGATAATGCCTTGATATTGACATAATCTTATTTTCTGAGATAGCAATCCATTATTTCTCAAAAACATGAGTTGCAGGTACACAAAAATTCCCATTTAAATATACTCAGTTTATCGGCCAGGCACGGTGGCTCACGCCTGTAATCTCAGCACTTTGGGAGGCCAAGGTGGGTGGATTGCCTGAGCTCAGGAGTTCAAAACCAGCCTAGGCAACATGGTGAAACCCCATCTCTACTAAAAATACAAAAAATTAGCTGGGCCTGGTGGCAGGCACCTGTAATCCCAGCTACTTGGGAGGCTGAGGCAGGAGAATCACTTGAACCCAGGAGACAGAGGTTGCAGTGAGCCGAGATTGTGCCATTGCACTCCAGCCTGGGTGACAGAGCGAGACTATGTTAAAAAAGAAAAAAAATACACACACACACACACACTACACACACACTCAGTATCTGATTACTTGTGCTATGGAAAAAAGAATGTGCAATTACTAAGAACTGGTCAAGTACTGCAGAGTCCCTGGTTTCTAAATTAATTCTAAAATCGGAAAGTGGAAAAATTAAACATATTTTTTGAATGTTTTAAATATTTAAATATAAATGTTTCTTCTCTTATACCTTCAGGGAGTGTAAACTAAATAGAAAGTTTCCCCTACTCCCCACATTTAAAGCTGAAGAATTAGAAGGAAAAAACACTATATAAACTTTTAAACACCAGCTGTAGTGTTTTTACTTGCCTTCCTCAGAACTTCCTTCACTGAAGGTACAGTACCTAAAAACCAGCTTTAGCTACTTTCCCACACAAATAGAGGTCATGATCTGGAGCGTACTGATTGACTATAAACTTGTAGTAGTATACCAGGCACAGAAAAAATGGCAACCACAAAAGACAATGTGGTACCTGACGTTAGGGGCCTTATGAATTTAATAAGGGCATCGATAAAATTAGAAAATGCTAAGGAAAGACCTAAAATGGATGAATATATTCCACAGATAACAGAGAGGTCCAAGTTACCTTGCCTACCCCTCTAATTGTTTCTGAGGAAGATCAACTTTCAGCCAAAGCGCTGCAGACAATATAAAACAAAGTTTGCATAAAGTACCTTTGAAAATAACAAGTTGCCTATAAACCACTGCAGACGTGTCAGTAACAAAGGTTTTGCAAAGTTAAAGCCCTAAATTGAATTAAACCCTAATAATTTTGTATTATTACATTTTAATTCCCTGACAATTCTGATTTTTCAGCTTATTGTTTTTGTTAAATTTAAATTGGTCTGGTCTATCTATAGAGAGAGATAAAAAGCAAATCCCTATTTTTTAAAGTTCTGAGTTGAATGGTATAAAATTAAACACAGAAATGCATTTTAAGTGCAAAGTGTCCTTCCACTGTTGCCAGAAAACAAGTAACAAAGAGGAGTTAAGTAATTTAACAGCCATATTTTCTCACTCGCCTTCATTGGGAACACAGTCGTTTGCACGGCATAATAAGCTGTAAATTATAAACATTTTTACATAGCCTGCTGCAAAGAAAAGTCTGCCAGCTTTCTACTATATTGGATAGTGTTCAAGTGATTAACTATAGCTTTGGAAAAAAGGGGTGGAAACTTGTTTTGCGTCGCAGTTTGTTGGTTTTCATGTACAGCCTCAAAAAAATCCATTACATCATTATTTGCAACAAATATGTAAGTAATTATAATAGAGTAATAGAAGCTCCTTATTATTACAGGATACAAATTACTCATGGACAAGAGAAAATCTTGTAGGTGCATAATCATTCAAGCATTTCCCTGAAATGGTGTCTCTAATGAGTATGAAGGTAATGGTTTTCAAAAATAACAAAATTTGTAGCACTGACATTTCAGGACTAATGACAAATGAAATACACTTTACTCTTTGTCTATAGGGAAAGCCCATTAGACAGAATATCTGCTTAGGGCACAAGTCTATTTTAAAAAAAGGTTCCTGTGTCGAAGAAAATATATAAATATCTGTATTTCACAACATATAAAGAATAAATCTGTGAAAGGAAACGTGCAGTAATAGAGCTAATGGCCTGCAAACATAAACGTTTTTATTTTTAAATGTATAGAGCCCCACCAAAATCCACATTCAACCCCCTAAGAAAATTTTGTCTCAATAAATCAACAATAATACATGGAGCACTTGAGTGCCCACCATAGTGCTGGGGCTTTGGAGGTCAAAGAAAAAGTCTATAACCTGATGTCTGTCCACTATATAATTCCACACCACAAACCTTAGAACATAAAGATTTGTGCTCAGTGCTGAGGATGTCAAGATGACTAAGAAAGTATATGTAAGGCACCCTACTTCATAGGTTGTCTACAGTAATGGAAAGAGCATGAATTCTATGGTCAAATGGGATTTGAAACTCAACTCTGTGATTTTCTTACACTATAAACTTGAGCACATTATTAAATTTCTTTAAGCCTGTTTCCCAAGAAAAGCAGTTTCTTAACCAATGTTAAATGTTATATAAATGCACTAATATATATAAAGAATATGGAACAGTAGCAGACTTATAGAAAACTCTGTATGTGTTAGCTATAGTAATAATTATATTTCTATATTTATTATAGTTAGCTTCGCACACAGCAGGTGTTCAATAAATGTTTGTTGAATGAATGAATGAGCAAAGCAACAAATCTAGCAGAGGGACAAGATAAATATGCAGATTACTATAAAATAGATGAGAAGTGCCTCAAAGGTACAAAATGTAATAGAGGCCTCGGTGGAGGGAGAGATGATAGGTTGGAAGATGATTAAGACACAAGCCCTGACTCTAGAAGGTACTGTTTAGTAAGAAAACACATATAAATCAGTCATTACAAAACAATGTGTTAAGTGTTTTAAGATTTCACAGAACCTTTCTTCTATGTTCTAGCTCTAAATACACCATGGCTTTTCCCGGAGTGTCCAAATCCTATATGATCATGAGCAGATATGCCTAACTTCTACAAGCCACAAACTGAGGAGCTGAGAGGTGGGACCAGTGCTCAGTGCTCCCCTTATTTCCTCATCTTGGTGAAAACCACTGTTCCTTTGAAACCAGCTATACTTCCACCATCACTCCTCTTCTCTGTGCCTCTACATTTATTGAAGTCTCAGTGCTGTTGTTCTGGTTGACTTCAATCATGTGAATTGCCCACCCTATAGTTTTTCAATCTACTCAATTCAACCACCTCCACTGTATTCTATCAAACCCACTTTAAGGCACAACTGAACATAACCAATCAGAATTGTTCCACTTTTGAAATCTCCACTTGGATATCCAAATTTCCATCTACAACCTACTGTCTTTTCAGCTCTCTCATTGCATTACCACTTCCACCCCTGCAATCTGATTCATCATGATCTCCAGTCCCTTGATCACTACTCTCTCTCTAGTTTTGGGCTCCCTCAATCTCACTTCCTACCTGATGGGGCCTAAACAATCATATTAGATCAGCCTACACTCTTGCACATACCCTTTTCTTGATGACAAAGAAAAACATTAATCATGCTTTTATCTTCCTCACATCCACTCTAGGGCTGCTAGGAATTGCCTGTTGCTGTGTTAAGGAATTTGTATTTAATCCTGTAGGGAATGCAATTGAAGAGTTAAGGATATTTTACTCCACTTAAAAACTTGAGGCCAGGCCAGGTGTGGTGGCTCATGTATGTAATCCCAGCACTTTGGGAAGCCAACGCAGGTGGACCACTTGAGGCCAGGAGTTTGAGCCCAGCCTGACCAACAGTGAAATCCCGTTTCCACTAAAAATACAAAAAAATAGCCGGGCATGAAGGCGCCCACCTGTAATCCCAGTTACTTGAGAGGCTGAGGCATGAGAATCACTTGAGCCGGGGAGGTGGAGGTTGCAGTGAGCTGTGATCAGGCCACTGTACTCCAGCCTGGGTGACAGAGTGAGACTATCTCAAAAGAAAAAGCAAACAAACAAAACAACAACAACAACAACAAAAAACTTGAGGCTGGGTGTGGTGGCTCATGCCTGTAATCCCAGCACTTTGGAGACCCAGGTGGGTGGCTCACTTGAGCCTAGGAGTCTGAGACAGGCCTGGGCACCATGGCAAAAACGCCTCTCTACAAAAAATACAAAAACATTAGCCAGGCATGGTACATGCACCTGTAGTCTCAGCTACTCATTTGAGCCCGGGACATTGAGGCGCAGTGAGCCATGATCGTTCCACTGCACTCCAGCCTGGGCAATAGAGGGAGACCCTGTCTCAAAAAACAAAAACCTTGAGAAGAGGAGGGAATGAGGGAAATCTTAACAACAGAAAAGGGAGACTCAAGATTCCAGTAACTATAGAGAGGGAGGATGCCAGGATTAGAGATAACCAATCAGCGAATCTGCCCTCTTTGCCTCTATCATCAACACCACCCACTTTCAGGAGTGAGAAGGAAAGTCCAAGAGCACAGTGAGGAAGACATTTCTCAGGCACTTATTCATATTTGAATAAGAAATATTCAGTGTCTTTCAGTGTCCAGTGCTGTGCCTTGCAGAGACAGGAGGTGGTCAGGGTGACTTATTCTGGACCACAGGATAGTTGAACCTAGCTAGATGTGTACCCTGTTAGTTAAGCTCCTGGTTTGAAGCCCATTATTGCCCCTGCTGTAAAGATGAGTAATTTCAAAGAGTGATTAAGTAACTTACTTAAGGTCAAATAGCTAATCAATTGCAGAATTGAGACAAGAACCCAGATCTCTGGCCCTTCATCTATGCCTTTATTATGACACACTGTTTACCACTGAGATGCCTTCCGTATGAGTTCAAAGGATCACCATTAAGTCATGAAGCTACTAAACTGACTCTGCCAATAAAATTAATATTTTAAGTGATTTGCACAACTTCTATCGCATGATGAATGCCCAAAATTAAGCACTGTTTAAAATGTAGAATTAGTCACTGGACAGTGCCTTTAACTTTGGCTACTTACCAGTCAACATACAGCCCTTCTTTAAGGAAAGGATTTTAAAATTTTTTACTATCAACAAAAACAATTTATGCAGCTTGTGTTTTGCTGTGATAGATTAGGCAGGCTAATCTATATCATGTTATTTACATGCAATAAACTAACTCAGCTGAGTAGATTAGTAGGTAAGCCTACCTACTTTTTGTGGTTAATAATACTGTTTTGTAAGAAGCTGATCCTATTTTGTGTTTTTCCAAAAGCTCTGGTGAAGTAATGACTTCTGACGTACAGTAAGTTAAACATAAAGAGCCTTCCCTTTTCTTGCTCAACATATAATTGCTGCATTTGTGCATGCTGTGTAAGTTGAACATAACAATAAAAACTTAATGAAGAAAATAAGCACTGGTTGTAATGAATTAGTAATATTACTAGGTTTGTATCTGGAGTTTACATTTACTGTTGTAAGTAGAATACAATCAATAGGAATATGTAATCAAATTGCACATGCTTTCATCTCTTGAGATTTATCTGAAAAGGAGCTGAGATATCTTTAGGAAATTATTTTCAAAAGCCTACACTAAATTCAATTATTCTGCATAATCATTTAAAATCACTGTCAATAAGTGCTCCTCATTTTTAAGGTTCTTGTAGTACAAAAAGATACGTTTCTTAAATAGGCTTTTATTGCTTTACAAGTATGAAATATAACTTTTTCATTTTTAAATTTACTTATACAAAATAACATGAATAGGTTGTTTATTAAAAAACTGAAATACTACATATAAAGTCACCTTTAGACTATTCCCTTATATCTGTTTCCAAACCTCTCCAACCCCTTCTTTCTTCAACCACTGTTATTAGCAGGTGAGTAAGGTTCCTTCCAGACTCTTTGTTTGCATTCACGTGTTATCTTAAAAACAAAACAAAACCATAACTGATTTTTAAAATGCTACATATTTCAATATTACCTATTTCATGTTTATATAATTGACCCTAAATAAATAACATGATCAACATGTTCCGCCTTAAGCCTCATTTCTTAAGATGTTTTTTGATTTGATCAGTCCCCAAGGGAAATATAGTTTGTTAATTTTGTTTGGCATTTTTAAGTGCTAGACGAATTCTAATGTGTGGAATGAAGGTGAGGATTGATAGTCACAGCCTATTGTTACTATAATTAGAAGTCATCAGATGCTAATTAGTACCACATTAAAATGATAAATTATGAACTACAATATTTGCAGCTGAGACCAAGTCCAATTCCCTAAATGTAAAGGTTTATAGAAAAAAAAACTGGCCTCTTTCACAGCTTTTTATATTCTCCCTTCTTTCCTTAAGATTATTTCACACAGGCCTCCAAATATTCTATCACTTCCTCTAACACTACACTAAGTGTAACCAATTTTCACTTAGAGGAGAAAGTAATGTTAAGATCTGTAATTTGATTTTAAGATGTTTCTAGATTTAACTTATAGTTATGTTTATGATGCTTTTTGTATAAGTTCTTGAAGCCCAACAATTACCTCAGTACGTACAGGTGCTTCTTAACTTATAATGGGGTTATGTCCTGATTAATCCATTAAAAGTCGGAAAATTTTAAGTTGCACCATGGTAAGCCAGGGACTACTTGCATATCATTAATTTAACCGTAATCAATTGAATACACCGAGTGAAGAATTAGCACAAATGCCAAGAAATTGATGGTGTCCATTTAAACAGATGGCAAATTTTAAAAAGCTAATCTAAAGATAGCATTTTACTTCATTCTTGCTTTTTTTAACAAAAATAATTTTTTTAATAGTTTATTATTTTTATTTGTAGCTTATGCATTTTCACAGGATATTTGATCTGGTCAAAGAGGCCAAAGGATAAAAGTTCAGGTCAGCCCAGGGACTCCAAAGCCCTCATTCTAATTACAGGATAGGGTTTCTAAGCTAACTACCTGTTCATGTCTTTTGTCCATGTTTGTGTTGTAATTTTCTTCTTCTTCCTGATATATACAATTTTCAACTGATTTGTAGGTTACAATTTGGCTTTTGGTCATGTATGTTGTGAACATTTTTGTAATTTGGGGTTTGTCTTTTGACTTCATGGGAATTTTTTCCACTGAAGAGTTATTTTTTGTGCAAATGTGTTAATCTTTTCATTTATAGTGTCTGAGTTTTAGAACTTTTTCATAAAGCCCTCCCTGCTCTGAGATAAATACTACCACTACTAGTGACAATTATTCAGCCATGAACAAATAGTCATTGCTATCTATATGCTAGAAACATGCTGAATGCTGGGGTAATATGGATAAAATACAATTATCTGAACCATGTTTTTTCCTTTTCTTTTTTTTTTTTGAGACAGAGTCTTGCTCTGTTGCCCAGGCTGGAGTGCAGTGGCACAATCTTGGCTCACTGCAACCTCCGTCTCCCGCGTTGAAGTGATTCTCCTGCCTCAGCCTCCCGAGTAGCTGGGACTTACAGGCAGATACCACCATGCCTGGCTAATTTTTTTTTTTTTTGTATTTTAGTAGAGACGGGATTTTGCCATGTTGGCCAGGCTGGTCTCAAACTCCTGACCTCAAGTGATCCGCCCATCTTGGCCTCACAAAGTATTGGCATTACAGGCATAAGCTACTGCACCCAGCCCAATCATCTGAACTATGTTTAAAAGCACATAGAGGACACAGTCTTCTCTTATCAGCATTACAAATAAATACAGAAAATGTTTGGTCATGATTTTCTTCTTATTCGCCAACTCACCTGCCACCCAGAAGTCACATAAGTAATAAGATAAAAATAGTTGTTTTGGCTGCGCACAGGGGCTCACCTGTAATCCCAGCACTTTGGGAGGCCAAGGAGGGCAGATCACTTGAGGCCAGGAGTTCAATACCAGCCTGGCCAACCTGGTGAAACCCTGCCTCTACTAAAAATAGAAAAATTAGCCAGGCGTGGTGGTGCAGACCTGTAATCCCAGCTACTCGGGAGGCTGAGGCAGGAGAATCGTTTGAACCTGGGTGGTGGAGGTTGCAGTGAGCCGAGATCATGCCACTGCACTACATTCTGGGTGACAGAGCAGGGCTCTGTCTCAAAAAAAAAAAAAAAAAAGTAGCTGTTTTACAAACAGAATTGGTATGCTTTAAAATTGGTCAGTATCCATTATGTATCCTGGCAAATAGACCATCTAAAAAGAAGAAATGCCAACGATCACTTTACTTCTCATTCAATTACTCATTTAATGTTTTTTCATTCTTGCATATTCTACTTATAACTGAATTGATCTCTGTAGCAAACAGATTAGAGACAGAGCAAGGTGGGTAAAAAGAAGGCGGCTACACTTCTAAAAATGAATATGTGTGTCCCAGGACACTGCAGATCTTTAATTCAATTTAGTGTTTTTTTCCTCAGATTGGCAGGTGTGTCTCGCGGTTCGATGTGGTCCAGCAGGTCCCTATGCTGCAATTCTGATGCAGTGGGAACATCATCACTGCACTGGTCCCGAGCAGCAGCATATTCTCTACCCTCTGCTGCTTAGAGGAAATGGAGTTAAGGGTAACACAAACTCAGGAGAGTCTAAAACCTATCAGTAAAACTTCAAAACTTACAGATACCAGAATTGAAGCTGCAGATAACAGAGGTGGGTAAAGAAAGTGTAGTAAAAAAAGGAATCGGTTGAAATATGAAGGAAAATAAACTTTTGATGAGACTTAAAAAATTTCCCTGGACAGGGCCAGGCATGGTGGCTCACGCCTGTAATCCCAGCACTTTGGGAGGCCGAGGCAAGCGGATCACGAGGTCAAGACATCGAGACCATCCTGGCCAACATGGTGAAACCCTGTCTCTGCTAAAAATACAAAAAGATTAGCTGAGTGTGGTGGCACATGCCTGTAGTCCCAGCTACTTGGAAGGCTGAGGCAGGAGAATCACTTGAACTTGGGAGGTGGAGGGTGCAGTGAGCCAAGATTGCGCCACTGCACTCACTCCAGCCTGGCAACAAAGTGAGACTCAGTCTCAAAAAAAAAAAAAAAAAAAAAAAAAAAAATTTCCCTGGACATTCTGCAACACCTTTTAAATGTTGTGTTATATTTTGGTATTTGTGTGTGTGTGTGTGCTATTCTACTAACACTTTTCCTTTTTTTTTGAAATAGAGTCTTGCTCTATCGCCCAGGCTGGAGTGCAGTGGTGTGAACCTGGCTCACTGCAACCTCCGCCTCCCAGGTTCAAGTAATTCTCTGCCTCAGTCTCTTGAATAGCAGGGATTACAGGCGCCCACCATCATGCCCAGCTAATTTTTTTGTATTTTTAGTAGAGACGGGGTTTCACCGTCTTGGCCAGGCTGGTCTTGAACTCCTGACCTCGTGATCCACCCACTTCGGCCTCCCAAAGTGCTGGGATTACAGGCATGAGACATGGCGCCCGGTCAACACTTTTCTTTTCCTTCTTTAAATATATTATATTGCTTCACATAATAACTAGCTTAAAATTAAGATTGTTTCATGAAGAGTGCTTCAGAGTCTGATTATAGCTCACATCCTGAACTACAGGTTGCAAAGGACATAATAAACCGCCATCCCTTTAAGTCATCGTCCATGTTAAACTACTCTGTAAGACTTACACTGTAAAACACGTGTTTCAAATGTTTGTTTCAGTCTAAAACACTTATGTTATACAGAAGATCCAGTCATCCAGATAGAGATTTAAATGAATACTATGTCCAAGGCATTGGCGAGCTATAAAAGTACACAAAGCTAAGTGCCTACTCTGAAGGAGTGGGAAATCTAATAAAGGCCATGAAGCAGCATGACTGGGGTCTGGAACGGCAATGATAAACCACATTTGTGAAGCATATTCTATGTATGAGGCACTGTTGTAAGGGTTCTCGACGTATTAACTTACTTAATCCACTTAATAGACATATGAGGCACAGAGAGGTTATCTAACTTGTCTGGGGTCACACAGCTAGTAAGTGATGAAACAAGGATTTGAACCCAGACAATTTATAACCAATATACATATTTCTTCCTCTACTTGACTACTTAATGTGGGACCTCGGAAAGTTACTTCACCTGAGTCTCAGTTTTTTCACTGGTGAAACTGTTTTCTTTTCTTTTCTTTGTTATTTTAGTAGAGATGAGGTTTCACCATGTTGGCCAGGCTGGTCTCGAACTCCTGACCTCAAATGATCCACCCACCTCAGCCTCCCAAAGTGCTGGGTTTACAGGTGTGAGCCACCGTGCCCAGCCTGAAACTGTTATTTCTGCCTCACAGAGTTCTCATTAGGATTCAAAGTTAGGCATGCTGATATAGAGAAACATATACCAAACTTTTGCAGCTTTCCACAAGGTGTACTACTACTGACAGGGACCAATGGGTTCTGTAGTCAAATGACTGGGAAACAATATCTCAAAGTCATGATACATAAATCCGTACCTAACTCCTGAGAATTCTCAAATGAAGGAATCTCTCTAACTCTGTTTAACTTGGTATGCCCACACTTAATTGATCCCAGAACCTTTTGTCCCACTGAACACCTAGTTACAACTTAAGCTCTGGAAGAGAAATTGGTAAATGCTGACAAGAAAAAGGCATGAAATCAAAGGACCCAGTGAGTTCAAGTCTGGTTCAGCCAATTGTTAACTGCTTGCTATGGGCAACGGCTCCATCCCCTCTCCATGTCTCTGCTTTCCCTCTCAGCTTTTGCCTAGACGACTTCACTAATTCCCTGGCTGACTCTCTATCTTGGACCTCACCTCTCAGGGTCACCTTCTAAGCATCAGCTAATTATGTTCCATAGCACAGATACAGTAACGTGACCCCTTTTGCTTAAACACCTTTTTGATAATAGCTAAGAATAAGAGCAAACACTTACAGAATGCTTACTGTGCCATGCATTATTCTACTCACTCGTTTAATTCTGAAAACCATTCTGTGAAGTACATACTGAGGCGCGGCTAGTAGGTGGTGCAATCAGCTTCCAGATTCCAAGTCCACTCTGCTGCCTCTTGAACTCCCCACAATTTATCCAGGATATCGCCCTAATTCCTCAGGCCCTTCACAGTCTGACTTCAACCTTTCCTTTCCACCTCATCTTCATTCCCTGCTTCTCATATATGAGTTTCTAGGGCTGTGAGGCTGGCCTGTAGATGGCTGCCTTCAGTTCACAGGGCATTCTCCCTGTATATGCATATCTGTGTCCAAATTTCCCCTTTTTATAAGGATGCCAGTTATACTGAGTTAGGGCCCATTCGAATGACCTCATTTTGACTTGATTAGCTCTATAAAGATCCTTTCTCCTAATAAGGTCACATTGTGAGGTACTAGGGGTTAGGACTTCAACACATGAATTTTGGGAGGATAAAATTCAATCCATAATACCTGCATACATAATGAAGCTAGTCTCTTTTCCATAAATTCATACAATCATGTAACAGTTATTCATACAATCACTCAGTTATGTACTGAGTGCCTATTAATTACAATGTTGGTACTGTTCTGAGCCCTGCTAAGTACTTCTATACCCCACGTCTTTGTGGGGTGTAGAAGCAGGGTGCAGTGGCGGGCACCTGTAATCCCAGCTACTTGGGTGGCTGAGGCAGGAGAATCGCTTGAACCTGGGAGGCAGTGGCTTCAGTGAGCCAAGACTGCGTCACTTCACTCCAGCCTGGGTGACAGAGCAAGACTCTGTCTCAAAAAAAAAAAAAAAAAAAAAAGGAAAAAGGTAACATTTGCTGTTGTCAACAGATAAACCCTAAAATTTAAGTGGCTTAACAAATAGATTGTTCTTCTCATACATCTAGTCTGTATGGATGTTCCTGATGGGCAGGTGACTTTCCTTCAAGAGTGATTCAGAGACACAGGCAACTTTCATCTTGAATGGGTCACTTCCCAGATCATCTGCTTAACAAGTATTACAAATGCAACATTTTTATGGCCAGGAAATAGTAAATATCACTTCTACTCCTACTCTATTGGCTAGATCTCAGTCACATGGCCACCCACCTGCATGGGAAGCTGAGAAATGTAGTCCAGCTCGGTACTCAAGAAGAAAAGAAAATGCATTTGGCATACTTGCTTCAGTCTCTTCTACCAGTTAAAGGTGCTGGGAAACTTCAGGAAATGAAAGCAGAGTGCAAATATGTTCAGTCTGTGGACTGCTTTTAACTACTAGTTAGAAGAGAAGATTGAGTCAGTTCTTGATAAAACAACCAAGAAAGTGGAACCATCAGCCAAAATATTCACGTGAATTTCTGTAAACTTAATAATCATATCATGAGAAAAATCTAGACTTTTAAAAATTATGCGTTACCTATTGTAATAAACTATCTTTTGTACACAAAATAAAACTATGCTATTACTAATAGAATGGGAAGTTGTAAACATTTTCTTGATTGTGGCTAGGGATAATAAGTTCACAGTCTTGTTGGCAAAAGGCTATGGTGAATGTTTACGGTACATTTTTATAAATGTGGCTTTCTTGCCCGATTTTCAAAATGTAGTTATTACATTTTAGCCTAAATTCTGCCTCTCCTGGCTGTTATATGATTAGTTCACTAGATATCCACAGCACCAATTATATCCTTAGGCCAAACAAAAGAGATCACCTAACTCCCATTTGGTCCCTCAGGTAATTTACTCAGGTCCCATTATCTGATATCAAAGTCAAGTTTATGAGAGAAAAAATACCAACAAGGTAAATCCCAGTAGTTTGGAGGTGAATTAAAAAGCTCCCAAATCAGTACTTCCCTCAAATGTTAAATAATTCACTGTAGCATTATAGATACAAGACTCCAGCAAAAGTTACACTTGAACAATTAAGGAAGCAAGAGCTAAAGAAATGACTTCAGGGGTAGAGAAACAAATTAATGGTTTCTCATAGTACTATACCAAATTACTTTTTCACATTAACAAGTGTGTAAAACACCCAAACACCCCCAATGACTTACTAGATGAAGTCTGATTATAGAAAACAGCCTGGGTTTACATGCCAGGATTATTCCTTAAATGTAACTGTGGATTCTATAGACTTGAGTATAAAGCCCATTTATGTTATTTGGAAAGGTTTCATGTTCACAATGTACCCCTACTCTTTTCCAAAGTTGTTTTAGTCAAATTGCTTGGATTATAATGACCATCTACCAACATGTTATGTGAAGGACCAAAAGCAATGAAATTGTTTCCTAGAGGCTAGATAAGAATTAGAAACGCAAGGTTACATCACAGTGCACCATGTGCATACAGATTAATAGCTCCTGCCGAATAGAAAGAGTATACACTTTGAGATAAAAATGGGATTTCAATCCCAACTCTATCACTTTCTAGCTAAAATATTTCAGATAAGTCTTAACCTGAGTATTAGCAATCTCTTCTGTAAAATAGGAATAATTTACTTATGTAACAAATATTTATTGAATCTTTACTATGTATCACATAGTATTTTGCAAGGATTATTTTAGGATTAGAGATAAAAAATTAGTAGGTGCTCATTATCTGTACGTGTGGTTATCCAAATATACAAGCAGATGACTAATAAGAAAGGGTCAAAGTCAGCAGACTGAAAATCAATGGAATTCCTAACCGAAAACAGAGATATATGGGATACAAGGCAATGTGAGGTCCATTTGCTTTCCAGGGACTAACAGGTAATTAGTACTCATTCTAAATTTTTATATATTTTCTCTAGTTATTGCAACTAAACTTAGCCAAGAGTTATCTACAAAATTTATAAGGTAAACTTTTTTTTTTTTTGAGACAGGGTCTCATTCTGTTGCCCAGGCTGGAATGCAATGGTGCAATCTTAGCTCACTGCAACCTCTGCCTCCAAGGCTCAAGCGATCCTTCCACCTCAGCCTCCTGAATAGCTGGGACTACAGGCACATGCCACCATGTCTGGCTAATTTTTTATATTTTTTGTAGCGACTGGGTTTCTCCATGTTGCCCAGGCTGGTCTTGAACTCCTGGAGTCACATTATCCACCTGCCTCAGCCTCCCAAAGTGCTGGGATTATGGGCATCAGCCATCACACCCGGCCTGTAAGGTAAACTTTTGAGCTCTAATTCAAGCAGGTTTTGGGGAAGGATGTAGATGTACTAAAGATGTGCCAAAGAGTTTTCCATTTAAAAGTTTTTAAAGATATGCTTACAAGACGACTTTTTTTAACATACTAATTTAATGCTAGTCTGATCTATAACTGAAATACATATATATTTTGAAATAGACTAGAAAGGTAGAATGCAATCAAGAAAAAATAAACAACAATGAGGTTTGGAAGGAACATGAGAACTACAGTTAGAGCTTCAACTCTCCCCATTACGTGTCACCAGAAAAAGCCTCAAAATTTTTGAATCTGTTTTCTTGAGTCAAATAAGCTTAACAACTCTTACTATGGTATTATTATAAGAACCAAATGGAATAGCTGTCATAAAAATGCTTAGTAACCTAAAAGCACTAAACAAATATGAACCATTTCAGAGTGAATAGGTGATCACAAAATATCCCTTATAGTGAAGGGTATTTGTATGGATGAATGGTAAAAGGTTTACAAAAAATTATATTGGTTGGAGGAATAGGCATTTGTAGTCACAACAGTAATCTTTTTGCTTGCTTGCTTGCTAATGAGGATCATTGAATTTCTGGCTGGCAAGCAACAGTAATCCCTAAATATTATGGAACAGAAAACATTTATGGACAAGACCACTAGAAATAAAAAAAAAAAACATAGATTTATTTTTAAAGTAAATCAACAAGGTCAATTAGCCATAAGTCAAAGTTCCTAGAAATACTGCTTTTTGTGAGGAAAATTTCCTTATCACCCATATTGTTAGGGTGGTTTTAATTTCATATGCCAAAGTCTACCTGTTGATTGTTACATCTATACAGGCTTTTAATACAGTGCCAAGCATATTGCTAGAATTAAATAAAATTATTGCTGACATACTGTTACTAAAAATATAACCAGTGATTTTTTTAAACAAAACTGAAAATTTTATTTTATATGCAGCAAAAAGTGAGTAATACATACTTACAAATTTGTTTTTTAATCTAAATGCATGAGACGTAAAAATTTTTTAATCCAATAACCAGTAAAAAAGTAGACTATAGCTCTTAAAATGATAGTAGCATCAATCTTTATACAATGAGGTATTATTTTATGTTATTTTATTTTGAGATAGAGTCTTGCTGGAGGGCAGTGACACGATCACGGCTTACTGCAGGCTTAACCTCCCTGGCCTCAAGCAATCCTCCTGCTTTGGTCTCCTGAGTAACAGGGACTACAGGCACATACCACCACAACTAGCTAATTTTTAAATTTTGTGTAGAGATGAGGTCTCACCATGTTGTCCAGGCTGGTCTCAAACTCTTGGTCTCAAGTGATCCACCAGCCTTGGCCTCCCAAAGTGCTAGAATTACAGGTGTGAGCTACTGTGCCCGGCCAACAAGGTATGATTTTGAGTAGATTTAAAAATCATAAATCCTGAACTAAGTGGCACAGAGGTCTCTACAGAGACACAATGATACATAATAACGGAGGGAGAAGTGATGAACAGAAAATTTTAAATGCCCAAAGTAGAAAGGAAAGTATTTCACACAAATGTGTGAAGAAATTTACTAGAGTTATGTGTAGAGTTGGCAAAGACTCACTTATTATGAACAATAAAAATCCATTTTTAACCTTATATTTTAATCTATCTTTGAATCAGAGAATGACAAAGAATGGTGATTTCCACTGACCTCTGTCCAGTAAAAGAAAACACGATGTAGAGAGCAATGTCAAAAGACTAAATTCTTCTTACCATGAGTAGATCCCACTGACCATGTCATAGTTCTGACATGAAGTGTTCACGCTGCTGGGCCCAGCTGCTTTAGAGATAAGGAGCACCACCAAGCCCCTCAACTGGAGGCTATTCCAGCTGTCATGTACAAGCCCCCTGCCAACAAGTAAAGAAGGAAGAGGATTAATATACCCTCACGAGATCATCAGATAACTTAGAAAACTGCTACAAACATGCTCACACTTCTAAAACTGGACAATGAGACTTATTGAAAAGAAACAGGGTCAGGGAGGAAAATTAATGTGAGGATGCCATGAGTTCAGGAAACAACTAGAGAAATTGTTGTTGCTTTTGTTGTTGTTTTTGAGACAGGGTTTTGCTCTGTCACCCAGGCTGAGTGCAGTGGCACAATCTCAACTCACTGCAGCCTCAACCTCCTGGTCCTAAGTGATCCTCCCATCTCAGTCTCCCTAGTAGCTGGAACTATAGGCATGCACCACGACGCTCAGCTAATTAAAAAAAAAAATGTAGAGTCAGAGTCTTGCTATGTTGCCCAGACTGGTCTTGAACTCTTGGACACAAGCAATCTTTCTGCCTTAGCCTCCCAAAGTGCTGGGATTACAGGCGTGAACCACCATGCCCAGCCCATGGCTAGTTTTAAAAGTGACAATCTTGCTGGTGGAAGTGGCTCACGTCTGTAATCCCAGTGCTTTGGGAGGCCAAGGTGGTCAGATGAGCCTAGGAGCTTGAGACTATCCCGGACAAGATGGTGAAACCCCGTCTCTACAAAAAATAGAAAAATAAGCTGGGCATGGTGGCACGTGCCTGTAGTTTCAGCTACTCAGGAGGCTGACAAGGGAGAATGACTTGAGCCCAGGGTTAGGGGGGTGCTGAGGCTGCAGTAAGCCAGGATGGCGCCACTGCACTCCAGGTGGGGAGACGGATTGAGACTCTGTTTCCAAAAAAAGAAAAAAAAAGTGACAATCTCACATTTGAGGCTTCCTCGTCTGCTCTGTCCTCTTTCTGGGTCTCCCTGCCCTCTACACACTATCTCACAGTCTTAATCATTTGCTCTGGTAACAAGAAGAACCCATAGTTTTAAACCGGTTTGTGACAGTTGATAGAAACTGACATATAAATCACATTGCTTGGATGAAGTGATACTATTTGGTGATGATGGTGGTAAACAGCAGTAAAAAATGATTTGTTTTCACAGGTAGAGAAGCAGCTCAGAGAATGAAAGGATTAAACCAAATTCAAAAGACTCAGAAATTTACTTGATAAGTAAATGAAAGTGAATGCCATCAGCAAAAATGTTGCTTATTACTTACAAACATTATAATTCTAGGCAACAACAAGGCTTTAACTTAGAATGTGGCATATCTTTTGATATGAGGACTGAACTTTTATAATTTCTGCTATACCTGAGGCTAGAAATACTTCCCAGGAATATATTTTCTTTTTAAAGTATTACAAATGGTTGTCATTCAAGAACAAAATGGCATCGTTTTAAAAAATTAGAAAACTATGGGCAATATATTACAGTAAAGTCATATTGAGAACAATGCTCATGAGCACTAATCAAATAGATTACAGCATACATAAATAATATACAAATATAGTTCTCGAATGCAGTAAGAAAATAAAAATTAGTGTTATAATACTTGACTGAATTATCAAGGCTTCCTTGTTGAGTTTTTGAACAAAGAATCAATTTAAGTTAATTAAGGTAACATAGCCAAAAATAATGAGTTAGTCCATTACTTAAGGAAAATCTTGGTTGGGTACAGTGGCTTATGCCTGTAATCCCAGCACTTTGGGGTGCCCGGGTCGGAGGGGTGGGGGGCGGATCACCTGAAGTCAGGGGTTCGAGACCAGCCCGGCCAACATGGCAAAACCCCGTCTCTACTAAAAATACAAAAATTAGCCAGGCGTGGTGGCAGGTACCTGTAATCTCAGCTACTCAGGGGGCTGAGGCAGGAGAATCACTTGAATCCAGAAGGTGGAGGTTGCAGTGAATTGAGATTAAGCCACTGCACTCCCAGCTTGGGTGACAGAGCGAGACTCCAACTCAAAAAAAAAAAAAAAAAAAAAAAAAAGGAAAATCTTTGCCCCTCATCTCCAAACAGAAATTTTTAAAAGGGGCCCCTTTTACCCTTCATTAGTTTCAAAGTAAGACAAATCATTAGGTTCTCTGCAAAGTAACAGCTATAGCTTTCTCTGCTTATATTCTGTCCTTAACCAGGTAGACAATCTTCAGCAAGTTAAAAGGGGTTTAAAATGATTTTTAAAAAGAAATTCTAATTTCCTAGGAAAAGGAAGTTAAAGTAATACAGTTACATCACAACAGAAACAAATAATCATCAGAAATGTCCCAAACTCTTTACTGTCATGTAACAATCTGCTTAAATCCCATGAACCTGAATTTTAGGGAGGTTAGGAGGCATCCTATTACGGAACACAAAAATGTAAAAGAAGAGGTTTTAAAATTTTTTTTTGCTTTGAATTACAACTTTTAACTTAGGCTACTAGATTCTTATTTATGTATTACCTATAGTGAATCTTTATTCTTCCTTTCTTTTATAATAAAGAGAAGGTCTGAATTGGCTTTCAATTCTAGAAAAGGAAAAGAAAAAGAGGTGTGTGTGTGTGTGTGTTTGGGGCTGGGCCTGGTCAGGGATTAAGGATATGATTCAGCAAGAACTCTAAGAGGTGAACCTTGAGACAAGTCTGACCAGATCACACAGATTTAACGGCCCTGACAACAGTTTTAACAGTATCTTCAAACTTTTCAGAAATATGACCTTTCACATACAACACACACACACACACACAAACTAACAATAGCAGCAGCAAACACTTATATTCTATATGTCAGAAACTGTTCTACATGTTTTACTATATATTAACTAAATTAATTCACAACTCTAAGAGGAGGGTACTACAATTATCCTGATTTTACAGATGGGGAATGAGGCACGCAGAGAAATCAAGTAACTTGTCTAAGGTACCATACCTGGTAGGTGGCAGAACCATGACAGAGCCAGGATTTGATCCCAGGCCAACAGGCTCTAGAGTCTACATACACTTTTAAACATTATGCTATGTAGTGATGCTCCATCTGCTTCCTTTGTACAAAACCATTTGCTACATCAAATTAGAACAGTTGGCTTTAGAACCAGACAAGCCTAGGTCTGAAAAAGTCTTCTGTTATTCACTAGCTGTGAGTGTGACTCTAAGGCTATGACCTCTTGTATAAAATGAGGGTAACAATGTCTACTTTTCATAGTCATTGTATGGAAGAGACAACATAGGTCAAAGTACATAACACTGTGGAAGCACATGGCCGGTGATCAAGTAATCAGTAAATTACAGTTTCTTTCCTTGTTACTTTTTTGTGATCTTATTTTTTTCTCAACTCTTACATTTTCTTTCTTCTACTTTCTCGTTGTAACTTTCAAAAAGTCTTCCCCACTCTACTAGCATATATAATCTCCTATGTTATTTACTTTTCTACCTCCTCAAATAACAAAAGTTAAGGAATTCTTCCCACCCCCAATCATTATTATCATTATCTCAATGATAATAATGAAAACACCCCTTTCAGAATGCATTACTGAAAAGGTCAGGAAAAGAAGCTGTAATGAACTGGGTGACAAAAATTAAGAGAGCATTCAGAAAAGCACACCTTCTGGTCATTAATTTTCACATAAGTCAGTGGTTAACAATCTGGAGGACAGACTAACAGCTTGAGTAAATTAAATAACTGTTTCCAAAACACCATTTCTTTAAATTCACTTCATTAACACTCTTAAAAAAACAGTACTGAAATAAGTGGATAATGCCTACAGCTCAAAATTTAGCTCACAACCAAAAGAGAATACGAAATTTTCCTCCAGAGCAAATAAAAAAAACAAACAAACAAACAAAAAAAACCATGGGATTCTAAACTTACAGAGATAATATGTTTCATGTAGCACAGGTCATATTTCATCTGGAACACTCTAATTTTTTCTCAGTGCTTCTCTTAAGGGATGCTGATAAGCTGTAGCACAACCAGAAAATGGTGAAATCACATACCACCACATCTATGAATGCTAGCTTAGAAAATGGTAAGCTTGGTGTTCTCAAACTTATTCAGTCAAGAGTGTACTGAAGCTCACTACATGCCAGGCTTGGTGCTAAACAGACAATGGAGAATATGATGAGGAGCACTGTTAAGATGTGGCCTCCCTTCTTGTGTATAGTAGTCTGGATTTAAAAATCACAATAAAATGTGGGATGAATTGTTTTAGGGGATGAATAAGGGCTGTGGGAGCACGTAGAAGAAGCAACTAACACAATTCAGGGGATGTCAAAGAGACTTCCATGAGATCTAAAGGATGAGAAGAAAGTAGCCAGGGGATCTGGGGCAGGGGTGAAAAAGTGTTCTGAAGAGAGAAACAGTATGTGTGGAGGTCTGAAGGGAAAAAGAGGAGGACACAGTTGTTTCTAGAGCCAATATGGCAGGAACACAGTATGTAAAGGAAGAACTGAGGGAAATAAATCTGGAGGGGCACAGGAGAGTTGTCTGTTCTTTTAAAAGGGTTCCCTGTGGAGAGGAGATAGATCTAGTAAGTATTAATTTTTTTTTCTTTTAGAGACAGGGTCTTGCTATATTGACTAGGCTACTTTTGAACTCTTGGCTTCAAGTGATCTTCTGGCCTGGCCTCCCTAATTGCTGGGATTACAGGGGTGAACCACTGAGCCAGGCTGTAAGTATTACTTTAGAGACTGATGCTAATGGACAGAAACTATAGCAGGCCAATTCTGGCTCAAAGAAATAAAAAACAGAGCAACCTCTGGTAATGCTGAGGTGCTTGTTACTAGAGATGTTTAGGAAGCTGCATGGACTCCGACATAATACGTTAGAGAGAAGCCTGGAATATGTGACATCTGAGGTTGTTTTCTTACTCTGTGATTCTATATGGCCTCACTTTACTACAGTTAATTATCTAATACTCCACAACATATACAAAAATTGAAAAAGCCTTGTCATTAAAGTTTCATAAATGAAAGCAATATTTAGTATTTTATAATCTTTATCATTAAAGTTCTACAGAGTTGGGTTTTCTTAGCTAATGAACAAAAATATCATTCATTCATTCGTTCATTAAATTAATGAGACTGGACACCTTCTATATATCAAGTACTGTGCTAGGCATGGATGCAATGGTGAGCAAAACCAGACATGGAGCTTGCAAAGCTTATGGTCTAATGGAAGAGACTGGTAATAAAAAATGAATCATGAGGAACTGTAAAACTACACTGGTAACAGACGCTACAAGGGAAAAAGAGCAAGAGTGCCATGAGAGCTTAGAATAGGGAAAATAACTTTGCAGGAAAGTCTGCAAAGAGTTGATATCCAAAGGAAGAAAAGGGGGTGTGGGAAGGAAACAGGTAAGGGGGGTATATTTGCAGCACAAGGAGGGGCATATGCAAGGCTGAGAGCACTGTATGAAATGAAACTGGTGGCAAACAGGAACTAGATCACCTCGGATGAACAGGCCATAAGAGGTTTGCTCTTTATCCAAAGAGCAATGCAAGGGCACTATGGTATTTTATTAAGCAGCCAGTAACATAATCAGATATTTTAGAAAACAAAACAAAATCATTTATCATCAGTGTAGAAAATGACTTGGGTAGACAAGAGAAGAGGAAACCAAGGGAGTATGAGGAACCCAATTAGGAGACTTTTGTAATACTCAATAAAAAAAAAAAGAGGGTAGCTTGATGGACAAACTAGAGATGTACCAAATCTAAAATAATATTTTGATTCAACTCAAAAAGATGTTGCATACTACATAGTCCTGGAAAATTAGCTAATATAGGCATATCACTAATTTTAAATAATATTATTCTAAATATGTTTGTAAGCTGAATTTTAGGTGGGGAGATCTTGGCCTCCTTTAAAGTTCTTCTCTAGATCTATAATAGATGAAGAGTAAACACTAATAACACTAATATTCTAAAAGCTAAACAATTTCATGGAAATAAGGATTGAGTAGGTAAAACTTTGGGCAAGTCAGCTCTGTCTTCTCACATTGTACTTTAGATGGCTGACTGCAGTTCTCACTGCATCACATCCTTCCACAGCTACTAACAAATTCATCTTCCTTCATCCAATCCTGTATCTTAGATCCTCAAACCACCACTATGGTACTTTTCTATTTATCCTCTTAAATTCCACTTCAACACATATGAAGGGTATACAAAGAAATAAGAGCTGTAAGAAAAGAGCTATAATAGTAGATTCAAAATTTGGTTAAATTGAATAATACGAGGAACAGATAACAAAGAAAAGTTACGAGCAGCTATCAGTGCACAACTAGATGCTAGAGGTGTCCCTCACAGTAGAGGCAGCATTCAGATTGAGCCTGAAAGATGGTCAAATTTCCCTGAGTAGGGACAGAAGCAGGAGAGGGGATGGGAATGGAGTTATGGGAATAGAAAGAAGGGTATTTTAGGAGAAAGAAATAGATAAGCAGTGACAAGAAGGTGGAAGAACACAGAACCAGTTTGGGAGCTGTGGGGCTACCCATTCGGGCAATGTGTGAAGGTAAAACAAGTCCAGGAAAACAGACAACCTAAAGAGTGAAGGGCCTTGAAAGTCAGGTTTAGAGTCTGGACTTAATTCTGCAGGAAATCTGGAGGCATAAGTGGTTTGTCTGCAAGGGAGAAATGTCATTAGAGCTAAAGACTAAAACTGTTACTCTGAGCCTAATCCTGTTACTCTGGCAGTTGCTATGTTGGGTACAGTGAAAAGGAGAAGGAAGATTAGTTAGGAGGAGCCTCTTCCAGTAGTCCAGGTGGGAGATAATGAGGGCCTAAATGAGGGTAGTGGCAATAGGGATGGGGAAGAAAAGCTGAATGATGGCAGTAGCATGGAGGTGGAAAAGGCTAGTGTGGCCAACTGATGGGATGAGGGAGACATTGGGGAGGGATCAGAAAGCAAACGAAAGGTAAGGGATGAACCTAAGATTCCAACTTGTTTGCTGGAGGTGATAATGCTACCGTTAGTAGGGATTGGAAAGAAGGAGGAGAACTAATGAGGAATGAATGAGTTCAGTTTTGAACATGTTAACTTTGAATGCAAGAGGGACTTCCAGATGGAGATGCCCAGCAGGCAGCTGGAAATGCTGTGCCTATAGAATTGGGAAACATCTTCATAGAAGCGATGGCTGAAGCAGTAGGAACTGATAGATGAGCTTTTAGGAGAGAGAGAAAACAAAAGAAGGGAAGGGAAGGGAATCTTGAAGAATTCCTACACTTAAAGGAATGAGATGAGTAACCAACATGAAGAAACACATTCTATCTACAAACAAATAAAAGGCCTCCACAGACATGGATAATGAAGTATGTATACACATGCACAATGGAGGCAGAGAACTACAACAGTACAATGCACAGAAACCAGGGCCAGTAGTTGTAAGCTTCTTCCATGGGCTTTCATGGACTTACTATAAACCTCTAGTTTGGCACTTAACACACTGAGTAATAAAAACGGTAACAATATAACAACAACTATAATATACTATAATGCCAGGCATCTGCTGTTTTACATGCATATGCTCTAATTCTCACAAAAACCATGCAAGGTAACTAGTAATATCCCTTTACAAATGAGGAAAATTAGCATGAAGGCTCAAAAAAGTTCAATAATTACTACTCACAATAGTCAATTAGTAACGGAGGTGCCAAGATTTAAACATAATTGGACTCCAATGCCCGGGCTTGCTTATGCTTTGAGGCCTTGGTATTTAATTATTTGTTCACAGGACTCCCTGGCAAGGTTGTGAGACCCTTGAAGGCACTCAGTCCTCTTTGGATGCCCTGCACCCAGCAGAGCAACTGACATAGAATAGTTCTTAAAAAAAAAAAATTAAAGATAAGAGAATGAATAGCTTCAAGGAGTAGGCCAGCCGACTCTCCATCTTACACATCTCCCCAAAACAGACCTACAACTATTCTCAACTTTCCTCATTTCTCCTCCTGTTATCAATTTGCCACATCCAACCATTCAGCTCTGACTGGTTCCTCTTCCTCTTGAGTTCCTTTTCCTAAATTGTAGTAAGTTCCTTAAAAGTGACAGGCACACACAAGAAAAGCCCCGACACATTCTAAAAAACATGCTGAGATTTGTTATTTTGACGTTGTATTTTAAAAATTACTGTATATAAAAAGTATGCCGTATCAAAGGGTCTATTTAAGTTTTAGAGAAAATTCAACATATTAAATATATATTTAATATAAATATTTATGTGTTTTGTTTCTTCATTTAGGAGAACTGACTGAATTGACTGCTGCATCAGTGCTTGGGAAAGAAAGCTGCCCTCACTCTGAACAGAAGATAAGGGTACTTCCAGACAGAGAGTTGAGGTGGAAAGACAGAATTGGGGCATAAAAGAAAAATTTTGAGATTTATGAATAAGAGTTCAAAATTCTAACTTCTATCAGCAATCCAAATTACAATCTTTTGATAAATTTATAATCAAATATTAAGGAAACAACTTAACCACCGCCAAGGGACCATCATCCTTGAGTAAGCTCAAAATACCCCAAAGTAAAACTGAGTGGGAAAGAATCACTTTGAGGGCAAGGAACCCCTTTCAATGTTAAAACCTAGAGATATAGAGTGAGTGGTATAATCTTTTTTTTTTAATTTATTTTCTTTTTTAATGGAGATGGCAATGTTGCCCAGGCTGGTCTCAAACTCCTAGGCTTAAGTGATCCTCCCGCCTTGGCCTTCCAAAGTGCTGGGATTACAGGTGTGAGCCACCACACCCGGCCTTACTATTTTATTATCCCACTTTCCATAAATCCAGTTCCAATAAGTCTATCCAAAAAATGTAAGCACAAAAGATGGATGTCAAATTCTAACATATATGAAGCGGGTTGACTGATAAGATCCTATTAATGCTTTTGACTGTGACCCCTAGTTAAATTTTTTAAATTTAGATACAGACAACTGAAACAAAAGAATTGACTATAATATGCACAGCTTCTGCCAAAGAACTACAGGAATACTCTAATCTTTTCTATTCCTTTTAAAAATGCTGACTGCAATCTGCTAAATTGATTTGTGACCCACTAATAAGGTGCAACTGTAGTTTTTTTGAAAAATAGTGTTTTAAGTTACAGAATATATTAGTCAAAAGGACTGAAAACATGATGTAAAATTAAACGGGAATAGAATCATCACTTTTTAAAAGCAGAAAATCTGTCCATACACTAGCACAAATTTAGTGTTGCAACAAAACATTAACATTTATTTAATGACATGGGAAAATACTAAAAATGTTAAATAAAAGAATACAAAATTGTATACATCATATGATCTCAATTATGTTTCAAAATATGCACACATATATACATATAAATGAGGCCAAGGACAAAAACTAGAAATAAATATGTCAAAAGGTTAACATTTTAAACCTGGTGTCATTGTATAGGTGTTCAATACACAAAGTATTCTTGCATTTTTCTGTGTGCTTGAAATAGTGCTTAAAAATGAAAAGAAAAACAGGATAAGAAGAAAATACTACCAAATGGTAACAAGTGTTATCCAACAAATTTCTTGATTAAGGGTGACCTATTTCTTAAGTTGCACACAAGAGCACAGATCTCTTTTTAAGACTGGAGAAAAAAAACAATGTATTTTTAAAACAACAGAATTCTAAGAAGACAAATGACTTAGTATATTATAGTTGTGTTTCTAACTTGAAGAAAAAAAATTAAGTGACATTTAATGAACTCCAGAGCCCTATGGTATAGGGACCCTTTTGGGTCCTAATACTTCACTTTTAATTTCTCTAAGATTTAGACACAGAACCAAAGTTTAAATGGTATCAATGAGATGATGTTAAAAACATAAATATAATTAGCAATTTGATGACAGCAATATTACTCACTTATAAAAGAAAAAAATTAACACTCATGAAAATTATTTTTTTAAAGCATTGTAATTTTAGAGAGACTAAAAATAGTCTGCATGTCACAGATTTTTATATAAAATTAGCAGAAGAACTGGAGGTTAATTTCCATGGACAAAATGACCCAAAATGTATTATTACTGCCATATCTATTCTAAGACTAAACTGTCCCAGATTTGAAACAACTTTAGGGCCTGAGGTGACCAGCCTTTAGAATCCAGGAGCTGTGGCAGTCATTGACATGGCTCGAGGGCCACACACACATCCCACCTGCATTAAATCCTTGAGGGACAGCATGGCCAAAGAACTGCCTCACCAAAGCCCTCCCTAAGCTTCAATTAGGTTTGATGAGCATATGGCAGAAGACAGGTGCCTGGAAGAAAAGGAAGGAAGAGAGAAGAGAAAGTAGAATGGGGGTACGGTACAGGGGTCGTTGAGCAGGGAGGAAATCAAGCCAGGAGCTTTTCAGAAATGGTTTCTGACCATCAGTTGTATACTGAAATATAACTGAAATTTTAAAAAAGTATAAAATGTCATGATCAATCATGTTTGCAGCAAGATGTGGCTGGTCACCCTGGAATTAAATATACTACTGGAAAAACAACAACAAAGATTTCCCCACTGAAATGATAACTAAAGATTTAAAAATACTAATGGAATAAAATAGGGCCATTTAAAAAGTAATATTTAGTCACACTGAAAACTCTCAAAATGATCTCATACAATAATTTTTACATCTAGGCCCCTTTGGTTCACATTTTAAAAATCAATTTAGTGTTGAAGCGAGGGGGTAGCAAAATTGAGTGTAGGAATACAGGCATCATTACACTACACAGCACACAAGACTCACACCACTACTCAAGCAGTGACACTGGCTAAGAGCTAATGTGCTGTGAATTACACCTCCCACTACCACAGCCCGTCTGTGCAGAGAATAAATCAACCGAACGTGAATAAGTATTCCTTTAGTACTCAGTGATTTCCTCAACTTGCAGGTCCAGTTTCAATAGAATCTGCCATTCAAATGCAAGAGAACTGCTCACTTTAATAGTCTATAATTTTTTATGGTTTTACTCATCTTGTATGTAGGCATCTTTTTATCAAAAAGAATGTTTCAATGTAAGTTATCAATATTTAGTGTATGGAGTATCGGTCCTATTAGCTAATAATGGAATCACATCAATTGTGCAAAAGTTAGAATATTTGTACTTTGACAAGTGGAAAGAGATAAAGGTAGATGATCGTTCAACTGACAATTACTCACAACATTATGAAGAGGCTAAAGCCAAATGTAAAAAACACAACAGCAGATGGATAAAGCCAGTAAAAATCAGGAAGTTGGGGGAAAATTATGAAATACTTCATAGAGTAACAGATAATACCTCAAGGGCAAATTGAGGCGGGGGGGAAGAGCAAAGTGAAATACATCATAGATTTTTAGTAGGAAAAATATGTTTAAAAATGAATGGAAAAACATTCAAAATGTAAAACTATGTTATTGCAACATGATGGTTCAGAAGTTCAAAAATTTTAGGAAAATCTCGTTTATTTTTCCAGAATCAACATTGAATTCAAGGTAGACGAGACCAAGACATGAGGAAATCGGAAGTGACAGTGATGGCAGGACACAGATTTCACGTATTCATCTTCCACAGAAAAATTTCCACCAGAGAAAAGATTCCATGACTGGCTGCCTAAGTTCGAACCTATTAGCTCTCATAATCACAAATGTGCCACCCAATTAATATTAAGACTCCTTACAGATATTTAAAATGGCCACCAACAGAGCTAGCAAAGAGGATTACTATAATAGTCACATCTCTCAAATTATTTATGTCCATAGAAAAATATAATTTGATTTTTAAAAGTTACACTTACATGGCACTTAATGAATAGAATGGCACCTAGTGAATGAAAAGATATGTACTTGGAATAAATTACATACAGGTTATTCTAGCCAATTAAGCCTCAGAGAACAATAATATTTGCTCTATCCTAGCAGGAAGAAATATCTCATTTACCAAACTGCCAGGAAGCTGCAGGGGCAACTGTCTCATTTACCATAGTATCCTCAAGCTTTCTCAGATGTCATCTCATCTAACCTGACAACTGTCCGTGAGGTGGTGTTTATCCCCATTTTGTTGATCAGGATACTGAGGCTCATAGGAATAATTTATTTTTTCCATATCTATTATGTGATATACTACATATTTATAGCACATCATTTATTTTGATTATTCTTCTTCCTTGACTAGAATATAATAATCATGTTATAGCATATTTACTTGTCTACAGTTATATCTCTGGTGCTTAGAATAGTGCCTGGCACACAGGACATTTAACAAATACTTTTTTAGTGATTAATAACACAACCTGCCTAAAATTATTTAATGTATACCCAATAAGCGAGAGACCTGGGGTCCAATTCAGGTGTCTATCTTTAAAGCCATGTTCCCCCAAACTGGAAAGATAATGATTACAGCAGAATTAAAATATGAAAAGTAAAAAGGAACAATAAATTAGATTAGAGTTTTAAAAGTGCCTTATAGGTAAAAACTGTGAAACATTTAAAAAAATATTTTTCTCCTGAACATTTCCTTGAATCTTCTCTTGCTTATAGGTCTGGTGTATTGATAGAGTTCGACCAGCAGAGGTGTGCAGGCTCCTGCTTTATAGGCATGTTCAACAAGGCTCCCAGGCAGCACAGAACAGAGGGTTGGCGGCTCATGAACACGGGACCAAGGGAAGCCTTGAGTAGCCCCCATTCCCACAGAGGCTGGGAAAAGTCTGCAGTACAGTGAAAGTGCTGTCCAGGTTAGAACAAAAACAAAACCTCACAGACTGCAGGAGTAGCCAGGGTCTACCCTACAGCCAAGGAGTCTTACATGGAAATGAGGACCTGCATGGGACCAGCTTGTAGCATATGGCCCTGTGCCCTTCTGGTGGTCTGTGACAGCTGATCCTTTAAAATAGTCAACTTCCCTACAATTCCTAAAATTATATCTTTTTTTTTTTTTTTTTTTTTTTTTTTGAGACGGAGTCTTGCCCTGTTGCCTAGGCTGGAGTGCAGTGGCACGGTCTCAGCTCTCCACATCCCAGGTTCAAGCGATTCTCCTGCCTCAGCCTCCTGAATAGCTGGGATTACAGGCGCCTGCCATCACGCCCGGCTAATTTTTTATATTTTCAGTAGAGACGGGGTTTCACAAAGTTGACCAGGCTGGTCTTGAACTCCTGACCTCGTGATCTGCCTGCCTCGGCCTCTCAAAGTGCTGAGATTACAGGCGTGAGCCACCTCACCTAGCCTTCTAAAATTATATCTTTTAGGGAAGGAGGAGCTTATGCTTTTCTTCGTTCTTTTCTGAACACCATGGTTTCTTTCCTTGATGTTGGGCAGAATGTGAATTTCTCCAGAGAAATAGCTGACTGAATGGCTAATCAAAGGAAATAATTTATATACATTATATGTTTTTATTTCCGGGAACATATTAAAATAAGACAAGAAATCAGTATTTGAAACCTAACATACAGATTTTAACTGGCTTTTTGTTCCCATCTTAATGACTATATGTTGTCCTAATTAATATTAAAACAATTAATTTTTAAAAGGTAAAAAAGAGTAAAGGACAACACTATAGCTATAAAGTACTAGGAAATGGTGAAAATGTTATGGTCATCACTAGACTTCATCTCATTAGGATGCCATCCCCCACCCCCCACACAGTTTTCCTTCCTGAAAAGTTGCCGGGCATCAGCTGAAAATGATAGCCTTTATTTCACTAAAAAAGCAATAGGAGATAAGTCATCGATCCCCTCCCACCCCCCAAATAAGACAATGGAATTTCTGGATATCTATGTGCCTATCCTTTTGACTGACTTTTTTCGAGGGTAAGGTGATGGGCAACAGGAGTGGAAGAGTAGAGAGTACGCTAATGTTTTTATAGCATACACTATGAGCTATACACTTTCACATGCACACAACAACTCTGAAGAAGGTACCGTGGTCATCTCCATCTTATAGGTGAGGCTTAGAGACCTAACCTAACCTTAGAGGTTAGCGTCTTGGCCAATGTCAAAAGCAAGTGAAAGAATCGGAATTCAAAATCAGGACAATTTGACTCCAAAGCTGCTACCTTAGTTACTAAGTTATTTGTTGAAGTTCTTTGGTTCCCAGGAACCAATAATGTTGAGTCATGGCTATTGCTCCAATGTGAAAGGGCAGATGGAACTTAGGAGTGAAACAAACAGGGTAGGTTTTGTTTATTATTGGTACAGGCTAAAAAGCCTTTAAATAATCACTGGAATATTCAACTAAAATCAAACAGCTATGGTTAATAGTTTTAAACCCAAATAAAAAATTTAATATCTACATTTATTTCAATGTGTTGACCTGTAGCACAATGTTCACTTCATGTTTCTAAACTGAAATATTTCCATCAGTACAAAGGCCATATTATAACAACAGACAAATAATAAATAGTCCAAGCTTCTGAATACTGCTAATGGATACACCAGCAACTCAATGTTGGCCACTTTATCCCAGAAAGGTAAAAGTATCAAACTCAAATGACATAATAGTGAATATCTATTGCAGGCAGTGCTCTTAGTACTTTTTTTTTTTTTAACTTACTCACTTAAACTTCACACAAGCTTGTATGGTACTACTGTTATCCTAATTTTACAGATGGGGAAACTGAGATACAAAGAAGTAATAAGTGATAGAGCCATGATTTTAACCCGGGGATTAGGATTCTAGAATCTTCAGCTTTTCCCATCCTTCCTTTTTGTAAACAATCTCAAACTTATAGAAAAGTTACAAGTACAAAGAATTCTTCTTTTCCTGAAGCATTTAAGAGTCTGTTGCTATCTTGGTACCTCATAACCATGGGATACTTTAGGGTATATAAATTACAAATAAGGCTGGGTGCGGTGGCTCACGCCTGTAATCTCAGGGCTTTGGGAGGCCGAGGCAGGCGGATCACGAGGTCAGGAGATCGAGACCATCCTGTCTAACACGGTGAAACCCCATCTCTACTAAAAATACAAAAAATTAGCTGGGCGTGGTGGCAGGCACCTGTAGTCCCAGCTACTAGTGAGGCTGAGGCAGGAGAATGGTGTGAACCCAGGAGGCGGAGCTTGTAGTGAGCCGAGATCGCGCCACTGCACTCCAGCCTGGGTGACAGAGCGAGACTCTGTCTCAAAAAAAAAAAAAAAAAAAATTACAAATAAGAACATTCCCCTAGGCTGGGCATGGTGGCTCACGCCTGTAATCCCAGCACCTTGGGAGGCTGAGGCAGATGGATCACCTGAGGTCAGGAGTTCGAGATCAGCCTGGCCAACATGATGAAACCCTGTCTTTACTAAAAACACAAAAATTAGCTGGGCCTGGTGGCAGATACCTGTAATCCCAGCTACTAGGGAGGCTGAGGCAGGAGAATAGCTTGAACCCGGGAGGAGGAAGTTGTAGTGAGCCGAGATCGTGCCATTGCACTCCAGCCTGGGTGACAAGAGTGAAACTCAGTCTCAAAAACAAACAAACAAACAAGCAAACAAACAAAAGAACATTCCCCTAATAACCACAATACAACCATCAAAATCACTAACGGGAATACATTACTACCATCTAATTCTCAGATCCAATTCAAGTTTCACCAATTATTCCAATAATGTCCTTTATAACAAAAGGATACAGTTCAGAATCATACATTGCATTTAGTTGCCATGCCTCTTCGGCTTCCTTTAATCTGGAACAGTTTCTTAGTTATTCCCTGACTTTCATGGCCTTGACAATTTTGAAAATTACAGGCCAGTTATTTTGTAGAAGTTCTCTCAGTGTGGATTTTGATGTTTCTCTGTGATTAGATTTAGGTTTTACATCTCAGGCAGGAAGATCATAGATAGAAACAAGGTTGTATTCTTCCCACCTCAATTTCAGTTTGTTCCATGACAGCAGATTTTCACTTTGGCCATCTGAGTAAGGTGATGTCTACCAGCCTTCTCCACAGCAAAGTTACACTTTCCCCCTTTATAATTAGTAATGTTTTGTGAAGAGGTACTTTGAAACTATATAAATATCTCATTCATCACAAACCAGGGCAGGAAAAACATTGGTGGGTACTTACAATGAGTTGCCTCTCTTGATCCAATATGGCATCATTAGCTCAATAAAAACAAATCAAAAAATAAATTGGGAAGATAAAAATGTATTTCTGTAGAGACAATATAAATTTTCTTAAATGAATAAATATAAAGAGAACTTACGAAGTTTAGCTGATAAGCAAATGATTCAACAGTGAAAATTTCAGGCCAGGTTTAGTGGCTCATTACTATAATCTCAGCACTTTGGGAGGCTGAGGGAGAAGGCCAGGATTTGGAGACTAGCCTGGGCAAAATAGTGAGATCTCATCTCTACAAAAATAAAAATAAATGTGAAAATTAGCTGGGCATGGTGGCACATGCCTGTCATCTCAACTACTAGGGAGGCTGAGGTGGGAGGACTGCTTGAGCCCAGGAGTTCCAGGATGCAGTGAGCTATGATCACACCACTGTGCTCCAGCCTGGGTGACAGAGCAGGACCCTGTCTCAAAAAGTTAATAAACAAACAGGGAAAGTTTCAATATTTCAGACAGTCATTATCTTTTCCCTGGGGGAAAAAAAAAAACAGTTCCACATTTAGTGAAATAATAAAGGCCACAAATACAGATTTTACTTTAAATGGTGGCTTTTAAAAAGATGATGCAAAATAAATAAGGTCTTGGATTAAGCAAAGGGGGAGAAACTAGGAATTATACACAAATTAATTTAAATAAAGTCAAAAATTGTTTCTACCACATTAGAAGTAAAAAAAATAAAATTGATAAAAGTAATGGGAAAAAAGTAATTACTCTCTTCACATTGCCAATATAGTTCCAAATGTTATGAAGTTGAGGACAATGATAAAAGATGAAACCTTTGTCTCTGAGCACATCTGTCCAAAAGGTAATGAATTTCAGATACGAATAACAGATATTCGTATGCCCAAATGTAGACAATGACTTCTCTTGGTATAAAGTTCTAAGATGGTTTTGTTAACAAGAGTTGTATTGTCTGTATCATCTTGATATCAAAAGTTCTGCTCTTCCCCAAGAGTAGCCAGACCAATACTAAACTTAAGGATCAGGTGAATATTTAATATTTCAGGATTATTTTGTTTTTATTATTTGTGTACGGGTAGAAACTAGCAAATTATCAACAGATTATTTAGGCCTATCAAGATGCTTGACTATTTAGAATATGGTCCTCATCTTCAAATATTCTGTACTTAAATCAATGCCTTGTGAATGCTTCTAACTTGCATGTTACTCAAGAGCTGAAAAGTTCTCTATAATATATAAGCACAATCGCCACTGTATACACTGGTTTCCACTCAATCTGGTTTCAAATACTGTGATATAAATACTGTGCAAGCTACTGCCTACATAAAAAATAGTTAAAATTTCAGTGTAATTATTTTACACAATTATTTAAGTATACCCGAAAGGTCTAATATTCTCATACTTCCAAAAAAGCTATTATTCTCTATATCTGCATTCTCCCAAAATGTTCTTTTAACTAATCATATAGTGAGATCCAGTAATTTCCTACCAAATAGCATTAACACAGCCACATATTGATATATGTTTCTGAAACAATCTACCAGATGATAGAAAAATATTCTCATATTTTTGTGGAATTTTAGGAAAACGAGCTAATAAGACTTTTTGATAAACTTCATGAACAGAAACTTAATTAACTTTATCAATTCAGAGACCTGAATTTTACAATATCACAGTTTTAAAATGTTGCTAAGAAATGTATTTAGTATTGAAGCAAACCATCATAAGAAAATTTCCCAAAAATATGTCATGTTTTTCAAAAAGAACAGAAGATTAACCATAACTGTTAAGTTAGTATTGCTATTATGAGTTTATCTTTAAAATATTCTTTAACTTTATAAGGATGGACCATGACTGACCATCTTCTAATGTTTCAATATAACAGGAAAAGGTTCACACAAACTTAACCATGCTAAATATTCCTACACAAGTCAGCAATAGGAAAAACAGAATAAGCTGCGTTTAGCATTTATGGATGAATACATGCAAAGAATATGGACTTCCTCCCATTTTTTATATACTGAACTCAGTAGGAGATTCTAAAATTCTGTTAAAAATTCTCTTTTATGAATATGTAATTTTAGTACAACTTAATTACCCCATTTGTTTCATTATGCTGCAAAATAGTTTTCAAACTCCTGGATATAAGAGGGCTTTCACAATACATAGGTTCAGCTTTTGATATACCAATAACTGAACAAAGCTGGAGAGGGTAGTTGGTATTCAAAAACATGGTGGCAGGGGAGACAGCACATGAACAGCAAGAGGTGATGTACAAACTATTTCTACCAGAAAAAAAATTAAACTGGCTGGTTCATATAGAGAAGTGGTTCTTAACTCAGGTGATTTTACCTTTCTCCTTTCCCACTAGGGGACTTTGGCAATGTCTAGAGATATTTTTGGTTGTCACACCTTGGGGGTAGAGGGGTACTAGTGCCATCTAGAAGGCAGAGGCCAGGGGACTTTTGAACATCTTATAACATACCTGATAGGCCTCCCCCTCCCTCACAAAGTGCCAAGGTTGAGAAACTCTGATTTAGAGAATCTATGTGTACTTATGAGGCTTACCCCATAGGATTATAATAAAGCCTAAATATAAACATTTAGCTTATAAAACGCTAACTATACTCCCTGTCACAAACTATGTGCTCAGTATACACTAGTTATTACTATTATCAGAATTACTATTGTTATCCATATAGTCAATGCTTTTTGGCTTTAGTGAAAGCTGGAACAGATGCAATCCTATGTCATCTGCCCCACTGTAAATACATCAAGGATAACTTTTAAGACATTGAAAAAAAGATTTTTTAAAAGACTATGGCAAAAAGCTTTTTGAATGTCTATACAGACACCAGGTTTGTATAAACAACACATGTGATGTACACAATCATTTTAGATTAGGAAAAATTTATTCTAGATTAATAAGAATAACAATAAAGCATATATTTTATTTCTTTCTTCCCTAGGCAAGACTCCCAGGAATAGCAACTGATTTTATTTACAGTTATTACAACAAAGTATTTTTTAATAGCCATGCTTTAAAAAGTCATAACCATTCTATTTCAAGCTTAAAGCCAATTACTCTCCTTCTGTAATTTTTCTCATATTAGCTAATATGACAGCAATAACTAAGCATGGTAAGCCATTGGAACTACATTACAACTGCCTTTCCTCCCCAGATATCACGTTATTATATGTTACCTCTTCAGCCTTCTTTTGCTTGTTACATCAATAAAAAGTTTTTCTGAAGAAGCAAAGTCTTTACTTACAAAAAGATAGGTGGCACCCCTCAATAGGATAGCATTAACACTTTCTTCCCAGTTCTCGAAAGTGCCAAAGATTCTCAAATTAAGAACTTCTCAATTAAATTCATGAAATCCTGAGGCAAAATATCAGCCTAGATATAAATGAATTTTAACAGAGTAATGACTTTTAGAAAATCACCGGAAAATTTAAAATGTATTTTTCTATTCTTTTTCTCAGGGAAAAGCTTATGACTTTAAAAGGTTGGAGAATTTAAGCAAACACTCAGTGGTTTTGGAAATGTAGTTTCCATGGCAACCAACATGGTCTTCTTTATATAGCATTATAAACAGATGGTAAAGAGTGGTCATGTTTGTTTCTCTGCCAGTATATCAATAAAACTACTATCATACTGTATTGAATACACTTGAACTATTTAATGAATTTAATATACTAACCACAAGGTGTACTAATTTAGACTGATGTAATGAATTTTTTTTCTTTTAAATAAACACATGATGATCTTGAACAGTGAAGTCACTATACTCCATATACTCAATAGTCTACCTTGGCAAGACTTTGTACAAATGTTTCCTCAGCACTTACCATGCAGTGCATATAACCACAAATATTAATCTAACAAGGAGAACATAATAGATTGAAATAATAAAAGTGAAACCATGTCTGTAATTATATTCCTTTGCCATCTTTTCTTAAAGAACAAATGAGAAATTATGAAACAGGAAGAGTTTCTTTACAATAAATGATAGGATATAAAGCAAAGGGCAAAATTGTTGTTTAAAAATCAGACTCCATTCCATGTACACAGCGGCAGCTTTCAGAAATACAGGTACTCTGAATTCCACTGTTTTAACTGTGGTAACTTGCTAGGTACTATTTGCTTAAAAACTAAAAGAAGCCAAGAAACCACAAATGTGATTAGTCTGGCAGTGAAGTCTGAAGAGCCAATTTCTGCATGTATTATCAGCACATGTGAAGCAGCGACCCTGTATCTGGAAGAAAGTCAGTCAGTCAGAAGGGGCTGTACAGGAGGCTGGGGCTCCCCCAGGGAAAACTGGCAGTCTTTTTCATAGGCTCATCTTAGAGGCCTTGATCTATTTTCCAAGCTAGCTTGAGGAATGCTTACCTTAAAAAAAGCTGGGTCAATATTTATGATTTTGAATTATATAAATAGCCATTTTCATTATACCTGCAAAATAATATTTGGTAAATTGTATCTGTCCTACATTCTCCCTTTTATAAAGTCCTGTTTTCATGCACCCATCCCTAAATTTGCTAATTTTTAGCACTTTTTTCTATGCTTTTTTTTTTTTTTTGAGATGGAGTTCCGCTCTGTCACCAGGCTGGATGGAGTGTGATGGCACGATTTTGGCTCACTGCAACCTCCGCCTCCCGGGTTCAAGCAATTCTCCTGCCTCAGCCTCCCCAGTAGCTGGGACTACAGTCACACGCCACCACGCCCAGCTAATTTTTGTATTTTTAGAAGAGGCAGGGTTTCACCATGGTCTCGATCTCTTGACCTTGTGATCCACCCGCTTCAGCCTCCCAAAGTGCTGGGATTACAGGTGTGAGCCATCACGCCCGGCCCTTTCTATGCTTCTTACACCAAAGTAAGTTAATTAGAAGTGAGATACTTCATTGGGTGTAACAATCCATGATGGAAATACAGAAAATAGGTATGCATATTTTTAAAAGGTGTGAATTTGGGTGATGTAAGGTATATATGGTTTAATCGAAAAACAAAAATTTTCAATTGAAACATTTTAAGACTGGCAAAGACTGTACTAGATTTATATTTGACTCAAAAATGGGAAAATGTCTGCTAAATTATGTATCTTAGATAAACTGCTGTCAATTCCAGCCTACCAAAAATTGCTACCATAATACAATTTTTGAAAATTATTTAAACCTGGAAAACCTAGGAAATAGTCTCTCATAGAGGTGAGAGTCTCCAATCAAGCTCACAACCCCAAAAAAGAATACCTGAGTGATTCCACAACCAGAGGCCCTTTTCAGAGGGTTTTCAGTGTGTCTTCTATAGTACTTGCAGCATGGAAAACTATCTAGAAACTGATAGCTCTTAGTTTAACTTAACTTTTTTCGGAGGTACCTGTCTAAGAGAGATTCTCAGTCCTGGCTGCAAAACAGAATTACCTGAAGAGCTTTAAATATAACAATAGTCATATCCCAGCATATGCCAATTTAGGCAGGATTTCTGGGAGTGGGGCCACAACACCCTTCACGTGTGATTCTAATGTGCAGCCAGGGTTTAAAGAAAACACCAGAGAGACTGTGAATCGTTTCTCTTTATCCCTGAAGAGGAAGAGATCTCAAGTCACCACTTTGATGTCTACAGGACACAGAATTCAGTGTTAGATTTCCTTTTCATTATAGAGAGGCACAAGGCTGAAGAAAAAGGCACTATTATACTCCATTATTTGGTATAGTAAATTTTATTGGAAAGGAGTTCAACAAAATACCAGACTGAGGTATGAAAAAACTTTCCCCATGAACTATTCCAAATAATGTCTACCTTTTGGCCAGATTACCATTATTAGGAAGACTTGTGAACAGTGAATTTACTTTCACTCCTTTTGGGAAGTTCTCAGTGTTTGAGCTGGTTATGATGTATTCTCCACATTGAACAAAATAAATGCTTTCTGGGTTTCCAGTGTACTTAGATATTCTGAAGAATATCTAAATAATTAGCATTGTAATTCTCACTTATTATTTCATGGACATCATACTCTCTTTTACTAAAATGGCCTTAAAACCTATCACCAACAGTAATGAAAATTCAGGTGTTTGGAGAAGGAGAAGCTCCAGAGGTAAGGAGAACACCTTCCACCTTTTTCTGTAGCACACATTCAAAAATGTTAAAAACCTGTTAATATACTGTCTCCTAAAAAGAATAAAAATGAATGTCATAGATCTTAAATGTTATTTCAAGCCACAAACATTTCTTATTTGACTACATGTCTATCTGGTAGATTGTGGTAATAGTTCTTTATCTATATGGTTTTCTCCTTTCAAATTATTTGCAAGATCAATGACTTATTTGCTTGATATGAAATGGTAAAGAGAAATAAAATAATAAACTCTCCAAACTGTCAGTGATATAAAACATTAAGAGGGTAGAGTTAAATAATCTCAGAGAATAAACTACGACAATACTAGAGTCTTAAAATTGGTTTCCACATTTTTGGTTTGTTTTCTTACATTTCTACAGGCTACTAAAATTTCCGCAAGTCATTTATTCTTTCCTTGAGAAACTTTATTTGGCTATTTGTGTGTCTGGTGCTATTAACTCATCATAATTTTACATCAATCCTCATAACATGATTGAGGTTTAATTCTAAAAAAATTCAGAACACACAAAACAGGAAAAAATATCACTCTAATGCATTTTGGAACAAACAGCCTATTAAAGAGAATAAGTGTGTCTGGCAGAATCCTAGAGATGACAGAAAACGAGGAAACAACATTTCTTAATGTTATTTAAATATGCACACAGGAGACAGGGAGATGTGCTAGGACACAGCATCACAGGAACTCTAGTCTTCCTGCACATAAAATAGGGCTTCATTAACAATAAAGGAACAGGTGTCTTGGGACCCATTTATACAGGCTATTAACTATTATGAGCTGCTGGTTTCCAAATTTATTTTAGTACTAGGCAACTGATTAAAAATAAATACAAATTTAAATTCCATCTATTAGCATGAGAAAGCAATGCCTAGATTTCCAGAGTCTAATTTAATATAAAGGTATTTTTCTATGGTCCTGATCACAGGAGGATACTTAAGTTCATATATAGTATTTTTTAAATCTCAAAATAAAAGCTTTCCTATTAAACTTTATTTGGATGTAAAAAAAAAATTGATGAATAACCTTTTGTCTTGACCTGACAATACCAAACAAGCTTTATTTACTAAGAACTAAATTTTTATTCAAATGTAAACAAATAATGACACAAACATGCATCCATTTTTTAAAAAGTAGGGGAGGAAATCAAACATACCAACCTCCAGCTCTAAATTCAGTACATTCCACCACATTTTATACTACTTATTTTGAAAAACACGAGTGGCAACAGTTATTCTCTGGCAATTTTTTACTGTTTCATCCATAAACAATGATAAAGAATTTAAAATTCTGAACTATTTGAGGAATCTTTACATTTTATTAAAAGATATTTAGAATGCTAGACTTGGAACTGCAGTAGTGATAATCTTGTCCATCACACTTTTTTACAGAACAAGAAAATAAGGCACAATGAGGCTAAGTAATTTAGCCAAGGTAAACATAGCAATATTTTAACCACATAAATTGTCAAAATATTATTACACTATAAAATCAATATAATATAGGTTGAGCATCCCTATTCTGAAAATTCAAAATCCAAAATGTTTCACAATCCAAAAGTTTTTGAGTGCTAAAATAATGCCATCAGTGGGAAATTCTATACCTGACCTCATGTGACAGGTTGCAGTCAAAATGCAGTAAAAAATTTGTTTCATGAATAAAATTATTAAAAATACTGTGTGAAATTACCTTCGGGCTAGTTGTATAAGGAAACAAATGAATTTCATGTTTAGACTTGGGTCGCATTCCCAAGATATCTCATTATATATCTGCAAATATTGCAAAATTCAAAAAAATCCAAAATCCAAAACATTTCCGGTGCCAAGCATTTTGGATAAGGGATACTCAACCTGTAGTAGCTATCTTCCAATGTTCTGAAAATTAAACAGGGTAACCTATTTTTTGATGTTATTTCAAACTGTTATATTCATCTATGTCTAGTTAAAAATAATTTTTGGTTTATTCACTTACATAATGTTCTTATAGTGATATTTTTTCCACTTATTCCAGAAGTGTTAGGTGATTATTCTATGCTTTTTGTGCTACAGTCTATGGAGAATAAAGATGGTACAACATTTGATCTATATCCATAAGTAGCCAGTAAAAGCCACTTCAGAAATGAAATGAAAAATTTGAGACTGAGGAGAAAGCCAAGGATAGAATCATAATTCTTAAAAATATGGCAATATTTTAAATGAAAATAATAAGGCCAGGGTTTCTCAATCGTGGCACTAATGACATTTTGAACTGGACCTTTGTTGGGAGGGGCTGCGCATTGCAGGCTATTTAGTAGCATCCCTAACCTTTACCCACTAGATGCCAATAGCATCCCCAGTTGTAACAGCCAAAAATGTCTCTGGATATTGACAAATGTCCCCAGGAGGGCAAAACTGCCTCTGATTGAAAAAAATCACAGGATAAGGCAGACTACTATCTTTTGATTTTCAAACTATGATACATTCTTAATATCATCTAGAGGCAAAGCAAATCAGGAGCTTTAGTATTCTCGCTCTTTTTTTTTTTTTTTTTTTGAGATGGAGTTTTGCTCTTGTTGCCCAGGCTCGAGTGCAGTGGCGTGATCTTGGCTCACTGCAACCTCTGCCTCCCAGGTTCAAACGATTCTCCTGCCTCAGCCTCCTGAGTAGCTGGGATTACAGGCACACGCCACCATGCCCAGCTAATTTTTTGTATTTTTAGAAGAGACAGGGCTTCATCATGTTGGCCAGGCTGGTCTCAAACTCCTGACCTCAGGTGATTCACCTGCCTCGGCCTCACAAAGTGCTGGGATTACAGGCATGAGCTGAGCCACCACGCCCAGCCAGTATTCTCTTTTTTTTTTTTTTTTTTTTTTTTTGAGACGGAGTCTCGCTCTGTCACCCAGGCTGGAGTGCAGTGGCGCAATCTCGGCTCACTGCAAGCTCCGCCTCCCGGGTTCACGCCATTCTCCTGCCTCAGCCTCTCCGAGTAGCTGGGACTACAGGCGCCAGCCACCACGCCCGGCTAATTTTTTTGTGTTTTCAGTAGAGACGGGGTTTCACCGTGGTCTCGATCTCCTGACCTCGTGATCCGCCCGCCTCGGCCTCCCAAAGTGCTGGGATTACAAGCGTGAGCCACCGCGCCCGGCCCCAGCCAGTATTCTCTTAAAGATTACTTCAGATCTAGCCAGGAGCAGTGTCTCATGCCTGTAATGCCAGCACTTTGGGAGACTGAGGCGGGTGGATCACTTGAGGCCAGGAGTTCGAGACCAGCCTTGCCAACATGGTGAAACCCCATCTTTACTAAAAATACAAAAAATTAGCTGGGCGTGGTGGCACACAGCTGTAATCCTAGCTACTGGGAAGGCTGAGGCATGAGAATTGCTTGGGCCCGGGAGGCGGAGGTTGCAGTGAGCTGAGATTGTGCCACTGCACTCCAGCCTGGGTGACAGAGCAAAAGAATGTGTTTTAAAAAAAGGGGGGGGGGGAGAGCAAGAGAGATAACTTCAGATATAAGGCATCAAGCATTAAAATACCTGAGTATAGAAATAAAATCACATATTCAATATCAAGGTATGGCTTTGGTTTTGATTTTGTGGTTTTCTGCCACTAACTCCTGAAAAGTCCAAAGAAATATGAAAAGTCCTGGAGGCGGGGGGTGGTCCTTGATCCTGAGGAGAGAAGGGGATCTTTCATGTTAAGGTTTCTCAAATTAGAAATTGCTCTCCCTCTTGCCCAAGAAACCCTTAGTATATCCTTTCCTATTCTTTGAAAATATAGCGTGTCATTTTGCTGACACATAAATTGCAAACAAGTACAATTCCAGGCTGGTGTCCAGGAGTGAGCCATTCAGTCCATGTTTCACCCATCCAATGACCTAGGAGCATTAAAACTATATGGTTTTGTTTTGTTCTTGGTATATAAATTTTGTGGGCAAAGAATTGTCATAAAACCACCTCAAATTTCACACTTTCCAAAGATCTCAAGAATTGTGAAGGCTTATTATACTGGAGATTGCTAAAATGTTAGATCAAGGTGCAAATAATTGAGGCGGCAAGCAAATATTAGGTCTACATAATATATGAAGAGGAAGAGCTGACCTACTCTGTCTCATGCATCTTCCTCTGTATTCTTTTTTCTCTAGTCTTCCCACCTGCTGAAGTATGAACTGAACAACTGCTTGGTAACAGCAGTACCTCTTTAAAAACGTGGTGCATAGAGTCTGTGGAAGTACTCTAGAAAAAGGCACTAAGAGAGAAAAGATGGAAAGGAATATTTGAGAATTAGTGACCAAACATGAGTTGGCTTGGGATCAAATTTAAAAAGAAGTAGGCCCACCAGAGGCACAGTCCATGAGATAGGCTTGCCATTAGAACCTTCTCTGCTTCTAGGAGCCTACAAGCTCTGCATTAAAAACCAACAAAAAACAGACTGGATAACTGATGAATTTTGGAATCATAATCACCAAGAGGACAGTGCTGCTCATTTTGGTTTTGCCTTCACTTGAAAAGTTACCAAGTGGTCTCGATTTCTCATCTCAACAAACTTTTGTTTCTTCAACATTGTGAAAGAAGAGAGCGGTCTGTGTTTTCACAAAGGGATGCCTACAGGCTGAAAAGTTCTGTTATTACTGTTTTGTTTTGACTCTATGTATAGTGATATCTCCAACATTAGAAATTTGGACATAATTTGCTAAATCTGAATTTACATACTGGGCAGTATTTCCTTTAACAAAATCTAATTGGAACAGCATTTTATGGTACATGAAAATTTAATTGCAAATGTTAGAGATACAGAGAAGTCTGATTTATATAGAAGACAGCTTATTTTTAGTTGGAAAAAACTGCAATGCCAAACTATTTTGCATTTAATGCTATAATTTACATATATTATAATATTCATGATATATGATAAATACCCAAATCCTATTTGGAAAACCTTCATTGTGAAAAAAATTACAATTTTAACAAAATGGTGTCTCATATTTTAAAGAATGTTCTCATTTTTAAAAAGTAAACATACCAATTTGATAAAAGGTATTAAACCTATTACTAATAAATTCAGGTTCTTGTGGTATTTCTTGAATTCTAAATATTGAAGGTAAACACCAGATATATGCCAATAAATTTCTAAATTTATAAAATCAGCATCCTGCATTTTAAGTACATACTTCAGACATTTCACACAGGTACAGGGTTAATTTAACAAAGGATTCTTTCATTGTAACAGGCAACGTGCTGCCACAAACTATAGAGGAGGAGAGCTCTGAAATAATTGATGCTCTCTGACTCATTTCATTTTTCAATTTGTGTTTCAAGGAAAACTTTAGGGTTGACATTTTCTACTTGACCCTACAAATGTCTTTTCTCTCCACTTGGGCAAAAAAATCATCCATATTTTTACACAATTAAACTACCCCCCTACCACCCCTGCCCTAAAAGACTACCAATTAAGGCTGTCATTACTCAACATAAAACATAGGATCACACATGTAACACTATCCAAATCACTGGTGCTTTAAAATGTACAGATAGAGACTTCCAATTATCATGATGGAATGAGGTGGTTGACAAACCCTCCCTCAAAATGCAACTATAAAGCTGAACAAAATAGTCAAAAGCAGTAATCTGAGCACTCTGCAATCCAGCCACTTCATGAGAACTACTGAAATTCAGAGAAGAACAATATGAGTTTAAGACATCCTTGCCAACGGCTGCTCCCACCTCCATCCCCTTGCTTTATCAGCACAGCAGTTGAATCAGTGCAGAGTAGGCTGTGAAAACAAGCAGCTTTGTTTCAAAGCTTTGTCACCCCTGCCAGAGGAGGCTCACTTGATTTTGAAGACTGCACTTGATTTTGAGGACTGTTAGTTAAAAGTATGGCCTGTGGCATCACAAGCCTGAATAAGCAAACCTGATGGGGGAAGGCAGCAAACTAGCCAAATATTTAACAGGGAATTCCAGCAACCATAGGGAGCTTGACCCCACATATTTAGGGTTAACCAGGCTGTGTGCATTGCCACAGAGACCAGAGAGGGCCCATATATCCCTGGCTGATGGACCCTGCAGTTATGTGCAGGTGGGACATGAAAGGTCCCAAAAGGAAATAAAACCCAGAGCAGCCTGAAGTTTGAACGTGCTCCGAAGCTCACACACAGATCCATCAGGGGAGACTGGAAGTCTCACTGTCTCAAGGTGTTTCAGCATAACTTCTGACCAGTCTTTGGTTGATCACTAAGCTATGCAGACACAGGGACAACAACTAGGAAGCCAGACTTACAAATAAAAGGAAGGGATAACATAGTGAGAAGAGATGTCTCAACTACACATTGTGAAGGATACAGACTTCAAAGGTTTAGTCCAGGCAAGTAACAAAATGAACACCAACTAAGGTCACCAACAGAAGGGAAAAGTGAGAAACTAGAGTTGCTACAATATATTGTCTAAAATATTCAGTATTCGACAGAAAGTTAGGAGTCATGCAAGAAACAAGAACATGTGATCCATACAAAAGCAGTCATTAGAAACTATCTCTAAGTGTCTTTAAGATATTATAAGCAAAGGGTTCAAAATAGCTATTATAAATATGCTCAAAAAACTAAAAACCATATTTAAAGAATTAGTAAATGACTCAGTGAATACAGAATCTCAGTAGAAAGATAGAAAATATTTTTAAAGAAATCAAATGGAAATTCTGGAGATGAAAAGTTTAATAACTGAAATGAAAATATCACCAGAGGGTGCAATAGAGGATGTGAGATAGCAGAAAAAGAAGCAATAACTTGGAGATAGATCAAAAGTAATTATTTAACCTGAATAACATAGGGGAAAAAACCGAAGAAAAATGAACAAAGCTTCAGAGAACTACAAGACAATATCAAGTGTACTAATATATGTGTCATAAGAGTATCAGAAGATGAGGAAAAGTGAGAAAAGGGCACAAAAAAATTTGAAAAAATAACAGGCAAGGACTTACCAAATTTGATGAAAACTGTTAAACAAAGCTATTCAACTAACTCAATATAGGACAAATACAGATATATACACATAGACACATCAGAGACAAACTGTTGAAAGATAAACCCTAAAAGTAGCAAGAGAAAAATGACTTTATCATGTACACAGGAATAACAATACAATTAATGGTTTATTTCTCACCAGAAACCACGGAGACCAGAGAGTAGTGAAATCAATGATACATTTAAAGTCCTGGGGGAGGCGGGGAAAGGCTTGGCAACTAAGAATTGTATACCCTGAAAAACTTTCCTTCAAAAATAAAAGTGAAATAAAGATAATGGAAGTGATATTAGACAGTGATCTGAATCTACATGAAGAAATAGTGTAAAAAATAGTGAATAGGTGGGTAAATGTAAAAAAATCTGTAAATATATTTTTCTCATTTCTTCTCTTAAATTTTATAAAAGATATGATTACATAAAGCAAAAATTATCATGGGTTTATAATATATACAGATGTAATATATTTAACAATAGTAACACAAATGAAAAATAGAGATATATTGGAGTAAAGTTTCTGTATTTTGCTAGAATTAAAATGAGTATTATTCTGAAGAAGACTGCGATCAATTAAGACGCATATTTTAGCCCCTAAAACAACTAGGAAAATAACTCAAAATCATACAGCAAAAAAAACCACAAATTGAAATCATTCCCTAAAATATTTTCATTTAATACAAAGGAAAGGAGTAAAGGAAGAACACAGAAACAAAAATAACATGAGAAAAAATACAAAATAATTAGCAAAATCACAGACTTACATCAAACCACATCAATAATTAGATGAGATATGAATGGACAAAACAACCCACTTAAAAAGCAGGGCTATCCCTGCTTTTAACTGGATTTAAAAGGCAAGACCTAACTACATGCTCTCTACAAAAAGCACATTTTATAGAAAAAGACAGTAATAGGTTAAAAGTAAAAGGTCAGAAGGTGATATGCCATGCAAACAGTCACCACAATAGAGCTGGAATGGCTATATTAATATCAGACTAAATAGATACTTAGATAAGAAATATTACTGGAGACAATGAAGGACATTTCATAATCATAAAAGTTTATCATAGTTTTCATAATCATCAGTACATCATAAAGATATAAAAGTTTTAAATGTATATATACCTAACCATAGAGGCCCAAAATGAAACAAAAACTGAAAAAACTGAAAGAAGAAACAGGCAATTCAGGAAAAATAGTTGGAGAATTCAATAATACTCTGCCTTCAATAATTAATAGAACTACACAGAAACTCAGCAACAATATAGAAGACTTTAACAACACTATCAACCAACTTGATATAACTGACATTTATAGATTACTCCACACAATGAGTGCAGAATATGTATTCTTTTCAAGCACACATGGAACACTCTCATATGCTGGGCCAGAAAACAAGTCTTAATACATTTTAGAAGACTGAAATCATAAAAAGTATGTTCTCTGACCAAAACACAAGTTAAAGATCTCAAATAGAAAGAAATAGGGAAAAACCCAAATATTTTGAATTAAACAACATACCTCTAAATAGCCCAGGGGTCAAAGAGGAAATCATTTAAAATTTTTTTAAATATTTCCACCTGGATGAAAATGAAAAGACAACATATCAAAATTTGTAGTGTACAACTACAGGAGTACTTAGAGGAAAAGTTATAGCATATTCTCAGGAAAAGTCTCAAATAAATAATCTAAACTTCCATGTTAAGAAACTAGATAAAGGGCAAACTAACCCCAAGCAAGCACAAAAAAAGAAAATAATAAAGTTTACAGTGAATATCAATAAAACAGAAAAAAGAAAAACAAAAAAGAAACAAATCAATGAAACCGTAAAGTGACTGACCAAGAAAATAAGAAAGAAGACACAAATAAACTCAGGAATGACAAAAGATCACATTACTGACCCTATAGGAATTAAAAGGACTATGAGGGAATATAATGAACATTACTCTATGCCAACAAACTAGATGACTTAGATAAAATGGACAAATTCCCAGACAGTCAGAAATTTCCGAAACTTACTCAAGAACACACAGAAAATATGAATAGGACTATTCACATTTAATATAAATAATTTGTAAGTAAATACGTTGAATTATTAATTAAAGTCCTTTCCACAAGGAAAGGCCCGGGCCCAGATGGTTTTGCCTGCAAATTCTATATTTTAGAAAGAAATACTGATTCTTCACAAACTTAGAAAATATAGAAGCTTCCCACCTCATTCTCTGAGGCCAGTACTTATCCTAACGCCAAAGCCAGACAAAGACCTCATAAGAAATGAAAATGACAGATTAATATCTCTCAGGAATGCAGACACAAAAGTCCTCAACAAAATACTGGCAAACTGAATCTAGCAATATAAAAAAAGGCTCATATACCACAACTAAGTGGGATTCATCCCAGGGATGCAAAATCAAGTAATGTCAAAGCACGACGTAGGCTGACTTTTAAGATTAAGTATTTAATATCCATATTAATAAATAAAGGACAAAAAACACATGACCGTCTCAACAGACGCAGAAAAGCATTTAATAAAATACAACACCTATTCACAATAAAAACTCTCAATACGTGAGAAACGGAAACTTCCTCAACCTGATAAAAGATATCAACGGAAAACCAACCACTAACATAAAATGAAAGACTGAATGAATGTCTCCCACTTAAGACTGGGAACAAGGTAAGGATGTCAGTTCAACTCAATGTTGTACCAAAAGTTCCAGCCAGTGAAATAAAAAAATTTAGGCCGGGCACAGTGGCTCACGCCTGTAATCTCAGCACTTTGGGAGGCGGAGGCAGGTGGATCACTTCAGGTCAGGAGTTTGAGATGAGCCTAGCCAACATGGCAAAACCCCTCTCTACTAAAAATACAAAAAAATTAGCCAGGTGTGGTGGCAGGCACATGTAATCCCAGCTACTCAGGAGGCTGAGGCAGAAGAATCGCTTGAACCCGGGAGGCAGAGGTTGAGGTGAGCTGGAGGTTGCAGTGGGCCAAGATGGTGCCACTGCACTCCAGCCTGGGCAATAGAGTGGAACTCTGTCTCAAAAAAAAACAAAAACAAAAGAAAAATTTAAAGACATCCAGATTGTAAAAGGAAGAAGAAAAACTGTCTTTATTTGAGGGTGATCATCTATGTGGAAAATACTAAGGCATCTACAATAAAAAATACTAGAATTAATACATGAATTTAGCAAGGTCTCAGGATATATGATTGATATATTAAAAATCTATTGTATTTCAGGCCGGGCACAGTGGCTCATGCCTGTAATCCCAGCACTTTTGGACGCCGAGGAGGGCGGATCATGAGGTCAAGAGATCGAGATCACGGTGAAACCCCGTCTCTACTAAAAATACAAAAAAAAAAAAAAATTAGCCGGGCGTGGTGGTGGGCGCCTGTAGTCCCAGCTACTCGGAGAGGCTGAGGCAGGAGAATGGCGTGAACCCAGGAGGCGGAGCTTGCAGTGAGCCGAGATCGCGCCACTGCACTCCAGCCTGGGCAACAGAGCGAGACTCCGTCTCAAAAAAAAAAAAAAAAAGTCTATTGTATTTCCATATATCAGCAACAAATAATCAAAAAATCAATTCACAATAATATCATAAAGAATAAAACGCTCAGGAATAAACTTAAAAGAAGTGTAAAATTTGATGCTGAAAACCGCAAAACTTTACTGAGATAAAGAAGATGTAAATAAACTGAAAGACATTTCATTTTTACAGGTTGGAAGACTCAGTATTGTTAAGATGTCCGTTCTCCACAATTGATATATAAATTCAGCACAATCCCTATCAAAATCCCAGAAGACTTTTAACAGAAATTGATAATGTGGGCCAGTCACGGCAGCTCACACTTGTAATCCCACCACTTTGGGAGGGCAAGGCGGGAGGATTGCTTGAGCTTGGGAGTTCAAGACTAGCCTGGGCAACGCAGCAAGACCCCATTCTCTACAAAAAATATACCAGGCATCAAACGCACACACCTGTGGTCCCAGGAGGCTGCAGTGAGATGTGACCATGTCACTGCAACTCCAGCCTAGACAACAGAGCAAGACTCTCCCTCTCTCAAAAAAAGAAATTGATAAGGTGATTATAAATTTAAGTAAAAATGCAAAGTGCCTAGAATAGGCAACACTACCTTGAAAACAAAGAACAAAATTAGAGGACTTGTACTACCACCTGAACTTACTATAAAGCTACAGTAATTAAAGTAGTGTAGTATTGGTATAACGATAGGCATAGAGATCAATGGAACAGAGTTTTGAGTACAGAAATAAATCCTTACATTTATGGTCAATTAATTTTTGATAAAAGTGCCAAGACAATTCAATGGGAGAAAGGGTCATATCAACCAATGGTGCTGGGGCAACTGAATATCCATATATTTATTTTTAAAACACAAAACAGGCCGGGCAAAGTGGCTCACGCCTGTAATCCTAGCATTTTGGGAGGCCAAGGTGGGCGGATCACGAGGTCAGCAGTTCAAGACTAGCCTGGCCAACATGGTGAAACTCCACCTCTACTAAAAATACAAAAATTAGCTGGGCATGTGCCTGTAATCCTAGCTACTCAGGAGGCTGAGGCAGGGGAATCGCTTGAACCCAGGAGGTGGAATTTGCAGTGAGCTGAGATCACACCATTGGCCTCCAGCCTGGGCAACAAAGTGAGACTCCATCTCAAAAAGTAATAATAAAATAAAAAACTAAAAAAGAAAAAAGAACAATGTAGACTCTTATCTCACATCATATAAAAAATTAACTTAAATCAATCATAGTCCTTAGAGCTGAAATTATAAATCTTCTAGAAAAAACCATAGGAGCATATCTTCATGACCTTTCTCAACCTCACCATTACAGAGAATTCTTTGTTGTAAGGGATTGTCCTATCCATAAAAGGACATTTAACAGCATCCCTGGCTGGCTCCTACTCACTAAGTGCCAGTACCAATCTCTATACACAGCTGTGAAAATAAAAAATCATTTCAGGCCAGGTACAGTGGCTCCACCTGTAATACCAGAACTTTGGGAGGCCAAGGCAGAAGAATCGCTTGAGCCCAGGAGTTTGAGACCAGCCTGGGCACCATAGTGACACTCTGTCTCTACAAATAAAAAAATTAGCTGGGTGTGGGTGGTGTATGTCTGTGGTCCCAGCTACTTAGGAGGCTGAGGTGAAAGGATCACTCGAGCCCAGGAGGTCAGGGCTGCAGTTTCTTTTGTATCTCACTCCAGCTTGCATGACAGGGTAAGATGCTCTTTCGCAAAGGGAAAAAAAAAAAAATAAGTACAGAAAGAAACCTAAAAGACCTTCGACATGAGAAACAGTTTTCCCAACTCTGAAAAATGAACAACAGCCTTGAACTTCTGAGTTGTGGAACCCCAAAAGAGACGAAGTGATAAAAGAGCAAAAGAGACCTTTGAGAATATCACCTCACTTTTAGTAGTTGCAGTTCTGGATTATGCTCAAGAGTTTTGGCAGGTTTGCTAACACTTTACCGAATCATCATTCAGGAGTTTTAGCACAAATTACTTGCAAGGTCTCGAATAATTCAGAGAATATTCACCAGTCATTATTAGGATATGTTTCAATGAAAGCATGAGCAACTCTTCATTGAATCATTTACGCAAGATCACCTTCAAAAGTGATCCCAATTTGAAGAAAAAAAGACCATGCAACAATCTAAATACCCTACCAGATTGTGACTTCTACAAAGAATTTCACCAAACAAAGCTTCTGATCTGCAGTTTCCGTTGTATTCAATAGCATCAGCAAAATTAAAGAATCTGCAAAAATAGTGCGGTATGGTTTACAATGCTGAATTTTAAGCCTGCTATTTAAGCATAACTGGAGTGTATTTCAAAGATAAGGAAGTGCATATTAAAGAATAATGAAATTTTAATTTCTCCCTCTCTAGTTACAATGCAGGATATTCAAGTATCAATTTTATTCTTTTCCCATTTAGCAAACATCAGTTCTAGACCTACACATAACAACTCTAGAATAATTTATTTTTATCACCTCTTTTCAAGTGGCAGAAAATAAGATAGTTCTTGATGATGCCAAGAAAATCTGGTTACCTCTCAGCATCCAGTCTCCAGTTCAAAATCAGAGCTATCCTCCTTTTTTATCTTTTAAAATATAGATATAGTGAATGCTTTCAGAAAATGTCAACCGGCCGGGCACAGTGGCTTATGCCTGTAACCCCAGCACTTTGGGAGGCTGAGGCGGGCAGATCACAGGTCAGAAGTCTAAGACCAGCCTGACCAACATGGTGAAACCCCGTCTCTACTAAAAATATAAAAATTAGCCAGGCATGGTGGGCACCTGTAATCCCAGCTACTCAGGAGGCTGAGGCAGGAGAATCACTTGAACCCAGGAGGTATAAGGTTGCAGTGAGCCGAGATCACACCACTGCTCTCCAGCCTGGGCAACAAGAGCAAAACTCTGTCTCAAAGAAAAAAAAAAAAAGTCAACCACTGGAAGCCAAAGTACCAAAATATGAGATATTACTGTAAAACATCATTAAGAAAGGTCTGTTTGTAAGTTACCATAGTTATTCAACTCAAAGAAGTGGACAAACTTCTTTTCACCAAAGGACTGGGGTACTCGAAATTCAGGTGTATGGGAAAAGGAAATTGAATATTTTAGATTTTCCTTCTAACTCCCATATAAGAAGAAATCTAAGACTAAACTGAATACAGCAAGAGTAAAGGACAGTCTCAAGTGGCAACTTGAGACTATCTGCAGGTTACATTCTCATGTTTTCATTTATTTCAACTGACATTTTCCCTTACAATCTACTAAACAATGATTGTAGTTCATTTTTCAAAGTAAATGTTAAATGCTTCCTGGCATGTTGAATTAGGTCACTTCAGAGTGAAAATACTCTGGTGGAATATAAAATTGACAACGATAACATTAGTCAGAATTAGTAAGAATGAAGGCAGACAGACAGCTCCAAGACCAAGAAAAACCTAGCTGGGTCTTAAGGCACTGTCAAGTCTAGGACACCTTAGATGCCAGTTCCTTTAATTAATTTACAAATTAATTCAATTAAATAATTTGTCAAAGGCTGTAACAAGAAGGGAAAAGGCCTAATAGCTGTTGAGTTCTTATTCTAACGCTGGCACGTGCTAGGAATATGTATTATCTCTTGTAATCTTTATAATCACCCTGAAAGGGGGTATTTTTCCCGACTTATAGGTAAAGAACCTGATATTCAGAAGAGTTAGGCAACTTGCTTATAGTTGAACCAAGGCAAAATTCAAACCAAGAAACTAGACTCTTGTTTTTTCTTTTATATCTCAGTATAACCATTTTACACAATAGAGATTTTATGCTTTTAAAAGATTCAATTAAGGAGAAAGTAATAACCATTTATTATTTCCTGATGTTATGGACTTCTATTCTAGCAGGCAGTCAAGGAGGGTAGTCACCAAACTGTGGGCTGGAAGCAAGGTACCCAGGCAAAGATTTTAGCAAGTACCAGTTCTCTTTACTTTTTTTTTCACCCTGGTTTTTGGTTTCTCTCTCACTGTTGTACACTGGTAGTTTAAAAAACTATGTTCAATAAAAATGAGTAAATCACAAGACTCTGAAGTATAGCTATTCTAAGAATTTCTAGGCACACTGCACTTAGGGTAAATTCAGAGAAACGACATTTAGTCTGGAAGTAGGAGGAAAAGGGGTTAAAGCATGTTTCATCAGTATCATATAATTCTTGCCAAATCCTAGTCCTTCTATATTAGAGAGTTTAAAAATGTTGATATTAGGTTCTAATCAAATAAGTGAATTTAAAACAGAATGCAAATTACCACTTTCAAAGTCTAGGTCTCAAATCTTCATGTTTCTCAATGTATACAGGTAATTGTAGAAGAGTGCCAAAACTAAACCTACACACTTGACTTTTATTTTTGCCTGACAAGTCTAATAATCCTTTTTTTTCTTTTTTTCAGACAGAGTTTTGCTCTGTTGCCAGACTGGAGTACAGTGGCGCAATCTCGGCTCACCGCAACCTTCACCTCCTGGGTTCAAGTGATTCTCCTGCCTCAGCCTCCCAAGTAGCTGGGACTACAGGTGTGCTCCACTATGCCCAGCTAATTTTTGTATTTTTAGTAGAGATGGGGTTTCCCCATGTTGGCCTGGACGGTCTCGATCTCTTGACCTTGTGATCCACCTACCTTGGACTCCCAAAGTGCTGAGATTACAAGCATGAAACATTGCACCCGGCCTAATAATCCATTTTTTAAAGTATGTGAATACTGAATAATTTCTTAGTCTACGAGGCAGAGTAAAAATCGGCCTCCAAAAGTTTAAAAAAATAGAGCTAACTTAAGAAAATAAGTTTAACTTAAGAAATAATTTTGCCTTTCATAATATTTTATACTATTATGATTAATATTACCTACAAACAGGAAACAACGTGTTAAATTTATACTTCAGGACTTGTTCTGAATCTAGAGACAGACTGTAGTCTTATCTTGTTCTCCACTGTTGCTTGTATTCTCATACATTTCTCCAGGAATTCTCAAGCTGGGCCTATCTATTTTTTCTACAAAAGTACCATCAATAACTTTTACCTAAAGCTGAAGGGAGAAAGAAGTAACCCTTTTTCTTCTCCCTTGAGCCATCTGCTAGCTAATGTCTCTCTACGAGGACCTGATTGGAATTAACTCCCACCTTCTCTCTGCCAGAGCCCATAGTTTAAAGCACAGAAGCTATGATTCTGGCAATCAATCAAATCTCCTGCTTTTTCTCACTCTGGATGATGGCTGAAGTATAACAGAGGTTCTAGCATGGCCCTCTGCTCTATTTCCAAAACTGGATTACTACTTAGGACGACAGGGAAACAACTCTTTTCTCTTATGCAAATGAGTAAGATTTTCTCTTCTAAAGAAGGATCCTGTGAACATCTTAAAAATTATCACCAGCTGGGTGTGATGGCTCACACCTGTAATCTCAGAACTTTGGGAGGCCGAAGTGCGGTGGATTACTTGAGGTCAGGAGTTCAATACCAGCCTGGTCAACATGGTGAAACCCCATGTCTACAAAAATACAAAAATTAACCTGCCATGGTGGCACCCGCCTGTAATCCCAGCTGCTCAGGGGGCTGAGGCAGGAGAATCACTTGAACCCAGGAGGTGGAGGTTGCAGTGAGCCGAGATTGCACCACTGCACTCCAGCCTGGGTGACAGAGCGAGACTCCATCACAAAAAAAAAAAAAAAAAAAAAAAAAAAATCAAAGCAACTAACAGCAGCTAATACTCTTATGTGGTGTTGCCAAAGTTAATGCTCAGTTAGGTACAAAAACTTACCCCCCTCATCCAAACTGATCAACTGAACTGATACAATTTTTGCTTTTTAAAGTTTAGCATGTAATTATGTAGGTCTTATTTAGTTCAATTCCCGAGGACCTACTATGTGCCAGGCACTATGCTAGACCTTCGAAGTACAAAGAATAAAGCCCAGTTGTTACCAAATCCATGTGCTTAACACTTAGATTGTTTAGGGACAGGCAGGAAGAAGAGGGGAGGCTAGGGCATAAAATGCCATGAACAGTGTTTTCAGTGCCATGATAGTTTTTGCACAGCTTTAATATAGAGTCCAAGAAACACTTGCTAGGGAAGATGGTGCTGGACGTAAGCCCTTTTCACAGTATCTTTTTCTTTATTTTTGGTTAATGTTCCTTATCTCTTTAATCATTTTAAACAGTCATGTTATAGCCCTTTCATGTTTTTCTGTATCTCAGGTCCCTGAGGTGCTAGCCTTCCTGCTTATTTTTACTTACGGTAGGTAAGGTTCTCATATATTTATAATTCCTGATTTTGAGTTCACTACTAGGTATTATTTTCTTTGTGGCAATCTTTTTTTTTTAATTAAAGATCAGTAATAGGAAGATATCTAGAAAATCCCCAAATATTTGAAAATTAAACACAAATTTCCACATAATCCATGGGACAAAGAGGCTGTCAGAGGGAAATTAGAAAACGTTATAAATTGAATGAAAGTAAATAAAAATATGATAATCAAAACATCAAAATTTCAGGAATGCAGAAATTTATAGTATTAAATGCTTATATTAGAAAAGAAAGATTTCAAATCAAAGATTTAATTTTTCATTTTAAGAAACCAGAAAAAGCGCAAAATAAACCCTAAAAAAGCAGAAGGAAAAATAAAGATCAAAGCAAAAATCGATAAAACAGAAAAACAAAAGAGAAAACCAATAAACAGAAACAAATCTTTCGAAAAGATATATAAAACAGATATATTTCTAGCCAAAATGACTATAAAATAAAGAAAGAAGACACAAATTAGAAATAATGGCAATGAAGGGATAGGACCCTGCTGCAGACTGCACATACTTCGGAAAGACAATAAAAGCATATTACAAATAACTTTATACCCATACATTCGATAACTTAGATGGGATGAACAAATTCCTTGAAAAACACAATCTATGAAAGTCCATGCAAGAAGAAGTAAAAAAACTAAAACAGTTCAGCCCAGATGTCTTCACTGGTGAATTCTATCAAATATTTATGGAAGAACTCATACCAGCATCTCTTTCACAAAACAGAAGAAAGCACTACCTACCTCATTTTATGAGGCCAGCATTACCTTGATACTAAAACCAGACAATGACAACCCTGAGACTAAAACCAGAAAGAGACATTACAGGAAAATTATTAAACAATATCCCTTATGATATCAGATGCACAAATCCTCAAAAATATTAACAAATTATATGCAGCAATATGTAAAAACAATGATACACCATGACCAAGTACAGTTATACTAAGAAGAGAAGGTTGGTTTAACATTTGTGTGAAGAAATTTGTATAAAGAAAAATCATACAATCATCTCAACAGATACGGAAAAAGCATTTGACAAAATTCAACATCCATTTATGATAAAAGACAGTACACTGGTAAAAGAAGGAAGCTTCCTCAACCTAACAAAAACCCTATAGCCAATATCATACCTAATCGTGAAAAAATGAACTTTCCCCCTAACATTTGGAACAAGGTAGAAACATCCACTCTCACCACCACTATTCGATATCATACTAGATGTTTCAGCAGGTATAATAAAACAAGAAAAAAAGACACATGGGCTGGAAATGAAAAAATGAAGCTTTATATTTACAAATGTCATGATTATCTATATAGAAAATCATAAATAATCTATTAAAACCTGTTAAAACCAATAAATGAGTTTAGCAAGGTTGTATGACATAAGCCTAATGTATTTCTATATGCTAGCAATAGACAATTGGAAATTGAAAACTTAAATGTAATTATCACTTAAAATAGCACTGAAGGCTGGGCATGGTGGCTCACACCTGTAATCCCAGCACTTTGGGAGGCCAAGGTGGGTGGATCACCTGAGGTCAGGAGTTCGAGACCAGCTGGGCCAATATAATGAAATCTGTTCTCTACTAAAAGTACAAAAATTAGCCAGGCATGGTGGTAGGCACCTGTAATCCCAGCTACTGAAGGGGCTGAGGCAGGAGAATAGCTTGAACCTGGGAGGCAGAGGTTGCAATGAGCCGATATCGTACCACCGCACTCCAGCCTGGGTGACAGAGCATCCGTCTCAACAATAAAAAAAATGTGTTGTGTAGAAAGATCCTCTACTGAAATTTGTCTTTTTTCCTCATGATTAGACTGGGGTTATGAGTTTCTGGAAGGAAGAACACAGAAGTAATGCCACTTTCATCATATCATACCAAAGGTACATAAAATTGCCATGATTTAGCTCTGCTGATGGTGGCTGAGGTAGTGTTTGTCAAGTTTCTTCACTGTAAAGTTACCCCCCAACCATCAACACACATACTGTTGGAAGGAAGTCACTATGCTCAACCCATACTAAGGAGTCCCGAGGAAGTTATGCTTCCTGCCCTTGGGATAGGGTATCTATACAAATCATTTGGAATTCTTTGGCATGGAAGATTTGTTTCTTTTCTTCTTTTTATTATTTATTCAATCATTTATATCAGCATGGACTCATGGATATTTATAGTACGCTTTGAGTACTTAAAACTTATAAAATAATTTCTGGCTTTATTGCATTTTGATCAGGTCGTATAATATTTCTGTATTATAACACTTATCTGATGTTTACTTTTGTGACTTAACATACAATCAAGTTTTGTAAACATTTTATGTGCACTTGAGAAAAAGATGTATTTTCTATTATCAGAACTTCAAGTCTGATATATGTACAGACCTACCTATTTGGCTGTGTTGTTTAGGCCTTCTCAAAAATCTATTCTTGCTGATTTTTGTCTGTCTTATCTTATACTGAGTGGTGAGTTAAAGTCTCCCATTATTAATTAGCATGCTTATATCTCTTTGTATCTCTTGTATTTTTTGCTTTATAAATGTGGTTGCTGTGTTATTTGGTGTTAAATACACATAACTGTTGTTATCTTTATTTTGAATTGAAGTGTGTTCTTCCTCATGTTTAATGCATCTTTAGTTCTACTTTGGTATCAGAATAATAACTGCTGCTTTCTATGTGTTTTTCTATTTTTCTGGTATTCTTTTATTCATGTCTTTGTTTTTAGCTTTTTAATTCATGTTGTTTAGGTATATATTTTCTATACAGCATGAAGTTTATTTTACTGGCCAAATTGAAAATACTTTTTGTTAATAGGTGAAGTGAGTTAGGGCTATTCATAATTATTGATAATGATTAATATATTTGGTCTCAACATATTATATATATTATGTATAATATGTTTTTCTACTATATTTGCTTTCTCTATTATCAGGTTTTTTTGAATTTTGAAAATTTCTGTTATATTTAGAAATATTTTTTTCTTCTGTTTTAGTGATTCTGTGCTTTACTGTAAATAGACCTCTAATGTAAGGATTTACATTTAACTGTCTAGGAGTTGGGCTGTGTTTAATGTTTGTTGTAGCTGTAGGTGTCAGAGGCTTCAGTTTCCTCTAGTGTCCCTGTTTTTGTCTCCCCTGTTATCTTTGGGTTTCCCTAGAAACTCCTTCTTAAATAGGGTCTGCATCTTACAGCTCTCTCAGCTGTAATCTACTCTTAATTTACTGGAGCTCTGTTGATGTGGTAGGAAGGTATTGTTGAAAGGAAGCAATCTATACTCCTATAATTAAATCTCAGTATTGTTAGTGTTTGTGATTCCCTGGGTTCTGACCTTCAGAAGAGTTTCTCAGTCTTTTTCACCCTCCCTTTATGTTAGACAGAAAGGCCATGGTGGGGTAAATTGGTAGTTTCCTTTGAGGGCTGGCCTTTGTTACTGAGAACACTCTGAGAGCACGTTAAAGTGGATCATTTTCCTTTCCCCTTGCCAAAAGCATGAGGGGATTTTTCCCAGATCTTCAACTTTGAAAGGTGGTAGTATCCAGCCTGGGGGTAAAACTTTCATGAAAGTGTGGGGGCCTCCTTAGTTTTTAACTCTCAAGTTATCCAGATTCAGTCTCCAGACACTAGTCAATTATCATCCAAGTAATCCTGACAGTTCTTGCAGCTAGTGTTCCCAGTTAGCTATGATTCTTTGTATTCAACTTTCTCTCTAGTTTTCAGAGCAGTGGTTTCCCCTGAGACCTCAATTATCTGATAAATCTATTAAGAGTTATTGATTTTCAGTTTTTCATTTTTTTCCTTGTTGTAGGAATGGGAGTGACAGCTTCCAAACCTTTTACATGTGAGAGGAGAAACTGGAAGTCACAAAAGATACAGATTTACTTTTCTACTATTTCTTTCTTTCCTCAAAAGTAGTTAATAATCCGAATTAAAGACTGGAATGTGCTAGAAGTAAAAGGAAACTATAAAGGTTTATTTTAGTGTGGAGGAAAGCAGAACTCATTAGACTGTGTCATCCCCTCATTTCCATTATCAGTCTACCCTATCTACTTCTAAAATGTAAGCTCCCTAATAATAGGAGCCTTGTTTGCCTTGGCCAGCTGCATCCCCAGTGCATAAAACACCGTATGGCACATAACAGGTATTTAATAAATATTTGTGTTAGATTAATTAACCAGGTAATAAGGTGCTTTTCTTGACTCTAACCTCCATAATAAGGCTGGAAAGGAGCCAAATCCAGTCCATCTTTCGTGTTTTTGCATTCATCATCAATTGAGACAGAAAATAGTTTTAAATCAAAGAGCTTGTAAGCATATGTTAAATGCTATTAAATACTCAGTAACAATAGAACTTCTTCATGGCAACAGAAAACTGGCTCATCCTCTTGGTCATTTTGGAAATGAGATTTTTTTAAACCTCGTTCATAGCTATGTTCCATTTTCTTAAGATGCTGCTTATGTTTATTTACTGTATCCAAGGAATTGAAGAATTAAATTCATTAGGTGTTGCTTAAACAAGACAGGAAGTATAGTCAAAGGCATAATTTAATAATTTTTTTTTTATACTTTAGGTTTTAGGGTACATGTGCACAATGTGCAGGTTTGTTACATATGTATCCATGTGCCATGTTGGTTTGCTGCACCCATTAACTCGTCATTTAGCATTAGGTATATCTCCTCATGCTGTCCCTCCCCCCTCCCCCCACCCCACAACAGTCCCTGGAGTGTGATGTTCCCCTTCCTGTGTCCATGAGTTCTCATTGTTCAATTCCCACCTATGAGTGAGAACATGCAGTGTTTGGTTTTTTGTCCTTGCGATAGTTTACTGAGAATGATGTTTTCCAGTTTCATCCATGTCCCTACAAAGGACATGAACTCATCATTTTTTATGGCTGCATAGTATTCCATGGTGTATATGTGCCACATTTTCTTAATCCAGTCTATCGTTGTTGGACATTTGGGTTGGTTCCAAGTCTTTGCTATTGTGAATAGTGCCACAATAAACATATGTGTGCATGTGTCTTTACAGCAGCATGATTTATAGTCCTTTGGGTATATACCCAGTAATGGGATGGCTGGGTCAAATGGTATTTCTAGTTCTAGATCCCTGAGGAATCGCCACACTGACTTCCACAATGGTTGAACTAGTTTACAGTCCCACCAACAGTGTAAAAGTGTTCCTATTTCTCCACATCCTCTCCAGCACCTGTTGTTTCCTGACTTTTTAATGATGGCCATTCTAACTGGTGTGAGATGGTATCTCACTGTGGTTTTGATTTGCATTTCTCTGATGGCCAGTGATGATGAGCATTTTTTCATGTGTTTTTTGGCTGCATAAATGTCTTCTTTTGAGAAGTGTTCGTTCATGTCCAAAACAGCATGGTACTGGTACCACAACAGAGACATAGATCAATGGAACAGAACAGAGCCCTCAGAAATAATGCCGCATATCTACAACTATCTGATCTTTGACAAACCTGACAAAAACAAGAAATGGGGAAAGGATTCCCTATTTAATAAATGGTGCTGGGAAAACTGGCTAGCCATATGTAGAAAGCTGAAACTGGATCCCTTCCTTACACCTTATACAAAAATTAATTCAAGATGGATTAAAGACTTAAATGTTAGACCTAAAACCATTAAAATCCTACAAGAAAACCTAGGCAATACCATTCAGGACATAGGCGTGGGCAAGGACTTCATGACTAAAACACCAAAAGCAATGGCAACAAAAGCCAAAATTGACAAATGGGATCTAATTAAACTAAAGAGCTTCTGCACAGCAAAAGAAACTACCATCAGAGTGAACAGGCAACCTACAGAATGGGAGAAAATTTTTGCAACCTACTCATCTGACAAAGGGCTAATATCCAGAATCTACAATGAACTCAAACAAATTTAAAAGAAAAAAACAAACAACCCCATCAAAAAGTGGGCATAATTTAATATTTTGGAACATTTGGCACAGTCAAACACCAAGTAGACTCCTGATTAGATATGCTGTGATCCAGTTTCATGAAATTCAACTAGAATGCTTTTACTATGAAATAACTTTTGCAGCTGAACTTTTTGACTTCCATATCAGGATGTCAACATATCCTTTAATATATTTCATCCTACTTATAAATATTTCGCTATAATTATAGCATTTTATTAATTTATTTTCCAATATATAAGCCAGTATTGGTAACATGCAAGTCAATATGTTATGATAAAGAGCTTATTGCAAAGTTTTTACAGCTACAGGTGATTTTTTCAGAGGTTTAACACTAGCTGGACAGTTTATACAAATTATTTGCAAAGGAAGATAGCAGAGAACTTACTAGAAGCTAATGTTGGAAAAAATTTCAAATACAACTAGTTGAGAAATTTGAACTTTATTCTGAAAGTAATGGGGAGCCTCTGAAGAATTTCAATCAGGAAAACACCCAGATTATATTTATGTTTCACAAAGATTATTTAATTCCCTTCACTGCACTATTTTTTAAAACTTATTTACTGTGTTTTCTCCAAATAGAATATAAGGTCCGCAAGACTACAGCACATATCTGTGTATTCACTGTTATATCCCCTATACCTTTTATAATGTCAGGTGCGGGAGGCAAACAAAAATGGCTGAAAAGCTAATACTTTTTTCTTTCATTTTTTTTGGCCGTGAACCACCACCACCACCATAATAATTAAAGTCTTGAACCCAAGAATTGTTAGTGAGGGCACAAATTAGAACACTCTGAAAATATTAAAGAGCAAGAATTAAACACTGGCGACCAAAAGGATACGGACAATGGGGAAAAGTAAAAGCAGGAATCATTTACGGTATTTCAAAAATTACCATAAAGCTACAGCAATAAAGACAGTATAATAACGGCATAAGGGAGAGACAAACAGATCAACAGAATAGATTTGAGAGTCCAGAAATAAAAACTTATATTTGGTCAGGCGCAATGGCTCATGCCTGTAATTCTAGCACTTTGGAAGACCAAGAACAGGAGGATCACTTGAGCCCAGGAGTTCAAGACTAGCGTGGACAACATAGTGAGACTCCCTCTCTACAAAAAATAAAAAATTAGCTGGGCATGGCAGCACACGCCTGTAGTCCCTACTACTTGGGAGGCTGTGGTGAGAGGATCATTTGAGTTTAAGATGTCAAGGCTACAGTGAGCCATGACTGCACCACTGTACCCCATCCTGAGTGACACAGCAAGACTCTGTCTCCAAAACAAAAAACAAAAAAACCTTAAATTTATGGTCAGTTGATTTTTGACAAGGATGCAGAGTTCAATCAACAGGGAAAATAGTATTTCCAATAAATGGTGTGGGGACAACTGGGTAGCCACATGCAAAAAAAAAAAGTTGGACCCCTAACTCATACCATATACAAAAATTAATTCAAAACAGGGCCGGGTGCAGTGGCTCACACCTGTAATCCCAACACTTTGGGAGGCCGAGACAGGCAGATCATTTGAGGCCAGAAGTTCAAGACCAGCCTGGCCAACACGGTAAAAGCTCCATCTTTACTAAAAAAAAAAAATTAGCCAGGCATGGTGGTGTGCGCATGTAATCCCAGCTACTCAGAAGGCCAAGGCAGGAGAATCATTTGAACCCAGGAGGCAGAGGCTGCAGTGAGCCGAGATCGCACCACTGTACTCCAGCCTGGGTGACAGAGTGAGACTCCATCTCAAAAAAAAAAAAATAAATTCAAAATAGATCATAGAACTAAATATAAGAATGAAAACTATAAAATGCTATTTTCTATATAAAAGTAAATCTTCATAAGATTAAGATGCTCTTAGACACAACATGAGAAACAAAATAAAAAATAAAGTGGACTTCATCAAAATTAAAAATTTTTGTGTATCAAAGGACACCATCAAGAAGGTGAAAAAAACCACCCACAGAATGGGAGAAAATATTTGCAAACCATGCATCTGAGAAGGGACTTGTATCTAGATACAAATAAAGAACTCTTTCAACTCAACAATAAAAAGAAAAATAACCTAGTTAAAAAATGGGCAAAGATATATAAATGGCCAACAAGGACATGGAAAGATGTTCAATGTCATAAGCCATTAGAGAAATGCAAATCAAAGCCACAATGACACCAATTTACACCCATTAGGATGGCTAAAATGAAAAAGACCAACAATAGCAATTGTTGATGTAGATGTGGAGAAATGGAAACTTCATTCATTAATGGGATTTTAAAATCATACAGCCAGTTTCGAAAAGTTTAAAAAGGTAAAACAAAGTTACTATGTGACTCAGCAATTCTACTCTTCATATACACCAAAGAGAAATGAAAACATGTATTCACACAAGAACTTGTAAGCTAATGCAACAGAAGCATTTTCCTAATAGCCCAAAAGTAGAACCAACCGAAATATCCATTAGCTAATCAACTGTTACACAAAATGTGGTATATATTCACGCAGTAGAATATTATTTTGTCATAAAAAGAAATGAAGTACAACATAGACGAACCCTGAAGATATTACACAAAGTGAAAGAAGCCAGACAGAAATGGACAAATATTCTATAATTTCATGTATATGAAACATCCAGAGTTGGCAAATCCATAAAGACAGAACTAGGGGTAGTGGGTAAATAGGTAGTGATAATTAATAGGTACCGAGGTTTTTTTGAGGGGAGTGGTAGAAATGTCCTAAAATTAGATAGTGGTAATGATTGCACAACTCTGTAAATACACTAAAACCCACTAAACTGGCCAGGCACGGTGGCTCACACCTGTAATCCCAGCACTTTGGGAGGCCAAGGTGGTTGGATCACCTGAGGTCAGGAGTTCGAGACCAGCCTGGCCAACATGGTGAAACCCTGTTTCTATTAAAAATACAAAAATTAGCAGGGCATGGTGGCGGGTGCCTGTAATCTCAGCTATTCAGGGAGCTGAGGCAGGAGAATTGCTGGAACCCGGGAGGGAGAGGTTGCAGTGAGCCAAGATCACGCTATTGCATTCCAGCCCAGCCAACAAAAGTGAGACTCTGTCTCAAAACCAAAAAAAAAAAAAAAAACCACTAAACTGTATACTTAAAGAGGGTGAATTTTATGGTATGTAAATTGTATCTAAATAAAGTTGTTATTAATATTAACACACACACACACTCACACTCACACAACTTGTAGACTTTTGAATAGATCATTCTCCCCCTGGTGCTTTCCATTTGACCGACGCAAAATTCTCTATTTCCACAAATAAAAACACAAAAACTCTCCAAAATTTATATAGGTCTGAAAGTTAATTTAAGGAATTATTAGAATATAAAGTTCTTGAAGGCTACAAAAATATCATAGTTCTACTTCCCTTCTTCATACTATTTTATACACAGTAAGTGCTCAATAAATGTCTGCTCAAATGAATCTTCAAAAAGAGATTAGGGAGCTTAAATGTTCAGAAAGAAGTACTTTTATAGCAAGGCTTTCCAGATGAATACTGACCTCTGAATTTCATCTCTTTATTTAGTCTTTGGCCAGTTTCTTTAGGAATAGAGATCTGAGAAATCTTTAGAACATGACCCTAATATAGAAGATACTATAATTAACCTTCCTGCATTTTTTAATTAAAAACATCCTTCCGCCTATAGTCCCAGGTACTCAGAAGGCTGAGGAAGCAGAACTGCTTGAGCCCAGGAGTTTGAATCCAGCCTGTGCAACATACCAAGATCCCTGTCTCTTAAAAAAACAAAATCTTCATACAGAAAACCTCTATAGCAGAGTTAATACAAAACACAAAAAGCATCCTGTTACCCTCTTGGATCAGGGAATGAGGTACTCTGGTTAATACCAATTGACTACATACAGATTAGTACTTACTAAATGAATTGGAACAAAATCACAACAAATTCAGTTGATCATAATCTTTCATGGATAAATCAGAAAACATTTGGATATGTTAGTTACACTGCCTTAGGGTCATTGTTATAATCAACTACCATTATTTACCATGTTGGACTGTTTTTGCCCATGTACTCAGTAAGGAAGTTTCAGTTGAAGTAATACTAGGCAGACCAACTTTTACCACAGGACATTAAAACCAAGAGAACTGACAGCTCAAGCCTAAAAGCCGAACATCTTTTTTCTCTCTCTCTCTCTCTCTTTTTTAATAAAATATGCAATTCACCACTAAATCAAGACAGGAAACAAAGAACCAAACAAAATAGCTGAACAAGGAGGAACCGGCATTTAGGAATCCTTACAGAGGGGAGGGGTCAAAAGAGGAGTTTCATATAGCCCTTCAAATATGAAATGTTTCATTTCTGGTAGGATGCAAAAAGTTGAGGAAGAGAGAAAGTGCAAATACTGGTTTGATGAAGACACAGAAAGAGAAAAGTCCCTTTGGGCCTTTCAATGGCTTTCTTGTGTCCATGCCAAGAAACAGACAACCACACTAGGCCAAGCACACGTGGATGCAGAGGCACAATGCTCCTTTAGGTGTAGGTGCACAGGAGCAATTTTATGTGGCCTGGATCTTTCATCAAATCTGTTTCCAGGTCCTGCAAAGTTTACCTTTAAGAAAGCAGTGAGCCGAGATCGGGCCACTGCACTCCAGCCTGGGTGATAGAGCAAGACTCCGTCTCAAAAAAAAAAAAAAAAAAAAAAAAAAGAAAGCATGATTGTACATGAGCAAAAATACATGGCCCAAAATATGTGTCAGGCCTGCTTACTGAAACAAGGGATATAATTTCCCAAAAAATACAGTAACACGTCTATAGAAAAATCATATGTAGGATGTAAGATCTTACAAATTAACTGTTAAGTCAAGAGAATTTCTGCCTTAGAACTTCATTAACTATGTTAAATGAAGGTAAGTTTAGCCTCCCTTTCCTCATCCTCTTTATTCTCTAGCGTGTCCTCTAAAAAAGCATCTTTGAGAAAGGAAGCTACAAATTTTTGTCTTTAAAAATCAACTCAAAACACATTTTAAAAGACTAAGATTGTATTAATTATTTAATAGTTATGTATATTCACTAGGCAAAGAATCTGGCACTGAAAAAAATGATCCACTTTTCTTCTGGGTTCCTATATACAGGAATCAAAATAATTTACAAAGAAGATTTGTACAATGAGGAACAGTAGACTCAAAAATTCAAACTTTGTGATATTAAAAAGTAACTTCATGTTTATTAGATGTAGTTTTATATTGTATATGTCATTTTTTAAAAAATCAAAACAAAAATTGACAATTGGATCCTATATTTAAGTGTTATCTGAACATGTCACAGAACAATGTTCTAAGGCTCACAGCAGGATTAGGCTTACATTTAAATCACTAACATTATTTGGTAATTATTCATCTTAGGATAAAATCTAATCTGACCATTCATGTCATAAAACCAGAGTCCACAGAGTTGGAAGGTATCCAAGAACTCATTAGTGCAATCTTCTCATTTTACAAAAGAACAAAGAAGGGCCAATCAAAGTTAAATAATTTGCCCTAAATGCCCAGTGATCTCAGGATTAGGGTACAGTAGACTGCAAGCTATATTACTTTATCAATGAAGCTAACTAAATCCCATTTGACCAGAAATAAATATTTTCCAAAGGCTTAATCAATTTTGTTCTTTCATCAGAGTTTAGAGGAAAATATAAAGATCATCTAGCAATCACTTTTGGTAATATGAGGGACCTTCAAAATACTTCCCTAGTACATAAAACAATGCAAAATTAAAGAAACCATAGAAGTCCAAAGCTAGGGTTGTCCCAGCTATCCTTCTCCAATAGGAACAAGATGCACAAGAATGTTACATCTAAATTTGACTTAAGGAAAGGAAAATCACATACGGAGCAACAGAAAAACTTAATCTACAAGCTGCTTCCTTCTCAAATAAGTCTGACAGGTTTGTCCATTTTTCCACCAACCTGTTGCACTCTGCTTTGGTATTCTCACCATTGTGGTCCACACATTCCCAAGGAAGGTCTGACTTCACCTACTTAGACCTTGACATCTGGAAAGTTCATTGTTCCCCAGCTTCTCCTCACCACCCTTGAAAAAGACCAGAAAGATTGGTTGACCGTTCTTGGAGATGAGATGACAGGCCTGCAGGTGCACCTGTAGCCTCTGACCTGCCAGTAGACTCTTCACTTGCATGACTAAAGCAGCAGCTTAGATTTCCAGAAATATTAGCAGTTTTCATTTAAACTTTCTCTGGAGATGCTGGGCAGATGACATGAATGAACTGCTCAAAAATTTCCTCAGCAAACCCTTAACTCTCATTTTTGCTGATACCATTATTTTTGTAGGAATAAGGGAGAGAGATTACAGAGACAGAAGGAAAGAAAAATTTTAAAGAAAGAAAAGCATTATTTGCTGTGTAAAGGCAGTTACCCAAGGCTAATATGCAGCGTGTCAAAGGTATAACTGAAATATCTTAACCTGTAATCCAAATCCAAAGAATAAACATGAACATTAAAACAATATTGAGGCATAAAGTTCTGAAGGATAACAGATATCCACAGTTATTCTGCAGGAAGACCCATAGACTAAGTTGGCTTTCCAGCCCTACTGACCATCCCTAGAGGCTTCAACTGTGAGCCTGGTAGAAAACTGTATTAGAAGTTGCAATGATTTCATTTTCTCCATCTCTTGAAATGCTAGGAAAAGTCCAAATTACACTGAGTGCTGGAGCAAATGTTACAAAAATGTACAAAATTACTTGTGATGCCATTGAAGAAAGTTAGCAGACAACTAGGAGAAGAATGTCATCAAAATAAGTAAACTCTCAAAGAGATTGGCATGCAGTACATGATTCTCAATCCTATTTAATCAATTACATTATTTTAGTATAATTACCTATTTCCTTAGACTACCATTATTTAAATTAGATGATCTAAAACCATGCTAATGGAGGGAAAACCCTACCAATCAAAAAAGAAAGAAAAGAAAATCCTAGACTCAATTTCCTCACCACGACAGCCACAATGCATAAGAAGAGAAGAAAGAATATGTCAACAATATGTATACTTAGTAAGCATAAGTTTATCATCCAGCCCAGGACACTACTGAAAATGAAAGAGGACACTATTAAAAATCATACCAGGCAAAGATGCAGAACAGGAACTCTCATTCATTGCAGATGGAAATGCAAAATGTTAATAGCCACTTCGGAAGACAGTTTGGCAGTTTCTTATAAAATTAGACATAGACTCAAATACAACCTAAAAATCATGCTCCTACGTATTTATTCAAGTGAACTGAAAACTTATGTTCATGTAAAAATGTATATGTGAATTTTTTTTCGTTGTTGTTTTTTGAGACGGAGTCTTGCTCTGTCGCCCAGGCTGGAGTGCAGTGGCGTGATCTCAGCTCACTATAAGCTCCGCCTCCCAGGTTCACGCCATTCTCCTGCCTCAGCCTCCTGGGACTACAGGAGTAGCTGGGATTACAGGCGCCCGCCACCATGCCCGGCTAATTTTTTGTATTTTCAGTAGAGACAGGGTTTCACCGTGTTAGCCAGGATGGTCTCGATCTCCTGACCTCGTGATCCACCCACTTCGGCCTCCCAAAGTGCTGGGATTACAGGCGTGAGCCACAGTGCCCAGCCATATGTGAATTTTTATGGCAGCTTTATTCACAATCAAAGAACTGGAAGCAACCACATGTCATTTAAAAGAATGGGTAAACAAATTGTGGTATATCCATACAATGTAATATTATGCAGTGACAACAAGGAATAACCTACTGATTCACACGAGATAGATAAATCTTCAATGCATTTTGCTAAGTGAAAAAAGATCTGACAGATTACATACTGTATGATTCCACTCATACTGTATGATTTCATTCATATAATATTCTGGAAATCGCTAAATTAAGGAATAGAAAACAGATCAGTGGTTGCCAGGGGTTGGGAGAGTAGAGAGTGGTTTACTATAAAGAGGAATACAAGGGAACTTTTAGGGTGATGGAACTATTTTGTATAGTACTGGGGTAGTGAATATATGACATTGGGTATTTGGCAAAACCCAAAGAACTTTACAACATAAAACATGAACTTTAATGTATAAAAAGTTTAAAAAATCAGCCAAGAGGTTGGCATTCCCAGGATGGAATGTAGACTGTGAAAAAGAACCTAACTGTATTGTAAATGTATGACATGATATCTCTGAGGTGGTAAAGGGAAAAAAAAAAGGAGTGGACCTAAATAACTTTGGAAAATAATATTTTGACTGTAAACAGTAAGGCTAGAGGCAAAAGAACTTGTACATGAATACTGTTTCTTACTTGGCAGAGTTGTTTCTCATGGGCGTATGAGTTAACATTTCTGAAACTGCTTTACATGTATACTACAGTCGAACAAACAGGTAAATAGATGCTGTATCATAGAAGCCAGATTACTCACTGTTGGAAAGTTACAGATAAACTAAGGGGGAAGGCTAGAAGGAATCCTGTGGTATTGGATTGGAGACAGAATTATCAATATGAATTCATGTTTAACTTAATGTAGATACATAAATAATTATAGAAACATGTGTATACATGAATTAGTATACATACATTTCCTTGCTCTGTCTGTTGAGAGGGCCTAGAAATAGGAATGTCCAGAAACAATGATCATATCCACAACCCAGATATTGGTTTCTAAATACCACTATTCAATTAAAAACAAAAAGAAACAAACAAAAAAAACCATAGCTCCTTGGAGAAATGGCTATTTCTATGATTAGGTTGGGAAAATACAAGATGAGCCAGAGTATCTTGTAGTACCAGAAAGTAAGGAAGTGTTCAACAAAAGGATGGGGTTATGTCAAAGTGAAAGAGCTCCCAATGGCCAAAGCTGGAATCATTTGAGAAATAAAATAACATGTTAATGGATTATAACTCAAAGTATAAATAAATGTCCATTGAGTCCATATTGATACAGATAAATGGGGAGAAAAGACAGATATTCCTTACAGAAAAATTTCAATTAATTTACACAGATATCCTCCAAGAGCTTAACTTACCCCCTTGAGTGTACGCTAGACTTAGTGACTCACTTCCAAAGAACAGAGGATGAGGTATGGGGATAACATTACAGTAGAGAAATCTGCCAGACACTACCTTGGCCAGATGATCAACATCAACAGTGATAAGTCATAACGTAAAATGTAGTCCTGAAATTATGTGAAAAGAAGGGCAAGTCATCTCTGTGTCATTCTGAAAAACCATAACCCCAGTCTACACAAGAAAACATCAGGCAAACCCAAACTAAGGGACACTCCACAAAATAGTTGACCAATACTCCTCAAAACTGTTAAAGTCATGAAAAAGAAAGAAAGACTGACAAACTGTCACAGAACAGGGGAAACTAAGGAGATATGACATCTAAACGTAATGTGGTATACTGGATTGGATCCTGGAACAGAAAAGGACATTAGTGGAAAAGCTGGTAAGATCTGAATAAAGTCTGGAGTTTACTTAATAGTAATGTACCACTGTTGATTTCTTAGTTTTGACAAATGTAACATGATTATATCAGATGTTAACAGAGGAAACTAGGTGAGGGTATAGGGTATAAAGGAACTCTCTAAATTATCTTTGCAACTTTTCCATAAATCTAACATTATTCCAAATAAAAAGTATATTAAATATGTGCCAAGAAAATAGATATAAGCCAGAACCATCCTGGAAACACTAGGACATTATGCTCATCTGTGTATGACCCAAGTCTACTTTTGCTCTTAACAGCCTTTAAGTGTTAACAATCTAGAGAATATGGAGTTTGTGTGACTTAGTAATAAATGAAAAATCTAACTGGATTCTATCATAGCTATTTTTTTTAACTTTTTTTTGGAATTTCTAGCTCCATAAAATACAAAATAATGCTTCAAATAAGGTTCCTTCAAATAAGGTTCCTTGAACTGATGGGGGGGTGGGGAGAGGAAATGCAGAAGATGATTTGTGATTAAAAGACTTTAATACTTAGAACTACCTTCTTGCTCAAATTTTATATTTAGGGCCTAAGTATTTTATTCTTGTGGAAGAGATAACAACATGACTATTGGAAAAGAAACTCCATCTAACTCTTAAGATCAGTGGTGAACCAGGAGGCCCACAACACTGTATCTACAGCTCATGAGAGATAAGAAAGAAACCAAACGGAAGAGTTTTTTTAAAATACCACATATAATGATAAGAGGGAATAAAGAAAGGCAGTGAAAACTGACTAACCTCCTTCTATCCTGGCTAGTAAGAAATCGATTATATTTTTAAATTAACTCTTTGTATAACTCTGTCTACTGTAGGTATAAGGACTAACAACATCCTTAGAGAGCTCCTGCTGCCAGAAATAGTTTCTACTCCAACCAGGGGATGGGGGAATTACAAAGCAGGTACGGAAATCATTTGAAAGCAAAGATTTTTCTTGATGCTTTACCCCATTCAATAGCTGTATGAGGAGGGCAAATGTTTTAGGAAGTTATAGGTACTTCTAATATACTAAAATGGTATAAACCCATATTATATTTCCTTTGTGGAGGGCAGCAAACTAGAATTACTGCCAAAGTTACTTTACAGTATGTCTAATGTATCAACACATATTATAACTCAACCTATTACCCTTAGTTTGCCCACAAAATCCATTTCATTCATGTATTAAATAAATATTTACTTTGTTTCTTATGTGTCAGCACTTTGTGAATGCTTCATAGATTTAGAAAAAAAAAATGATACATGCTCATTTTTTTTTAAGATTCAAGCAAGTCAAACAAGTACAAAAATAAAAGGGGGGAAAAATCACCCTACAACCTCCTACCCAGAATTTAACACTTGGTGAAAAACAATCTAGACATCTCTCTTTGCCAGGCACATTAATACATATTTTATAAAAAGGATTTTAGCCATTTTACTAATGGGAAACATTTCTTTATTAAAAACAACAACAATTAAGCTTGATGTTTATAACAATATTAATCCTAGACTCTTCTATTATTAAAAATGACCTGAGAATTCAGACCAATAAGGCTTCACCTAAAACATACCTAATAGAACCTTTCTCTAATTAAAAGTGGACCCTAGATGAAAATAAACACAGGTATACATGCTTTAACATCCGCCAAGTATAACTTTGCTTGTATGTAAAGAAGCTAATTGGGCAGCAGCTCTGTCAGTATACTGAAGTAGATTTCAATTGGCTGCCTATTTTGACTTAGCCCATAGAAAATAAAACGGTCAGATACTGCTTGCAGCAGTAAATGGTAACAGCTTTAAAAAATTTTTTAAACATTCTTTAAAAGGGGGTGTACAATAAGTTGCATGTTTTTCTTGATCTTTAGTTCCATGTTCATCTTTAAAATTCTCAAAAAAAAAGTTTTCAGTCATTTTCTTATTAGATACAATTTTAAAGTAAAGTAACTTGAGCATGATTCATTAGCTTAAATCTGACAGAGAAAAATGACTACACATAAGGCTTTCACAGCATCTGAACTTTTAATGCAGAAACAATGTCAAATAATTTTTCATAAGGAAAGAGCAAACATTACTCTCTAACTGGTAGGTAATTTCCTCCTCTTCCTTTTAGTCTCAGTTCATCAGTATTGATATAGATGACTTGTTGGGCCCCCTGAATTCCATCCTGGCCTCCTTCGACGTTCCCTTCAATTTATTCTAGTATCAGAAGTACAGGCAAACTTTGGATTGACCCCAGAACAGTTATACCCAGACTTCAAGCTTGGCACTCCCCTTCTTGAAACTTACCTGTTTGGATTCCTCTCTTACTGTCTCATATCCAATACAGTGTCCTTTATACCGAACTGGGGACTGTCCATGCCTCTATTCTTCTCAATATCATTTATGATATTGATGGGTCTACTGATCTTTTTAAAAAATAGTATTTGGTTTTACCCATTTTTCTCTATATTTTGTCTTTTATTTCACTGATTCTGCTCTATATTACTGCCTTCCTTTACGTTAGGTTTAATTTGCTCTTCTTTTCTCACTTATTCAGGTAGAAGCTTAGATCATTATTGTAAAGCAATTAATTTTCCTCTAGTATTGCTTTACCTGCATCCTACAAATTGACATGTTGTTTTTTCATTTTCATTCACAATATTTTCTAATTTTCCATAAAATTTCTTATTTTACCCATGAGTTAATTAGAAGACTATTGTTTAATTTCTAAATATTTGGGAATTTTCCAGATATCTGTTATAGTGAATTCTAATTTAACTCTGTTTTCAGTCAGGGAATACATTCTGTGACTTCAAAACTTTTAAATTATTGAGATTTTAAAAAAATCACCCAGCATATTGTTAATCTAAGTGAAGTTCTATGTGCACTTAAAAAAAAAGAATGTTTACTCTGTACTTGTTTGGAGGCATGTTCCATAAATGTCAATTAGGTCAAGTTGGTTGATAGTGCTGTTCAGTCTTCTAAATCTCTATGAATTTTATGTATACTTGGTCTATCAATTGTTAAGAGAGGAGTATTAAAATCTCCTACTATAACTATGGATTTGTCTATTTCAGTTGTCAGTTTTTGCTTCATGTACTTCAAAGCTGTTATTATGTACATCTGTGCACATTAAGAATACTTATATCTTCTTGATGAATTGACTCTTTTATCATTTATATTACAGTGGTGCAAAAGTAATTGCAGTTTTTACGATTGAAAGTAATGGCAAAAGCTGCAATTTCTTTTGCACCAACATAATACATGTTCCTTTTTAACCCTTGTAATATTCTTTACTCTGAAATCTGCTTTGAGATTAATATAGCTATTTCAGCTTTCTTGCTATTTGTTTGATACATATTTTTCTATCTCTTTGGTTTTTATATTCAAAACAAGTTTCTTATAGACAGCCGAGAGTTTCTTGCTTTCATATGTAGCCTGAAAATCTTTGCTTTTTATCTGGAAGATTTAGACCACTTAGAGTTAACTTAATTACTGATGAGACTGGGTTTAAATCTACCATCTTACTATTTGTTTTCTATTTGTTCTCCCTTTTTTTCTCATTTCCTGCCTTCTTCTGGATTATTTTTTAGTATTCCATTTTATCTTCTCTATTTGGCTTATTTTTCAAGTGGTTCTTCTAGGATTTAGAGTATACATATTTTACTTACTGTATTAGTCCATCCCCTGCATTGCTATAAAGAAATACCTGGGACTGGGTAATTTATAAGAAAAGTGGTTTAACTGGCTTACAGTTCTGCAGACTGTACAGGAAGCATAACACCAGCATCTGCTTCTGGAGAGGGCTCTGGAAGCTTACAATCATGGCAGAAGGTGAAGCAGGAGCTTGCTCATCACATGGCAAAAGCAGGAGCAGGGGAGGGAGGAGGTGCCACACAATTTTAAACAACCAGCTCTCATAAGAACTCACTACCATGAAGACAGTACCGAGATCATGGTACTAAACCATTCAAGATAAACCACCCCCATGATCCAGTCACCTCCTACCAGGTCACGTCTCCAACACTGAGGATTACAATTCAACATGGGATTTGGGTGGGGACACAGATCCAAACCACGTCACTTATCAAGGTCTACCTTCAAATTATAGTATAACCTTTTCTGTAAAATGTACTAACCTTTCAACAATATACATTCATTATTCCTTTCCTACCCTTTATCTGGTTTTCATACATTTTACTACCTCATATGTTATATGCCCCACAATATATTGCTGGGATTTTTGTTGTAAATAGTTAATTACCCTTAAATTTTTAAATGAGGAACAAGAACTCTGTTATATTTACTCACATATTTAGCATTTCCAAAATGCTTCATTCTTCTGTGTAGCTCAGTTTCCATTAGGTATCATTTCCCTTCTTTCTGAAGAACAATGTTTAACATTTCTCATACTGGTGATCTGCCACTGATGACTTCTTTCAGCTTTGATTTGTCAAAAAAGTATTTCACCTCTATTTATGAAAGATATTTTCAATGGATATAGTAATCTAGGTTGACAGTTTTTTTTCCTCTCAACACTTTAAAGATGTCATTGTATTATCTTCTGACTTTTATAGTTTCTGATATGTCTTGATAAGCATACCTTTATTCCTCTTTATTTAATAGGCCTATTTTTTAATCTATCTGAATTTAAGATTTTTCTCTTTATCAGTTATTTTCAGCAATTTGATTATGATGTATCCTGGTGCTGGTTTTCTTTATGATTATCCCGTTTGTGGCTTATTGAGCTCTTAGATCTGGAAGTTTATGCTTTCCATCACATATAAAAATTTTTGGAACATTATTACTTTACTTTTCTATGCCCACCTTCTGGTGTTCCAATTACTCATATTTTAAACCACTTGATATTGGCCTAAACATTAATGAAGCTCTGTACATTTTTTCATCTTCTCTCTATGCTTCATATTCTGCATAGTAATTTTTAATATAATTGATCTTTTCTTCTGCGATATCTAACTTGTCTATAATTTATATAAGTGAAATTCATTAAATATACTTTATATTTCATCTTTATAAGTTCCATTTGGCTCTTTATATTTTCCATTTCTCTACTTATGTTGATGTTTTGCTTTAATTACTTGAATATATTGAATATATTTATTGTAGCTGTTTCAACATTCTTGTCTGTCTGCTGATTCCATTATTTCTGTTTTGGGGTCTGTTTCTATTAATTGGTTTTAATTTTGATTTTTGAGCTATGTTTCTCTGCCTCTTGACATGTCTAATAATTTTTTTACTGTATGCCAAGTAGTTGATTTTATGTTGCTGAGTGTTAGATTCTGCTATATTTGTTTAAAGAGAATTGGACTTTGTTCTAACAGACAGTTAAATTACATCTGAACCCATTTGATCTATGTGGAGTTTTGTTTATGGTGGGTCTAGACTAGTCTTTATTCTAGAACTAATTTATTCCCACTACAAAGGTGTGGCCCTTCTAATATCTCCCCCAAAGAACCCACATATTCTGCGAGTGTTTTTCACTCTAATGGGAACTCAAATAATTTCTGGTCCTGCATGTTCTCTGGGAATTGTTCAGCTCCTCAATAACTTTTTCTAAGAAGTTGTTTTTGCACAACTCCATGGAATTTCACCTAACCCATACATAGGACTCAAAGGGACTCCTAAACAGATTATCTAGAACTTATTTTTCCATAGCTCCCTCCTGTCTGGTACATCACCTTGCACATCCTAGTTACCAAGACTTGCCCAAACTTTAATCTATGTCTCCCACCATTCAGCAATACCACAGGTGCTGTTTGGATTTCCCTTCCCTGCACCAAGATCTGGAAGTTGCCTTCAGGCAGAAAGCCAAGACAATCATAGAGTTATCTCTTTTGTTTCCTTTCTCTCAGGAATCACAGTGTTATGTTACCTGTTGTCCCATATATGAAGACAGTTGTTTCAGGTATATTGCCCAGTTTTTCAGTTGTTTATAGAGAAATGGCAATTCTAGATCCTGTTATTTCCTCATGGCTAAAAGCAAAGTCCTTTCTCATAATATTTGATTGTATGTCAAATGCTATATATAAAATAACTGTAGAGACTATAGTTGATGTTATTTGCCACAGAGGATTTGCCCTTTCTTTTTTCCTCTTCTTTTTTCTTTTTTTTGAGACAGGGACAGGGTCTTGCTCTGTTACTCAGGCTGGAGTGCAGTGGTGCAATCACAGCTCACTGCAACCTCAAACTCCTGGGCTCAAGGAATCCTCCCACCTCAGCCTCCTGAGTAGCTAAGATTACAGCACACACCAACAGGCCCGGCTGATTTTTTATTTTATTTTATAGAGGGTCTCAAGATGTTACCCAGGCTGGTCCTGAACTCCAAGCTCAAGTGATCCTCCCACCTGAGTCTCCCAAAGTGTTGGGGTCACAGGTGTGAGCCACTGAGCCTATCCTTGCCCTTTCCTCTGTTAGACAGAAAGGAACTGAGCTAGGATGGGATTGGAATGAAGCTTTAGTTAGATTCTGCTCACTTCTATTTTCAAATATCTCAAGGGTAAAACTGTCAGTTGCCTGTGCAGGCTCCTTCCTCTAGATTAGTAGTTCTCAAAGTATGGTCTGTGGGTCCCCAGGGGTCCTGAGATTTTTTTTTTTTCGGTGTGGAGGGGGGAAGCATGAAATAAAAACTGTAATATAATATTAAGATATTATCTGCTCTTCTGTGTTGACACTAGCACTAATGGTACAAAAGCATTGGAAGGTAAAACTGTTGGAGCCTTAACATGAATCAAGGCAGTGGCACCAAATGTACATTTATAGTTTTCAGTGCCATATATCCACAGTAAGAAAAAAATACCAATTTTACTTAATGTCCTTGATGAACCAGTACAAATGGTGAAATTTATTAACTTTTGACCTGTGAGTACATGTCTTTTTTATAATCCAAATTACAAAATGAGAAGTATATATAAAGCATTTCTGCCGTATACCAAAATATAGTCCTTGTCTCAAGGAAAAGCGCTTATGTGATTCTTTTGAGTTGCAAGCTGAATTAGCTGGTTTTGTTTTGTTTACCATGAAACACCATTTTTACTTGAAAGAACAATGAATAGACAAATTATGGTATTTCAACTTGAATATTTAATAGGTGTTTCCTCTAAAATAAATGCAGTAAGAAAAATAACAGTATTTGTTGCCAAAAATAAAATTTGAGCTTTCAGGCAGAAATTAGAATTGTGGAAAACTTGTATCAGCCACTATAAACTTGACAGCTTTTCAATACATAATGACTTTTTCTAATGAGATCAGTGGTGATACTAATAAATATGGTATTTTTAAATATCATATAATAAAACGTCAATGTTTGGAAGAGAAGCATACCTCAGTAAACCAACATTTCCAAATGACCAATGCATGGTACAAAATTATGGATGGGTAAAAAAAAACCCACTCAAAATACAAAACAGAATAACACATTTTAATGTAATAAAGTTCAAAAAGTACATTGACATGGTTTCAGATTTCACTCTGCAACTAACCTTTAAGAAACTACCACCTGTCAAGTTTGAGGATCAGATCAAAAAAGAATATTCACAATTATCTGCAAAAGTGATTACATTACTCCTCCTTTTCCCAACTGCTTATCTGTGGGAGGCTCCATTTTCTCAATTTATTTCAACCAAAACAACACATTGCAACAAAGTGAAAGCAGAAGCAGATAAGAAAATTCAGCTGTCTCCTATTAAACCAGACAGTAAAGTGTTACAAAATATAAAACAATCCTACTCCTTAATAATATCTTTTTGTTTTTAAAAGTGTAATCCTTTTACCAAAAAATGTTTATTAATGTTCACATGTAATGGGTCTATTATTGTTTTAAAATTAATAAATATTTAAAATTCTTACTTTTAATTTCTGAATTTCTGATATAGTAAATATCAACAGATATAAGCCACAGAAGCAAAATATCCTTGGGGGTCTTCAACAATTTTTAAGATTGGAATGGGGTCTTGAAATCAAAAAGTTTGAGAACCTAGCAAGTCTCCTAAGCACCATGAGACTATAAGAGATTCGACTTGGCTTTTCTAGCCTGGCCCTCAGCCTCCCACACTGCCATAGCATTTAGCAAATACCTAGTGGAGAAAAATAAGTCCGTGAATTTTAGGCTCCCTTAGATTTCCATCTGTCAAACCAGCCCATACAACTATTAAAAGGTCATTTGACTTCTCTTTTCCTGCATGGGCTCCCCCACCTGGACCAAACATGATCTAGAAACATGTCCATACTTGGAAACTGTTCTCAGGAGAAACCAATTGGCCATCTCAGTTCACATGAGAAGGGGTCTTCCCTCTCTAGGCTTTCAGTTTATCTCCTCTTTTCTTCCACAGCTCCCCTATAGCTTTAAAAACAAGATTTTTAGAATGTATTCATATTCTACACAGGAAATGGTCTGTCACTATCTACCATATATTATCCAAGGGAAGTCTTTTAATCCACTAAAAAATAACAAGAGCTAGCACATATACCACCTGCCAAACAATCTTCCCAGCATTGTATGTAACAGTAACTCATTTAATTCTCAAGGCAACATAATAAGGTAGATAATATTACTATCCTCACTAAGTCACACAGCTGGCTAGTTAGCAGTGAAGCCAGGATTCAAGCCCAGGCAGTTGTTTCAGAGTACAGGCCCTTAGCCTCTAACAAGGTACCTACCCTTGGCCTTATCTACCACACATTTTCCCCCAGGAAACAGCCCATTTTCAGAGTTGCGGCTATCACCTGAAATCACAAAATCTTGATCTCCAAATCTAACCTGTCCAAGTGCTGGCTAAACTTCAACCTGGATGTTCAGCATATTATAAAACCAATGCATCTTCTTCACACTCCTGAAACCTCTTTCCCAAACTGTCACCAATTCTTTAGCATCCTTCCCACCCTTGGCCAATCTGGGCAATTATGATCCTATCTTCCTCTAAGTTTCAGATACATTTATGTCTATACCAGTAATCCCCAAACAATGATTCCCAACCAAGTTTACAATGGTGTACATAAAAAAGAGAAAAATAGTAATGTGCTATTCATTTTTAAAAACCTGTCTTTTATTCTGAGATAATTCCTACTATTTACTGTTAGGATGTTTTTGTTTTTCCTTTCATGAAAAAATGATAATAGATAATAGTTCATTTTATATTTTTTTCTCAGTGAACTAAAACATTAACAATACTATAATGATTCCCAAAGTTGGCTGGTCTGAAAATTTACTAACCTAGGAAATTTTTATATCAGCAATCTTTTTTTCCCCTCGAAAATGGCAGATTAGAGGCTTTGTTAGCATACCTCATCCATTTGGAAATAACAAAATAGTGTGTAGAGATTCATACTGTGAACTTTTATACAAGAAGGAACACAGGAGCTTAACACAAAAGTGAAAGAAACTTCAGATACTTTGAAAAATAGAGCGGGCAGCAGCTTACACTGCAGATGAAGCAGAAAACTGAAGTGAATTCCCAGTGTGTGAGTGGGGGGAGTGTCTCCACAATACACATTTCTACTGGGGAGCCAGGCAGTCCAGGTCACAGGGGAGCTTTCTGACCCTATCAAGTGCTGATTAGTCTCAGGGAGCAGTGGAGAGACTGTGAGGAGCATCAGAGGGAAGTGCTCCATGCACACTCCCAGACCTTGGGGCCGCTAGAAGGTCATTTCTGGTCCTAATTAATTAGGGGACGCATGGATGCCTACCAGCCAGCATAGGCAGCAGTCAATGATTTGGAGAATCTCTGGACTGGCATTTGTGATCTAGTCTCAAGCGGGGAGGACACCCCACAGTCAGAACCAAGAGGTGAATGTGGTGTGAGCTCCAGCTGCAGGTGAAGGAGTTAGGCCCCCAGTTCCCTCTTTGTGGGACCGGACTGGGAGGAGTATGGCCTGGGAGCCGCAGTTTTTGTCCTGGGAGTTTGGCAGACTGGGGTGGTTTTGCAACCTGAGGACAGACTGTGACTTGGCTGGCTGTCTCAGCTTGCTGCAAGTGGTGGTCTGCAAGAGAAAATCCTGCTAGGTCAAGACCATAGGAGCAATGCAGGTCCCACTACCACGTGCTAAGCTGTGGAGCTCAAGCAGTCCCTCTTTCCCCATACTGGCTCTCTAGCATGGCAGTGGTTGTCCTACTGCTCCCTGGAGTGTTGCCCCAGGGGCTTGAAAACAGCCTTCTGACCCTTATCAGGGCTGGTGTTTGCACCTGCCATTGGACGGCCTGAGCACAGACTTGCCTGGCACAGCTCTACCCAGCTCTGCCCTGCCCCAACTGCCTTAGAGACAGACCACAGGTAATGGTAATAGCAGAATTTGTACAAACTTTGTCTCCTTCCCGAGCACTGTGCAATTGTGTCAGCAGATACTGTAATGCGCTGAACTTCAGAACCTGAAGACAAGTCTTTTGAACTAACCCATAGCCCAGCCCATAGCATGGGACATCCAAGTACTTCTCCTGGTTAACAAAGGTCAAGTATAAACACTACTGCAACCATCGCAGCAGGCTCTCACCTGTAAGCATCAATTACTGGCCAGGAGGTCAACAACTGCACAGCACTCAGGAAGGAGACAAGCTTTGTGCGACCTTTACTACTACCATTACACACACAACCCCAGCTACTCAGGAGACCTCGAGCCTACTCTCCCTACTGGTACATTACTACTACAATTGGCATTTGAGAAAGCTGCTGCATTAAGGCTTTTTATAACTAAGGAAATTATACAGTGTCTATACCAGTGAATGCACCCAAAAGCAAAACTAGACAACTCTACTAAACATCATCATAGACACACCCTCAAAAGAAAAAAAAAGTCCTATTCCAACAAAAGTAATTCAAAAATAAAAAGAAGCGACTGTTACCCCAGATGTGAAGGAATCAGCATAACATTGAAAGTATGAAATAACAAGGTGCTATGAGATCCTCAAAGGAGCACAGTAAATCTCTAGCAATGGATCCTAACCAAAAAGAAATCTTTGAAATGCCAGGCAAAAAATTAAAAATACTGATTTTAAAGAAGCTCAAGAAGGTAAAAGAGAAATCTGAAAACCAATACAAAGAAATCAGAAAATCAACTCAGGATATGAACATGAAACACAACTTCTAGAAATGAAAAACTTGTTCAAAGAATTACAAAATACAGTTGAAAGCTTCAACAACAGAATAGACTAAGCAGGTGAAAGAATTTCAAAACTTGAAGACAGGCCTTTTGAACTAATCCAGTCAGACAACAATTTAAAAAAAAAAAGGAATGAACAGCTGAGCACAGTGGCTCACGCCTGTAATTCCAGCACTTTGGGAGGCCAAGGCAGGCAAATCACGAGGTCAGGAGCTTGAGGCCATCCTGGCCAACATGGTGAAACCCTGTCTGTATTAAAAATACAAAAATTAGGCCGGGTGCAGTGGCTCACACCTGTAATCCCAGCACTTTGGGAGGCAGAGGAGGGTGGATTGCCTGAGGTCAGGAGTTTGAGACCAGTCTGGCCAACATGGTGAAACCCCATCTCTACTAAAAATACAAAAAATTAGCTGGTTGTGGTGGTGGGTGCCAGTAATCCCAGCTACTCAGGAGTCTGAGGCAGGGGAATTGCTTAAACTCGGGAGGCGGAGGTTGCCGTGAGACAAGATTGTGCCATTACACTCCAGCCTGGTGACAGAGCAAGACTCAGTCTCAAAAAAAACAAACCAACAAACAAATAAAAAAAAAAAACAAAAAAAACAAAAAAGAATGGACAAAGCCTTCAAGAAGTATGGGACTATATCAAACAATCAAACTTACAAATCATAGTGTATTAGTCTGTTCTCACAATAATGATATACCAGAGACTGGGTAATTTATATATATATATATAAGAGGTTTAATGGATTCACAGTTCCACATGGCTGGAGAGGCCTCACAATCATGGCAGAAAGCAAAGGCATGTCTTACATGGCAGCAGGCAAACAACATGTGCAGGGGAACTGCCCTTTATAAAACCATCAGATCTAGATGGTTTTATAAAAAGCAGTTTATAGGACTAGAACTATAAACTAGAACTAGAACTCACTCACTATCACAAGAATACCATGAAGGTAACTGTCCCCATGATTCAATTATCTCCCCACCAGGTCCCTCCCACATGTGGGGATTATGGGAACTACAGTTCAAGATGAGATTTAGGTGGAGACACAGCCAAACCATATCATTCCACCCCTGGCTCCTCCCAAATCTCATGTCCTCATATTTAAAAACACAATCATGCCTTTCCAACAGTCCCCCAAAGACTTAGCTCATTCCAGCATTAAACCAAAAGTCCAAGTCCAAAGTTTCATCCGAGACAAGGCAAGTCTCTTCTGCCTATGAGCCTACAAAGTCAAAAGCAAGTTGGTTACTTCCTAGACACAATGGGCGTACAGGCATTGGGTAAATACTCCCGTTCCAAATGGGAGAAGTTGGCCAAAACAAAGGAGCTACAGGCCCCATGCAAGTCCGAAATTCAACAAGGCAGTCATTAAACCTTAAAGTTCCAAAATGACCTCCTTTGACTCCATGTCTCAAATCCAGGTCACGCTGATACAAGAGGTGGGCTCCCACGGTCTTGGGCAACTCAGCCCCTGTGGCTTTGCAGAGCACAGCCTCCCTCCCAGCTGCTTTCATGGCTGGTGCTGAGTGTCTGCGGCTTTTCCAGGCATACAGTGCAAGTTGTCAGTAGATCTACCATTCTGGGGTCTAGAGGATGGTGACCCTCTTCTCACAGCTCCATCAGGCAGTGCCCCAGTGGGGACTTTGGGTGGTGGCTCTGACCCCACATTTCCCTTCTTCTGCAGCAAATTTCTTCCTGGACATCCAGGTGTTTCCCTACATCCTCCAAAATCTAGGCAGAGATTCCCAAACCTCAGTTCTTGTTTTCTGCACACCCACAGGACCAACACCACATGGAAGCTGCCACGACTTGGGGCCTGCGCCCTCTGAAGCCACAGCCTGAGCTGTACCTTGGCCCCTTTTAGCCATGGCTGGAGCGGCTGGGATGCAGGGCACCAACTCCACCCAGTCCAGCAGCTGCACACAGCAGGGGAGCCCTGGACCAGGCTCAGGAAACCATTTTTCCCTCCTAGGCCATGGGACTGTGATGGGAGGGGCTCTCCAGAAGCTCCCTGATATGTCCTGGAGACATTTTCCCCATTGTTTTGGCAATTAGCATTTGGCTCCTCATTACTTATCCAAATTTCTGCTGTGGGCTTGAATTTCTCCTCAGAAAATGGGATTTTCTTTTCTACAGCATCATCAGGCTGCAATTTTTTCAAACTTTTATGCTCTGCTTCCTCTTGAATGCTTTGCTGCTTAGAAATTTCTTCCACCAGATACCCTAAATCATCTCTCTCAAGTTCAAAGTTCCATACATCTCTAGGGCAGGGCAAAATGACACCAGTCTCTTTGTTAAAGCACAAGAGTCACCTTTGGTCCAGTTCCCAACAAGTTCCTCATCTCCATCTGAGACCATCTCAGAGTGGACTTTACTGTCCATATCACTATCAGCATTTTGGTCAAAGCTATTCAACAAGTCTCTAGGAAGTTCCAAATTTTCCCACAACTTCCTGTCTTCTTCTGGGCCCTCTAAGCTGTTTCAATCTCTGCCTGTTACCCAGTTCTAAAGTCGTTTCCATATTTTCAGGTATCTTTACAGCAGCTCCTCCTTCTACCCAGTACCAATTCACTGTATTAGTCCGTTCTCCCACTGCTAATAAAGACATATCTGAGACCGGATAATTTATAAAGAAAAATGAGGTTTAACAGACTCACAGTTCCACACGGCTGGGAAGAACTCACAATCACGGCAGAAAGCAAACAAGGAGCAAAGGCATGTCTTACATAGCGGCAGGCAAGACAGCACGTACAGGGGAACTGCCATTTACAAAACCATCAGATCTTGTGAGAACTCACTCACTATCATGAGAATAGCATGGAGGTAACCGCCCCCATGATTCAATTACCTTCCCACTGGGTCCCTCCCATGACATGTGGGGATTACGGGAACTACAGTTCAAGATGAGATTTGGGTAGGAACACAGCCAAACCATATTACATAGATGAATATTCCTGAGGGAGAGGAAAAAGAAAAAACTCTGGAGAACCTTTTTAAAGAAATAATTCATTAAAACTTCCCTATTCTAACAAGAGATTTAGACATCCAGATATAAGAGGCTCAACAAATTCCAAGCAAATACATTGCAAGAAGGACCTCACTTCAACAGAGTCATCAGACTGTCTAAAATCAATGTGAAGAAGAAAATCCTAAAATCAGCAAGAGAAAGTATCTAGTCACTTATAAAGAAAACCCCATCAGAGTAACAGCAAACTTCTGAGCAGAAACCTTACAAGGCAGAAGAGATTGGGATTCTAATTTCAAAATGCTTAAAGAAGAAACAAAAAACTGTCAACTACAAATTTTGTACCCTGCAGGAATAAACTTCATAAGTGAAGGAGAAATAGTCTTTCCTAGCAAGCAAATGCTGTAGGAATTCATCACCACTAGACTGGTAGTATAAGAAATGCTCAAAGGAGTCCTGAACATGGAAACGAAAGGTTGATACTTGCCATCATAAAAACACGTGTAAGTATAAAACTCACAGGTCTTATAAAACAATTACAAAAAGGAGGAAGAGAAAGAAATTAAATAGGAACACAACAGAACACAAAACCACAAACAGAAAAAAAGAGAGAGAAACAAAGGATCTACAAAGCAACTAGATAACAATCAATATCATGACAAAAAAAAACTCACATATCAATATTAACCTTGAATGTAAATGCATTAAACGCTCCACTTAAAAGATACAGAATGGTGGAATAGATAAAACAATCTGAACCAACTATATGCTGCTGACAAAAATTCACCTTACTAGAAATGGGTACAATGTAAACTTTACAGGTGATGGTTATACAAAAAGCCTAGACTTTAGCACTATGCAATATATCCATGTATCAAAACTGTACTTGTACTTCCTATATTAATACAAAATTTTTAAAATTTAATAAAACAAAATCAGTAAACTACTGATCTATCTCAGCTTTATCAATTTATCAGAATCTGCCTTTGACTTTCCCAACTCTCTTCTATTAATAATATAGTCAGGTATAAGCAATCAGTCAGGTATCCTACCCAAACACACTCAAACGCAAGTAATAAAAGTAACTTTTATGGCTATATCAAAAATTATAAAATGTATTGAAATTGGTTCCAAATGTTATTATTTAATTTTTTTAGATGATCAAAACAGACACAACTTCTTACTGTTTTAGACCCAGTTAACTAGTACTAAACTCATTCCTTCCTTACTCTACAGCTCACTTACCTGAGTGGTAAGGAATTAAGTTAACTGTTTCCAATAGCTTTGTAGGGAAACCATTTTATAGTCTTAATCATGGTAAGATCATTTTTACCAAGCACTTTCTTTTTTTTTGAGACAGAGTCTCGCTCTGTCGCCCAGGCTGGAGTGCAGTGGCGCAATCTCGGCTCACTGTAAGCTCCGCCTCCCGGGTTCACGCCATTCTCCTGCCTCAGCCTCTCCGAGTAGCTGGGACTACAGGCGCCCGCCACCATGCCCGGCTAATTTTTTTGTATTTTTAGTAGAGACGGGGTTTCACCGTGGTCTCGATCTCCTGACCTCATGATCCGCCCGCCTTGGCCTCCCAAAGTGCTGGGATTACAAGCGTGAGCCACTGCGCCCGGCCTTACCAAGCACTTTCTGATATACAATCTTATTTAATCACAAACTCTAAATGTATTTTCATCAATTTTTGCTTCTACCACCAACCTGACGATAAAAAGTATGTTTTGAATGGTAGAATATGGGAGTTAGATGAAACCCAAAATATCATCTACTCCAAACTCTTCCTTTCATAACAGACTAGTGATACAGCTTAAAGTCATACAGCTAGTTAGCGAATGACAGAGCTGAGACCAGAAAGCTAACTAAGCCCTTCAGCTATCTAGCTGGCTATATCAAGAAGGTCAAATTCACAAGAGAAGAACCACAAGTGAGATAGAACCAGGCTGGAAATCACTATACTCTTAAAGTTAAGCAGGTGAAGTGGGTAGAATAACATTCATAAACAGCTTCACTAATGTTTAAAGGAAGCAGAATTGCTTTGGGTTCACAGATATCAAAAGTCATGCTGACATGTAAATCTCCAGGGGAGATTAGAAAGGAAGAACAACAAGAAGTCAGTGAGGACAATGAACCAGAATGAATTTGCTCTGCTCTCCTATTTAGCCACTGACTGGGGGTTGGGGAGTGTAGTGCAGTCAAAAGGTTAGGGTTTCGGTCCATCAAGAGATGAACAGATAAACAAAATGTAGTATATCCATAAGATGCAATATTATGCAGCAATACAAAAGAATGAAATTCTGATACATGCTACAACATGGATGAACCTTAAAAACATGCTAAGTGAAGTAAGCCAGAAATAAAGAACATAGTATGATTCTACTTATATGTGGTATATAGAACAGACAAATTCATGGAGACAAAAATAGAATAGAGGTTACCAGGTAAAGGGAGAGGAGCAAATGAGGAGTTACTGTTTCTATTTGTAATCATAAAAAACTTCTGAAAATTAATAGTGGTGATGGTTGCAAAACAATGTGAATGTACTTAATGCCAGTGAGCCATACATATAAACATGGTTAACATGGTGAATTTTATGTTATGTATATTTTACCACAACTTTTTAAATGCAAAAAAACAAAAAAACAAAACAGAGTTTTGGAGGTGTGAGGAATTTGTTTTCTATGCCACTTACCAACTTGTTAGCAATGGGTTATTTCTCCTTAAAAACTCTGCTTAAGAAAAATATAAATTCAAACACTTTACCACAGGTGACATAGTTTTATAATTTTAGAAGAATTATAGGAAGATCCAGAAAACAGTCCTGGAGGTAAAACAAATCCTGATTGAGTAGTACTTATTACTAGCAGGTCTCTCTCTTTTTTGAGATGGAGTCTCGCTCTGTTGCCCAGGCTGGAGTGCAGTGCCACGGTCTTGGCTCACTGCAATCTCTGCCTCCTGGGTTCAAGCAATTCTCCTGCCTCAGCCTCCCAAGTAGCTGGGATTACAGGTGCCTGCCACCATGCCTGGCTAATTTTTGTATTTTTAGCAGAGACGGGCTATCACCCATGTTGGCCAGGCTGGTCTCGAACTCCTGCCCTCGTGATCTGCCTGCCTAGGCCTCCCAAAGCGCTGGGATTACAAGTGTGAGCCACCACACCCGGCCAGGTCTTTCATTTATTTTTTTTTTAAATTAATTTATTTTTTGAGACAGAGTCTCACGCTGTCATCCAAGCTGCAGTGCAGTGGCATGATCTTGGCTCACTGCAACCTCTGTCTCCTCGGTTCAAATGATTCTCCTGCCTCAGCCTCCCAAGTAGCTGGGATTACAGATGTGTGTGCCACCATGCCCAGCTAATTTTTGTATTTTTAGTAGAGACAAGGTTTCACCATGTTGGCCAGGCTGGTCTTGAACGCCTGACCCCAAGCCTCCCAAAGTGCTGGGATTACAGGCGTGAGCCACCACACCTGGCCTTACTAGCAGTTCTTATTAAATGGTTATTTAACAATCCTATACTTATTTCTACAAGACATCCATTGCTATTCAAAAAAATCTAATTTATCTGGAGAGAAAACAAGGACTCCCTTTGTTGTCCCAAGGACATGCTATAGGGATTGGAGTCCTCTGAGACTGTAACTGAATCAGCTCAGCAGATTACTGCATTTAGCCTCCCTTCCTCTTAACCTGGTAGTGTCCTACCCATCTGTGCCAGGGGTAACAATCTCAAATGCCTAAAGAAGCCAGAGCCAGACAAGGAATATAAATGAATGAAGCAATAGGAACAAATCTGGCAAGCAAAAAATGAAAGCTGTGGCAACCTGGAATGCTTCTGCCGCACCTACAGAAGCACTGTCAATTGATGCCATGTGGGAATGCTGTTTTTTCATTGTTACCATGCCTTCTGAATTTTCAAAAGAGGCTAGAAATTCAGATTTTTCAACAAACTCTAAAAGCTGAGCAAAATGAATCAGAGAACCCTAAATACTTCACAAGCCGCCAGTCTGTGCTTTTTGCTCCATGCACACTCCAAGCTACGAAGGAAAATGACAGGAAACAATACTTCCTAGTTATTCATATCTCATTTTGGATCTAAGGACTCCAATTCCCTGAGAGCAAGGCAGCAGGTGGCATTCAAGTCACGTAAAATAAATAAGTCAAAGGCATAAACTGAAAAGGTAATTTTCTTAATATCTACTTAACATATAAAAAGTTAAAACCTGACATAAAGTATATGTTAAAATAACCTACCAACTTTCAAAATGTCAGGAACTCAGATGAGTCCACGGTAACCGCAGAACACTGGAAGAAAATATTAAGCAACAAGAATATAATTTTTAAAACTCTTTGAAGCCACCCTAAAAATCACATGATTCACAACAAACCTGTTCCCTATGCCATGACATGAAATGTCTGTTGTATCATCTTGGATCCCATCCTCTTGATTTTTATAACTTTGGTTGATATAACAGATATGGATCTGTAATTCTATATATTAATTTCCTAAATTCCAATTGAAAATCTCTGTTTGAAACTGCCTACCTACTTGATTTTTTTTTTAATTAGGGAAATATTGCTGAAGAGGAGAAAATATTTTGGCAAAAAGCTGCTTTCTTACAGTTTGACTTAGATACAGAAGTCAAGAATAGTAGAGGAGTGAAGCTATTTTTCTCTTTCCCTTGTCACAAAAAGACTAGCTACTTCCCTCCAAAGGTGATCTATTTCTGGACAAGGACAGTCAGAATTCTTCCTTAAACTTAACCCAGTTAACGTATTCACCATCAATATAATCTCCTTCTACTACAACCAAAACAATACACAGCAGGATTTAACCAACATTATGTGCTTATGTGCTAGACACTGAGCTAAACTCATGTAATCCTCACTATCCTACGAAATAGGTACTTCTATCTGCAAAGTAGACATGGTTCCTTCCCTCAGAAGGCTATTTTCTAATGGGAGAGGCAGACATTAAACATTCTCAATAAAGAATGTACCACTGCATTTACGACCACAGTGAGAAAGGAGATGAACAAGGTGCTACAATGTACGTGAAAGGAAAATATGACCTTACCTGGGGAGGCATCTCTGTGGAAATAACATTCTATACAGATCAAAGGACAAGCAAGTTTTAACTAGGCAAAGTCTCCAGGCAGAGAGAAGAGTATGAGAAAAGGTCTTGTGATGGAGTTTGAGTTAGAGACAAAAAAAGCAAATGTGGCCAACACAGGGAGAATAAGGGGAAGCATGTTGAATGAATAGGCCATCCAGGGCTTTGCCATTTACATTAAAAGTCTCCAAGCCATTCACATTAAAAGTCTCCAAAAGCAACAGAAAATGCTGAAGTTAGAAAAAGGGGAAGAGGATGATCAGAATTATGGGCATTTTACTGCATTTTTTAAATTGAAAGAACGTAAAAGAAGAAGGTACTGTCTATTGTCTCACTCCCACCCTGTCAATATCTATCTGATTTTCTCCACCCCCACTGGTAATCAATCTTAGTCTTACATAGTACGTTTAACCTGGTATGAATCCACAGGTGCATGTGTGCGCAGACACACACACACACAACACTTTCCTCCTTTCTTACACAAAAGATAGCATGTTGTATGCACTGTCCTCTACCCTGTTTTTTGTTTGTTTGTTTGTTTGTTTGTTTTTGAGACAGAGTCTCACTCTGTTACCCAGGCTGGAGTGCAGTGGCACAACCTCAGCCCACTGCAACCTCTGCCTCCCAGGTTCAGGTGATTCTCCTGCTTCGGCCTCCCAAATAGCTGGGATTACAGGCAAGTGCCACCACGTCCAGCTACTTTTTGTATTTTTAGTAAAGATGGGGCTTCACCATGTTGGCCAGGCTGGTCTCAAGCTCCTGACCTCAGGTGATCTGCCCGCCTCAGCCTCCCAAAGTACTGGGATTACAGGCACTAATTACAGGCACTAATGCCTGGGCATCTACCCTGTTTTTTTTTCACTTAGTATATCTATTCTTTCGTTTCCAATTGCACAGCATTCCACGGTTTGATGTATCTACCATGGGTTATTTTATTATTACTTTTTTGAGACGGAGTCTTATGCCACCCAGGCTGGAGTGCAGTGGCACTATCTCAGCTCACTGCAACCTCTGCTCCCTGGGTTTAAGCAATTCTCCTGCCTCAGCCTCCCAAGTATCTGGGATTACATGCACGTGCTACCATGCCTGGCTAATTTTTGTATTTTTTAGTAGAGACGGGGTTTTGCTATGTTGGCCAGGCTGGTCTCAAACTCCTGACCTCAAGTGATCCACCCACCTCGGCCTCCCAAAGTGCTGGGATTACAGGCGTGAGCCACTGCGCCCAGCCTACCATGGGTTATTTAATGAGTCTCGTGGATGAGAAGAAAAAGCCTACCCAACTGCTACTGGATTTTGCTATTACAGACAATCTTGTAAATGAGGTTGCTGGGTCAAATGGTAAATGCATTTATACTTTTGACAGACATGGCTAGATTCTGCACTCCTACCAACAATGTATGACATCATTTATGAAAACTGGACAACCAAATGAGTAACCGAACTTTTGAGTTTTTACCAACGTGACAGGTAGAAAACTGTTTTACTGTAGTTCTAATTTGCATTTCTTTTTTATTTTAGGTAAGGCTGCACATCCCTTCACATGTTTAAGAGCCATCTATACAGTTGGCCCTCCATATTTGTGGGTTCTGCATCCATGGATTCAACCAACCACAGATCAAAAATATTCAGAAAAAAAATAGATGGTTGTGTCAGTACTGGATATATACACTTTTTCCTTGTCATTATTCCCTAAACAATACAGTTTTACAACGATTTAAGTAGCACTTAAATTGTATTAGTTATTATAAGTAATCTGGAGATAATTTCAAGTACACAGGAGGATGTGCAAAGGTTATACACAATACTACTTCATTTTATATAAGGGAATTGAACATCTATGGATGTTAGTATTGGGGGGGTGGGGGATTTCTAGAACCAATCCCTCACTGATACTGAGGAATAACTGTACTTCTTTTCTTTTTTTTTTTTTTGAGACGGAGTTTCGCTCTTGTTGCCCAAGCTGGAGTGCAATGGCGCCATCTCGGCTCACTGCAACCTCCGCCTTCCAGGTTCAAGCGATTCTCCTGCCTCAGCCTCCCGAGTAGCTGGGATTACAGGCACATGCCACCACACCCGGCTAATTTTTTTGTATTTTTAGTAGAAACGGGGTTTCACCATGTTAGCAGGCTGGTCTTGAACTCCTGACCTCAGGTGATCTGCCTGCCTCAGCCTTCCAAAGTGCTGGGATTACAGGCGTGAGCCACCACGCCTGGCAACTATACTTCTTTTTCTGTCAAACTATCTGTTCATGTCCTTTGCTCTTTTTTTTTTTTTTTTTTTTTTTGAGACGGAGTCTCACTCTGTCACCCAGGCTGCAGTGCAGTGGTGTGATCTTGGCTCACTGCAACCTCCACCTCCGGGTTCAAGTGATTCTCCTGCCTCAGCCTCCCGAGTAGCTGGGAGTACAGGCACCCGCCACCATGCCCAGCTAATTTCTTGTATTTTTAGTAGAGACGAGGTTTCATCATGTTGGCCAGGCTGGTCTTGAACTTTTGTACTCAGGTGATCCACCTGCCTCGGCCTCCCGAAGTGCTGGAATTACAGGTGTGAAACACTGTGCCCAGCCCTTTGCCCATTTTTCTATAATGTTTTTATGAGCATGTGCTAACTTTCTCTCCATTTATATAACTGTCAGCAACGTAAGTGTCAATTGTTTTAAAAACTGTATTTCTTTTGACTTTCCTTATGGTAGTTTTTTTATCACAAAGATTTTTAAAGGCAAATTTACCAATCTTTTGACTTCCGGATTTTGAGTCATAATTTTAGAAAGGCTTTATAATTCTAAGGTTATAATTAAATTCTCCTCTGGTTTCATTTTTTTATATTTACATCTCTGACTCATGTAAAATGTATCTGAGTATACAACATAAAGGACCTAATGTTCTCTTCTTCCAGGTGGCTTCAAAGTTGTACCAATACCATTTATTAGAGTCCATCCTTACTCCCACTGATATGAGATACTGCTTTTTACCATATCCTAGGTTGTTTTATTTTCTAATCTATTTCTGAATTTTAATTTCTGCCCTATTAGGCTGTCTATCCATGCACCAAATACCTTACTTTAATTGAAGCTTTAGCTTCTGTTTTAATATCAGGAAGGTCTAGTCTTCATTTTTCTTTCAAGATTTTTCAGACTTCTTCTCTTTCAAAGTTTTTCAGAATTTAGTTTATTATAGTTTTTGTAGTATTTTTTATTAGGATCACTTCAATTTGTAAATTAAGAAAGAATTGACACTTTATGATGAGTCTCAATTTCCCAATTAAGAACAGGGTATGAGGGCCAGGTGTGGTGGCTCACACCTATAATCCCAGCACTTTTGGGAGACCAAGGCGAGAGGACTTTTGAGGTCAGGAGTTCAGTACCAGCCTGAGCAACATAGCAAGACTACAAAAAATAAAAAATTTAGCCAGGCGTGGTGGTACATGCCTGTTGGTACATGCCTGTAGCCCCAGCTACTTGGGAGGCTGAGGTGGGAGAATTTCTTAAGCTCGGGAGATCAGGGCTGCAGTGAGCCATGATTATGCCACTGTACTTTACCTGGTGACACAGCAATGGATGATCTTGGCTCACTGCAACCTCTGTCTCCTGGGTTCAAATGATTCTCCTGCCTCAGCCTCCCAAGTAGCTGGGATTACAGATGTGTGCCACCACGCCCGGTTAATTTTTGTATTTTTAGTAGAGACAAGGTTTCACCATGTTGGCCAGGCTGGTCTTGAACGCCTGACCCCAAGTGATCCACTCACCTCAGCCTCCCAAAGTGCTGGGATTACAGGCATGATACAGGAATGCATAGAAAAACAAAGAACATGGTACTTTTTTTATGCGTTCACGTCTACTTTTGTGTTCTTCAGGAATGTAAAGAGTGGACTGAAAAGAAGATAGGTAGGTGAGGTTAGGCCAGGGCAGACTGTGGCAATTGATGAATATGTATGGTTTAAACTGGAGAAAGAATAGAGTGAAGAGAGCGATTCAACATTTAATCACCTGGATAGGCCTGCCACAGAGGCAGAAAATGAACTCCTAGAAAGTTAGAAAGAAAACAAAAAGAAAAGTATTTTTTAAGAAAAAAGAAACTGTCAAAAGTACAATTAAGATAAAGACAAAATAAATACATTAGGTTTAGTGATATGGAAGTCATTAGTGATCATAGTAAGATCTATTTTGGGAGAATTATGTGGCTGGATGCCAAAGTGGGACTTACATTCCAGTTAGGCCAAATAGGGCTATCTGGCTTTAATTTGTTTCTAAAAGGGTCTTCCTAAAGGTCAAAATGCTACTAATTTCAGAGTATAACTGTATAGTAATTATTCCTAAAATGGAGTTCTAACACACTCTCAGAAGGAGGTTCTTGAATAATTCACACAAAGAATGCACAGATCCAGAAAATACTGCCAATACAAGGAAATATCAGGAACCAGACTAGGAAGTAACAGCTAGAGAGCCAAGGGAGTGGCAAACATGAAGTACATTTTCTCCAAAGCAAACTAGGCTATAACTTCAGAAAAGGATTTGGCTTGGCATTATCCCCTCCAAGTATACATACATTCTTAAGCACAGCCAGAGAGCCAGATAAAATAGGTGGCTGCCTAAACTGGATGCCAAAATAAGGCTCTAGCTGCTCAGAAATACTTCCTTCTGCATCTTGTCAAGATACCATTCTCTCCTTCTCTCAATCTGAATTCAAAATCCTAATTGTGGTTTCTCTTTTGAGATAGTCCCAACAGAAGCATATGGGCTTCCCCAGTAGGAAAGTAAAGGTATTCAAGGTATCCCCAATCCTTGTTAACATTCACAAAAAGGATAACATATAGCATTTAGCCACAAGGAGACAGCAAGAGGGGTTAGGAAACAGAGGCATCAATTAAAGTAGTGACAATACATTGATCTGAGCCAAACTGAGGCTGAACATACTAAAAGGAGAATGTCCCGTTGGAAATTCCAGAAACCTGGGACTATGTGAAGGTAGAGAATCACAGGGAATTGGGGCATGGCACTCAAGGGGCATAATCATAGAATCTCAACTCAATGAGTGAGGCTTAGATGTAATCTAGTCCAGAAAATTAGAAAGGTGATATTATTATATCACAATTTTACCACTCATATTTGAACCTCTACCTCTTGGTTCAAGCTAGGAATCTCCAATGGAAGTAATTAACAGCATATCACAGGTTAAAAAAAATTTTTTTTTTAATTTTAGTTCCTTCAGAATTCTTTAGGACAGAAAGAACTCCTGAGCCCACCTAAGCTGATGTGCATGCCCAAACCAATTTCCAATGTGGAAAAATAGTGAAATAGACCAATATCTTTTTACCTCCCATTTTAACACAATTTGGAATCAAAAAAAATTTTTTTTGTTAATCATAGTACTAAAATGCAGAAGTTCCAGGTCCCTTCTACTACTTACCAGCTACACGATTATAGGCACAGACAGCATTTTACCAAAAGTACTAGTAAGGCCTCGTCTAGGTGTAAGATCCTTGTTCATAAAAAACAGATACTCTCACATCAGGATTACTGTGTCATTTGGTTGCTAAGACACTAAGCAGAATCAGTAGATTCAACTAAAATCATTGAAAAAGAGGTAGAGGAGAAGGAAAAAGGGTGTCTGAAATAGAGAAGGCAATTAACAACTCATTTATTGTGGCTCCATCTAGAAGGTTGGTTATATATTTAAGTTGTTCTACAGTTTTGTATCCTTACACCTACACCTTAGCTCCACTCCAATGTCCACCTGAAGTCATATTCAAAAAGATTTGCATCAACTGGGAAAATCTAATGCTTCCGACTTCCAAATTACTCTGTGGAACTAGTGCCACAGGTTGTTCATTCCGCTATCAGTCTTAAGTGGTGAAATTATGAAAAGGTACTATATAAGAGAACTGCATTCACTTAGTAAAATATACTCCCAGGTATCAATTCTCTGCAGGAGGTTGTTTCAGAAGAAAGGAACAGGGGTTGGCTTGCTGGTTTCTTAGTTTAATTTACATACCTTCCTTCTAGAACCAGAGGGAAGTAACAGAGGATATTAAAGGATGTGATAGCTATTCCTGAGGGCAATGTTTGTATTTCTTTATAGAATTAGAATTGTGCTAGTTCTTACCAGGGAAGCAGGGAACAAATTATGTATTAGTACATTTTGCTGAAACTTTATTCTATTTACTGTTATTCGGGGAAAATGTATTTTATTCCTATGGTAAAATGACAGAACTCTGTTCCCAGGCATGTGTCTAATCCTTTTTCTCAAGGAAAAAAATTTGTAAGCACAGTATTCCAACTCACAGCAGGCACGATGGGGACCCATGAGCCAGAGAAGATGGGAAACAAACAGGAAAGAGACTCGGCACAGACATTTGAGGGTAATAAATATGATAGCAATCTAGAAGATGAACAGTTCATGTTGTTTATGATTACAGGCTGATTATTCCTCTAAGCGCAAAGGCTATCCAATCAGTCATATCCGGGTTGATTTGTTAGCAAGGTACTTTCACCAGATAATAAATTAGAATGTAATTAAAGTGTATTCTGTCTGTTTATCATTGACTAAGATAGCTTACTATAATTCTTAATTATCTGCATGAACACACAACATCACAGCACAGTAAGTAAACCTTCTGGCAAAGGGCAACAAACGTCTTAGGACTGTGCTAAAATTGCTAGATTTCTTCTCCAGCCCTTTAAAAAAACTGTTTCCAATTTTGATAAAGTATGTAAATAGAACAAATTAATCTGGCACTTGCTTTGGTAGAGTAAGTCACAGAGCTAGATCTAGACTCACAAGCCCCGAAACTTCTTAGCTTGCTAGCAATTTGCTAAAGGCAGAGACTAAATCATTAAAGAGATAAAACAGAACTGGGTATTTACCACAGACCTTTATTAGGTAGAAAAACTTAACTGTAGAGAAAATGGAAGAACTACAAAAAAAAAAAAAAAAGATGTCAACATGTAAATTTAAAAATTGGATTTCAAAAAGTACTTATCTGGGCGGTTGCAGTGACTCACGCCTGTATTCCTAGCACTTTGGGAGGTGGAGGTGGGTGGATTGCTTGAGCCCAGAAGTTTGAGGCCAGCCTGGGTAACACAGCGAGACCCCCGTCTCTATTTAATTTTTATAAAAAATAAAGATTTCTTTAAAAAAGCACTTACAGCATATAAGACAATAATTTCACTATATAATGTCTCCTAAGGATTAATAAGAAACAAGACCACAAGACATATGTAAACAAGACACACAAAGATAAACAAATAAATAGAAACATAATGTTCAAATAAATTACATGTAACTCAGGGTAACTTTTTTCACCTGATTTAGCAAAAATCTTTTTAAAATGATAATGGCCAATTACTGGCAAAGATATAGTGCTACTAGTACTCTCATACATGCTGATAGTGTTACAAATTGGTTAGAACTCCTCAAAAATGCAATCTGGCAGTGAATTTAAACACTAAAAAATGTTTATAATTTTAGCTTAGTACATCCACATCATGGAATCTATCTAATAAATAAAAATATTGGCCAGGTACGGTGGCTCACGCCTGTAATCTCAGCACTCGGGGAGGCCGAGGCAGGTGGATCACTTGAAGTGAGGAGTTTGAGACCAGTCTAGTCAACATGGTGAAACCCCATCTCTACTAAAAATACAAAAAATTAGCTGGGCACGGTGGTACAGCCTGTAGTCCCAGCTACTCAAGAGGCTGAAGCAGGAGAATCACTTGAACCCAGGAGGTGGAGGTTGCAGTTGAGCTGAGATCATGCCATTGCACTCCAGCCTGGGCAACAGAGTGAGACCTTATCTTCAAAAAAAAATAATAATACACACACACACACACACACACACACACACACACATATATACCTATCACAGCTTGATCTATCAATAATAAGAATCCAAAACAACATAAATATTCAACAGGGTAAAGGTATGTGTAATACAAGACAATAAAATATATAATCAGATTTACCATGATTATATTTAAATAAAAATATGCATATTAAAAAAGACTAGGAAGGAAAATATCAAAGTGACAATCATTGTGTTAGGGTAGTATGGCAGGCTGAATAATTGGCCCTCAAAGATATCCCCATCCTCAACCCCAGAACCAGTGCTTGTTACTTTACATGATAAGAGGAACTTTGCAGGTATGATTAAGTCAAAGATCTCAAGATGGGAGGATTATCTTGGATGGACCCAACATAACCACAGGGGTCCTCAAAAGAGGAAGGCAGGAGGGTCAGATTGAGAGGAGATGTGAGGACAGAAGCAGAGGAAAGAGTGATGAGGTACAAGTCAAAGGATGCAGGAAGCCTCTAGTGGTTGAAAAAGGCAAGGAATAGATCCTCCCTAGACCCTCCAGAAGGAACACAGCTCTGCCTGCAGCCTTATTTTAGCCCCCTAAGACCATTTCAGATTTCTGATCTCCAGAACACAAGTTAATAAACTTGTAATAAATTTGTGTTGTTTTGGTTGGGTGTGGTGGCTCACGTCTGTAATCCCAGCACTCTGGGAGGCCAAGGCAGGTGGATCATTTGAGGTCAGGAGTTCGAGACCATCCTGGGCAACATGGTGATACCCCACATCTGCTAAAAATACAAAAAAAATTAGCCGGGTGTGGTGGCAGGCACCTGTAGTCCCAGCTACTCGGGAGGCTGAGGCAGGAGAATCGCTTGAACCTGAGAGGAGGTGGCTGCAGTGAGCCGAGATCGTGCCACTGCACTCCAACCTGGGCAACACAGCAAGACTCTGTCTCAAAACAAACAAACAACAAAATAAAAATAAAGGTGTGTTGTTTTTAGCCACTAGATTCGCGATCATTTGTTACAGCAGCAATAGGAAACTAATATAGATGGTAAGACTGACCTTTCTAAACTTGCTGTAATATTTCATATCAATTCTATTGTTACATGCTAATTTTAAAAATTAGATAAAATTTAAGTCTAGATGAAAACATATTTTGCTTCAGTGGTTCTCAACTCTAGTTGTATATTAGCATCAAGTAGTTAGCTTAAAAAAAAAAAACAAAAAGAGTACAAATGTCATGCCTTCTACTGTCCCCAGAAATTTTGATTTGATTTTTGTTAGGCTCAAATATCAGTGGTTTTCTTTTTTTTTTTTAAACCCACATACTAATGTGCAGCCAGAGTTGAGAACCACTGCTCTAGTATAGCAACTCATAAATGACAAGTTTCCCTAGGCCAAAGCAGAAATGGATATCAATCTAAAACCACATTTGTCTCAAAAATGCTACAAATGAAAACACTCAGTGATAGTCTATATTAGCTTAAATTTAGCACTGAGAGTTGCATCACAGTTTAACTGACTTTGTCAAAGGAAGAGAAAAAATAAAATTATTTATTCTACTTCTTCAATGTTTTTTATTTGTGGCATTTAAAAGACTTCAGAGATATAGTGCTCCAAGAAAAAGGTCCTTATTAGGATCTACATTCAAATTAGAGCAGTACACAAGAATTGTGTTTCCTTTGCTTACCTACTGACAACTGACCTTATGATAATACTACTAAAATTATGTAAGATGCTTAGTCTTATGAATTTTTACAGTATGTTTTAGAAATGGTATAGACTAGCCAAGAGAAAGAATCCATCAAATTCTCTGATAATGTGTTCTTTAGAGTCACATTTTCCCTCTACTGTATTTTCCAGGTATCAAACTTGTAAACACACAAACACACACACACACTTCAGTATGTTTGTGAGCAAATGTATAACTTAAGTTTTCAAATAAGTTTTCAAATGTGAGATTCTAGGCTATAGAGAAACTACCGACAGTCTTATGCATCTCTTGGTTAACTTAGCATCACCTCATATTCTTTCAGCAGCGAAATCCACATACGAAAAACATCGTTATCAACCAAGTGTGTCCAAAGATTGATCTCCATAGCAACTGTAACTCTGCCACATGTAGTGTATAAGGCATCAGAATGAACACCACACGCACACAAAGTGTTGGTATTATGTAGTCCAGACTGGTTGCTGTAGAAACCTAAACCAAAGTCCCTGACAACAGTGGATAAAATGAAAACAACAACAGAAGGGTCCTTGAGAACTTACCCATCTACTCTTCTGCTTTCAAGCAAAGCCATCCTAAATGCTCTGTTGATATCATTTATACTTAAACTGATAGCACTAAAGGAAAATTTTATACAAAATAATTTTAAATGATGTTATATCTTTAGGAATCACTTCTTATTCCCTAAAAAATTCTCCTTCCCACCCTCTGCTCAACTGGATGTTCAGAAGCTCACTCCAATAAAGTACCATCACCTTCTTCTAGCCTCAGCCAGAACCAGTCCCACACAGACAAGCTGGAGAGGTGCTAGCCTTTTGCTGCAACTACCACAACTATGACAGATACAGACAAGCTTATTCTAAAACAAGTTTGCAAAAGAAGAAAAGTAGGAAGAATCACTGCCTGATATTGTCTCACTACATTGCTATCATAATCAAGACAGTATAGTATTGGCAGAAGAAAAGACAAATAGACCAATGGAACAGAGAATCCAGAAGTGGATAAATACAAACACACCAACTGATTTTTCACAAAGGTACAAAAATAGTTCAATGGAGGGAAAATAGTCTTTTCAACAAATCATGCTGGAACAACTGGACATCCATGGGCAAAAATAAAAAATAAAATAGAAGCTTGACTTAAAACTCACACCACATACAAAGATCAATGCAAAAAGGATCACGGATTTATGTAAAATGTGAACCACAGAACTATAAAACTTTTAGAAGAGAACATAGGAGAACATCTTTGGGACATAGGGCTAGGAAAAGAGTTCTCAGACATCACATCAAAAACCCAATCTACAAAAGAAAAAAAAAATAACTGGATGTCATCAAAAGTTAAAACTTTTACTCTGCAAAAGACTCCATTAACAAGATAAAAAGATGAGCCACATACTAGAAGAAAATATTTGCAAATTTCATATCCAAAGGACTTCTATCCAGAATATGTAAAGAATTATCTAAACTCCGCAGTAAGGAAACAAGCAATCTATTTGAAAACAGGCAAAAAGACTTGAATAGTCATCTTACCAATAAGGATAAAAGTATGGCAAATCAGCACATGAAAAAATGTTCGACATCATTAGCCATTAAGGAAATTAAAGCTAAGATGAGATATTACTACACATCTATTAGAATGGCTAAAATAAAAAATACTGACAATACCAAATGCTAACAAAGGATATGCAGAAACTAGATTTCTCATACCTTGCCAGTGGAAAAATAAAATAGTACAGCTACTCTGGAAAACAATTTGGCAGTTTCTCATGAAATTGAACATACACTTACCATACAACCCAACAATCACACTCCCAGGCTTTTATCTTAAAGAAACAAAAACATGTTCACATAATAACCTATACATGAATGTTCAGAGCAGCTTTATTTGTAACAGCCCAAACTAGAAACAACCCAAATGTTGTTTATGGTAAATGGATATATAAACGATGGTACATTCATACAATGAAATATTAATTAGCAGTAAAAGGGAACAAACTACTGGCATACACAACTTAGGTGGATCACAAGGACATTATGCTGAGTGAAAACTGTCAATCTCAAAATGTTACATACTATATGACTCCATTTCTACAACATTTCAAAAGACAAAAACATAAAGATGAACAGATCAGGGAATGCTCAAGGTTAGGAAAGGAAGAAAATTCCTAGTGTTGCACTTTGAGACTACAAAGTGCATCACTAGGAATTTTCTTCATAGTGATGGAACAGTCCTATATCTTGATGATGGTAGTTACGAAAATCTATATACGTGATAAAATTTCACAGAACATACACACACACACACACACACACACACAAATGAATGCATGTAAAAACGAGTGAAATCCAAATAAGGTTTGTAGTTTAGTTGGCGGTACTGTACCAATGCCAATTTCCTGGTTTAAATAATGTTCTATACTTATGCGAGATGTTACCACTGGGGAAAGCTGGATGATGGCTAAAAGGACCTCTCTGTACAATTTTTATAACTTCCTCTAAGCCTATAATTATTTCAAAATAAAAAGGTTAAAAAAAACTCGTCAGCAAAAACCTATAAAATTTTAAAAGTAAAAAAAAAATACTTAAAACATTTGACAAAAAGACCCTTAATATATGAAGAGCTCTTCTATGTCAATAGGAGATAGTGCAACTAAAAATAAGGAAAGAATATAACTGGCAACTCAACAAAGAAATAAAATTGGCCAACAACATAACAAAAAAGACTCAATCTCATTAGTATTCAAATACTAATATTAGTATTAATATTCAACATACAAGAAGACTTTTATAACATCTCTCAAGTTGGCAAAAATTATGAATATCCAAGGTTAGTAAGAACAAGGAAAAACAGGCACTCCCATATACCATGGACAGAAGTTAATGTATGAAACTATTTCCAATAGAAGATATTCATACCCTTAATCCCAAAAAGTCAATATTTAGGAAGGTATCCTAAGGAAATAATCAAACAAGTGTGCAATGACATACATGCAAATTCCATCACAGTACTATCTATAATAGTGAAGAATTTAGGAGAAAAACATTTAAAAAAAAGAGGATAATTAACTGTACTATGGAATATTCATTATAATGAAATATCATGTAGTTGTTAAAATTAAGTTTATTAATTTTAAAAGCAATTCTCTATATACTGCTAAGAGAGAAAAGTAACAAAAATATACACATGTGGTAAACCTATTTTTATGGCCATGCAGGCTATACACCAAAATATTAACACTAGATATCTCTGAGTAATTAAGATTAGGATACCTTTTCTTTATACATCTCTGTATTGTCCGACAGGAGCATGTTTTATACAAAAATAAAATTAATTTTCATTTTTTAAAGTAAACAATACATACTAAGCTAATGAGGGTTCTTTTAACTGAAGATTTCATACATTACGATGCTAAAGACACTACATTATTTTTTTTACTTCCATAGAAAAAATAAAACTACCCTGCCTGATATAGTAACATCTGCTTTTTCTTTATGACTCCCCCAGGTTCCTGAAAAGATATCATTCATTTTTAGTTTAAAAACAAACAAAACAAACAAAAAAAGCCTGACCAGGGTGGCTTTAAAGAAAAAAATCCATGCAACCCAAGGACTATGTATGCCCACTCATCATGAAGTTGATAATCTCTGCATCTCTGTTATATCTAGTTGTAAATGGCAATGAGTATTGTTTTAGGTATTAGTAAACTGTTAATTTATTAATAACATATTGACAAGTGTACTCTCCATTTGTCATAAAAGAAAGCTGGACAGCAAAAAGGGAAAAGAGAATACAATGACGAGAATGATAATAATATCTTCCTTAATGTGATCTTGGGAAAAAAAGAATCATTTAATTTCTGAGGATAAGGAAGAAGGACAGCATATAGGAAATAATTTCCTCTTTATATTGGTAACTCGTATCAATATCAGAATCTCTGAAAGCTTATTTGATAGTCTGTGGTAAACAAGGTTTTATTGTTCAGTTGGAAAATAAAGTTTCTCCAGCAGAGACACATGGCTTCTTCGTCTGTTATTTCCCTCAGTTAAATACTTGAAATGTCCAAGTTTAATAATAAAATATTGTTGCTTTCATAGTGAATTTCCTGGATTATATCACTTTCCCGAAGCCCTTCCAGCATTTAAAGAAGTTGTTTTTGTTTTACAGACCTGAATTAACAGGACTTACAATATACTGAAATCATCAAGAGGTTTTCTTAGGCTCATTAAGTTAAAATTCTCCCACATGATTAACTGCTGATTTTGACTCAAAAGTAACATAATACTACCTCTCCTCTTCCTGATTTCCACACTTGGCATTCCAGGTAAAAGGCAGAGCAGAAACAACTTCTTCCTATTTTCCATCTATACAATTCTACCCATTTCCAGCAGCTTCTTAAAATTTTTCTTCTTCCATAAAGCCTTTGGTTTAGCCAGCCCGGTGTTCTACCCTGAAGTCCTGTAGCACTTAGCTAAACACTTCATTTAGCAATTACTAACAATTACGATTATTTTTATCTTGCATTATTATTATTATTATTATTATTATTATTTTGAGACAGGGTCTCACTCTGTCACCCAGGCTGGAATGCAGTGGCGCAATCACGGCGCACTGCAGCCTTGACCTCCTGGTCCCAAGTGATCCTCCCATGACAGCCTCTCAAGTAACTGGGACCACAGGTGAGCACTACCACATCCAGCTAATTTCTTTAATTTTTTATTTTTGTAGAGATGGGATCTCCCTATGTTGCCCAGGCTGGTATCAAACTCCTGGGCTCAAGTGATCCTCCCGCCTCAGCCTCCCAAAGTGCTGGTATTCAGGCATAAGCCACCACACTGGACCTTGTATCATTATTTAAACTGCATCACTATTTACATCTAGTTTCCTCAAGAATACTCTAAATTCTCTTGCAGGAACCTTTTTTACCTCAACATATCCCTTATTGTGCTTTAATACACAGTAGTGAGTCAATAAACATTTGTTGATCAACTACAACACAAGTATACCTTTCAGTTCCACTCTTATTTGATACTAATGCTTTTTTCAACACTCAGCTATTATTTCTCCTACCTATCCTTTGTCTTACTTATAAGGACAAAACTACAAAGGAGAGGCTGAAGATACAGGCTGTGTAGGGCATTGCTTTCTCTTTGTCTTCCTGCAGCAAAAGTTATTTAGAATGTGAAAAGAGAATAAAATGAAATGTATACCTTGGGTATACGTCTTTCAAAGTGAAACGACCATCATTTAACAAGAAATTAGAGACCTCATTGGAGAATATGCTAAGGGAAAATCCAAGGGAATAATACTCATGGATTAATGAACTGATTCCTTCTCAAAGGATATGAACAACTCCATCAGTCTTTGATACGGTTTGGCTGTGTCCCCACCCAAATTTCATCTTGAATTGTAATTCCCACAATTCCCATGTGCCGTATGAGGAACCCAGTGGGTGGTGATTGAATCGTGGGAGTGGGTCTTTCCTGCACAGTTCTTGTGATAGTGAATGAATCCACGCGATCTGATGGTTTTAAAAACGGGTGTTTCCTTGTACAAGATCTCTTTCTTTGCCTGCCACCATCCATGTACGATGTGACTTGCTCCTCGTTGCCTTCCACCATGATTGTGAGTCCTCCCCAGCCACGTGGAACTGTAAGTCCATTAAATCTCTTTTTCTTCCCAGTCTTGGGTATGTTTTATCAGCAGCGTAAAAACAAACATACAGTAAATTGGTACCAGTAGAGTGGGGCATTGCTGAATGGATACCCAAAAATGTGAAAGTAACTTTGGAACTGCGTAACAGGCAGAGGTTGGAAGTTTGGAGGGCTCAGAAGAAGACAGGAAAATGTGAGAAAGTTTGGAACTTCCTAGAGACTTGTTGAATGGCTTTGACAAAAATGCTGATAGTGATATGAACAATAAGATCCAGGCTGAGGTGGTCTCAGATGGAGATGAGGAACTTATTGGGAACCGGAGCAAAGGTAATTCTTGTTATGTTTTAGCAAAGAGACTACAGACTTGTGGAACTGCGAACTACAGAGAGATGATTTAGGGTATCTTGCAGAAGAAATTTCTAAACAGCAAAGCATTCAAGGGATGACTTGGGTGCTGTTAAAGGGATTCAGTTTAAAAAGGGAAACTGGGCATAAAAGTTTGGAAAATTTGCAGCCTGACAACGCAATCAAAAAGAAAATCCCATTTTCCTCACACCTGTAATCCCAGCACTTTGGGAGGCCAAGGCGGGCAGATCACGAGGTCAGGAGATCGAGACCATCCTGGCTAACATGGTGAAACCCCATCTCTACTAAAAATACAAAAAATTAGCCGGGCATGGTGGCAGACGCCTGTAGTCCCAGCTACTCGGGAGGCTGAGGCAGGATAATGGCGTGAGCCCGGGAGGCGGAGCTTGCAGTGAGCGGCGATCATGCCACTGCACTCCAGCCTGGGCAACAGAGCGAGACTCCGTCTCAAAAAAAAAAAAAAAAGAAAGAATCCCATTTTCTGGGGAGAAATTCAAGCTGCAGAAATTTGCATATGTAACAAGGAGCCAAATGTTAATCACCAAGACAATGGGAAAAATGTCATGTCAGAGACCTTTGCACCAGCCCCTCCCATCACAGGCCTGGAGGTTTAGGAGGAAAAAAATGATTTTGTGGACCAGGCCCAGGGTCCCCCTGCTGTGTAGTCTAGGGACTTGGTCCCCTGTGTCCCAGCCGCTCCAGCCATGTCTGAAAGGGGCCAACATAAAGCTCAAGCTGTGGCTTCAGAGGGTGCAAGCCCCAAGTTTTGGCAGCTTCCACATGGTGTTGAGCCTGTGAGTGTACAGAAGTCAAGAACTGGGGTTTGGGAACGCCTGCCTAGATTTCAGAGGATGTATGGAAATGCCTGGATGCCTAGGCAGAAGTTTGCTGCAGGGGCAGGGCCCTCATGGAGAACCTCTGGTAGGGCACTGCAGAAGGGAAATGTAGGGTTGGAGCCTCCACAAAGAGTCCCTACTGGGGCACCACTTACTGGAGCTATGAGAAGAGGGCCACCATTCTCCAGACCCCAGAATGTTAGATCCACTGACAGCTTGTACTGTGTGCCCGGAAAAGCTGCAGCCACTCAACACCAGCCCATGAAAGCAGCCAAGAGGGTGGCTGTACCCTGCAAAGCCACAGAGGCAGAGCTGCCCAAGACCATGGGAGCCCACCCTTTGCATCAGCGTGACCTGTCAAAGGAGATTATTTTGGAGTTTTACGATATGACTGCCCTGCTGGATTTTGGACTTGCATGAGGCCTGTAGCCCCTTTGTTTTGGCCAATTTCTCCCATTTGAAACAGCTGTACTTACCCAATGCCTGTACCCCCATTGTATCTAGGAAGTAACTTTCTTTTGATTTTACAGGTTCACAGGTGGAAGTGACTCGAGCTGAGTTATTGGACTGTGGGCTTTTGAGTTAATGCTGAAATGAGTTAAGACTTTGTGGGACTGCTGGAAAGGCGTAACTGGTTTTGAAATGTGAGGACATGAGATTTAGGAGGGACCAGGGGCGGAATGATATGGTTTGGCTGTGTTTCCACCCTAATCTCATCTTGAATTCTAGCTCCCATAATTCCCATGTGTTGTGGGAGGAACCCAATGCGAGGTGATTGAATTATGGGGATGGGTCTTTCCTGTGCTGTTCTTGTGACAGTGAATGAGTCTCAAGAGATCTGATGTTTTAAAAACGGGAGTTTCCCTGCACAATCTCTTTTTGCCTGCTGCCATCCATGTAGGCTATCCACAAACCATTTTTTGTGACTTGCTCCTCCCTGCCTAACACCATGATCATGAGGCCTCCCCAGTCATGTGGAACTGTAAGTCCATTACACCTTTTTTTCTTCCCAGTCTCAGGTATGTCTTTATCAGCAGCATGAAAATTGACTAATATAGTCTTATCTCTGATACTCCCAAAATCTGCACTCATGATTTGAGAGAGCCTTTATGAAATCAAACATATTTTTACCAATCATGAATTCTATCTATCTAAAAGGACATTTAAGTACCAGGAAACAGTTTTATAACTAGAAATTCCTTCTTTTAAGAATAGTTATATTACCTAAATAATTCTAGATATTTTGTTTTGGTTTTTGGTTAAGGGGTGGGAGCAGTTGGGCAGAAACCAAAATGAGAACTCTCCCTACTGTTTGCCATTCCATCCTAAATGAGCCCTTTCTTATATTTCCAGAGGTTTCTTATATTTTTGGAGGTTCCAGAATTTAAGCTTATGACACTCATTTGTAATGCGTATCAGCATTTAAATTGGATTGTTACTTTAAAAATATGGTTTGTAGATAGCCTACATCTACATTATTTCTACAAATCCCAATCATATCAAACTGGAGTTGCTTCCTGCATTTATAATGAATTTGCCAACAATATGAGGCCCTATTTAGAGACAGCTGTTTTTGAGAGAAGAACAAATTTTGGATTGACAAATTTCACATTTTTTACAGAGGTTGTGCACCTGCTGATTAGAATTTGTTCTGAAATTCTATCTATATCTATAATGTTTAAAACTAATACATTTTCATAGTGTATATAAGATACAGTCAAAATTTTCTGAACTATTCCAATTACTCACTAGTACACTGCAGAGACTCATAAGGAATTTTATATTGTCCTTCACTCTGTCTTTAAGGTGCAAGTCAATCCCACGGAAGATTTCAAAATAAAAGGATGCAACAGCATCTTGTAGTAATCCATTTCTAACAACTGGTATAGCTTGGAAAAGCTTCCCCACTTAATTTTAATCAGCACTGCTACAATTTAAGTGTATTCTTTTGTGCTCTGTTTTTAGAAAAAGTTGATCAATATCTTCAACCATGATGTTCTATACTATGAAGAATGATACGCAAGATGAATGCCATGACTAACGCAAAACTCTGTGGTTAGGCAAAGTTTTACTCCATTCCTTCAATTCTGTAAGTACTGATTGAAGGCTTTCTGTATCAAGTATATGCTGGGCAACAGAAACATAAAAGAGAAAATCAGACCAGACGCAGTGGCTCATACCTGTAATCCCAGCACTTTGGGAGGCTGAGGCAGGAAGATCACTTGAAGCCAGGAGTTCAAGACCATCCTTGGCAATATAGTGAGACTCCCTCGTCTTTACAAAAAGAAATTTTTTTTTTAATTATCTGGGTGTAGTAGTGTATGCCTATAGTCCCAGCTACTCCAGAGGCTGAGGTGGGAGTATTGCTTGAGCTGAGGAGTCTGAGGCTGTAGTGAGCTGTGACTACGCTACTGCACTCCAACCTGAGCAACAGAGTGAGATTCCTGTCATTCATTCATTCATAATTAAATAAATAAAAAATCATCTCTTTCAAAACGTTCACAGTCATGGAAACACTTATACCTAAATTAGAGGTCCAGGCCAGTTCATCCATGAAGTAGCAACTATAACTGAAGTACACCAAATTGTGGAATGGAGAACATATGCCCAGTCTAAAGGATGCAGCCACTACCTGACATCAGCACTCCCATGCTGTGGGAGAATGCAAACTCAGTGGTGCCACAGCTTCTGATTTTCTGAGAAGACAGAAACTTTGAGGAATGAACATTTAACCTAGAGAAATCAGGGAATGCTTAGCACAAGAGCTAACATTTGAATCGAGTCCTATAAAGGTTACGCAGAGTGTACTAGGTGTGAATGCAGATGGCTTATTTCCTGTGGCTACAGCTTAGGGTGGAAAGTGGGGAGTGGCAAGATAAGCAACTGGAGAGGAAAGAAGCCATGCACAAGCTAAACTCTATGCACAGAACATGAGAACTCATTGAAGAAGTTACTCTATGATACAATATACAAGAGCAGAATTTATCTGTCTGCAGAAAACTCTACCAAATTCCCATACAGTGAGATTTCAAGGTTTGGTAGACATATAAAGAGGCAGGTATCTTGCTTTTAATCCATAAAGCTAGACTGGACACTACTGTATCTAAACACTCTTTGGCCTCGAACTGTTGAGACATCTAAATGCCTGTATGGTTCCAGTAGCAGCAGTGGCTACATAAACACATAGCGACCATGAAGAAGAATATACTAAACCCAGGCTGGGCGCAGTGGCTCACACCTGTAATCCCAGCATGTTGGGAGGCCAAGGCAGCCGGATCACCCAAGTTCGGGAGTTTGAGACCAGCCTGACCAACATGGAGAAACCCTGTCTCTACTAAAAATACAAAATTAGCCGGGCGTGGTGGCGCATGCCTGTAATCCCAGCTACTCGGGAGGCTGAGGCAGGAGAATCGCTTGAAACCGGGAGGCGGAGGTTGCAGTGAGCTGAGATCGCGCCATTGCATTCCAGCCTGGGCAATGAGAGCAAAACTCAGTTTAAAAAAAAAAAAAATATATATATATATATATATATATATATATATATATATATATACACCAAACCCAGAAAGAAAGATTTTGGGAGATCTATCATCCCCAAATGTCTCCCCTTTACTCTTGGCAAGGGTAATACCTTATTCATTGCTAAAATTACTTAACATATACGAGACCTCTTGACATACATTATTCTCACCGACCTAAGATACCTTCAGCTCCCTATTTTCTATTTTGTGGGGGTTTATAACTCACACATCCACTGTAGCCAATTGTATTCATATTTTGAACTCCTTTTTGTATATTAAACCACTTTAACTTCAAAAGTTCTAAAATCTAGGCCGGGCACAGTGGCTCACGCCTGTAATCCCAACACTTTGGGAGGCCAAGGCAGGTGGATCACCCGAAGCCAGGAGGTCAAGACCAGCCTGGCGAACACAGCGACACCCTGTCTCTACTAAAAATATAAAAAGTAGCCAGGCGTGGTGGCGTGCATCTGTAATCTCAGCTACTCAGGAGGCTGAGGCACAATAATCACTCGAACCCAGGAGGTAGAGGTTGCAGTGAGCCAAGATTGTGCCACTGCACTCCAGCCTGGGTGACAGAGCAAGAGTCTATCTCAAAAAATAAAAAAATAAACAAAAATTAAATTAAAATTTAAAAAGGGCCGGGCATGGTGGCTCACATCTGTAATCCCAGCACTTTGGGTGGCCAAAGCAAGTGGATCACCTGAGGTCAGGAATTCAAGACCAGCCTGGCCAACATGGTGAAACCCCATCTCTACTAAAAATACAAAAATTAGCCAAGCATGGTAGCAGGCGCCTGTAATCCCAGCTACTCAGGAGGCTGAGGTTGGAGAATTGCTTGAACCTGGGAGGCAGAGGTTGCAGTGAGCCGAGACTGCACCATTGCATTCCACCCTGGGAGATAAGAGTGGAACTCCGTCTCAAAAAAATAAAAAAAAAGTTCTAAAATCTAATTCAGGGCCACATGTTAACCAGCACCAGTAATTTCTTCATCTTCCTAATCTTCCTAACCCATTAGTCAATCTTATTTTATTGTAATTTATTAAGGAAAATATAATAAGCTCTAATAAAAAATTAATCGATATTTTGCTACAGAAAGGATGATTAGTTTTGCCAAGGAAATTTGCTATTCTCCAGGTAGGAAGGAGGAAAGAAAATCATGTTGGGTTCTGTCACCTAAGCCTTTCACTCAGTGAGCCTCACAACAAGATAAGTATTATTATTCCCCTTTTTACTAATGGGAAAACTGAAGTCCTGAGTAGTTAACTCACTCAAATAGCAGGTAGTAAATGACAGATGTCTGGGCTAAAGCCAGATCTCTTTGGAAGCCACAGCTTTTACTATCTTCTTCCCACTATTCCACATAGCTTTAACTGTCACCCTTTTTCTTTTCCTTTTCCTTTTTTCTTGAGACGGGGTCTCACTCTGTTGCCTAGGCTGGAGTGCAGTAGCGCAATCATGGCTCACTACAGTCTCTACTTCCCGGGCTTAAATTGTCCTCCCATCTCAGCCTCCTGTGTTGGGACTACAGGTGCATGCCACCATGCCCGGCTAATTTTTGTATTTTTAGTAGAGACAAGGTCTTGCCACGTTGCCCAGGCTGATCTTGAACTCTGGGCTCATGCGAACCTGCTGCTTTGGACCCTCAAAGTGCTGAGATTACAGGCGTGAGCCACCACACCCAGCCAACTGTTATTATTTCTAATAACAATCATAATACTGCACTTCTACCTTATATTTGTACAGTACAGCATACCTTTCAAATCATTTTCATCTATAATATTTCTGTGGATTCCTAAAACTATTTTTCTTTTTTTTTTTTTTTTACTAGAAACAAAAAGTCATATTTAATAACAATGAAAAGGTTAATATGCCAGGATATAAAAAATTGTAAATACACACACACACACACACACACAAACTACAACAAGAAAGGCCCAAAAAGCACAATATAAAAATTGATTTAATTGAAAAGACAAATAGACAATTCAACCGTTTTAGCTGGTAATTTCAATATCTCTTTCTTAATAGTTGATATACCAACTAGAGAGAAATCAGTGAAGATATAGTAGACCTGAGCTAAACTCTTAACCAACTCGACCTAACTGATAGGTATAGAACACTTCACATAACAATAGCATAATACACATTCTTTTCAAGTGCACATTTAATATGCTAGGCATAAAACAAGACTTAATAAATTGAAAAGGACTAAAATCATATAGAATATTCTCCAACAATATTGGAGAATATCCTAAAACTATTTTTCAAGAAAACTTAGGCAAACAAAAAAAAAAGATGACTAGCCTAAGATCACAGAGAAATGATTACTGAGCACAAATAATAGTTAATAACAGTAGCTATATTTATTGAACACTTAAACTAAACATTTTACAATCTGTTGTCTCATGTAATCCTCATTACAATCCTGTGAGACAGCAATGACAACAATATGATTTCTTACAGATGAGATAACAAGGCTTAAGGAATTCTGTAGTTCACATAGCTAGGAAATGGCAGTCTTGGAATTAAAATTCAGGTACTAGTAGGCTCACAAATCTATGTTCTTATCTACAGTATCATACAGAACTGCCTCCCTAAACTGCAGTGCTCTTTATAGAATATTATGCATTTACTATAATTAAGTTAAACTAAAATTAGTTAGAATTGTGAACTGAAATTGCTATCAGTCTGATTTCCAAACCCACTACTGAATGAAAGTGGTGGAAGCAGCAAACAGGTGGCAGGATAATATCTAGCAGGAATTTAAAAAAAATTTTTCACTGGGTAATCAACACACAGATAATCAAAAATACAATATAATTTGGGGGGAAAGTAAAGCATCAACATCTGAGGATTATTCTCTTTGGATCAAGAGACATTACCCTGATCATTTAACAAATGAGCCCACTATTCAAACATACATTCAAAAGCAAAAACACTCTATTTTTCATTTTATTTTTAGTTGACACATAATTTATGGGATACAGATTGATATTTCTCAATACATGCATACAATGTGAAATGATCAAGTCAGGGTAATTAGCATAACCATCACCTTAAGCATTTCTTTGGGTAGTGAACATTCAAAATCCTCTTTGGCCAGGTGCGGTGGCTCATGCCTGCAATTCAAGCACTTTGGGAGGCAAAGGCGGGCAGATCACTTGAGGCCAGGAGTTCGAGACCAGCCTAGCCAACAAAATACAAAAATATAAAAATTAGCCAGGCGTGGTGGTGCATGCCTGGGGCTGAGGCATGAGAATCGCTTGAACCCAGGAGGTTGCAGTGAGCCAAGATTGTGCCATTGCACTCCAGCCTGGGTGACTGAGGGAGACACTGTCTCAAAAACAAAAACAAAAACAAACAAAAAAAATCCTCTCTTCTAGCTTTTTGAAAATATTCACTAAATTACTGTTAACCATATTCACCCTACAATGCCATAGACACTAGAACTTATTCTTCCCATCTAGTTGTAACTTTGTATCTGTTAACCAATCTTTCCCTATCCTTCCCTCCCCTCTACCTTTCCCTACCCCCCCAATAACCACAATTCTAATTCTTTGAGCTCAACTTTTTCTTTAGCTCCCACATATAAGTGAGGACGTGTGGTATTTATCTTTCTGTTCTGACTCATTTCACAACATAATGTCCTCCAGGAAAAACATTATTTTTTTTTTAACTCATCTTATGAAACAGTAAACATCATCCAGGATGGAAAAGCTCCACCCCAGTTTTTTCCTATGTTGACCAGGTATACTCATATTCGTAAGTATTTTTAAAGTTATGTTAAAATATCCATACTACCCAAAAGCAACCTATAGATTCAGTGCAACATTCTTCACAGAAACAGAACAAAAAAAATTCTAAAATTTATATGGAACCACAAAAGACCCGAATAGCCAAAGCCATCCTGACCAAAAGGACAAAACAGGAGGAATCACATTACTAGCTTCAAATTATACTACAGAGTTATTGTAACCAAAACAGCATGGTACTGGCATAAAAACAGACACATTAACCAATGGAACAGAATAGAGAACCCAGAAATAAATTCATACATCTACAGTGAACTCACTCTTCAACAAAGGGGCCAAGAACATGCATTGGGGAAAGGACAGTCTCTTCAATAAGTAGTGCTGGGAAAACTGGATATCCATATGCAGAAGAATGAAATCAGACCTTTATCTCTCACTATACACAAAAATTAAATCAAAATGGATTAAAGACTTGAATCTAAGATTTCAAACTATGAAATTACTAAAAGAAAATATTGGGCATACTCTCCAGTACACTTGCCTGGGCAAAGATTACTTGAATAATGCCCCCAAAAGCACAGGCAACCAAAGCAAAAATGGACAAATGGGATCACATCAAATTAAAAAGCTTTTGCAAAGAAAAGGAAACAGTCAACAAAGTGAAAAGACAACCCACAGAATGGGAGAAAATATTTGCAAACTCCACCTGGCAAAGGATTAATAACAAGAATATATAAGGGGCTCAAACAACTTGAAAGGAAAAAGAATCGAGTAATTTGATCTTAAAGTGGGCAAAAGAAAACATTCAAATGGCGAACAGGTATATGAAAAGGTGCTCAACATCATTGATCATCAGAGAAATAAATGCAAATCAAAACTACAACAAGATATCATCTCACCCCAGTTAAAATGGCTTTCATCAAAAGACAAGCAATAATGAATGCTGGTGAGGATATAGTGAAAAGAGAACTCTCATACACCATCAGTGGGCATGTAAATTAGTACAACCATCATGGAAAACAGTATGCAAGTTCCTCAAAAACTAAAAATAGAGATACCTTGTGATCCAGCAATCCCCCTGCTGGGTATATGCCCAAAAGAAAGGAAATCAGTATACTGAAGAGATAGCTATACTCCCATGTTTACAGCAGCACTGTTCACAATAGCCAAGATGTGGAAGCAACCTAAGTGTCCATCAACAGATGAGTGCATAAAGAAAATGTGGTACATATACACAATGGAGTATTATTCAGTCAGAAAACAGAATGAGATCCTGTCATTTGCAACAACATAAATGGAACTGAAGGACATTAAGTGAAATAAACCAGGCACAGAAAGACAACCTTCATGTATTCTTACTCATTCGTGGGAGCTAAAAATTAAAACAATTGAACTTATGGAAACAGAGTAGAATGATAGTTACCAGAGACTGGGAAGCATAGTGGCGGGTGGGTAGTGGGGATGGTTAATGAGTACAAAAATATAGGTAGAATGAATAAAATCTAGTATTTGACAGCACAACAGTGTGATTACATTTAACAATCATTTACTGTACATTTTAAAATAATTAAAAGAGTATTACTAGAATGTTTGTAACACAAAGAAATAATAAATGCTTGCGGTAACACATACCCCATTTACCCTGATGTGATTACTAGACATTGTATGCGTGTATCAAAATACCTCCATATATATATGTATGTGTGTGTGTATACCTCCATTTATACTCTATAAATACACACACTATGTGCTCATAAAAAAATTTTTTAAAGCTCAACAGTAAAAGACAAAAAATCAGTTTGATTACGGCTGGGCACATATCTGTAATCTCAGTACTATGAGAGGCCAAGGCAGGAGGATCAGTTGAGCCCAGGAGTTTAAGACCAGCCTGGGCAACACAGCAAGATCCCATCTCTTAAAAAAAATTTAAAATATTAGCCCAGTGTAGTGTTACACATCTGTAATCCTAGCTACATGGGAGGCTGAGGTGGGAGGATCACTTGAGAACAGGAGTTCAATACTGCAGTGAGCTATGATCATGCAACCATACTGCAGCCTAGGTGGCAGAGCAATATACTGTCTCAGCACACACACACACACACACACACACACACGTGCATGCGATTAAAATGAGCTCCTTTTTGTGTACTCATAAAACTGTACCATGCATACTCGATTGTCATATAGTCACACTTGATTTTAATCATGGTCACTACAGAATAAAAAATATGTGAGAAAATAAATATTTTAAAATAATCAAAAATGCTTTTAGCGAAAGCTTTATATATACTAGAGTAGTAGTCCTGTGAAACTAAATGACATTCCTTTTAAAAACACAGTGGCCTAAAAGACATAGCCTAAAGTTAGAGAGAGATGTTAAAGAAGGTAGATTTGTGAAGGTATTATTATTCTGAAGATAAATCTCATTTATTTGGTAATATCAACAATTTAACAGACAGAAATCTCCTGTCATAAAGCCCCTGTAATTATTAAACACTATCAAGAACTTGTTCATGCAAATTATCACTGTTTCAAAAATTCAAAACATGACTGCTAAGTTTTTAGAGTATTCATTAGACCTATCTCTAGCCTCACAATACTGGAAATAACATATTTTTAATTTGCTAAAAAAAAAAAAATTGGAGCAAATGAAATAATATTCCAAGGAGACTCCAGGAGAATAATTTTTTAAAGCTATTTTAAAACATTTGTTGAAACGAAGTTACAGAACACAAAAATAGCAAAAAAAAAAAAAAAAAAAAAAAGGTTTTCAAGAGCCTTTGGTGAGTCATAGGAAGAAAAGCAAATCCAGCTGCACTCCATAAACTAAAGATTTGTATTTAGAACTTCCAAAAAATATTAAATCAGAAACAACTATCTGAAGTGTTAACATCTAGTGCCCATTTCTAAAACCTACGCTAGGATAGCTACTTTTGGGAAAACATTCATTAAACTCTTCTTCAAACCACAAACACAGATGGATTTTTTTGGTAACTAATGGGCCTCTAAGGTGTTTTTAGAAAAGGGAGACAAATCTTGGTCCGAGAGAATAAAGAAGGGACAATTATAGAATACAGGACTGATGAAAAGCAGGTGGCAATACAGTAGTAATGAGCAACATGAGAAGAGAAATTATCTGAATCCAAATTCATTATTATCTAAACAAAAGGAATTATTATAGTACTTAAAAACCTACAACCAATGTATCCTCATTAATTGGGCTCAAAATGAAGAACACAGAACAGTTAGAATTCTTCAACCTTACATAATATATGTACCCTTTTTAAAGGTAAAAATTCAGTTATTGAGTACTGCCTTAAATAATTTTTATTAAAATATTATTTAAATATGTACACATGTAAAAGTGATAAACTCTATTTGGTTATACTTCTTACGTAACTAAAAGGAGAGATTTGTTAAAGGATACAAAATTTCAGTTAGATGGGAGGAGTAAGTTCTAGTGTTCTTTATCACTGTAGGATGACTATAGTTAACAATAATGTATTACATAGTTTCAAATAGCTAGGAGGGTAAGAATGTTCCCAACACAAAGAAGTGATGAATGTTTGAAATGACAGACATGCTAATTACACTGATCTGATCATCAAACATTATATGTATCAAAACATCACCATGTACCCCATGAATATGTACAGTTATTATTTGTCAATTAGAAAAATAAAGTACAAATTGAAAACAAAATTTATTCAAATTGGCATTAATTTACTATGACAGATGATGGTACTTGACTGATACTAAATTGCTATTCCCAATATGAAATTGGTGCTGACTGCCTCAGTGTGGGTTTTTTTTCTTTCTTTCTTTTGAGACACAGTCTTGCTCTGTCACTCAGGCTGGAGGAGTGCAGTGGCATGCTCATAGCTCACTGCACCCTTGAACTCCTGGCCTTGAGCCATCCTCCCACCTCAGCCTCCTGAGCAGTTGAGATTATAGTTGTGTGCCATCGCACTGGTAATTCTTTGAAATAAGGGAAGACTATCATGAAAATGCATTCTCTCACCACTTTTCTCTATTCAAATTACAGTTGTGATGCTGGGTGCAGCGGCTCACACCTGTAATCCCAGCACTTTTGGAGTCCAAGGTGGGCAGATCACTTCAGGCCAGGAGTCTAAGACCAGCAGCCTGGCCAACATGGCGAAACCCTGTCTCTACTAAAAATACAAAAATTAACCGGTCAAGGTGGTGCAAACCTGTAGTCCCAGCTACTCGGGAGGCTGAGGTACAAGAATTGCTGAGCCTGAGAGGCAGAGGCTATAGTCAGCCAAGATTGCACCACTGCACTCCAGCCTAGGAGACAGAGTGAGACCCTGTCTCAAAAAAAAAAAAAATTTACAGTCGTGCCTTCTTATACGTGGGGGATTGGTTCTAGGACCTCCTCATTTCCACATATACCAAAATCCATGCATACTCAAGACCCAAAATCAGCCCTGTGGGAGCCTGTGTATTATGAAAAGTTTGCCCTCCCTGCACATGAGCTTCACATTCCCCTATGCCCTACCTCTGGTTGAAAAAAATCTGTGTATAAGTAGATCTGCACAGTTCGAACCCATTTTGTTCAAAGGTCAACTGTATATGAAACCGTTATTCATGTAACATACTGCTCTTATATCTCCTGATTGAGGCCAGAAGATTCTTTCACTCTCGACACAGGAAACAGGTTGGTGAAAAGCACATGACAATCATTACTAATCACTTTACCGGCACTAGTTTCTAGGGCTAAGGATATCCGTGAGAAGGACTGCTACTGAAATGGACTCCTTGAACTCAGAAAGCAGAGGCACCCAGGGAAAGGTCGAGTCCAGGTGGTAGTAGTTAACTGACAGAAACGAAGTGGGCATGGTGATCCTAGCAGGCAGCAAGGTGGATACGGAATATTAGGTCATCTCAAACTTTGTTGTGATAGGCAGAAATCCCTGTGTATATTTAATTAGACTCAATAACTCAAATCAACAGGCAACCCACTTAGATCTGTTTTTATTTTTTATTTTTATTTTTTGAGATGGAGTCTCGCTCTGTCACCCTGGCTGGAGTGCAACGGCATGATCTCAGCTTACCGCAACTTCCACCCCCAGGGTTCAAGTGATTCTCCTGCTTCAGCCTCCCAAGTAGCTAGGATTACAAGCATGCGCCACCATGCCTGGCTAATTTTTATTTTTATTTTTGTATTTTTAGTAGAGACAAGGTTTCGCATGTTGGCCAGGCTGGTCTCAAACCCTCGATCTGAAGCAATCCACCTGCCTCGACCTCCCAAAGTGCTGGGATTACAGGTGTGAGCCACCATGCCCGGCCTGTTTTGATTTAAATAACCAAAAATGAACAAGTAACTCCAGGTCTAGTGAACTTGTCTGAGCCACTACAGTAGAGAGTCAGGAACTCTCACCCAAATTCGAGACCCACAGTTCCTTGAATGAAGGGGAGGCCAAATCCCTTTTGGAAGGTTTTATTTCCCCCGATTGGATCTCTGGCCATTTACCCAGGTAATCATGAGCTGGCAAAAGGGAAATACCCAAACCTCTCCAGGATTATTACATACTGGCTTTGAGCTAACATTAATTCTTAGGAATTAAGAATGCCACAGGTTCATCAGTTGGATTGACAATTCATGAGGCTCATGTATAGGAGATGAAGTTCTAATTCAACCTCTTCTCACAGCAGTCATCATGACAAAGCCCAAACACACCTAGTTTTCAGATGTTACCAAATACTGCCAATGACTCCCTGGTTCAGAAGGAAGGACTACTATGGTAAGAGGTATGAAGTGGAAGATGATCAAATTCCCTTTCCTTATGAAAATTATTGCATTTCTAAGGGAAGAGTTTTCTAAAATTTTTAAAGGAATAGTGAAATGTTACTATGAGACAAAGACATACTGCAAGTAGGCATACTGCCCTCCTCCCTCCACTTTCTTCCTGTACAGAGAATTGAAAAGATGTGTCCACTTAAAATGATGTTGTATTTAACCTGGAAAAGCTGCAATGAATACAGGTATTGAAACAAGGCCATGGCAATTTCAGCAAGCAACTGAAGTAATGATTTCTTTCTGAAAAACAGCTCCTGGCTTGCTACTAGGATCCAGTGAAAACAGAATAGAACATTAAGTGACCATGCAACCTAGCTGCCCATCATGAGTTGTTACTGGATGCATTTAACTCTAAATTCCAGCAGGCCCAAAATGGGCTGTGAAGGCACAATTAAATTGCATATCAGATCACTTACATTCCTTACAACCATATTCCTGCTACATGCCACCTCTCCCTCAAACTGCACCTACAGCTTCATGAGGAGTGCCTTATGATCAGCAAGCTTCCAGGGGGGAAAATGCCTCTCCCTGGTTAAAGAAAAACCTGAACATTATGTTACAGCTGCAAGTGTACCACTGCTGCATAACAACTCCATTCAGGGGTGATCCTGAGAATCAGCTAAGAGGAGAAAGCCTCCCTGTGAGAAGAACTTAGAGTGGTACATATCATTGTTCACTTTACTTGAAAATAAGTGGCCTGAGGTCAGAATCTACATGGTAATTTCTGGCACGTCCAATAGACCGGCTGAATGAGCAGGACTGGGGAGGAGCATATTTGGATGACTAGTGACAAGGTAGTTTGGGAAAGGGATATTTCGATACATTTTTGGGAATGGGACCAGCACCTGAGAATATCTGTGCTCCATGTGACTGCTCAGCAAAATTACCACCAAGAAGAGAGTACTAATAAGTATACGGACAAGGTGACTTTTATTGAAAGAGTGAGCCATTTTCCTTGCCTAGTCAATTCAGTACTTGGCTAAATGGTGGTGTTTTGACAGGGATGGTGGCTACACATGTACTCAACAACAGGGATTTCCTCCCACCAAGGCTGAGCTGGTGGTCTCACTGCTAAGTGTCCCTATGTGGTACACTCCTCCAGTTGAGCCATCTACCTCATAAGGGATGGACTCCAGTGACCCTTTTCATCCTAGAGAGGTTAGTAATTTGTCCTTTTCAGAAGACATATTTATTCTGTATTTGGATGTGATTTGCCTGTCATGCTGCTACAAACACTACCATCTGTGTGGACTTACCTGCGTGCTAGTGTGATATTCCACTTAGTGCCACTGATGAATAAAATCACTTCCCAACAAAAGTAAGGCAATTGGCTGGTAACCAAGGGCTTCTTTGATCTTAACATGTACTCTTTGCATCTTTCGGAAGCAGCAGGTTCACACAATGGTGAAATAGCCTATGACAACATAGACAAGGTTCCAGCTAGGATCTGTTGCTACAGAACACAGCTTATGAGCCGAACCAGCACTTTTCCAACTGGGTACTGGACATGGCACTTCTCACAACTCCAGCTAATGACCTCTCAAAATTGTTTCCTTCCTCTAAGACTGGGAGCTACTAAAGGTTTTGTGCCCAGGGAAAGAATGCTTCCACCAGGAGATACAAAAATGGTGCCTTTGAGCTAGAAGCCGAGATTGCTACCTGGCTCATCATGCCAGAAAAAGCAAATGAGAGGCTTAAATAGAGGGATATATCTGCTACAAAGAGAGTATCTGAATACTGTATACAGGAGGAACAGAATGAGTAGAGGTGGAATGTAAGAAATGCTCTGGAGTGCATAATAATAATCTATAATGAAAGACTATTTCAAGTCTATCTAAGCTGGGCCACCAATGGCTTAGGATGAAGAAGGTATAACAACCCATCAGGCAAAGGACCCCACCCAGCTGAAGTCATGGCCATAATCTAAATTCTTTATTTGGTGGGTATATTAGCTAGGATCCAGTATCACTGATTGTGACATGAAAATCAAAATAACATTTTAAGCAGTAAGAAGTGTATTCCTTTCTCACGTAAAAAGAAGTCTGGAAATGGGCAATACAAAACTGTGTTGGAAATTCCACAAGGCTATTATGTTTTCTTACTCTCCAGCCCACCATCCGTAAAATGTGGCACTCAAAAATGGCTTCTAGAGCTCCAGCCACTACATCAGCACTCAAAGCAGCAAGATAAAAGAAGGGAGAATGAAGGGTAGACCCCTCTCTTTGAGGAGGCTTTCTAGAAATTCAAATGCTCCTACCAACATTTATTTTGGCCAGAAATTAGTCACACAGTCACATCCAGCAGCAAGAGAGGCTAAGAAATGTAGTCTCTTATACCTGAATAAATTCAGGGTTCTCTCACCAAAGTGGAAGGGGAAGATGAAAATTGAGAAAGGCTGCCGCCAGTCTCTGTCATAGCGTGTCCACGGTTTTTGGTGTTTCCTCTACCTCATTATTTCCTCTGCACTACATAGAAGTGTGATGGTAGTGGATAAATTTACCATTTAGCCCACAGGTTAAAGAATGTAAGAATTAGATCACAAAATTAGAAGACTGAACACAACTCAGACGTCCTAGACATGACAATAAGTTATCTTTTTTGTGGAGGTGGTCAGAATGGCTAAATTCCTCATTTAAGGTGGGAATTCTTTTAAATTATCTATACAGTAAGAAAGGGGGCAGAAGGCAGTAAATTCAAGGACAGGGTGCCCTGCTCAGAATCCATTCCCCTTCTGGCCTGTAACACATTTCACTTTTCAATTAGGGAAATTCTTTTCCCTTATTCTGTGAGGTCTAAGCAGGCGTGAAATACAGTAGCTTACTCCCCAACTGACCACAGGGGTGGCCAACACTCAAGCAGGCTCAAACTAGTACACCATTCACCCATGAAGGAAATGATCTATTTGGCAAGAAAGGCCAAACAGACCTCCTCTCACAGGACTCTGAATCTTGAGGAGCCATCCAAGGATAAAAGGCAGCCTGAACCAAAACTTCCTGACAGCAGTGCTGTAGTCTAGAGAAACTGTCTGTAAATTCCTGCTACTGACTGCCCTAGAGCTTTCCCAGTTCTCATTCTTCCTAAGGCCTGATTAGCTCCTCCTTGCCTAAGTAATCCAAAATCAATTTCTTGGCTAGGCACGGTGGCGTAATCCCAACACTTTGGGAGGCCAAAGCAGGCAGGTCACCTGAGATCAGGAGTTCAAGACCAGCCTGACCAACATGGTAAAACTAAATGTCTCTACTAAAAATACAAAAATTAGCCAGGCATGGTGGCACATGCCTGTAATCCCAGCTACTCGGGAGGCCGAGGCAGGAGAATCACTTGAACCCAGGTGGCAGAGGTTACACTGAGCTGAGATCACATCACTACACTCCAGCCTGGGCAACAGAGCAAGACTCTATCTCAAAACGAAAACAAAAACAGAAACAAAAACAAAAACAAAAACAAAAGCAATTTCTTTGCTTGCAACTAAACAATGCTGAGATAATTCTATACTTCCTCCCTGAGAGATCAGAAACCCCTATGGCTTTAAATCTCACCTATATTGAGTACTTCCAACTCTAGCCTTAGTGTCTACCTCCCGTAGGAGGACCTAACCCATTCCTAACTTCAGTTTGGACATTTCCACTTGCTGCAAACTCTTCACATTCAACAGTCTACAAAATTTCCCCCTACACTCTACACCCAACATACTTCTGCTAGTATCTCAACACATTCAATTGCTCAGCTTACTCTTCTTTTCTTTCACTCTCACAATTATCAAGTCTGCAATTACCAACCTCACTTCACAAATGTATCTTGAATCCAGTCTTTCCACTTCATCTCCATCACTACTGCCTAAGTTTATAACTCACCATCTTCATTCTTTTATCTGCAAGAACATCTCAATTTTCAATGTTCAAATAATCTCATTGAGACCTTTTGCCACTCTATTGTTTATGTCTTCATTTTATTTGGAAACACTTTTATCCTAACATATGTAACAATATATTGCACTTTGTGTTTTACATGTCTATTTCCCTTACTTGAATATAAATCCTGGGGAAGGGGAAGGGAGGGGGGGATGTGGGTCAGTGTCTGGTGTTGTTTCCCCCACTAACAAGCATAGTACTTGGCCATTAGAGAACACACTTAACTAGCTGCTGAAAGAAGAAATGAATAAACCATAGCAGTCTTCTGCCAGGCTTTCCCGCCTCTAGCTTTTCTTTTCTGCAATTCACAACTACCACAGCTGCCAAAGTCAGCTTTCAAAAAGGCACATCTGCTCAGGTCTCTCTAGTACTTAACCTTTATGGTCTCCACTGACCTCCGGATAAAATTAGATCATCTTAACATGACATACAAAACTCAAAATCTGGCCACAACCTTTCCTTTGCTTTTTAAATAGATTTTATTTCATTCATAGAAGCTTTATTCACAGTAGCCAAAAATAGAAGCAACCTATATATTCATTTACGCTGAATAAACAAATTGCTGTATATCCATTCAGTGGAATATCTTTCAGCAATTAAAAAAATGTTTAGTTGGCACTTTGGGAGGCCGAGGCAGGTGGATCACGAGGTCAGGAAATCGAGACCACGGTGAAACCCCGTCTCTACTAAAAATACAAAAAAAAAAAAAAATTAGCCGGGCGTGGTGGCGGGCGCCTGTAGTCCCAGCTACTCGGAGAGGCTGAGGCAGGAGAATGGCGTGAACCCGGGAGGCGGAGCTTGCAGTGAGCCGAGATTGCGCCACTGCACTCCAGCCTGGGCGACAGAGCGAGACTCCATCTCAAATAAATAAATAAATAAATAAATAAAATGTTTAGTTGGTTCACGTATCTTGTCCAGTTTTCTATTTGTTTAAGTGGAAGGACAAGTTTAGCATCAGATACTCTATCATAGCAGAAGCAGATATTTCTAGCCTATCTCTTTTGCCTCATCCCATCCCACCACTGTGTAGTGCAGTCCACACCACACTACAATTTTTCCTAGACTTTGCCGAGCAATTTATTATGTCTTAATTTCTTTTCCTGCCTCAGTCATCTCTTTTTCATCCCACATGACCTGACTCACATCCCACTTCATCTCTGGTAGTCTTCCATTTTCTCTAGGGAGAGAGATCTTTTTCTCCCTCTATGTTTCTACAGCATATTGTTCACTACAGCATTTATCTCAAGGTACTCGTGTATGTCTCCCCATGAAAATGAATTTCTAATAATAATGATAATCGCTAATATTTGGGTACTTGCTATGTGCCAGGTACTTTTCTCCCTCTGTTTCTACAGCATATTGTTCACTACAGCATTTATCTCAAGGTACTCTGTGTATGTCTCCCCACGAAAATGAATTTCTAATAATAATGATAATCGCTAATATTTAGATACTTGCTATGTGCCAGGTACTGTTCAAAGCACTTTACCCATATTAAATCATTCAATCTTCATAAAACTCCATGACATAGCTACTATTATTTATTTATTTTTGAGATAAGATCTCACTCTGTCACCCAGGCTGGAGTGCAGTGGCACAATCACGGCTCATTGCAGTCTCAACTCCCAGGCTCAAGTGATCCTCTCTCTTCAGCCTTCCAAGTAGGTGGGACCACAGGCACACACCACCACACCCAGCTCATTTTTATTTTACTTTTTTATATAGATGGGATCCCACTGTGTTGCCCAGGCAGGTCTTGAACTCCTCAGCTTCAGCCATCCTTCCACCTTAGCCTCCCAAAGTGCTGGGATTACAGGTTTGAGCCACTGCACTTAGCCACCAGGTTCTATTACTATCCTTGATTTACAAATGAAGAAACTAAGGCACAGAGAAGTTAGATAAATTGCCTAAGATCTCATAGCTTGACAGTGGTAGAGGCAGGATGTGAACCCAAACAGTCTGATTCCAGAGCTCATGCTTACTATACTGTCTCATAAATCCCTGGACGGCAGCAACTGGGTCTTAGTCTTGTTTGTACATCCATGCCCAGAGCACCTCAAATATTTGTGGAATGAATTAAAATTTATAATTTTCTCCTAGTCATCCAAGAAAAAGTTCTTCATAAGTAATGTAGGTTTTCAGTCAGTAATTACAGAACTGAATCTAGAAAGGGTCTTTCATAAACATGGAAGAGACTAAAATTAAATTTCTAATAATAAATTCAAAGAGCTCTGAAGAATTTTACCATGCAGAAAAGACTAATAAGGTTTTTTAGGTAGCCAAGTAACTGTAGTGAACTCAGGAACATAAAGTCCCTACAAAGGAATCAACACACCCTAAGAGAAGAGACTAAACGTCATAATTTGTCTCCAGTAACTGCATACTAAATTAATCCTATCCATTTAAATCTGAAATCGAGAGCATAGTTTTTTGAAGGCAAAAGCAAAAAGAGTATTTAAACAAAAATTTAATCCTAAAAGCCAAATCTGTCAAGAGTAATCAATGAAAATAAATAAAGCCTTATTACTCAAAGAATCAGCTATGTTTTAGAAACAACAAAAGTCTAACCAATTCTGTATTGGAAAAGTATTGGTCACTGCCTGTGAAACAACTAAAAGTACTTAAATTTTAGTGATTTATACAGAAATTTAAGTAACGAAAATTTATATATAATTTTTATAAATTATATATTTTTATGTGTATATATATATATATTTCACAAGTGGATAATTACATTTAGTTAGGGAAACAGTAATAAAACCATTGGGTAGAGGTTGTATTGAGAGGAAGGGGACAGTTGATGCATGTTGTTACCTTCAGTTTCTTCCATCCTACCAACCCTGTAATCAAAAGCCTTAATATTTCTGCATCAAATGCATAAATATTCATATTAAATGGGATAAATAAAGACTATAAATAGCCTCACATCAGTCCAGGTCAGATTTGTAAGTCTAAAAAAAATTCTGTTTTCTGAGCTTTTCAGATTTTTAAATTGTGGAAAAAGGATTACAGACTTATACTATTACATTGCATTCAACCTGGTTTATTCTCTGCTTGAGGACTGACAACGGCTTCCTTACCTGCCACATTCAGATACAACATTAATTTCCAGACTAGTCTGGAATTGGCAACATTATTGGAAATCATCTAGTCAAACTCCTTACTTCATTGCTTAGGAAACTAAAGCCCAGAGATAAAATGACTTGCCTGGGGATCACACAGTTAAGTACTGACAGAGATGAAACTACAACACACACATCTCTGTCTCCCAGGTCTTCTTTCTCTTTCTCTCTCTGTCTCTGTCTGTCTGTCTGTCTGTCTCTCTCTCTCTATCTCTGTCTCTCTCGTGCATGCTCTCTCTCTTTCTCTCTGGATTTGAAGTGCTTTTTTTAAGGCTTTTCAAAATAAGAAATAATTGGCTAGGCACGGTGGCTCATGCCTGTAATCCCAGCACTTTGAGAGGCCGAGGCGGGCAGATCACGAGGTCAAGAGATCGAGACCATCTGGGCCAACATGGTGAAACCCCATCTCTACTAAAAATACAAAAATTAGCTGGGCGTGGTGGTGCACACCTGTAGTCCCAGCTACTTGGGAGGCTGAGGCAGGAGAATTGCTTGAACCCAGGAGGTGGAGGTTGCAGTGAGCCGAGATCGCACCACTGCGCTCCAGCCTGGCGACGAAGTAAGACTCCGTCTAAAAAAAAAGAAAAAAAAGAAAATTACAGACAAACACAAAGTTGCAAAAACACTACAGAGTCCCATGTACCCTTCACCCAATGGTGAAATCGTGTAATAGCTATAGAACACTAAAACCAAAAAATTGATATTGATAGATTGTTAACTACAGACCTTATTCCATTTTCAGCATCTTTTAACCTGCATTTATTTTGTGTGTAGGTGTACAGAGTTCTTTGCAACTGTATTAGTCTGTTCTCACATTGCCATAAGGAAATACCCAAGACTGGATAATTCATAAAGAAAAGAGGCTTAATTGACTCACGGTTCCACATGGCTGGGGAGGCCTCAGGAAACTTACAATCATGGCCAAAAGCGCCTCTTCACAGGGCAGCAGAAGAGAGAATGAGTGCCAGTAGGGGAAATGCCAGACATTTATAAAACCATCAGATCTCATGAGAACTCACTCACTATCATGAGAACAGCCTCAATGATTAAATTATCTCCCACCAGTTCCCTCCCATGACACATGGGAATTATGGGGATTACAATTCAAGATGAGATTTAGGTGAGGACATTCTGACCCTGGCCCCTCCCAAATCTCATGTGCTCACATTTCAAAATGCAGTCATGCCCTTCCAACAGTCCCCCAAAGTCTTAACTCATTCCAGCATTAACCCAAAAGTCCAAGTCCAAAGTTTCACGTGAGACAAGGCAAGTCCTTTCTGCCTATGAGCCTATAAAATCAAAAGTGGCCAGGCGCTGTGGCTCACGCCTGTAATCCCAGTACTTTGGGAGGCCAAGGTGGGCGGATCACAAGGTCAGGAGATCGAGACCATCCTGGCTAACATGGTGAAACCCCATCTCTATTAAAAATACAAAACAATTAGCCAGGCGTGGTGGCGGGCACCTGTAGTCCCAGCTACTCAGGAGGCTGAGGCAGGAGAATGGCGTGAACCTGGGAGGCAGAGCTTGCAGTGAGCCAAGATGGCGCCACTGCACTCCAGCCTGGGCAACAGAGTGACACTCCATCAAAAAAAAAAAAAAAATCAAAAGCAAGTGCATTACTACCTAGACACATCTCTCTGGGGCTACAGGCACTGGGTAAATACATCTGTTCCAAATGGGAGAAACTGGCCAAAACAAAGGTGATACAGGCCCCACACCAAGTCCAGAATCCAATAGGGCAGTCATTAAACCTTAAAGTTCCAAAATGATCTCCTTTGATTCCATGTCTCACATCCATGTCATGCTATTATAAGAGGTGGGCTCCCATAGTCTTAGGAAACTCTGCCCCTGTAGCTTTGCAGGGAACAGCCCCTCTCCTGGCTGCTTTCACAGCTGGCATTGAGTGTCTGAGGCTTTTCCAGGCACATGGTGCAAGCTGTAGGTGGATCTACCATTCCGGGGTCTGAAGGACGCTGGTTCTCTTCTCACAGCTCCACTAGGCAGTACCCCAGTGGGAACTCTGTGTGGGGCTCCAACCCTACATTTCCCTTCCTCATTGCCCTAGCAGAGGTTCTCCATGAGGGCTCCACCCTGCAGCAGACTTCTGCCTGGACATCCAGGAATTTCCATACATCCTCTGAAATCTAGGCAGAGATTTCCAAACCTCAATTATTGTCTTCTACACACCGCAAGCTCAATACCACATGGAAGCTGCCAAGGCTTGGGGCTTGCACCCTCTGAAGCAACAGCCTGAGCTGTACCTTGGCCCCTTTTAGCCATGGCTGAAGCTGCTGAGATGCAGGGCAGCAAGTCCAGAGGCTGCATACAGCAGGGGGGGCTGGACCTTGCCCAGGAAACCATTTTTCTTTCCTAGGCCTCCAGGCCTATGATGGGAGGGGCTGCCAAGAAGGTCTCTGACATACCCTGGAGACATTTTCCCCATTGTCTTAGCAATTAGCATTTGGCTCTTCATTACTTATGCAAATTTCTGCAGCCAGCTTGAATTTCTCCTCAGAAAATGAGTTTTTCTTTTCTATTGCAACGTCAGGGTTGCAGATTTTCTAAACTTTTATGTTCTGTCACCTCTTGAATGCTTTGCCGCTTAAAAATTTCTTCCACTAGATACCCTAAATCATCTCTCTCAAGTTCAAAGTTCCACAGATCTCTAGGGCAAGGGCAAAAAGCCGTCAGTCTCTTTGCTAAAGCATAGCAAGAGTGACCTTTACTCCAGTTCCCAACAAGTTTCTCATTTCCACCTAAGACCACCTCAGCCTGGATTTCATTGTCCATATCACTATCAGCATTTTGTCAAAGCCATTCAACAAGTCTCTAGGAAGTTCCAAACTTTCCCACATCTTTCCCATGTCTTCTTTTGAGCCCTCCAAACTGTTCCAACCTCTGCCTGTTACCCACCTGCAAAGTTGCTTCCACATTTTCAGGTACCTTTATTGCAGCACCCCACTCTCTGTGGTACCAATTTACAGTATTAGTCTGTTCTCACATTGCTCTAAGGAGATGCCCCAGACTGGGTAACTTATAAAGAAAAAAGGTTTAATTGACCCAGAGTTCCACATTATGGCAGAAGGCGTCTCTTCATAGGGCACCAGGAGAGAGAATGAGTGCCAGCAGGGGAAATGCCAGATGCTTACAAAACCATCAGCTCTTGTGAGAAGTCACTCACTATCATGAAAACAGCCTGGGGGAAACTGCCCCCATGATTCAATTACCACCCACTGAGTCCCTCCCACATGGGGATTATGGGGATTACAATTCAAGAGGAGATTTGGGTGGGGACACAGCCAAACCATATCAGCAACTTTATCCCATGTATAGATTCACGCATCCACCACCACAAGACTCCCAACTGTTCTACCACAATATTTCTCTTTGTATTTACACTCCTCCCTATTCCCCACATTGTCCCTGACTCCAGAAAACACTTACTGTTCTCCATCTCCACAGTTTTGTCATTTTGAAAATGATATAAATGTTATATAAATGGAATCAGACAATATATAAACTTTTGAGATAGACTTTTTAAAAAACTGGGTAACATTTACATAAAATTTACCATCTTAACCATTTTTAAGTGTACAGCTGAGTAGCATTAAGTGTACTCACAGTGTTGTACAACCAATCTCCAGAACTTTTTATCTTGCAAAACTGAAATCCTATAACTATTAAACAACTCTCCATTTCTCCCTTCTTCCAGTCCCTGGAGACCACCTTTCTGTTTCTGCACACCGTTTCTCTAAATGTGACTATTCTAGACACTTTATATAAGTGGAATCATACAGTATTTGTCCTTTTGTAACTGGCTTATTTCACTTAGCATAATGTCCTCCAAGTTCATCCATATTATGACACATATGCAACCTCAAACACATGGGCTCAAATGATCCTCCCACTTCTAGAGCAGCTGTCTAGCCAATTTATTTTTAGGATCCACCATGTCTAGTTAATTTATTTTTTTATAGAGATGGGGTCTCACTATGTTGCCCAAGCTGATCTCAAACTCCTGGCCTCAAGTGATCCTCCTACCTCAGCTTCCCAAAGTGTTGGGATTACAGGCATGAGCCACTGTGCCTGGTCCCTCCTTATTTTTTAAGGCTGAATAATATTCCATGGTAATATATACCACATTTTGTTATTCCTATCAACCATCAAGGGACAACTGGGTTGCTTCTACCTCTTGGCTACTGTGAATACTGCTGCTATGAACATGGGTATACAAGTATCTCTTTAAGACACTGCTTTCAATTCTTTTGGAAACAGACCCAGAAACAGAATTGTTGGATCATATGGTAATTCTATTTTTAATTTTTTGATGAATGAGATTGACTTTTTTCACTCAGAATAATTCCTCTGAGATTCACCCAAGTTGTTGTGTGTATCAGTGGTTCATTTCTTTTTATTGTTGGGTAGCATTTCGTTGTTATGTATGTACCACAGTTTGTTCAACCACTCACTAGGATATGTGGGTTGTTTCCAGTTGGGAAATAATTAAAGAAAAAATTAAAACAGTATAACAGACAGTATATATGTAGAGGATAAATTAAAGAAAGGAAAACTATGAATGTAAGGGGAAGAATGTTGAGGAATCAATTCACAATGATCAACTAAAAAATTCCAACATGAGAGAGAAAATACTGAAGAAATAACACACAAAATCATCCCAAAATAAAGGATATAGGATTAAGTTAAGAAGGCCCTCATTCTCCACTCCAAAAACCATCAAGGTGAAATTCTGGAACATCGTTCTAAAGAAAGGATCTTTCCTCTAGAAAGAACACACAGTCCTATCCAAGCTGTGGAATGAAAATGGCATTAATACAAGAAACTTAACTGCAAAGGAGAAATACATATATGTAGGGTTTTCTACCTATAATTCTATAGGTTATGGCGGCCTATTAACAAATAAGACTGCCACAAACATTTGTGTATAGGTTTTGGTATGGACATAAGTTTTTATTTCTCTGGAATAAATGCTCAGGAGTCTGATTGCTGGGCTATATGGTAAGTGTATGTTTAAACTGATTGATTGAGACAGGGTCTGACTCTGTCACCCACGCTGAAGTGCAGTGGCACAATCATGGCTCACTGCAGCCTCTAACTTCCGCACTCAAGTGATTCTCTTACCTCAGCCTCCCAAGTAGCTGGGACCACAGGTGTGCACCACCACACCCAACTAATTTTTTTTATATTTTGTAGAGACAGCATTTTGCCACATTGCCCAGGCTGGTCTTGAAATCCTGGACTCAAGTGATCTGCCTGCCTCAGCCTCCCAAAGTGTTGGGATTACAGGCGTGAGCCACTGCGCCCAGTCATATGTTTAATTTTATAAGAAATTGTTACGCTGTTTTCCAGAGGGGCCGAACCATTTTACATTCCCATCAGCAATGTATGAGAAATCTAGTTTCTCTGCGTCGTTACTAGAATTACATATTATATTTTTTATTTTAGCCATTCTAATTGGTACATAGTAGTATCTCATTGTTGGTAGAAGAGCTGAGGCAGGACTGGCTTGTCTGCCATAATGTAAAAGAGTCTTGGAAGATGTCCGGGATCCAGGGTCTAAAACCCCTCGTGGCCTTTGGAACACCAAGCTCTGTGCCAAAGGCTGCACTGCTGCACCACAAATCTAAGCCCAGGGCATAAAACCCCTTGTGGCTTTGATGGAACCCAGGGCTCAGGGCATAAACCCCTCGTAGCCTCTGGAATGTGCACAGACTTGTTGGTTCCTTGCTTCTTTCTTGTAAACATGTCCTCCATTATCTCAAGCAGCAGAGCATATTCTAGATGTGTCAAAGGAAATGCTAAACCATCACAGCTACACTTAATGCACCACTACCTTTCTACTCTCACGTCCTCATGCCCTCACCTGTTTACCCTCACGTCCTCACCACCTGCTTCTTTGTTTGATCACCAATAAATAGGGTGGGTTCCCAGAGCTTGGGGCCTTTGCAGCCTCCAATCTAGCGCTGGCCCTCTGGACCCACTTTATGCACTCTTAACTTGTCTTTTCTCATTCCTTTGACCCCGCCAGACTTGGTAGCCCCCATGGCCTGGTGTTGGGCCTGATCACCTCAACATCCCATCGTGATTTTAATTTGCATTTCCCAAATGGCTGATAATGTTGAACATCTTTTCATATGCTTACTTGCTACCTTTATAGGTTTTTCTTTTAGCCCATTTTCTTTTCTTCTTCTTTTTTTGTTTTTTAAGTGACAAAGTCTTGCTCTGTTGCCAAGGCTAGAGTGCAGTGGTACAATCATAGCTCACTGCAGCCTTGAAGTCAAACTCTTGGGTTCAAGGAAGCCTCCTGCCTCTATTTCCCTAGTAGCCGGGATTACAGGCATGAACCACCGCACAAGCTTTTCCCCTTATTTTCTAATTGTATTGTTTGCTTTCTTGAGTTTAGAGAGTTTTTTTTTTTTTTTTTTTTTTTTTGCGACAGAGTGTCACTCTGTTGCGCAGGCTGGACTGCAGTTCCGTGATCTCACTGCAACCTCTGCCTCCCAGATTTCAAGTGATTCTCCTGCCTAAGCCTCTGGTGTAGCTTGGACTACCGGCACCCACCACCACACCTGGCTAATTTTTGTATTTTTAGTAGAGACAGGGTTTCACCATGTTAGCCAGGCTGCACTCAAACTCCTGGCCTCAAGGGATCCACCTGCCTCGGCCTTCCAAAGTTCTGGGATTACAGGCGTGAGCCACCACACCCAGCCTCTTGAGTTTAGAGAGTTCTTTACATAATCTGGATACAAGTCCTTCTTTGAATATGTGATTTGCAAATATTTTCTCCCAGTCTGTGGCTAAACTTTTCACCCTCTTTACAGGGTCTTTCACAGAGCTAAGTTTCAAACTTTTTTTTTTTTCTTTTTGAGACGGAGTCTCACTCTGTCACCCAGGCTGGTTTGCAGTGGCGTGATCTCAGCTCACTGCAACCTCTGCCTCCCATGTTCAAGCGATTCTCCTGCCTCAGCCTCCTGAGTAGCTGGGATTACAGGTGCACATCACCACGCCCAGCTAATTTTTATATTTCTAGTAGAGACGGGGTTTCAGCATGTTGGTCAGGCTGGTATCAAACTCCTGACCTTGTAATCTGCCCGCCTCGGCCTCCCAAAGTGCTGGGATTACAGGCGTGAACCACCACGCCTGGCCAGTTTCGAACTTTTATGGAGTCCAATTATTGTTTTCTTTTATGAATTAAGTTTTTGGTGTCATGTCTAAGAACTGCTTACCTAGCCCTAGGTCCTGAAGATGTTATCCTATGTTTTCTTTTTTTTTGAGACTGAGTCTTGCTCTATCGCCCAGGCTGGAGTGCAGTGGTGCAGTCTCGGCTCATTGCAACCTCCACCTCCTAGGTTCAAGCAATTCTCGTCTCAAACTCCTGACCTAAGGTGATCCACCCACCTTAGCCTCCCAAAGTGCTGGGAATTCAGGCGTGAGCCACCGCACCCGGCCATGATATTATCCTGTTTTCTTCTGAAAGTTTTATAGTTTAACATTTCAGTTTAAATCCATTTTAAGTGGACATTGATTTCACAAATAATCCATTTTACATTGAGTTTGTAAAAATATTGTGTGAGGTTTAGGTCATGGTTCATTTTTTTGCCTATGATGTTCAATTGTTCCAGCCCTATTTTTGGAGAAAGAAAAAACAAAACAAAACAAAACTATCCTCTCTCCATTGAATTGTTTTTGCACTTTTGTTAAAAATCAGTTGGGCATATTTATGTTGATCTATTTCTGGGTTCGCTATTCTATTCCACTGATCTGTCTATTCCTCTGCCAATACCACAGTGTTTTGATTAATGCAGCTATATAGTAAGATTTAACAGTAGGTGGAATGATTCCTCACCCATGCTTTCTTTTTCCAACATTTTAGCTATTCTAAAATGTTCTAGTTTTTACTATTCTAGCTCTATTCATGCTGCTCACTTTATTGCACTGCTTATCCTTGCTTTTAAGGTCTTCCCCATACCTAGTAGAGGTATGATAGCCTGGAGAAGGGGAAAAAAGAAAGAATCATGAAGGAAAAAAAGAAATATTATACAACTACTACCCTAAAACATTACTTATGTAATTTTTATTCGTCCATCCTTCAATGGAGTCCCAATTTCTCCATGAAAGGTTCTCTACTATTACAAGCCATCTCTCTATGTGGTAGCCCATTAACCACAAGTCATTTGTTTCCTTCTGTTAGATATTTGTAAATATCTTTTGTGTCAACTCATCAAGGGACAGGGTCCATGTTTTAGATTTCCTTTGTTTTTGTTTTTTTTTTTTGAGACAGGGTATCACTCCGTTGCCCAGGATAGAGTGCAGTGGCAGGACCACAGCTCACTACAGCCTCCACCTCCTGGGACTAAAGGATCCTCTCAGCTCAGCCTCCCATGTAGCTAAGACTGCAGGCATGCACCAGCACACCCGGATAATTTTTTGTATTTTTTGCAGAGATGGGGTTTCACCATGTTGCCCAGGTTGGTCTCAAACTCCTAAGCTCAAGCAATCTGCCTACCTTGGCCTCCCAAAGATCTGGGATTGCAGGCGTGAACCACTATACCTGGTCTGAACTTCTTTATATCACTTCATAAGTTTCAATAAACATTTAGTAAATTAATTATTTATCTAATTGTCGTTTACAACAGAGAGATCCTAGAAAATCTAAATGAACAAGAGTAAAAATGAGCTAAATGCTCCTCTGTTCCTAGTAACAGAATCATTATCTCACCAAACCTCAAGATTTTTAACCTCATTTCTCATTTAGTGTTAAAGAATATATGTCACATCCGAGCCAAGATGGCCGAATAGGAACAGCTCCGGTCTCCAGCTCCCAGCCCCAGCGACACAGAAGACGGGTGATTTCTGCATTTCTGCTTGAGGTACCGGTTTCATCTCACTAGGGAGTGCCTAACAGTGGGTGCAGGACAGTCGGTGAAGCGCACTGTGCACGAGCCGAAGCAGGGCGAGGCATTGCCTCACTCGGGAAGCGCAAGGGGTCAGGGAGTTCCCTTTCCTAGTCAAAGAAAGGGGAAACAGACGGCACCTGGAATCCTAATACTGCGCTTTTCCAACAGGCCTGGAAAACGGCACACTAGGAGATTGTGTCCCGCACCTGGCTCGGAGGGTCCTATGCCCACGGAGTCTCGCTGATTGCTAGCACAGCAGTCTGAGATCAAGCTGCAAGGCAGCAGTGAGGCTGGGGGAGGGCCGCCCGCCATTGCCCAGGCTTGCTTAGGTAAACAAAGCAGCCAGGAAGCTTGAACTGGGTGGAGCCCACCACAGCTCAAGGAGGCCTGCCTGCCTCTGTAGGCTCCACCTCTGGGGGCAGGGCACAGACAAACAAAAACTCAGCAAGAACCTCCACAGACTTAAATGTCCCTGTCTGACTGACAGCTTTGAAGAGAGTAGTGGTTCTCCCAGCACGCAGCTGGAGATCTGAGAACAGACAGACTGCCTCCTAAAGTGGGTCCCTCACCCCTGAGCAGCCTAACTGGGAGGCATCCCCCCAGTAGGGGCAGACTGACACCTCATTCAACCGGGTACTCCTCTGAGACAAAACTTTCAGAGGAACTATCAGACAGCTGAATTTGTGGTCTCACGAAAATCCGCTGTTCTGCAGCCACCGCTGCTGACACCCAGCCAAACAGGGTCTGGAGTGGACCTCTAGTAAACTCCAACAGACCTGCAGCTGAGGGTCCTGTCTTGTAGAAGGAAAACTAACAAACAGAAAGGACATCCACACCAAAAACCCATCTGTACATCACCATCATCAAAGACAAAAAGTAGACAAAACCACAAAGATGGGGAAAAAACAGAGCAAAAAAACTGGAAACTCTAAAAAAAAGAGCACCTCTCCTCCTCCAAAGGAACGCAGTTCCTCACCAGCAACGGAACAAAGCTGGATGGAGGATGACTTTGATGAGTTGAGAGAAGAAGGCTTCAGACGATCAAACTACTCTGAGCTACGAGAGGAAATTCAAAACAATAGCAAAGAAGTTAAAAACTTTGAAAAAAAATTAGAAGAATGGATAACTAGAATAACCAATGGAGAGAAGGGCTTAAAGGAGCTGATGGAGCTGAAAGCCAAGTTTCGAGAACTACGCGAAGATTGCAGAAGCCTCAGTAGCAGATGCGATCAACTGGAAGAAAGGGTATCACTGATGGAAGATGAAATGAATGAAATGAAGAGAGAAAGGAAGTTTAGAGAAAAAAGAATAAAAAGAAATGAACAAAGCCTCCAAGAAATTTGGGACTATGTGAAAAGACCAAACCTACGTCTGATTGGTGTACCTGAAAATGATGGGGAGAATGGAACCAAGTTGGAAAACACTCTGCAAGATATTATCCAGGAGAACTTCCCCAATCTAGCAAGGCAGGCCAGCATTCAGATTCAGGAAATACAGAGAACGCCACAAAGATACTCCTCGAGAAGGGCAACTCCAAGACACATAATTGTCAGATTCACCAAAGTTGAAATGAAGGAAAAAATGTTAAGGGCAGCCAGAGAGAAAGGTCGGGTTACCCACAAAGGGAAGCCCATCAGACTAACAGCTGATCTCTCAGCAGAAACTCTACAAGCCAGAAGAGAGTGGGGGGCCGATATTCAACATTCTTAAAGAAAAGAATTTTCAACCCAGAATTTCCTATCCCGCCAAACTAAGCTTCATAAGTGAAGGAGAAATAAAATACTTTACAGACAAGCAAACGCTGAGTGATTTTGTCACCACCAGGCCTGCCCTAAAAGAGCTCCTGAAGGAAGCACTAAACATGGAAAGGAACAACCGGTACCAGCCACTGCAAAAACATGCCAAATTGTAAAGACCATCGAGGCTAGGAAGAAACTATAGCAACTAACGAGCAAAATAACCAACTAACATCATAATGACAGGATCAGATTCACACATAACAATATTCACGTTAAATGTAAATGGGCTAAATGCTCCAATCAAAAGACACAGACTGGCAAACTGGATAAGGAGTCAGGACCCATCAGTGTGCTGTATTCAGGAAACCCATCTCACGTGCAGAGACACACATAGACTCAAAATAAAGGGATGGAGGAAGATCTATCAAGCAACTGGAAAACAAAAAAAGGCAGGGGTTGCAATCCTAGTCTCTGATAAAATAGACTTTAAACCAACAAAGATCAAAAGAGACAAAGAAGGCCATTACATAATGGTAAAGGGATCAATTCAACAAGAAGAGATAACTATCCTAAATATATATGCACCCAACACAGGAGCACCCAGATTCATAAAGCAAGTCCTGAGTGACCTACAATGGGACTTAAACTCCCACACAATAATAATGGGAGATTTTAACACCCCACTGTCAGCATTAGACAGATCAACGAGACAGAAAGCTAACAAGGATATCCAGGAATTGAACTCAGCTCTACATAAAGTGGACCTAATAGACATCTACAGAACTCTCCACCCCAAGTCAACAGAATATACATTTTTTTCAGCACCACACCACACCTATTCCAAAATTGACCACATAGTTGGAAGTAAAGCTCTCCTCAGCAAATGTAAAAGAACAGAAATTATAACAAACTGTCTCTCAGACCACAGTGCAATCAAACTAGAACTCAGGATTAAGAAACTCACTCAAAACCGCTCAACTACATGGAAACTGAACAACCTGCTCCTGAATGACTATTGGGTACATAATGAAATGAAGGCAGAAATAAAGATGTTCTTTGAAACCAACGAGAACAAAGACACAACATACCAGAATCTCTGGGACACATTCAAAGCAGTGTGTAGAGGGAAATTTATAGCACTAAATGCCCACAAGAGAAAGCAGGAAAGATCCAAAATTGACACCCTAACATCACAATTAAAAGAACTAGAAAAGCAAGAGCAAACACATTCAAAAGCTAGCAGAATGCTAGAAATAACTAAAATCAGAGCAGAACTGAAGGAAATAGAGACACAAAACACCCTTCAAAAAATTAATGAATCCAGGAGCTGGTTTTTTGAAAAGATCAACAAAATTGATGGACCGCTAGCAAGACTAATAAAGAAGAAAAGAGAGAAGAATCAAATAGATGCAATAAAAAATGAAAAAGGGGATATCACCACCGATCCCACAGAAATACAATCTACCATCAGAGAATACTACAAACACCTCTATGCAAATAAACTAGAAAATCTAGAAGAAATGGATAAATTCCTCGACAAATACTCCCTCCCAAGACTAAACCAGGAAGAAGTTGAATCTCTGAATAGACCAATAACAGGTTCTGAAATTGTGGCAATAATCAATAGCTTACCAACCAAAAAGAGTCCAGGACCTGATGGATTCACAGCTGAATTCTACCAGAGGTACAAGGAGGAACTGGTACCATTCCTTCTGAAACTATTCCAATCGATAGAAAAAGAGAGAATTCTCCCTAACACATTTTATGAAGCCAGCATCGTCCTGACACCAAAACCTGGCAGAGGCATAACCAAAAAAGAGAATTTCAGACCAATATCCTTGATGAACATTGATGCAAAAATCCTCAATAAAATACTGGCAAACCGAATCCAGCAGCACATCAAAAAGCTTATCCACCATGATCAAGTGGGCTTCATCCCTGGGATGCAAGGCTGGTTCAACATACGCAAATCAATAAATGTAATCCAGCATATAAACAGAACCAAAGACAAAAACCACATGATTATCTGAATAGATGCAGAAAAGGCCTTTGACAAAATTCAACAACCCTTCATGCTAAAAACTCTCAATAAATTAGGTATTGATGGGACGTATCTCAAAATAATAAGAGCTATCTATGACAAACCCACAGCCAATATCATACTGAATGGGCAAAAACTGGAAGCATTCCCTCTGAAAACTGGCACAAGACAGGGATGCCCTCTCTCACCACTCCTATTCAACATAGTGTTGGAAGTTCTGGCCAGAGCAATCAGGCAGGAGAAGGAAATAAAGGGTATTCAATTAGGAAAAGAGGAAGTCAAATTGTCCCTGTTTGCAGATGACATGATTGTATATCTAGAAAACCCCATTGTCTCAGCCCAAAATCTCCTTAAGTTGATTAGCAACTTCAGCAAAGTCTCAGGATACAAAATTAATGTACAAAAATCACAAGCATTCTTGTACACCAATAACAGACAAACAGAGAGCCAAATCATGAGTGAACTCCCATTCACAATTGCTTCAAAGAGAATAAAATACCTAGGAATCCAACTTACAAGGGATGTGAAGGACCTCTTCAAGGAGAACTACAAATCACTGCTCAATGAAATAAAAGAGGATACAAACAAATGGAAGAACATTCCATGCTCATGGGTTGGAAGAATCAATATCGTGAAAATGGCCATACTGCCCAAGGTAATTTATAGATTCAATGCCATCCCCATCAAGCTACCAATGACTTTCTTCACAGAATTGGAAAAAACTACTTTAAAGTTCATATGGAACCAAAAAAGAGCCCGCATCGCCAAGTCAATCCTAAGCCAAAAGAACAAAGCTGGAGGCATCACGCTACCTGACTTTAAACTATACTACAAGGCTACAGCAACCAAAACAGCACGGTATTGGTACCACAACAGAGACATAGATCAATGGAACACAACAGAGCCCTCAGAAATGATGCCGCATAGCTACAACTATCTGATCTTTGACAAACCTGACAAAAAGAAGAAATGGGGAAAGGATTCCCTATTTAATAAATGGTGCTGGGAAAACTGGCTAGCCATATGTAGAAAGCTGAAACTGGATCCCTTCCTTACACCTTATACAAAAATTAATTCAAGATGGATTAAAGACTTATATGTTAGACCTAAAACCATTAAAATCCTACAAGAAAACCTAGGCAATACCATTCAGGACATAGGCGTGGGCAAGGACTTCATGTCTAAAACACCAAAAGCAATGGCAACAAAAGCCAAAATCGACAAATGGGATCTCATTAAACTAAAGAGCTTCTGCACAGCAAAAGAAACTATCTTCAGAGTGAACAGGCAACCTACAGAATGGGAGAAAATTTTTGCAACCTACTCATCTGACAAAGGGCTAATATCCAGAATCTACAATGAACTCAAACAAATTTACAAGAAAAAAACAAACAACCCCATCAAAAAGTGGGCAGAGGACATGAACAGACACTTCTCAAAAGAAGACATTTATGCAGCCAAAAAACACATGAAGAAATGCTCCTCATCACTGGCCATCAGAGAAATGCAAATCAAAACCACAGTGAGATACCATCTCACACCAGTTAGAATGGCCATCATTAAAAAATCAGGAAACAACAGGTGCTGGAGAGGATGTGGAGAAATAGGAACACTTTTACACTGTTGGTGGGACTGTCAACTAGTTCAACCATTGTGGAAGTCAGTGTGGCAATTCCTCAGGGATCTAGAACTAGAAATACCATTTGACCCAGCCATCCCATTACTGGGTATATACCCAAAGGACTGTAAATCATGCTGCTATAAAGACACATGCACACTTATGTTTATTGCGGCACTATTCACAATAGCAAACAGTTGGAACCAACCCAAATGTCCAACGATAGACTGGATTAAGAAAATGTGGCACATATACACCATGGAATACTATGCAGCCATAAAAAATGATGAGTTCGTATCCTTTGTAGGGACATGGATGAAGCTGGAAAACATCATTCTCAGTAAACTATCACAAGGACAAAAAACCAAACACCGCATGTTCTCACTCATAGGTGGGAATTGAACAATGAGAACTCATGGACACAGGAAGGAGAACATCACACTCCGGGGACTGTTGTGGGGTGGGGGGAGGGGGGAGGGACAGCATTAGGAGATACACCTAATGCTAAATGACGAGTTAATGGGTGCAGGAAATCAACATGGCACATGGATACATATGTAACAAACCTGCACATTGTGCACATGTACCCTAAAACCCTAAAGTATAATTAAAAAAAAAAAGAAAAGGTTGAAACTTAAAAAAAAAAAAAAAAATTGGAAAGGGAAAAACCTGGAGGCAGCTGAGAAATGGGATTTTAAGAAATCTTGGTGCTCATTATAAATGAAAGTTTACTTTTGACATTCTTTAAGTGACTTTAGTTATAATTAAAATTACTTTTCAATTAAAAAAAAAAGAAAAGAAAAGTGTAGTGATTGTCAAAAAAAAAAAAAAAAAAAAAAAAAGAATATATGTCACATCCAGGCTGTTTTTCCCTTTTCTTGACAAGATGTCTTAGGTAAAGAGATCAGTGAATAGCAAATTATGGTGGTTTCCTTTTTTCTTTTTCCTGCTGTTTGCTAACAAAGTCACCATTCATCTAAATTTTAGGGCTGTTAGACACGATTCACCCCTAACATACCATGTAGCTTTATTCGAAAAGTAAATGGCTGCAGCCTGGGCAACAGAGCAAGACTCTGCCTCAAAAAAATAAAAATAAAAAACAAAAAAATACAGCTGCTTAATCCTTGATTTTAGTTATAATTTACAATAATCATTACCTGCTTAACCTCTGGATCAAATGCCTGCTCCTTTGCTGAAATAGCTGTGCACAGTGTATACACAAATATATACAGATACATATCCACACCCCAAAAGTTTCTTCATTGGCTGTCTATGAGTTTAGGCTGTTTAAATAATTTGCAACACATCATCGTAGTAAATAGAATAAAATTATATGCAGATTAGCTCCTTTTTTTATTATTATTATTATACTTTAAGTTTTAGGGTATATGTGCACAATGTGCAGGTTACATATGTATACATGTGCCATGTTGGCATGCTGCACCCATTAACTCATCGTTTAGCATTAGATGTATCTCCTAATGCTATCCCTCTCCCCTCCCCTCCACCCCACAACAGGCCCCGGAGTGTGATGTTCCCCTTCCTGTGTCGATGTGTTCTCATTGTTCAATTCCCACCTATGAGTGAGAACATGCGGTGTTTGGTTTTTTGTCCTTGTGATAGTTTACTGAGAATGATGGTTTCCAGCTTCATCCATGTCCCTACAAAGGATACGAACTCATCATTTTTTATGGCTGTCTAGTATTCCATGGTGTATATGTGCCACATTTTCTTAATCCAGCCTATCGTTGTTGGACATTTGGGTTGGTTCCAAGTCTTTGCTATTGTGAATAGTGCCACAATAAACATACGTGTGCATGTGTCTTTATAGCAGCATGATTTATAATCCTTTGGGTATATACCTAGTAATGGGATGGCTGGGTCAAATGGTATTTCTAGTTCTAGATCCCTGAGGAATTGCCACACTGACTTCCACAATGGTTGAACTAGTTGACAGTCCCACCAACAGTGTAAAAGTGTTCCTATTTCTCCACATCCTCTCCAGCACCTGTTGTTTCCTGAGTTTTTAATGATGGCCATTCTAACTGATGTGAGATGGTATCTCATTGTGGTTTTGATTTGCATTTCTCTGACGGCCAGTGATGATGAGCATTTTTTCATATGTCTTTTGGCTGCATAAATGTGTTCTTTTGAGAAGTGTCTGTTCATATCCTTCGCCCACTTTTTGATGGGATTGTTTGTTTTTTTCTTGTAAATTTGTTTGAGTTCATTGTAGATTCTGGATATTAGCCCTTTGTCAGATGAGTAGGTTGCAAAAATTTTCTCCCATTTTGTAGGTTGCCTGTTCACCCTGATGGTAGTTTCTTTTGCTGTGCAGAAGCTCTTTAGTTTAATTAGATCTCATTTGTCCATTTTGGCTTTTGTTGCCTTTGCTTTTGGTGTTTTAGACATGAAGTCCTTGCCCATGCCTATGTACTGAATGGTATTGCCTAGGTTTTCTTCTAGGGTTTTTATCGTTTCAGGTCTAACATGTAAGTCTTTAATCCATCTTGAATTAATTTTTGTATAAGGTGTAAGGAAGGGATCCAGTTTCAGCTTTCTACATATGGCTAGCCAGTTTTCCCAGCACCATTTATTAAATAGGGAATCCTTTCCCCATTTCTTCTTTTTGTCAGGTTTGTCAAAGATCAGATGGTTGCAGATATGCAGCATTACTTCTGAGGGCTCTGTTCTGTTCCATTGATCTATGTCTCTGTTTTGGTACCGGTACCATGCCGTTTTGGTTACTGTAGCCTTGTAGTATAGTTTGAAATCAGGGAGCATAATGCTTTGTTCTTTTGGCTTAGGACTGACTTGGCGATGCGGGCTCTTTTTTGGTTCCATATGAACTTTAAAGTAGTTTTTTCTAATTCTGTGAAGAAAGTCATTGGTAGCTTGATGGGGATGGCATTGAATCTATAAATTACCTTGGGCAGTATGGCCATTTTCACAATATTGATTCTTCCTACCCATGAGCATGGAATGTTCTTCCATTTGTTTGTATCCTCTTTTACTTCATTGAGCAGTGGTTTGTAGTTCTCCTTGAAGAGGTCCTTCACATCCCTTGCAAGTTGGATTCCTAGGTATTTTATTCTCTTTGAAGCAGTTGTGAATGGGAGTTCTCCCATGATTTGGCTCTCTGTTTTTCTGTTATTGGTGTATAAGAATGCTTGTGATTTTTGTACATTGATTTTGTATCCTGAGACTTTGCTGAAGTTGCTTATCAGCTTAAGGAGATTTTGGGCTGAGACAATGGGGTTTTCTAGATATATAATCATGTCATCTGCAAACAGGGACAATTTGACTTCCTCTTTTCCTAATTGAATACCCTTTATTTCTTTCTCCTGCCTGATTGCCCTGGCCAGAACTTCCAACACTATGTTGAATAGGAGTGGTGAGAGAGGGCATCCCTGTCTTGTGCCAGTTTTCAAAGGGAATGCTTCCAGTTTTTACCCATTCAGTATGATATTGGCTGTGAGTTTGTCATAGATAGCTCTTATTATTTTGAGATACGTCCCATCAATACCTAATTTATTGAGAGTTTTTAGCATGAAGGGTTGTTGAATTTTGTGAAAGGCCTTTTCTGCACCTATTGAGATAATCATGTGGTTTTTGTCTTTGGTTCTGTTTATATGCTGGATTACATTTAATGATTTGCATATGTTGAACCAGCCTTGCGTCCCAGGGATGAAGCCCACTTGATCATGGTGGATAAGCTTTTTGATGTGCTGCTGGATTCGGTTTGCCAGTATTTTATTGAGGATTTTTGCATCGATGTTCATCAAGGATATTGGTCTAAAATTCTCTTTTTTGGTTGTGTCTCTGCCAGGCTTTGGTATCAGGATGATGCTGGCCTCATAAAATGAGTTAGGGAGGATTCCCTCTTTTTCTATTGATTGGAATAGTTTCAGAAGGAATGGTACCAGCTCCTCCTTGTACCTCTGGTAGAATTCGGCTGTGAATCCATCTGGTCCTGGACTTTTTTTGGTTGGTAAGCTATTATAGCTCTTTCTTTTCTTACAAAATATAGCAATTCATACATGCTGTGACAACTTTGCAAAAACTTACTTATTCTGTGCCTTTCCAATTCTGTCACTGTACTATAGTACTACAAGGCAGGTTAGGCAACAATTAGGAAAGTTTCAGAACCATTAGTCTCACAAACTTTCATCTAGGGTGCCTCTGGTGGCCTCTGAAGAGATCTTCTCCAAACCCTCATCTGATGCTATTGCAACTAAGTAGATAAACTACAGTTCTCAGAATATAGACATTAATAAGGCTCTTTTTAGCTTCACCCTTTTCACTTCTGTGCTTTATGATGGACTACAATACTCATAATGCAATATTACAGCCCCTATCATTGACACTATCATTCCCATCAAACACAAAGAAACCTCCTACTGGATTACTGAAAACTAAGAAACCTGGGCCAGGTGCAGTGGCTCATGCCTGTAATTCTAATACTTTGGGAGGCCGAGGTGGGCAGATCATGAGGTCAGGAGCTCAAGACCATCGTGGCCAACATGGTGAAACCCCTTCTCTACTAAAAATACAAAAATTAGCTGGGTGTGGTGGCACGTGCCTGCAATCCCACCTACTTGGGAGGCTTAGGCAGGAGAATCGCTTGAACCAGGGAGTCGGAGGTTGCAGTGAGCCGAGATCATGCCACTGCCCTCCAGCCTGACGATAGAGCGAGACTCTGTCTCAGAAAAAAACAAACAAACAAACAAACAAAAAAACCCTTAAGAAACCTCTTAGTTCTAGTGTTATGAGAACTAGGAGTAACCTGAACTCAGAAGTTGTTTATGAGAGTATAAACTGGTACACTCACTTTAGAAAGCATTCTAAAGATAAACATGTGCACATCCAACAATTATGCTCTTGTTTTTATATCCTCATGACATGAACACCAAAAGATATGCAAACATATTTATAACAGCATTTTTCATAATACTAAGAAATGCAACAACCCAAATGTTAATTATAAGATGACTATAAGGCCCGGTGTGGTGGCTCACGCCTATAATCCCAGCACTTTGGGAGGCTGAGGTGGGCAGATCACGAGGTCAGGAGTTCAAGACTAGCCTGGCCAACATGGTGAAACCCTGTCCCTACTAAAAATACAAAAATTAGCCAGGCATGGTGGCGGACACCTGTAATCCCAGGTACTTGGGGGACTGAGGCAGGAGAATCGCTTGAACCCGAGAGGCGGAAGCTGCAGTGAGCCGAGATTGTGCTACTGCACTCCAGCCTGGGCAATAAGAGTGAAACTCTGTCTGAAAATAAAGAAACAAATAAAAGATGACTGTGGTATATTCACACAACAGAATTTCATACACAGTGAAAACCTAATGAACTACAGTTAAACACACAACATGGATGAATCTCAGAAACCATGAATTTTAAAAAGGAAGTCACATAAGGCCATATGCAATAAACTATCATATTTGTACATTGCAAAGAAACCAGTAAAATGAAACATTATTATTTAGAAAAATAACAATGTAATTTTATTTATTTCATTTTATTTTGAGACAGGGTCTCTTGCCCAGACAGGTGTGCAGTGGCACAATCACGGCTCACAACAGCCTTGACCTCCCAGCTCAAGCAATCGCAATCCTCCCAAGCAGCTGGGACTACAGATGTGCACCCCCATGCCCAACTAATTTATTTTATTTTTTGTAGAGATAGGGTTTTGCTATGTTGCCCGGGCTGGTCTCGAACTCCTGGGCTCAAGAAATCTTTCTACTTTGCCTCCCAAAGTGCTGGGATCACAGACATGAGACACCACACCAGGACCCCTGGTAATTTTGAAAAGTGTTTAAAAACACTTTAGTGGGAGCCAGGGAGATGGACTGAGGAGTACACATTTAGCTTCAACAGGACTGGTAAAGTTACAGTTCTTAAGTTTGGTAATAATAGGCTTATTCGTTTCATTAAGCTTTAAAAATATGTGTGTGTCTATGTGTTTTGAGTGTGTATCATCTAGAATCTCTAGAAAACTAACATTCCAGTTAATCATAAGGTGACATTCCTGATAACTGGGAACAATGCCAAGGAATAAAATCACTGTATTATTACTATTTGATAACTTTTGTAGTAAGAAAATGACAGGTGCCTCGAAAAATTAAAGCAAGGGGTGAGTAAGGGAAGTGAGTGTGGCTAAAAAAGAGCAAAATGAGGAATCCTTATAGTGCTGAATATGTTCCTTATCTTAACTGTATCAACATAAATACCCTGCTTATGATATTACACCATCGTTTCAAAAGATGTTACCATTGGGAGAAACAGGGTTAGGTGTATATTAGATTTCTTTGTGTTATTTCTTCCAACTGCATGTAAATCTAAAACTACTTCAAAATAGAAGTTTACTTTTAAAAACATCAACAGAAAAAGGTCCTTTTAGTCCTGGATTTCTCCACTGGGGCACTACTGACATTTTGCAGCACCTAATTACTTCTTGTGGGTCTGTCCTGGGAATTGAAGGGTAGCATCACTGGCCTCTATCCACTAAATGCCAGTATTGTGCCTCCATTTGTGACAACCAAAAATGTCTCCATACATGCCAAATGTCCTCGGGGGGGAAACTGCCCCAGTTGAGAACCAGTGCTCTAGTCATAAAAGCCAAGAAGAGATATGCAATACTTGATCCTGGACTGAATCCTGTCCTGGAGGGTAAAGAATGCTATAAAGAACATTATTAGGCCAATTAACAAAATTGAAATTAAATGGTAGATTAAATAAAAGTATTGTATCAATATTAAATATACCTAAGTTGGTAACTGTAGCATACTTACATAGGAGATTACCACTATGCTTAGGAAATACATACTGAAGTATTTAGGGGAAAAGGATCGTGATGTATGCAATCTACCATCAAATGATTCAGAAAAAAATATATAGAAAGATATATACACGTGAATAGTATATATATCTGTGTGTATATGTATTTAATGTATATATCGACATATATAGACATATCTAAGTAGTAGGTGGATCTGATTAAAGGGTATGCAAGTGTGTTCTTTGAACTATATTATTTTTGTAACTTCGCTGTATGTTTAATTACAAATCAGAAGGTGTAGGGTTTAAGTGGAAGAAAAAAAAAAAAACTTTTGGCCGGGCACGGTGGCTCACGCCTGTAATCCCAGCACTTTGGGAGGCCGAGGCAGGAGATTAAGACGATCCTGGCTAACACGGTGAAACCCCGTCTCTATTAAAAATACAAAAACAAAATTAGCCGGTCGTGGTGGCGGGCACCTGTAGTCCCAGCTACTCCAGCCTGGGCGACAGAGCGAGACTCCGTCTCAAAAAAAAAAAAAAAAAAAAACTTTTATAAATACTAAAGGCAGGTTTCACAGCAGTAATACAGCATAAGTGATAAATATCCTAAGAAGATAATGACTACTAACAGGATAAATTCCTACTTCAACCCCTAGACATTCGTTGGAAAGAATTATCTACCTTCAGCCTCTCTCTCTCTCCTTGCCTACTTTCTGGAGGTGACCCCCTGAACAGTGCGGGACAGAAAATTAATCTATCCCATTAAAAAAAAAAAATTTCTAGGAAGTGACTCAATAAACCTACATCTCCGCTCGATTTCTCCACAAATCACTGAGGCATCTTCATCCTCAACAATTAAGAAGCAAAGTCGCGGAAAGCATACAAGTGTTTCAAAGAAAACCACTTATCCACTCAGCTGAGCAAGAACGTTAAGTGGACTAGAGAAGGGACAACATGGAATGTCTAGGAGGAGTGAGTAAAAAGGAAGGACTAAAAAGAGATAAACCAGGAGCCAGTCTGAGAGAGGTAGAACGCGTGTGCCCGCCAGAAAAAAAGTATTCCAATGAGTGCGAGTGTGTCAGCGGGAGAGGGGTAGCTCACCTGGCTGTGGTAAGCAGAGGGTGCTGAGTGCCCACCAGCTTCCGCACCTGCATAGCGATGTTGCTGAGCTCGTCGCTCAGCAGGCAGCGAAGGCTCATGAAGGACGTGGGGTACCCCACGATCTTCTCCGCCTCTGACACTACCTGATTCCAGTGGGCCGGGGACTTGGAGGACTGACCACGCCAAGAGCCCACCGAAGAGATGGTGTCGAGGGACGGGGACCACCACAGGCGACGCAGGGAACCCGAGGCTCCGAGATAACGTGGCAAGTGCAACAGCAGCTGCCGAAGGTTCATGGTTTAAGTCTGGAAGGGTCTGGGACCTGGGGGTATCCAGAGGTGGCGCGGGAAACAAACCAGGGGCAGAGGAGGAACTTGCAGTAACTAAAAGGAAGCGGCAATTCTTGACCCTCAGAGTAAGGTGGCTTCCTGGAGCAGTGACCAGAAACGAACTTTAACTGCTGCTTTCTGCAGCCCAGGCTGGGCAAACAGTCCCAGCTCAGCACTGCCCCCGGCCACTCGGGGTAGAAACCACAGCCACTGCCTATGTGGAAGACGCCATATTGGAGGCATGGAATGCGGCCTGCCGTAAAGACGGAGGCGGGTTGTTAAGCATACTCTCTACTTTACGGCGTACCCGAGAACGCCCCCGAAGGGGCGGTGCTTTGGAGGTGAACCGGGGTTGGGAGGTTCAGCTCCTCCCACCCCCCTGCTCTGGGCCAACAAAGATCGCCAGTGACAGGGATCGGTTGTGGGCCGCGAGTGGTCCCTCTGCACACGGTATCTGGGCCGAGTCTGGATTCATTAGAGTCCCCGGCGCCCAGCACTGAGTGGCATGCATAAGTATTGGTGTCACGAACAAGGGTCAGCCCCCAGCTTGCCCGCAAGGAAGGGCATCGGGCGGAGGCACCAGTTCCTCCCGGAAGCCTTTTGTCTCTATCGCCACCAGCCCCTGGCAGTGGCAGTGGCCGTGGCCGGGCGTGAAGGCAGCCTCTCGGGCTGCATGCCTCCTGGAGCTGGGGTCACGGCTCAGTGGTGGAACGCCTAGTCTGGGCGTGGGGCTGAGCCCTAGTGTCCTCAGGGCCCAACCAGACGAAAGGCGGCGTGGTGCGGCAGAAAGGGGTCCCAAGGACAGTCCTCGGATCCAACTTCGAATTACCGGCCTTCTCGCTGAGCCCTGGGAGAAACGGCGGTGCCTCGTTCCCGAGGGTGCGGAGAGGAAGAATGAAACGTTGCCTGTTCCCTGCCTCTTATCTTCCTCTTTATGCCTAGCCTGGAGCTCAACTCCAGGATTGAAGACTATCGCTGACCGGAGTGCTTTTCACGTACTAGTTCATGTATTACTTTATTTAATCCTCAGAACAACCTCGTTAAGTAGATAACATTAGTATTCTCCGTGTTTTGTATGAGGAAACTAAGGTGCAGTCGAGTCGTGTAAGTTGCCTAAGACCACACTAGACAGGGATGTGAGCCCAGACAGTCTGGTTTCAGAATCCGTATTCTAACCGAAATATTACACTGTCTAAAAGGCTCCCATCCACTCTTTTCTCCTTATTCCTGAGAGGAAACAGTCAATATGATTATCTTTTCAGTAATGCTACCTATTTTTTTTTTCAAACGTGCCTAGGATCTTACCTCCTTTCTTATTACCTAAAACAGGTGTTAACCATTCTTAATAAAGGATATATTATCCTTTTTTTTTTTTTTTTTGAGACGGAATCTCGCTCTGTCACCCAGGCTGGAGTGCAGTGGAGCAATCTCGACTCACTGCAAGCTCCGCCTCCCAGGTTCACGCCATTCTCCTGGCTCAGCCTCTCCGAGTAGCTGGGACTACAGGCGCCCGCCACCACGCCCGGCTAATTTTTTGTATTTTTAGTAGAGACGGGGTTTCACCGTGGTGTCGATCTCCTGACCTCGTGATCCGCCTGCCTCGGCCTCCCAAAGTGCTGGGATTACAAGCGTGAGCCACCGTGCCTGGCCTATATTATCCATTTTTTACACTCTTAAAAATAGCTTATAAAAGTCTCTAAAACTTTCAAAATCCTTCCAAATTCCTGGTATTTTATTTTTTATTTATTTTTTGAGATGGGTCTTGCTCTGTCACCCAGGCTGGAGTGCAGTGACACGATCTCAGCTCACTGCAACCTCCGCCTCCCACGTTCAAGCAATTCTTGTGCCTCGGCCTCCCAAGTGGCTGGGACTACAGATGCCCGCCACCACACCCAGCTAACTTTTGTATTTTTAGTAGAGACAGCATTTCACCATGTTGACCAGGTTGGTCTCAAACTCCTGACCTCGAGTGATCCGCCCACTTCGGCTTCCCAAAGTGCTGGGATTACAGGTGTGAGCTACCATGCCCAGCCTGTCAGTATTTTTTAAATAAGCATCATGCATAATACTGTACCAGCCTCTTGAGCTACAAATAAAGATTGGGACTTAAAGAGTAGTTGTTCACTTTGCAAATCAAGATGATTTTTTCTACAAAAGATTTAGCTTCATACTCTCCCTTTGGCAAGTTTTCCTTGCAATTTAAATTTTTTATTTTATTTACAAAAATTCAGTTTAGGTATAGCTTTTCAGAGGCACATTTTATTTAACGTGAATTGTGATTATAAGTATCAAAGACAGTCTATGCCCTCAAAGTAAGTAAGCTGAAGTTTGAAAATAATTTCTGTGAAAGAGATAAACTCTTGGCAACAAAATTCAGGTCTGTTAGGAGATGAAAATAAATATGGAGAGTGAGGTACTTTACCATTCCAGGAAATGAAAATAAATATGGAAAGAGATATTTTACCATTCCAAAAAGTTCCAAGGCCAGAGCTTCTGGGTTATCCAAGGTGAAAGAAGTCATGAAAATACAAAGATAGAGACTAATGTGATATATTGTGCACCTGAGGCTGTTTCTTCAGCTTCACGGTACCTTAAGGGTAACTTTTCATGCAATTTCCTCAATAGCAATTCACAGCATGTACTTTAATTTCTCCACAGAAGCCAAGTGCATTATTCTCTGGTCATACTCTATTAACCAAGTTTTTGATTATTCATGGGACTTTGGGTCCCATTTACTTTAAATAATCAGCATTTTCCTTTATACTTACAGTTAAAAGATTGCATTATACTTAATGATAATCAGTTTTTAGAAGGTTAAAATGGTATTTGTTCTTTAATCTCCCAGATAAATATATAATTCCTTAGAGTATGATTAAAGAAATTTCTGAATTGCTAGTGACTTTTGGAGGAACAGGGAGGGGGAGTATCTGTGATTCTGCCCTTCCTCTGCCACTGATAATAGTTATTTTTTTTTTTTTTTTTTGGAGACGGAGTCTCGCTCTGTCACCCAGGCTGGAGTGCAGTGGCGCAGTCTCGGCTCACTGCAAGCTCCGCCTCCCGGGTTCACGCCATTCTCCTGCCTCAGCCTCTCCGAGTAGCTGGGACTACAGGCGCCCGCCACCACGCCCGGCTAATTTTTTTGTATTTTTAGTAGAGACGGGGTTTCACCGTGGTCTCGATCTCCTGACCTTGTGATCCGCCCGCCTCGGCCTCCCAAAGTGCTGGGATTACAAGCGTGAGCCACCGCGCCCGGCCGATAATAGTTATTTTAAGGATGTCTGTGAATGTGTGCATAAAGAAAGAATACAGCAGGATTTCTCAGCCTTGGCATTATTGGTGTTTTTGACCAGATAATTCTTTGTTGGGGGAAGGGGGGCAGTCCTGAGTATTGTACGGTGTTGAGTAGCATTCCTGACCTCTACCTACTAGATGTTAAGCAGCACCCCTTTCCAAGTTGTGACAACCAGGTATGTCTCCAAACATTACCAAATGTCTGTCACCCTGGAGTGCAAAATTGCCCACTGGGAAATGGGAGATGCTGAAAGAAAAACACAGTGTCCATCCATGACATTTACTCCTACAAAGCAGCAAAAGAAGAAGTCCTGGGTGTGAGTAGCCCTGCAGGTTAGAGCGTGGTCACTCCGCAATCTGTGGAAACTTTCAGCCACACTCAGGGACTTCCCCTTGACATCGGCGTTGTTTTGGAGACAGCAAGCTGACAAAAAATGATCACAGTTCCTCCTCTACCTTTTTCAGGATTCTGAAGCTTATACCAGTAGAACTCACTGGGCACTGTGCATTCTACTGACCTTAGAAAGAAGTAAGGTCGTATTTGATGTCCTTTTCTTTGGCTGGAAACCAGAGCCAACCTTGGAAAATACAAGCTCTTAACAAGGATAGTGCTGTGGGCGCTGGCATTTCCATGATTAGGTGAGTGGAAATAGATAGAGATATTGCAGCCACCCTCCTTCTGTCACCCTCAATACAATCACCTACTGTTTATCCTGAGAGAGTTCTTCCAAAGGCAGATGAAAGCGTCGTGGTGTATCTTCGGCAAAGATGATACAAGGAGGCAAAAATCCAAAAGTTTGACCACCTACTTGGTTAGCAGGCTATGGAGATGCCACATAGTGCCATTGAGAATGCAAAATGGTACATGGCAGCTATGGAAGGGAATTTGATAATCCTCAGCAAAATTACATATATATTGCCCTTTGCCCTAGAAACCCACTTCTAGGAAAATATCCCAAATAATGACTTAAGCACAAGGTTATTCATTGCAGTATTATTTGTAATAGCAAAAGATTGGAAACAATCCAGATAACCCCAAATAAGAGATTGGTTGAACAAACTCGAGTAGATCTACACAATGAAACTATGCAACTGTGAAAAAGAATGAGGGCCATTTCTTTACCCTGAGGTGAAATGATCTCCAGAATATATATTAGTGTAAAAAAAAAAAAAACCAAAGTGCAGAACAGTATATGTGCTTTTTTTTTGGTAAGATAGCTAAACTACAAAAGAGTATTTGCATATATTTGGAATAGGAGGAAACAGGTGGAGGAGACAGGCACGGAAGCTAGACTACTCTGAATAAGCCTTGGCTATATGGTTTTGATTTTAGAATCATGTATATGTTCTACATTTTCAAAATAATTTCAAATCCAAAAGAAAAATGCAATTCCTAAAATTTGAAAACAAATAATCTAACTGTATATTAAGTTGGTGACGTAACCATACCAAGTAAACACTTTAATTACTTTAGAAAATATTGTTTTCACTGTACAATCATAATAGAATATATGCTCAGGATAAATAGAACTACAAAGGTATCATAAGCTTTAGTCAATAGTCTTATTGCTGGTTGAAATACAGATCCTATTATAGTACTTTCAAACTATTCTTGTATATATAGGTAAAAACAATTACTAGAGTTTTTAGGAACAGTGATTTTCAGAGTAAGTAGAATCCATGTAATATTAAAGTTGAATTAGAAAGAATATGAACTTATGATTCTTTTCTTTTAAAAAAATGTATTTCTTATATCCCAGTAAGAATTATTAGGGGAAAAAAAGAAGCATTTTACTTCCTTTGTCCCTTGGAAAGGCCTAGAAGTAATGACAATTTTGTAGTAATAAGCATCTTTAGCATTCACATTTTTTTTTTTTTTTTGAGAAACAGTCTCACTCTGTCACCCAGGCTGGAGTGCAGTGGCACAATTTCAGCTCACCACAACCTCCGCCTCCTGAGTTCAAACGATTAGTGTGCCTTAGCCTCCTGAATAGCTGGGACTACAGGTGTGTGCCACCACACCCAGCTAACTTTTTTATATTTTTAGTAGAGACAGGATTTTGCCATGTTGGCCAGACTGGTCTCAAACTCCTGAACTCAAGTGATCTGCTTGCCTCAACCTCCCGAAGTGCTGGGATTACAGGCGTGAGCCACCACGCCCGGCCACATTCTACTTTTAAAAACATCATTTCCTTTGAAAAGAAATGAGGCTCTTTGGAGGAATGGCAGATTTTTGTCTGGGGCAAGAAATGTGTATGATTAACCTTGGACATCTTGTGCCAGAAATCAAGGAAGCTATTAAAGTCCAAAGGGACAGGTCAGAGGCACAAAGGGATCAGCATAAAGGAGCTCCCACTGGCTGAAAAGAGGACAATCTTACCCAAAAAAGTAAGAACTACAACTGATTGGAATTCATTGATTACATATAAATTGATGAGTTTATTATTAGATGTAACTGGGACAATACTCTGAATATTTGCAATGTAATGAAAGAATTGAGCATTTATCCTACCTTTCCTGTGTGAATTATATTTAGTGATGTCTTAGCCTGGCTTACCCCCTTCAAAGTTGAACCTGAGACAAGGGCTTACTTTTTAGGTAGTTTATTTTGGACAGTGATCTCAGGAAGCAGAAGTGGATGACTAGGGAGAGTGAAACAGAGAGAGTCAGTACAAGGGTGTTCTCTAGTTTGTCATCACTGTGGGCAATGAGGCCCTGAGCCATGTAGAATATACTTCATAATTGTCAGCTTGATGCAAGAAGAGAGCAGTTACTTATCAGCTCCCTTCTCCCATTGGTCCAAGTTTCCTCCTTGGGGCCTGAGACCCCTCATACTTCTAAGCCATCATGTGTGAGTGCTAGGCAAATGTCCCTCCTTTGTAGTGTCAGAGGAACTCAGGGACAGAAAATGAGATGTATGCAATGCAGATGAGGAGAGATGCTCTCAGGTTACACCTGCAGAAAGCAGGTTGCTGCATCAATGACCTTAGTAATAGGTGGGCTGAGAGGATGTGAAACAGAGAACAAACCACTTCTAATGGGGTAATCAGATGTCCCAGATTGATGAAGGAAAGTTCTACTTTATAAAAATAATTACATCAAATAAAAGAGAAGTAATAGAATTAGGAAATCACCATTTTACAATTCGTCATGAATTAGTTGATTTAAGCAACAATTATTAAAATGGAAGGCTGATAGGGAACCCTGCAATGAAGGTCTCAGGCTGATACCACCTGTAACTATTAATCAATCTCAGTGTCACTACGAGTGGGGAGTCCACCCATATGTGCCTCCTGATATGGTGCTTTATGAAATACATACCACCACCTAAGAAATATTTTAGCCAAAACAGTTGAATCTAAATCTCATCAAGTCTTGAGGACTAACTTCCAATCTTCTAGAAACATAGGAGAGATAGAAATAAGTAAAATGGCATCACAAGGAAGCCAATGGACAAATCCAGCCTGTGGGATAGTCTGCAAGCCAACTGCCTGGGTCTCTTCAACAGGACAAGGGAGGAAGAAGGGAGTAAAGGGACTCCCCTAGATTGAAAGATTTTAAGAGGCAGAGCAAACTAAGTGTAATGTGTAGACCTTGTTTGGATTCTCATTCTAACTAACTGTTAAATGTAAGTTTTGAGACACTAAAAGAAACTTGAATATAGTTTTCATACACTAGGTATTGCAAAAGACTTATTAATTTTACATGTGAGTCTATAAGAAAATGTTCATATTTTTAAGTGATGGATACTAATGTATATAGGGATAAAATAACACAATGCCAGGAATTTGCTTTAAGACACTTCAGGAAAGGAAAAATAGATGAAAGAAGTATGTTAAAAGAAGTATATTTAAGTTGCTAAATTATTAGGTAACCTATTATGCTGCAGTAAATTACTGATACAATTATCTATTAATCTTTTTATAATTTAATACATAAAGTGAACCTGCCACTAACACAAGAACTAGAATATTGATCATAGCTTACTTCTATCTATGTGACCTTTCTCCATCCCTTTCCCCTTACTTACCAAACTGAAGTTATCTTTATCCTGAATCTTGTATTTGTCATTCTACCACTTTTCAAAAATATAATTTAATAATATATGTATTCCTAAAAATATGTCATTTAACAGTAGTTTGTTAGTTTTAAGTTAAAAATGAAGTTTCATGCCAGATGTAATTTTCTGTGGCCTTTTTAATTTATTCAACATTATTTTGCCGAGATTCACCCAAATCATACATACATAGTGGCAGTTCATTTGTTTTGACTGTTGTATAGTATCCATTGTGTGACTATACCACTCTTTATCCACTCTCCTGTCAGTGGACATTGGGATTGTTCTGGGGTGTTTTCTATTACAACAATACTGCCATGAACAGGTTTACAAATGCCTCCAGGTGCACATGGCAAGGATTTATATCTAGCATTGGAATTGCTTGGTTGTAGAGTAGATGAATGAGCCAAACAGCTTTCCAAAGTGGCTATACCAATTTACACTTCCACCAGCCTTTTCTGAGAGATCCTCTTATCACTTGATACTGTCAGATTTCTTAAAATTTCTACACAAATGGGTATAAAACAGAATCTCATTATGGTGTAGATATGCATTTCCCTTATCACTAGGAAGATGCCTGAATGCACTTTCCATATTGTATATTAGCCCTCAAAGATGGTGTGGGAAGACAGAACTATAATTCTTTATTACAATTGTTCTCTTTGGTTTAATTTTTAGGTCTTCCTGTCTCAGATCCTCACTCCTCATATTCACAATAGTCCTTTCTTGCCATTTCCTTTAATGTTCTAAGTGTTTGACCTTAGAACAACTGTAGTTAGAGAGGAAATGGACCAAGACCTACTCTCCTTTTTTCTAGTTTCTCTCCCTACAGGGCAGCAGTGTGGAATTGACTTGTGGAATTGACTAGCGGTGCTGCTAGTTAATTTCACACTAGGATTAGCTCAACAGGGGAAGAAGTTGGTCCTTCTCTTTTACAAAGGCTCTTTCTGGAGGACTATTTTCTTTTAGAAACTTAGAATGAAAAGAAAAATCTGCTGAGAAGGTTTTTACTTGAATGTAGACAGTATTATAAAATAGCCATCTAGGTTCTACACCTCTGTCCTGAATTAACTGTATGATCAGAGGCTAGTTACTTAACACCCTGAGTTTAAAATTACTCATTTGTAAAACAAAAGTCAATAATCTCTTGAGTCCATTTAAGTGCCAAAACGTTTTTATTCCATGAACAAAATTAGCTAGTAAACTGACTTGTTCCTTAAGGTAATTTCATGTTCTCCACTTACTTGCTTCCTACCAACCTGATTGACCTTGGCATTAACACAGGTTAAAACTTGAGGCCCTAGGCTGGTCATGGTGGCTTCTGCCTGTAATTCCAGCACTTTGATCACTTGAAGCCAGGAGTTCAAGACCAGCCTGGACAAAAGTGAGATCCTGTCTCTACAAAAAAATTAAACACACACACACAGACACACACACACACAAGATTTCAGACAGGGACCTGTCATGCTTCTTGAATCGTTATGTTTGCCACTGCATCCCCAGAACTCAATACTGTATCTGCCAAAGAATAGGCACCACATAAATATTTGTTCGTCAGTTGAATGAATAATGAATGAACAAGCTAGGTCTTTATGCTCCATTCCCATTTCCACTCCACCATCATACTCAAAATCAGAAGTTACTTGAGTTGTACTTTATTTATGATGAGACAATCAGGAAGCACAGAGTAGAGAATGTCTCCAGTACTACAAGTCTAGCTGACTCTCCATTACTGTTTAAATGTTTCTCATGAAGAGCAAAGTAACCACACCCAGCTGATCTCTGGGCTTGAGGACCAGATATCAGTATTTTTCAAATACTCTCCAGGAGGTTCTAATATACAGCCAGGTTGAGAATCACTATTTTAGAGAAAAATAAAATACTCTACTCTTTATTTCTGTTACTTTTTCTTGGCTTTCTCTCTCTTTCTTGTTTCTGCATTTCTTTGTTCCTTTCTCCTTTATTTTTAAATAAATATTGGTTAGATTCCATTTTCTAGGGTTCTAGAGAAATTCTGGTAGATCTGAATACAGAAAACTCTCTTTATGTTGCATAGAAGGCATATATAGGTAATATCAGGTAACAGGGAGGGATGAAGACATACAGCATTTATTACATGTATATGGATGATAACTTCAAATTATAGAGTTGTTAAGGCATCTTGTCAGTAACTGCTGCCCTAGAGTAACAAATATAACCCCTAAATTATATGACAATATTCCCTCTGTCTTAAAATACAATTTCCTCTAAAATTGGAAAGTGTTTCATTCAGGGATGGATGTTTCCATGGGTGAAAAAAATAAATCAGTTTGGTCGGTTAATTCTAATAAATCATTTTTCGAAAATTTAGTGAAAAAACTCTGTTTTTTCTGTTCAAGGCATTCTGTTTATAAGTTCAATGACCAATTCAGTTAAGTCAATTTGAAGCCCCATGTAGACTCCCCCTAATTTCTTTCTAGAAGTAGCTATTAACAGTCCCCCCAAATTAGAGTCACATATTCAAAGCCTATTATGATGTGGCCATAGGTAAATGGACCTTTAAAAACTATTTCTTAGGCCAGGTGCAGTGGCTCATGCCTGTAATCCTAGCACTTTGGGAGGCCGAGGCGGGCTGATCACCTGAGGTCAGGAGTTTGAGACCAGCCTAACCAACATGGAGAAACTCCATCTCTACTAAAAATACAAAATTAACCAGGCGTGGTAGCACATGCCTGTAATCCCAGCTACTCAGGAGACTGAGGCAGGAGAATCACTTGAACCCGGGAGGCGGAGGTTGCGACAAGCTGAGATTGCGCCATTGCACTCCAGCCTAGGCAACAAGAGCAAAATACTGTCTCAAAAATAAAAATAATAAAAAAACTATTTCTTTCATATAAAGCAACGTGTCAGAAATGAGAGAGAGAGAGACTCCTTTATTAACCTTGGCAATATGGCAGTATGGAAGTAATATCAACTGGCTAGGCTGCAAAGAATTTGCAAAAGACCTTTTGAGAAAATCAGGTGACTAGGGCAATTTATGTAAGGTCATTATCCAGAAGCTGACACTCACATAAAAGAGATGTCATTGTCAACTACTACAGTAGCAAAGCTGTTTCTCAAAATTATCCTGGTTTAAATCAAGCAGAAGAGCTTACTGTAGTGTTTTCTGTTCTTTGAATTCATGCCATAAATAAACATCTGTAATAAATATGTCTGAACATTATAGGGCTAGTATGACTATGTTGGGAGTAATAGATTTGAAGTGCATGACAAAATAAAAGGAATATGCTGATGTCAAAGGGAATAAATAAAGAGTTGCTTTATTTGTCTAAGAATAAAAGACACTGGGTCCCCAAAGTCTAAACAAAGAACAACTCTGCAAAAGATGCTCTTCCCATGGATAGTGACACAGCTCAGTGACTTAAGGGATCAGACATGGGAGCCAGATGCCCTGTGTTTGAGTCCCAGCTTTGCTGTTAACCAACAGTACAATGTTGGGCAAATTATGTAACTTCTCAGTACTATTGTTTTCTTATTGGGAAGAACAGCAATACCTATGGCAATGGGTAATTTTGAAGAGTAGCCTGAGTTCATAAAGTATGATCAGTGCCTGGCACATAGTAAGTTTATAACATGAACCCTTATTATTCTCCACTTTTCAAGGAAAAGTTCTCCTAACTTCAAATCAATAATAATTTGTGTGTGTGTGTATATTTTCAGTAGAGATGGGGTTTCACCGTGTTGGCCAGGATGGTCTCGATCTCCTTACCTCATGATCCGCCCGCCTCGGCCTCCCAAAGCGCTGGGATTACAGGCGTGAGCCATAGCACCCGGCCTAAATCGATAATAATTTTAAAAAGCTATAAAGTGTTTTTACTTCTTATGCTTTTAGGAATATAGCTCTTTTTAATTCTAGAACAAATCACATAATTTTCCCACATAACATAAGCATGTATAGTATATACATATAAAAGACAATTGGCTGGGCACAGTGGCTCACATCTGTAATTCCCAACACTTTGGGAGGCCAAGGTGGGCGGATCACAAGGTCAGGAGTTTGAGACCAGCCTGGCCAATATGGTGAAACCCCATCTCTACTAAAAATACAAAAATTAGCCAGGTGCAGTGGTGCGCACCTGTAGTCCCAGCTACTCCTGAGGCTGAGGCAGGAGAATCGCTTGAACCCAGGAGGCGGAGGTTGCAGTGAGCCAAGAATGCACCACTGCACTCCAGCCTGGGCAACAGATCGAGACTCTGGCTCATTAAAAAATAAAAAAAAAATAAGACAATTGAAAGGCTGTGTTGCTCATGGATATTATGATGATGTTGTTTTAAGGAAGTTTGTGGTTGTATGGCTTAAAATTTCTTTTAGAGAGAAATCTATTCTTTATTGAAAACATTTTTTGAATTAGACTTCTCTTAGAGTGGCCTCCTTGTAGCATTTTTTTAATGGATTTTTTTTCCTTTTCCTTTTTATTATAGAAGTTTTCAAACTTCACACAAAAGTAGAAAAAATAGGATAATGAGCCCCTATGTACTTATTATCCAGTTTTGGTAATTATCAACATTTTGCATTTCACTTCACCAAAATGTTGGAATATGTTGAATCAAATCTAAGATATCACAATATTTTATTTGTAAATATTTCAGAATTTATAATAAAGACTTCCTTTTTAAAAAAGTAACATCACGCCTGTAATGCCAGCACTTTGGGAGGCCAAGGTAGGTGGATCACTTGAGGTCAGGAGTTCAAGACCAGCCTGGCCAACATGGCAAAACCCTGCCTCTACTAAAAATACAAAAATTAGCTGGGTCTGATGGCAGGCACCTGTAATCCCAGCTACCTGGGAGGCTGAGGCACAAGAATCACTTGAACCCGAGAGGCGGAGGTTGCAGTGAGCCTAGATTGCACCACTGCACTCCAGCCTGGGTCACAGAGTAAGATTCTGTCTCAAGAAAAAAAAAAAAGTAACAACAATAAAATTGCACGTAAAAAATTATCAAAATTCTTAATATTCAAATTGTCTTAAAAATATGTTTCTATAGTTGATTTACTTAAATCAAGATCCAAACCTTTTAGTTTATATTTTGGAAGCTATTTCAGCTTTATACTTATTCTAAAGGAAAATGAATGACTACAGCTGCAGCTTGAAATTGAAATCATTATAATAAGAGAGAAAGCTAGAGTGAGAAATGGGAGTCTCACAATAGGTTTGGGTTTTATCTGTAATACTGACCTAGGGTTCTATTATATGATGTTAGAGTCTTTTGCTACTGCAATAAGAAGAAAAATAATTTTTCTACAGTACTGTGGTGTAAGAAGCATAGAGAGTTCGAAAATAGCCTGTCCGTGGGCATTGCAAGCCCCTGAAGTTGCATGATCTGGTCAACATCTCAGTCTTTGAAAGTCTTCTGGGTGTAGCTCCTACTTCTCTATTCCATACTCTCTCTTTTCTTCCTTGTAAGTATTTCCAAAGGACTTGTCTGTGACATTTGTACCTTGGTTCTCCTATTTTACAATCATGCTTCAGTTTTTTTTTTTCTTTCTCTTCAGGACTCCTTGCATACCTCTTAAGACATGAGCCTAATGTTTTTATTGGACTTCATTGTTTTTACAGTTGCTTTAATATGACTGCCACTGCAGCCCTCAGGTATTCTTACAAAAAGACAATTAATTACTTTATAGGTTACTAATAATTATCAGACTATATGAGGTTTCCCTTTCCATGTAGGTGGGTAGGAAATAAGTAGCAAAGGTAGTATTTAAATAGAGAAAATGTTAATATGTTTATATTGGGGGGATTCTAAAAATAAACAAACACACATCCTCTGTGAAGTCCTACAACATACCCTCTTACAGCTATGAAAGCTAATGAGAAAATCATCTTTATTGATTAGGATCTCAAAATAGAGTCTTTTATCTTGTCTACTTCTTTTCCTCAGGTTCCATTTATTATCATAAAATCACCACTGCTATTCTTCTCTTTGTAGTACCTTCTACAGTCCAGTTTATTAAAACTGTGTAGAGTGATAGTTAAGATCCTAGCCTCTGAAATCAGCTTGGATTCAAATCCCAGCTTCATTACTTCCTAGCTGTGTTTTTGGGAAAATCATTTAGTCTTTTCTGTGACTTGGTTTCTTCATCTGTAAAAATGGGTGTAATATACCTACATACCTACCTTATTATATATTTGATTATAGTTTGGCAAATATTCACTCCTATCTCCCTTGGGGTAGAGTATTTTTCCTCCCTGTCAATGTTAGTCTTGGTCATGGGATGTGGGTGGAAGTGACAGTGTGCCAGTTCCAAGCATCCTGAACCCAGGCATCATGTGTTTCCGTTTGTACTCTTACACTCCTACCGACACCATGAGAAGAATACGCTCCACATAGCTGTTTGTCCTGAATGATAAGAGACATATGGAGCAGACCTGCTCCAACACACACCCTGGAGCCAAATCTACCCTGCTCACAGCTGGAGGCAGAGGTATGCTGCAGAGCTCAGCCTAGCTCACCCAAACAATAGTTGCCCTGCAGACTGATGAAAAAGATCATAACTGTTGCTGTAAGTTACTGGGTTTTTGGGTGGCTTGTTACAAAGTGTTATTGCAGCAATAGCTAACTAACACATAAAATTATTGCAAGGATCAAATGAGATAATTTATGTAAATAATTTAGCATAGTGCTAGACATATAGTCATGCTCAATTCAGGTTGCTATTATTATAATATTATTATTTTATTTTTCTAGGTAAAAAATCTAAGTTATATACTGTGGTTAATTAATAACACAGTGTTAGATCCTCTACAGTGAGCAAGAGTCTGAGTTGGCTTCCACACAGCTCTTGGTATTGACCATAGATGGTACTGAATCTGGCAGATGTGGACAACTCTCTAACTCTGCCTGTGGCTCATGTGGTTCCACCCCTTTAATCTTTCACCCTATTCAATATCTTATCTAGTTTGTGGGGTGTGAAAAATTGTCTCACAAGCATGCATCCGAATATTTTGTCTTATGTTTATTCCAGTGGCTATTAAACTCCATGCTTGCTACCTTTATTCTCTAATTTCCTCAAATAGAAGACTCCTATACAGGTTATGAAGGGTGAAAGAAAGAGGAGGAAGTCCTTTGAGATGTAAGTCAAGAAATTATATGAGGTAGTAGGAGGGCGGAGACAGATAAGAAGTAATGAGAAGTCACAACTAACATTTTTCTCAAGTTTAAACTTAAGTTTGCTGTATATATTTTAGTTTCCATTACAGTTAATACCTGGGGTTACATTGTTACATTCAATGTGTTAAAAAGGAAATGTGTTTATCAAAAAGACTATTACTAAAAATATGAACTCCACATCATCATATACGTAATATCAAGTCAACAAATATTTTGGGGGGCACCTGCTATGTATCTTGTAGTGAGACATGATAACATAATACATACTATATTTTATTGATTCTGAGACACACATTTGTTCATATTTTAATGTCTCTGAAATCAAGATGTAGCTGGGACTATGGGCATGCACCACCGTGCCCAGCAGAAGTATAATTTTTCTTGTTTTTGCAAAATGAGATAGTTATTATGCATCGGGCTCTATTATCCAAAATATTCGTTCCTTCACCTCATGCCCATGTTCAATTAGATACCAATTCTTTTGGGTTCTGTCGATAACTCTCAGATAAAGAATTCCTCCCAACCACTACTGTACTAGACTAAGCAATCATTTATTACCTCTTGGACTATTGCAAACCCCTCTTATGTAATTTATTATCTCTGATCTCCCTTTCTGCCTTTTATCTGTGGTCAGGGTGATTATCCTATCTCACACTTATGATCATATCAATCCTATATTTAAAAAGACACAGTGGAGCCAGGCATGGTGGCCCACACCTGTAATCCCAGCACTTTGGGATGCTGAGGCAGGTGGATCGCTTGAGCCCAGGAGTTCAAGACCAGTTTTGGCAACATGGCAAAACCCTGTCTCTGCAAAAAATACAAAAATTAGCTGCGCGGGGTGGTACATGCCTGTAGTCTCAGCTACTCAGGAGACTGAGTTGGGATGATCACTTGAGCCTGGGAGGTAGAGGTTGCCGTAAGCCATGATTGCACCACTGCACTCCAGCCTGGGCAACACAGGGAGACTCTGTCTCAAAAAAAAAATAAAAATAAAGTGGTTTCAAGGACTCCCAGAAAAAAGTACGTGCTCTTTTAGCATAATATTCAAGACCATTGACAATCTGGTCTTATCCTACCTTCAAAGTGACCTCATAGCTCCCTTTAATACATTCATCCCAGCATACTGAATTATTCACTCTTCCCTTAACTCTGTTTGTACTTTCACATCTTGACACCTTTGTTTATATTATTCTTTCTGCCTAGAATGCTCCTCCCACTTCCTCCCTTACCTGACAATATCCTACCCATCATCCTTCAAGGCCCAGCTCAGAGGGTCACTGCTTCTATCCCTCCCTCAGGATTAGTTATCTGCTTTTCTTAATCCCCATCTCACTTTTATTTTTACTTTTTTTTTTTTTTTTTTTTTTTTTGAGACCGGGTCTCACTCTTGTTGCTCAACCTGGAGTGCGATGGTACAATCTTGGCTCACTGCAACCTCTATCTCCCAGGCTCAGGTAATCCTCCCACCTCCCCTTCAGGTAGCTGGGACTACAGGCGTGTGCATGCACCATACCCAACTAATTTTTGTATTTTTGGTAGAGGCAGGGTTTCACCATGTTACCAAGGCTGGTCTCAAACTTCTAGGCTGAAGTGATCTACCCACCTCAGTCTCCCAAATTGTTGGGATTACAGGCATGAGCCGCTGTGCCTGGCCTCCCACCTGACTTTTAAAACATCTTTATCATTTATGTTTATGTTCACAGTGCCTGTTGTGTATTTAGTGGGTTCCAAATAAAATGTTTGTTAAATACTTATAGTGCAGCTACTTGGGAGGCTGAGGTGGGATGCTTTCTTGAGCCCAGGCATTTAATGCTGCAATGAGCCATGATCATGCCACTGCACTCCAGTGTGGGTAACAGGGCAAGACCCTGTCTCTAAAAAAACAAAGTTTGTTTAATAGAGAAAATTTATTTCCTCCACTTTACCCATTTTTATGCAATATAGATGAAGACAGCAAAAGGCAAATTCACAACAGAAGTTTGGTTAATGAAATGTACACGGAACATATACCCTAGGATATAAACACATTTAGCACAGTCCACACTCACTGTACTTTACAACCACACATTGTGGCATTAATAAATCTGACGCATTACAAAATCTTCACAATATAAATATTTTAGGGTGTATGTCCCACCTCCTAGAAGTCACTGCTAAATACCATGCTGCCCCACTAGCTGCACAAGATGCTCTTTTTTCATCTCAGGGCTGCACAGACCTGGGTGGGAGAGTCCACTGCCAGGTGTCAGGGATGTTGCTCCATATGCCTATAGGTTGGGACAGCAAGATTCAAAATCTTTGTTTTCCGCAGTGGAAGGCAAGGTCATATATCCCAACAAGACCACACTCAGTGAGGAATTCCTCCAAAGGTAAAAGCCCAAAGGAGTGTTACAATGTTTTCTCAGACTACTCACTGTAGCCACTTTATAGCAATTCATTCTATTAGGAAAGTGAATGGAGGTCTATAAAATAATTTTCAAAGGGCAGGCAAAGATCAAATTGTGCAAACATTAAGTACTCCAAATCAAAACATGACTGACCTGAAAATTCATCCTATGGATATACTGGCAATCTTTAAATGCAAACTTTGAAAGGCAAATTTGGTAACCCGCATACTAAATGTCAATTAATTAGAATGTTTAGGCCACGTGTAGTGGCTCGGGCCTGTAATTCCAGCACTTTGGGAGGCCAAGGCAGGCAGATGGCGTGAGTCCAGGAGTTCAAGATCAGCCTGGGTGACATGGCAAAACCCTGTTTCTATAAAAAATACAAAAATTAGCTGGGCGTGGTGGGGCATCTCTGTGGTCCCAGCTACTCAGAAAGCTGAAGTAGGGGAATCACTTGAGCCCAGGAGGTCGAGGCTGCAGTGAGCCAAGATCACACCACTGTACTCCAGCCTGGATGACAAAGTGAGGCCCTGTCTCAAAAACAAACAAAGAAATGTTTAGGGAATTGAATGTTCTTGTTAAATTTCTAACTAGCTGTGATTAAGCTGTTAAAAAGATCCACAAACATTTATATTTCAGATCTTGCCACTAAAATTTTTGCCATCACCTACACTGGAGTGCAGTGGCATGATCATGGCTCACTGCAGCATTAAATGCCTGGGCTCAAGAAAGTACCCCACCTCAGCCTCCCAAGTAGCTGCACTATAAATATTTAACAAACATTTTATTTGGAACCCACTAAATACAAGCACATTAGCAGGCACTGTGAACATAAACATAAATGATAAAGATGTTTTAAAAGTCAGGTGGGAGGCCAGGCACAGCGGCTCATGCCTGTAATCCCAACAATTTGGGAGACTGAGGTGGGTAGATCACTTCAGCCTAGAAGTTTGAGACCAGCCCTGGCAACATGGTGAAACCCTGCCTCTACCAAAAATAACAAAAATTAGTTGGGTATGGTGCATGCACACGCCTGTAGCCCCAGCTACCTGAGGGGGAGGTGGGAGGATTGCTTGAGCCTGGGAGATAGAGGTTGCAGTGAGCCAAGATTGTACCATCGCACTCCAGGTTGAGCAACAAGAGTGAGACCCGGTCTCAAAAAAAAGAAAAAAAGTAAAAATAAAAGTGAGATGGGGATTAAGAAAAGCAGATAACTAATCCTGAAGGAGAGATAGAAGCAGTGACCCTCTGAGCTGAGCCTTGAAGGATGATGGGTAGGATATTGTCAGGTAAGGGAGGAAGTGGGAGGAGCATTCTAGGCAGAAAGAATAATATAAACAAGGGTGTCAAGATGTGAAAGTACAAACAGAGTTAAGGGAAGAGTGAATAATTCAGTATGCTGGGATGACTGTATTAAAGAGGGCTATGAGGTCACTTCAAAAGTAGAATAAGACCAGATTGTCAGTGGTCTTGAATATTATGCTAAAAGAGCATGTACTTTTTTCTGACAGTCCTTGAAACCTCTTTTCTTTTTTTCTTCTCTTTTCTCTTTTCTTTCCTTTTCTTTTCTTTTGTTTTCGCTGCAAAAGCAGAGATGGCCATACCTTAGACAGAGTCTTCCTGTGGTCTGACCTGCTGAACCCCTGGCTCCTGCCTGTTTCCCAAGCTTCCCCAAGCCTCCCTCAGCCTCCTGGGACCTATGAGCTCTGCTTCTCCACGCCCCCTTCCCCCCCTTCTTCCAGTGTTATTTTTCTTTTAGACAGTTAAGAGTTTATTATTGTTATTTGCAAGCAAGAACCCCGACTGATACTATCAGTACTGCAAGGGAGCAGAGAGTTCTGGACCTGGAGTCAGATTGCTGGGCCACTCACTAAATGTGTATCTTCCAGCAAATGCTTGATCTCTTTAACCCTCCATTTCCTCATCTGTAAAATGGGAGCAAAACCAATAATTATGATATAATTCTTGTGAGGATTGAATAAAATAATCTCTATGAAGTATTTAGCACAATCCCTGGTACATAAAGAAGCATTCAATAAATAGTAGCTTTTGTTATTACTAAAATTCATTGTAATGTCCGTGTGTTCAGTCCACAAAACTCTGTTGCTCACTACATGAAAAGAGCATCCCCATGCATACTGTGTTCAGTGTTGCGCTTCATTTTTTCCCAAGGGGTTTGGTTTGTTTTGCTTTATTTTCCAGTTTAGGACTTCAGTGCCTTTCCACACTGTATATCCTGAGATTTCCGGGCACAGCTTCTGGTCACTGTATCTGTATTTTCTTTCTTCATTTTTGTTGTACCAACTCTCCTCCACCTCCAGGCCACCAAAAGGTGATGAGCTGCAGGTGGAGAGGACAAAATTGGTTGAAGCAAGTCCTTTTTCTGCGTCTGGTATACAGGGTTAGCAGCTTTAATGAAAGTTTAAAAAACGAAACAAAACAAATGCACAGTCTATATCCCAAGACTTATTATGGAATCCTTAATTTATCTACTTAGCTTTTGATGGATTTATTTCTCTTCCACTGAAATGTATAATGTCCTCTCATAGTTAAACTGCAGAATCTTTTCCACTCAACTTCCTCATTCTGGGATATAATAAATAGACAACGTATGGCCCAACAGCACATTGGAGACAAATTTTCTGTGATAGAAAAATGTTTTTTACTACACATAATGTTTCTCAAAGGAGGTAGGTCAAAACATAGATATCAATCCTCTGTAACTGTTTACTGAACACCATATTTGGTTTGAGAATATTAAAATGTAGTATGTTACTTTTCAAAGGTTGAGCATATTGCTATGGCTATTTTAATTTCAATAACAGCTAGATGTAAATTAGAATAAAGAAGAAATTAAAATTATTTACCATCTCTGCATGCTTTATTTTCCAGTGCTCAGCCTCACTTCCCTAAGATGTGAAATAGAGACAATAACACCCTCAGTGTTGGTTGTGAGAAATCAATAACATAATGTGTGCAAAATACTTGGCTCACAGAAGGAATTCAATACCAAATAACTGATGTTATAGCTCAACAAAGGATTGTCAGAGATTTAATAATTTTAATGATATTTGATTATCTAAAGGAAATATGATTTTATCTAAAAGGAATATTATTTTAAGTCTACACTAGTATCTATATAAATCAAAGAGAAGAATTCTGATTTCATCAGTGGATATTATCAAGGAAGGCAGTGGCAACTCAAGATAACTCAGACACTGTTAAGTTTTATATTTACTATAATTTTGAATAATTACTGAAAAATGTTCTCTGTTTCAGTTGGTCCTGGTATAATATTTCTTTGGGGCCACAACTCCAAAGAAACTATTTTTGTTTGGATACTATTTATATATTAAATAATTAGGCAGATGATGCCTCAAATCTACCTGAGTCAGAAAACTCCATTTTAAAAAATTAGTAAAGGCAAGATTGAGTCATACGGTAAATATATGTATGAACTATAAGTATCAATGTAAAAACCTCAGGTATTTACTAAACATAAGCTTCTTTATTTCTGTATACCTGAATTGAATCTCTGTTTCATAAGTCTACTATGCTAAGACGCAGAAATGAAATCTCCATATAATCTCAGTTGATTTGGAATTCTATTGCCCACCTCCTACACCTCTTAGTGCCTTTCTCATCAGGCTGGCATCTACATGGGGGGTATGGGGTGGGGGGCATCTACTCCACAGCCTCAGTTATCTCTCCAGCTGGCATCCTCTGAGACAGAAGTCCTCGTGGAGTCTCTGATCAAACATTTTGGGTGCAGGGCTACTCTGCTTCTGCAGTCTCTCAAAGCCACAGCTCTTTTACTCTCTGCTGCACATGAAACATACATATTATGGTAGGTAGAGCATACTTATGGTCACCCCAGGACCTTCTGCCCAGGCTTCTCCATATACTATGCCTACCCCACAGTGCCTGCCTATACCATGTTGGGTTGGCCTATTCTGTAAGGCTCACTGCTGTTCCAGGCTCCATCTCAGAAGTGAGACAAGAGTCACCTCTTCTCTCTACCCTCTGCCTTCAGATTTCCTCAAACCCATTCCCGTTTCTCCCCCCACCCCTGGGCACTGGGACCTGGTTGGAAATCTAATGTCTAAGCTCTTTTGCTCATTTGCCCCTTCCTTCTCCCAACCCCATAGAATCATGATCTCTTTCTGGACTGGGAAAATTCCCTTTGGCATATCATTCCTTTTCCTAAACCTACGTTTATGGTCAACTTTATAATCTGAATCCTTCAGGTCACCAAGTGTTGACACTCAAAATCTAGGCTTTTCAGGCTGCTCTATCTATGGAATAGCCATTCCTTTATTCCTTTACTTTCTTAATAAGCTTGCTTTCACTTTGAAAAAAAAAAAAAATCTAGGCTTTTCAAACTTGAAGAAAAATGTTTTCTTTCAAACCATTGTTTCTGTCTTGAATTTCACATTTCCATTTTAAAAACCAAAATCAGGCTGGGCGCAGTGGCTCACGCCTGTAATCCCAGCACTTTGGGAGGCTGAGGCGGGCGGATCATGAGGTCAGGAGATTGAGACCATCCTGGTTAACACGGTGAAACCCCATCTCTACTAAAAATACAAAAGAAATTAGCCAGGCCTAGTGGCAGGCACCTGTGGTCCCAGCTACTAGGGAGGCTGAGGCAGGAGACTGGCGTGAACCCGGGAGGTGGAGCTTGCAGTGAGGGGAGATCGTGCCACTGCACTCCAGCCTGGGTGACAGAGCGAGACTCTGTCTCAAAAACAAACAAACAAAAAAATCCAAAATCATGGGCAACTCATGCTTTTCTGTTAATTTCTTTTTCTTTTCTTCCTTTCTTTTTCTGAGACAGGGTCTCACTCTCTCACCGAGGCTGGAGTGCAGTGGTCCGATCATGGCACACTGCAGCCTTGACCTCCTGGGCTCAAGTAATCCTCCTACCTCAGCCTCCCAAGTAGCTGGGACCACAGGTGCATGCCACCATGCCCCACTAATTTTTTGTTTTTTCATTTGTTTTTTGTAGAGACAGGGTCTCACTATGTTGCCCAGACTGGCCTTGAACTCCCTGGGCTCAAGCAATCCACCTCCCTCAGCTTCCCAAAGTGCTGGGATAACAGGTATGCAACTGGGGCTGTGAATTTCTTCTGTAACATCCTCACCCTGAAGCAATGGATGCCAAATCTAATTTGAATAAATGAGTGTGTGAGATAGAAAGGAATTAGTGGGTACAAACAAAACAAAAACACTTCTTAATATGTCAAAATATTATCTCACCACAAGTGGAAGTTGTCTTACGCTTTAGTTTCTCCTTAGTTGCCTGACCTAAATTACTTTTTAGTTAATGACTTGAGAGACTTACTATACAAATGGACAGACCATGCATGACAAGAGAACTCTGATCTACAACCGCTGCAGCAACAAGTCAGAGAAGCCGAACCACCATCTCTGGCTTCAATCAGAATGGTTAGGACTTGGTCAATGCCTGCCAGCTTCTTAATTTCTTACTGCCACCTCCATACCCTCTCCCTCTTCCCCCACCACCCTTCCAACTCAGGACCAACCATCGAACTCCAAATATCTCTAAGTATGCTCCCCAAAGCAATCACATAAGATGCCCTGCTTCTAGTTGCCTGGCCTTTTGGATAGCGTTCCTCAGCTTCTCCAGGCCAACAACATCCAATCAGAGCACACCTGAAGCCTTTCTTGTTTTTACACTGTGAAGCTTTCCCACTCCCACACCTGCCTTTGAATCTCTGCCAAATGCAAGTGATGGTGGCTGTCTCCCTTACTTTAAATAAATAGCCTTTGTTCTCATTTGGGTGGTCTTCATTTGTTTCCACAAACTTAATACACATAAAGCTGTTATATTCTAGATATGCACACTGATAGTTGAGCTTCATGCTTTTTTGTTTTTTGTTTTTTAGCATAGATATTTGGAGTAAATACATACTGGGCTTTGATTTCTGCTTTAACGGATAAAAATTAAAAATTATTACTTGAAATGATTTTTTCCTTAAATTTATAGGTATTAGTATACTTCCCTTAATGGGTACAATTGGAATGTTCTTAGAAGTGTATATTGAAATCTCATTTTTATAGATTAAAATGATTACCTTTTGGCAAATTACTATTAAAAGAGGCCCTATTAGATATTAATTTCAAAATGAAGAATATTGATTATGCAGGCAATTAGTTCTCATGTGTCAGGTTTCCTTAAATTGGTACACATATGTAACAGTTTATACATATAAACCTAAGTAACAGTAAAATAATAATGATCCTCAGAAAAGTAAATAATATACACTCGTTTGTAGAAATTTGTGCTGTTTTATTTTTAGTTACTTTAGGAGACATTATGTGGCCACAACACAACAGCCCAAAATATAAATTACTGTTCTCATTTCACAAATAAAGAAATGAAGAGTAAGGCAAAATGCTTGAGACTTCACTAGTGTAGAGTGAAGCCCCTCATTCTCCTGCCAAAAAACTCGGAGTTGGCTTGAAGCTACTGGCCAGGGGGTTTTGTTTGTTGGTTTGTTTGTTTTGTTTTCAGACACAGTCTTCCTCTGTTGCCCAGGCTTGAGTGCAGTGGTGCGGTCTCGGTCACTGCAACCTCTGTCTCTCGGGTTCAAGCGATTCTCCTGCCTCAGTCCCCCGAGTAGCTGGGACTACAGGCATGCACCACCATGCCCAGCTAATTTTTGTATTATTTTAGTAGAGATGGGGATTTCAACATGTTGGCCAGGCTGGTCTTGAACTCCTGAATTCAAGTGATCTGCCCAACTCAGCCTCCCAAAGTGCTGGGATTACAGGTGTGAACCACCACACCTGGCCCCAGGGAGCTTCTTTTACCCCTGTGACTGAAGGAGAGCCCCCATCCTTCTGGGAGGGTTGTGATCTTCACTTTGCATGGCAAAGGGGGCCAAGATGTTCTTGGAACAGCAAGGGGGGAGGGGACCCCACTTAGATGTGTGCCCAGCAGGGTTGACAGAGCTAATGATGGCCAGATGACCCACACATACAAATAGTGCAAAGGAGGGTGTCTTTCCACTGTGCATTTGTCCACAGTACACTTAAAATAAAATCCTGAGCCCTTACCATGACCTGCAGGCTTCATATAATCCGGCCTCTGCATTCCTCTTTCACTCCTTCTCCTGCCACTCTTCTTCTCATTCTCTACATTCCAGATACCTTTCAACTTCTCAAACATGCTGAGCATATCCATTCTTCAGCTCCTTTAAAATTCTGATGAAAACACTTTTCTCTAGGATTCTAAAATCTCTGAATGGATAGTTCCTTCTCATCTTCCCCGTTTCAGGTCAGATTTCTCCTCAGAGAAGTCTTTCATGATCATTTTAGCTAAAGCAGACACTGCCAATACACCCACCTTGTATCACATTGTCCTTTTTATTTTTTGAAACGGAGTCTCGCTGTTTCGCCCAGGCCGGACTGCAGTGGTGCTATCTCGGCTCACTGCAAGTTCCACCTCCCAGGTTCACGCCATTCTCCTGCCTCAGCCTCCCGAGTAGCTGGGACTACAGGCGCCCGCCACCGCGCCCAGCTAATTTTTTGTATTTTTAGTAGAGACGGGGTTTCACCGTGTTAGCCCGAATGGTCTCGATCTCCTGACCTCGTGATCCGCCCGCCTCAGCCTCCCAAAGTGCTGGGATTACAGGCGTGAGCCACCGTGCCCGGCCCACATTGTCCTTTTATGTTACCTGTCTGGATTTAAAATTCTCTTGTTACTTGTTTGCTTGTTTGTTGTCCCCTTTCCAGACTATAAGCTTCAAGAAATTTGGGGACTTGTCTGTCATATTTGCTGCTGGATCCCAAGCACCCAGAACAGCGGGACCTCAGTATATATTTGTTGAATAAATGAATGGATAAATCATGAACCTCAATTGAGAATATGATGTCAGATATGTACTCACTCTCTAGAAAAAAAGTAGACTGAAAAAAATGCATTTTAGGAAGTTTCAGAGCCTTGCAAGCTCATCTATAGACACCTGGTTAAAATCTGGCATTATTGTTGTGCTCTTTCATAATATTTTTGAAATTGATTCTAGAATTCTGTTCTTTGCAATTAAACATTCACATGAACTTCAAAAGTATGTTTTAGATACAATATGACAGATCACAGACCAAGCACTGCTCATTGGTTTTGAATAAAACAGACTCCCAATATTTATATTAATTTATATTTAATTTATATTAATGGGTCCTAATGACATGATCATATTTTAATGAACTGAAGATGCCTTTGTGGTACAAACATGACGTGCTTACCCATATCCAGTTCTCCTCTCCTTTGTGAGACATGGAAGGATTAAACTTCCTAGCTTCCCTCGCAGTTGGGCAGAGCCATGTGACTAATTCTAGCCAATGGATTAGAGGAAAAAGTGACATGTCACTACAAGATTGTAGCATTTAATTGCTGGTGGGAGATCCTCCAGGGCTCTATTTTCTCCTAGAGTAGTGAGTGTGGAAGCACAGTTGATATGGATGGGCAGTACCAAGATCGCATGGAGGATAGTTGCTGTGGAGAGTCACACAGATCTTCACCTGACTTTGTTTGAGCAACCTTTTAAGTCCCTGAGGTTTTCTGATGATCTGTTATTGCAGGACAACCCAATGGAGCCTAACACACCACTGCTAGGAAAAAGTACTGCCAGGCGTGGTGGCTCACGCCCATAATCCCAGCACTTTGGGAGGCCAAGGCGGGCAGATCATGAGGTCGGGATCGACACCATCCTGGCTTAACAGGGTGAAACCCTGTCTCCACCAAAAATACAAAAAATTACCCGGGTGTGGTGGCACGTGCCTGTAGTCCCAGCTACTTGGGAGGCTGAGGCAGGAGAATTGCTTGAACCTGGGAGGTGGAGATTGCAGTGAGCCAAGATCGTGCCACTGCACTCCAGCCTGGATGACAGAGCAAAACCCTGTCTCAAAAAAAAAAAGAAATGTACTGATATTTTATATACCATTGAGAAATAAAGATGCCATTTATAACTGTAAGAGTTCAGTGTAAGATGCATTACAATCTTAGAGATGTTAAAATGGGAAAAATGTGGGCCTTAGATTTGATAAAATACAGATTGTTAAAGAAATTCAGAAAAGCAGATTAACATAGTGTCAAGAGCTCCAAACCTAGAGTAGGACAGAAAGTTATGGATTCAAATCCCAATACTTAATAGCTTTTCTCTCTCTCTCTCTCTCTCTCTTTTTGAGATGGAGTCTTGCTCTGTCACCCAGGCTGCAGTGCAATGGTACAGTCTAGGCTCACTGCAACCTCCACCTCCCGGGGTTCGAGTGATTCTCCTGCCTCAGCCTCCCGAGTAGCTGGGACTACAGGCACATGCCACCACACCCAGCTAATTTTTGTATTTTTAGTAGAGATGGGGTTTCACCATGTTGGCCAGGCTGGTTTCAAACCCCTGACCTCAAATGGTCTGTCTGCCTCAGCCTCCCAAAGTGCTGGGATTACAGGCCTGAGCCACCACGCCCGGCCAATAGCCTTTATCTTAATAGCTTATATAAGCCTTAGTTTCCTCATCTGTGAAATGGGGGTATAATAGTAGAAACAGCCTCATAGAGTTTTGTGATTATTAAATGAAGATAATTACTACAATGTGTTCAGCATAGTAATTATTTCACATATTTTAATCTCCATGTTTGGTTAAATCACAGAGCTTTTCAAGATAAACATTAATTTCAAACAATAATACAGGAAAACTTCTTAAGTTTGTTATTATGTCATACTAATCAATCAGCTAGTGTTTATTAATTCCTCACCAGGCATGAGGACTAGGTCTCTGAGTTAAGTGTTCTTGGAGACAACAAAGAAATGTGGAGGTTGGAGGCCTGAGGTAGACCACCCTGGGGTCTTCCCATCCTCTCTCTAATGTGTTTTCTAGGTGAATCAGGGTAGAATGATCATCAAGACTAGCCTTGAAGAGTAAAAGAAGTCACAAAATTGTACCTGAAGAATGTATGAAAGATCAGTCCTGTACCCATCTTGATGACTAGCAGGGATAGTAGAGGGAAAATTGAGGATTAATTGCATGTCTGGAGCCTTGGGTGATATGTGTGGGTATAGAGAGAGAAAGAAAGCACGCAGGAGAGTGCTAGTGGTTGGGGAGCAAAAGGATACGTCATTGGAGCAGGAGTGGGGCTCTTCTGAAATGCGTATAATGTATTGTTCCTACCTGTGTAGTTATACTCTTACGGATTATGAAGTTATTCAGGGAACGTTATTTAACTCATGGTATGTGTAAATTCATAAAGCATCATCTGTTGTTATAACTGTTTTCGTCTATAGTAGATGTGAAGAAACCTAGGGTCATTAAAAGGTGTAACAATCATCATTACTTCTGAAGTTCATTCTAGATTAAAAGTTTTCCTCAGATATACTTTATGAGCCTACTTTCTGTCACCAAAGATGTGCATTGTGGATTTCAATACAATGTTCTCACCTCAGTTTCTGAAGGACATATGCTTGTGAAGAACAGGTGGCTGTTTAATATCATTATTTTTATTAAATGCCTGAACCATCACAGAGTAAGTAATTTTCTTTAAAGGAAGTATAGCTGCCTCTAAATATAACTCTGGGCTACAGTTCACCTTTTCTGTTTATTTTATTCTTAATTTGTGAAACTGTATCTTAGGACTTGGGGTATATAACTTGCTATTTGATATCAGCTACTCAACAGTGAATCAGTTGTAATGCTTCTGGCACCAAATGAAACAGAGGGGACTTAAATGTTTACAGAAGACAAAAAGCTGCTTTTTGCGTACAGTTTACAACGTATGTTTCCACAGCTTCAGAATATTAAAAAGCCCCCCCAAAAAGTTTTCTATTTCCCTCATTAAAGACTAACAGGATCAAACAGAAAAAACAACTCTCCAACCCACATATTATTTATCAGATGTTTTGGATGAAATTCAATTTAAAAAACCAAAAGGCGCTCTCTTCCTCTCCCCCACCCAGCAACAGCATTAGGGAGATACTCCCCACCGCAAAATACACCCACTCACACACTGGCGAATGTTGCACTATCATTCCAGGATTGAGGGGAAGTTGCTGCGACAGCTTTAGGCTCCTCTCCGCGTTATTGGGTCGTCGTAGGTGCGCTGTGGGCTGCTGCGGGCTTTGAGACCCGGCCAGAGGACTCGCGGCTCACGACCTGAGTGTACCTGGATACGTTCTCAGAGGCTACTGGGAAAATCGCAAATACAGGACGCCTGTACTGCAAAGCTCCCCTAAAACCTCATCAGTCCTCCTCTCGACTCTTGGGCGTCCCAGGAATTTTAACTTTTCCTCGGCGCAAGTGTTTCTCGCGCGGACCCCTTGCAGGCGCAAAGCCTGGCTCGCTCTGGCCTCCTGGCTAGCCCAGGATCTAGGCAGCCACGCGGAGCAGGGTGCAGCTTCCCCTCGCCTCCCCGGGACGGGGAAGAGAAGAAATTGGTGAGGGAGAAGGTACTCAGCCCTCCTGGGTGCACTCCCAGATGTTTTTAAGTTGGCGTTTATTAAAAACAAAGTGATGCTAAAATGCAAAATAGGCAACGTGGAGGTACTCAGCTCTTCTGCGTACACGCTCAAATATCTCTAATGTGACATTTAAGAAACAAAACAATGCTAAAATGCAAATTAGGCGATGTAATACCCAGAATGAGCCTCGTTTGACAGGCCAAACTGAGATTTAATGGAAAGCTTACTCATATCCCCACATGGAATTCATTCTTTTAGGAACTTAAAAAAATTGTGTAATTTTAAGTTCCACCACTGTCATAACGAACACTCCACAGTAACATGCAGTGGAACAATGGACACCCCCATATCGCATTGTGTCAGGTAATTATGAAGTGTCGCGGCGCGGGAAAGAGAAGCCGGGAACGTCAATGTGTCCTCTGCAACGTGTGGGAGCGCTCAGAGCCGCGCGTGTCACTGAAACATCATCCAACCGTCACCCCCAATGCCTCAACCCAGGGACAGGGACAGACTCAATCAGACCTCGGCCCCAGGCGTGGCAGGAGAGGGCCAAAGAGGGGACTTGTGAGCGCAGAGGGAGCGAGCACCGCTCCATGGAGAGCAGGCGCTAGCTGGGAAGTCGGGAGGAGAAAGTACAACCGGGCGGGGAGGGGAGGATCCCACCCGGGCGTGGCGAGGGCGTCCGAGCTCCGGGTGAACCGGACCGTACGCGGGACCATGCGCTCCCAGAAGCTCCCACTCAGCCCAACCTTTTGGGCGAAACCCAGGGCACCCAGATAAGGGTGTAGGTGGGGTCACGCGTAAAGCTGTTACTTTGAAGCAGGGCATAAGTGAGAGAGAGAGAAAGAGAGAAGGAACAAGGGGAAAAACAAGGGGCTGAAGGCCGAGATGTCCTACTTCTAAGTAGTTCTTTGAGAGGCAAAAGCTTCATTGCCAATGCAGTCCGAGGCAGCGCCGCGTGTAGGACCGGCCGGGCGGGGGGTCTCCAGCCTTCGCGCACTCCGCGGTGGCCCCCGGAGGGGGAAACTATCCTGGCAGCTCAGTGGGGGGAAGCGCGTCCGGGCTGTGATTTCCTTTCCCCGAGACCCCAGCGTTACACCCCCGAGGCGGCAGGCTGCGTCAACCCTCCCCGGGGGACGGCGGCCCTCTAGCCAGGCGACCTCAGGTCTCGCGCCCTCCCACCGCCCAACCTCCTCCCTTCACCCCCATTCATTTTTCCTCAGCGGCTCCTAGGACGGGCTCGAAAACCAACTACACACGCAACCCAGCCCACGTCGCGAAGCTGAGGAGCAGGGCTGGCTTCGGAGCGGGCGCCGGCGCCCCTGGCGCGTGGCGGGGAGGTGGCGGCCGCGGGGGGCGCCGCGAGCCGCCCGTACCCGTCGCGGATGAACAAGCGGCCGCGAACAGCCCCCAGAGCCGCGCAGCATCCGCGTATCCAGTGACGGTGGAAGCCACGCCCGCTCGAGAGCCGGGGGGCTGTCCTCACCCCCCCCACCTTTCCCCTCCCTCCGACCCCCTCCTGGCCGCGCTCCCTCCCCTCCTCCCGCGCCGGCCCCCGGCCCGCCCCCGGCTCGGCTCGCGGGAGGCGCTGGGCGCCGGGGCTGGCGCGCTCTGCCGGGCTCACACACAGCCGCGCACGCACGCCTGGGGCCGCTCTCGGCGCCGGCCCTCGCTCCCCGCGCCCATGCGGACGGACAGAGCGACGGAAGATGGCTGACGACTCCAAGGGGCCCCGAGGATGTGGCCCGGCGGTGGCGGCGGCGGGAGCGGCAGCGGCAGCGAGGGCGGCAGGGGCAGCGGCAGCAGCGGCGGCGTTGGCTGCGGCGGCGGCGGCGGCGGCAGCAGGAGCCGGAGCGGCGGCGGCGGCATCCCCGAGACTCACCGAACTACCCTTCCCCGTGACAGCCACTGACGTCCTCTGCCGCTAGAAGAGACCCCGTTTCTCGGCGCCCGCCCGCCCTCCCCCTCGCGGCTCGGCCCGGCCCCGCCAGCACCGCTACCTCCGCCAGCCTCGCCACCATCAGCACCACCTCCACCGCCGCCGCAGCCGCCGCCACCACCACCGCCGGCGGCGGCAGCAGCCATTTCATCTCCACAGAAACCAGACACAAAAACATGGCAGAAATGGAGAAAGAAGGGAGACCTCCCGAAAATAAACGGAGCAGGAAGCCAGCTCACCCAGTGAAAAGGGAGATCAATGAGGAGATGAAGGTATTTTTGGATCTCGGGGGCCAGGGAGACTGAGCTCTTTCTTGCGCCCGCTCCCCGTGGGCCGTGGTATTGATCTTGGGGGTACCGGGGCGCGCTTGTCAGTTTCTGTAGGATGCCCAGAACGGCTCCTCTCCTCCTCCAGGTGTAAAGCAGAGGCCAACTCGAGGGCTGCATCCCCGAAATTGTTGCCAACCTCAGATTTGATGAGGGGGGACCACATACTATTTAACCTTACGAACCCCAGGTGGGCACGGACGCGTTTCAGGGCGAGGGCACCGGGGACCCGAGCGGCAGTGGGCAGGGGAAGAGGCTTTCCCAGTGGATGGTGCAGTTTATCCCCCCTTTTTGGGAATCATCCTCAGGGTCCCTCCAAAGTTAGGAGCCTCCTGGCCCGGGGAACCCGGGAGAGAGCTTTATTCCACCCCTCTCCCCCAGCTCACCCTCCTGCTCCTCAATCCCGCTTCCCCCCAACCAACCAGCTGCGACGGCGTGAAGAGCCCGTCAGTGCCCGGCGAGCTGCGGCCCGAGAGGCGCGGGTCTGGGCACGGTCCTGACCGCTCTCCTCGCCCGCCCCCGCCTGCTCCTCTCCACTGGCAGCCTCCGCCTCCCGCTCGCCTCTGCCTGCCTCACTTCCCAGCAAAGCAGACCCCGGCCAGCCCCACTGGAGGACAGCTTTCTGAGGGGCGGCCTTTGCAGGGCGCCTGCCCATTGTTCGCGAAGGCCAGCCCGGAGTCCTCTCGGCGAGGCCGGGCTCCCCGCCAGGCCAGCGGTGCACCAGAGGTGGAGAGCGCAGCAGCTTGGCGCTCCAGCTGTTCGCGTTAGAGCGATTGCACAAGAGCACCGCTCAGCTCCGGACCCCCTCGTTGTCCCCCACCCCCTTATTTTCCGTGAAGTTGCGGCGTTTGCCTGGGTGAGGGTTTTATTCTGTGTTGATTTCACGAGTCTCTATTGATTTAAAACAACTTATTTATTTTTCTGCGAGCCATCAAAAAGTAGCAGGTTTGCATTTTGCGGTCTTCTTGGTGTTCCCCATCTTCTGCATGAAATCCTTAATACTACCAGGTGGCTTAGTACTACTACTTGGCCAGTTTTGGTTCAGTTTGTATTTAAAAAACAAGCTGGATGAAAATGGTGTGCAAGTGAGTCAAATTTATTGCGCTTTGACGCTTTCTTCGTTAGAACAAGCATTTTCTATCATAGCTCACGCTTAGCAGGGGACGCATGGATATATATCATATATGTATGCGTACCTAGGTGCATATGCTTAGCTTTACTTTCTTCTCAGAAATGTCAGAAGCAACCTAAATATCAGAATTAGGGGTTTTATTACTGGATAAGGAACTTAGTACCTGGAAGCATGAGGTGCAGCATGAGTCCAACGGAGAGTTAAGGGAGATTTGCCTTGGAAATCAATGCCGTTTATTATGATGGAAACCGCCGTTGATTCCAATGATGGACAGTTTTATTTTTATTTTTTTAAGACCGGTAAAAGTTGTTGTTTTTTGATGGGAACAAAATTCAAACAGTCCATAATAACCATTCTTCCTCACTTACCCTTACCTCCTGTCCTGCATTTCCAGATTACTTTTGCATTTCATTTTAGGTTGGGGGTGGGGAAAGGGGAGAAAGGTGAAAGCCACTAGGAAATCACAACGAGCTCTGGCCCTTTAAAACGCTGCCTAATGTGATCTATACGGATGGCAGCTTTTAAGTTTCATAGGTTCTAGAATTACAAATTAGCTAATTTTAATCAAAACATGTGAAATGTTATCCCGGCTGGATATAAAGGCTGACTGTGCTCGATGCTTGGGGCTCGCGTTGTTGATTTTGGCTGCAGGCGCACTCCGTGGTTTGGGAGATAGTTGTCCTTCTGCAGTATAACAGATGTTTGTCTGAACTGGTGAGGAAGAAACAAAAACAACATTGTGTGAAGGGGAAAAATTACACAATTTTTAGCCGATGCTGCAGGACTAAGTATGGAATTAACCTTGGTGCACAGAATTTCCTCTTTTTAAAATGTTATTTTCCTTCCAAATCACCACCCACTATTTGAAGTTTTAATCCTCACCCTTTCAATCCAGAGTAGCATTAAATAAGAAGTTTTATACAGCAAATAATTCAATTGTCTGTAGGATCAGTATTTTCTCTCTGCTTTGGACCAAAGTAAAATACCCCTAACCAAAAATTTTAGTCATGTTCAAGTATACCATGCCTGAGAGTCTAGTGGAATTGTTTAGTAGGCATTCTTCTAATATAATAGCACCAAAAGTCCTCACTTAAAAAGTGGTTTCTCAAAGTCAAAAGGTGGAAGGGTTATTTTGAGCTCCTTAGTATCTTTCTGTTTTTAATATTAATAATCACATCAACAAAACCCCTCCCCAAACATCATGATACTATTACTCCTCTAGCTCCCTGAACCTAAGTGTAGAGTAACATAACAAGTTGGTTGCCGTGTATATAAATGTGTGCAACAAAATGTCACCGAGAACACAATGTGGCCTTGTGCAGCTTCATATCGGTGCCGCTGGAGCTGCCTGGCTGTGTTTGCCTTCATCTGAACGGCTTTCATCTGGACCAGTGTAAACTAAGCCCTGGTAAGTAATCACTGCCCGGCAGAAAGAAAGGAATGTATACAGCTAGCGTGGCCTAAGCTGTAAAAACGGAAACCTGAGCCCCCACCTCGGATCACATATCAAGGCTTGAAGGTAGGGGAAATGAAAGGGGGAAAGAAGAGAGAGCAAATGGAAAAGTCAGCCTGGGAAGTGGAGGATCAGGAGGAGGCCCCCCTTAGGGAGATTTGGCTCAGGGATTAGGGAATTTTATCGTGGTGTACAGTGACCTACTCAGGTTTCAACACTGGTTGGATTGAGTTGCTTTTCTGTGAGCTGAAAGAAAAAGGACTGGTGTGTATGTGATTTTTTCCCCCCTTCGGGTAATAGAAAGGACATTGGTACAAGTGTCTATTTTAAGTACAGCAAATGCAGAGCACTGAGAATGAGCAACAAACTTGCCTCATCACAGAGACTTCCTTCAAGATTTCCTAATTGAGAGAGTCACATATTTATTTTAAAATGGCTAGAGAAGACAAACTGGCTGAGGTTTAGCTGACACCAGTAATGGCACTGAAGAGTGTCTTCATGTGGCTGAGAGCTAATGCTAGTTGCTGTTTCACTAGATCAGATATTGAGTTACATTTTCGTTATCACTGGTTTAATGTACATGGCAGTTGTAACAAATTTAAATTTGATGCAATATAATTTTGTGTATGAAAAGTACATGACTTGGCATAGCTTGCTTGTAGTGTACTCCCTGAAAATATCTTCAAGTAGAAATGTTTGTCTCACTATGACCTTTACAATGTTTCTTTATCTTTCCTTTTCTTCTTCCCTTATCCTAGTTTTTCCTGATTAGAAAGACTAGTTGTACTAATGTACTTACAATCAATATGCCTTATTTAATTAGTGGCTAGTAGAATTTTAAAAAATCAGACAGCAATGCAGCGTATATGTTTCTAAAGTAAATATTGTGATTATGTCTAATGTAATATGTCTCAGATATACTGTTAGCTCACATGTATCATAATAAATGAATGTCATGAGGGAATTTTGACATATGGGAAGGTTAATTAGTTTCACGAGTTCATCCAGAACATAGTAGATATAATATAAAAACTAATTTCTACTAGTGGATGTGTAAGCCTAAATATATGTGTAAGGTAAATACTGTTGCCCTTAAGGATATATATTTTGTGCACATAGATCTTTTGTGATCGGTAGCTACCAAACAACAATACAACTCAAAATATCCAAACTATGAGTAGAGATTATGAGTCCAATTTTTGTCTTTTAAAATTCTTTGACAAAACCAGCATGATTAGATCAAGCATTCTGTGCTGGAAACTTTCCTAAACAAACCATTATTAATGCACTTAAATGTTTAACTTCTTTATCAATTGCTAAACTACAGGAGAATCTGTGTTAAATGTCAGAGACTCTTCTTTGCTGAAGAAGTTTTCTGTCTATAAATATTCTCAGTAAGTAATTTGTACCTAAAATTACGCTTCAGTCCTGATGCCTACAATTTGAGTCAGGCACATCTGTTAGAGTTTAGTAGTAAACTTACCACAAGATTTCCTAGTTTGTTTTCTGATGGTCTCAATTTGGCATTAAAAATAACCTGTGTCAATTGCATAGACAATAAAGCAAGTTGCAGAGCCGAGCTGGTGAGATAAATAGCTTGATTTTAAGAGAGGGAGAGAGAGAAATCAGAGCATGGACTGGAAAAGTCAGCATGTTTAAGTTTGAAATTGGCTCATTATTAAAACAGGTATATTTTAAGTTTTGCTGTTGAAACTCTATCCTGGTGTCAGAAGCATAATTCTCAGAAACTTAGAAAGTGGACTCAGGATCCCAGATCCCACTGTGGCATTCACAAATTATGTTAGACTCCCCCTCTCTAAGCAGTGGCCTCAGGTGTGCCACATGGCAGGGATGGGGACTAATGTTAGTGGGCACATAGCCCTGGCCTCTTGGGAGCAGGTATAAGATGTTCCTGAGCCTTCAGGAACCAAAGGCTCCAAGCTAAACCCATAAAAGACTGTCCTGTGAGAGCTTGGATGGTTGTGTATTATGGTCTGTTCAAACCAGGAGTTTTCTGGGAAGAGTCTCTTTCTCCATCCATGAACTGGTGTGATGTAGGTAGAGCGTCATTCTCTAAACTTACTTATACAACTCGCAGATTCCAGAGACGAGGAAATGGAAAGGAACCACTCCGCTTCCTCTCGAATCTGAAATAAACATTTGAACTAGAAGAAAATGAGTCTGACAGACTCATTCCCTTCTGCGTTTCCTGCCTCTGTGCTTGCCAAGCACTGCTCTGAGAAGCCAAGCCCTACTCTCCTTGTGTGAAAGACAGACTTATAGAAACCAAGAGGTAACAGAATTTTTAAAGGAAAGTAAAAAACAGGGCCTTAAAAAAGGGCAACTATTAGTGAGCACAGTGGCTCTCTAAAAGGGAAAGTTCTAGGAAAAGGTAGTCTCTTGTTAGGGTAACCAAACTTTTTATATCTTTATGTAAAATTCCCTTTTATTTACTGAGTCTTTATACTTAACAAAATTATTAGAAGTAGTAGAAGATATAACATCAAAATCCCTAAAGTCTAAAACTTCCTCTTGTGGAATGGGAATTCAGCCACACTTGTACTCTCAAGCTAATAAGATTATTGAATATGTTCCTGAAGGAGAGGGGATATTACAGGTTAGAAGAGGAAAAAAAAAAAAAAACACGGAAGACTTTGTTTTTGATAGTGCCAATTGAAACATGTAAACAGACATGAAAGCATGTGGTAAGTGAGATTTGCTGAATGTATATTTTAGGATCTGTAGACCGATGGGTGTTAATATCTCTTATATAACCAAAGGCCTGTGGAACTCTGTGCTGCATTAAGGCCAGTGACTTTGGCACAGATAGGAAAACAATGTAACACGTCTTGGTGATTTTTTAAGGCAGTTCTGCAGCTGTGAAAGGACACAGCTGCACACAGCTGTACACCTGCCATGCCTGCCACAGTGTTAGCCTGAGGGCTGGTATTCACAATTTCACAGCATTTGTTTGACCTTTTTAGGACATTTGATGTCCTGGCAGCAGATTAAAATGTGGGGACATGATTGTCTGCTCTGTTTCACGACGAGACAGTAAAACACCATACATTTTATATGCAGAACCACATGATTTTGGTTTCATATGCCAATTATATAGCCATCCAATTTAGGATATATCAATAAGAGAGTAAGACTTTCTTTTCCAGCCTGTTCCAGGTCAGAGTTGGGTATTAGTGTTAATGATGTGTCCTCTGCATTAAAATCATTGTGTTGTGGCTAAGAGCAATTCTGCAAAATGAATGAAAATGGAGCATAGGAACCATCTTCAAAGAATTTCAGGCTCGAAAGCTGTAGTTCGGGTAAAAACAGCAGGGTTCAGTATATAAAGTCTGCACTGAGTGGGAATCTGGCCACCCTTACTACTTCATGCACATTGATGACCCTCTAGTGGGTCATCTGTGGGGGTGGCTCGTCCTAACTATACCGTTGGATCCAGTGGGATCATGAATGTGGAAGTACTTTGTAATCTGCAAAGGGCTCTTCAAATATTTCTTTTGCACTATTTAAATTTTATGTCATGACCTTTTTCTTGGCAGAACCATAAAATAAAACTGATCCATTGGGTCTGTGTTAAGAAAGACAGCTCAGACTCAGCCCTGGGCCAGGCCGGAGAGTAGAGCTAGAAACTGACTTCTAACCAGATTCAATTCCTGCTTCACTCTGGAACTTGAACAAGGCTTCTGCCTGTCTTCTGCAAATTCCCTTTCTTTATCTCTATTAATGAGTCCAATGATGCTTAATAGATATCTACTTCAGAAGTAAGTCGAGCATATGGAGATGGAAAGGGAGATAAAATGTTTTTCAGAAATAACCATCATTCTACTATTCATAACCTTAACTAGCAGAGATAGTAGCATTTTTCCCCCATGCTTTATAAATTGTTTGGAATTGGGAGTTTCTTTTTGCTTTGAAAGCGGTTCTCATGTGCTCCACTTTCTTGGATAATGGGTGTCAGAATGTTTTGAAGTTAAGTAATGTAACCAACAAATCCTTTTTATTGTCATTAGGACTGTGACTATAGCTGATGTAATCGTCTATGCCTGAGACTGTGTTAATTTTTTATTAAAACTAGTTTTTTATTTTTATGAAAATAATACATGGACATGACAAAAATAGTAGAGTAGGCAAGAAAAATAAGCAAAAAGAAAAAGCCTGTAATTTTCCCACCCAGACACAATTACTGTCAACATTTTGATATATGTCTTTTCATGTCCTTTCTCTATATATGATATATAGTTTTTATAAAAAAAAGATCTCATACTATACTAACCTTCCTTTTAAAACTTAATATACTGTTAATAGCTTTTCATGGCAATAAAAATTTATCTACAGTATATATTTTAGTGGCAAAATAGTATTCCATTATATGCCCAAACTATAATTTATTTAACTAGGATTCCTATTGTTTGGCATTTAGTTTGTTGCTAAGAAAACAACGCGGAAACATGCATATTTTCATAGCTGTTTTCCTAGAATAGTTTCAACAGTCCCTAGAAGTAAAATTGCTAAGTCAAAGGGTATGTACAACTTTAAGGCTTTTAATGCATAGAGTCAAATTACTTTTTCTAACAGTTATAGCAATTTAAATTCCCAATAGCATGAGAGTGCTTACTAATACTACATGTTATAATTTTTAAGCTTTTACATATTTATTTTTTAAATTAGGTTTTCCTGAATTTTATTTGATCATTTCTCTGTAACTGCATTTAAGTAAATATTTGTGACTGGATTAAGTGCTGAGCATTGTGTTAGGTGAGGCATAAAATGAAATTAAAGATTCCTACCCTCAAGTAACTTACATTGTTTTTGGAATAGATGACATATTTCACTAGAACTGGGACTTGCAGTGAAAATAGGAATTATGTTTATGGGGAGGGGAAGGGCATGACTTGCCCCTCATTGGGTGAGTGATTGGGGGCTCTCTGAATACTTCCTGCTGTCTTGGGTAGAATACAAATTTGAAAACACATTGGCATTCAGTTTTGCAATGCCTGGTATGAAAAAATCAGTATCTGTGTTTTAAAATCTACTTCTCGTTTTCAAAATAAATAAAATCACCAGTTCTTTTTGAAGATTTTGAAGTACTTGTGTTTCAGAGGTATTTTGCGAATTTGTAATTACTGCTATTTTCAAAGTGTTTTGAAGTCAACTCTTTATTATTTACCTGGTAAAGTGTTCAATCAAAAATCACGTAGTGTCATTCACAGCTCCTCAGAAAAAAAAAAATCATGTAGGTTGAACTTTGACATTTGTACAGTACTTCCAGTTGAATAAGGAAGGTGTTTGATGAATATCCTGGCAGTTAAGATCCAACAAAAATTATTTTGCTGGTATAGGAAGAACTCAGGAGGAGTAAAGAAATAGTAAAATTTCATTTCCACCTATCTTTCTGTGACCTTTTGTTTTTGTTTTTGATTTAATTCTCAGAAGAGATCATGCTTTCAGACTAAATGTTAGGATTGCCTTTTTTCCTTATGAACCCTGGAGGTGAGAGAGGAGAATTGGAGAGGGAAGGAAAGAGGCAGGGAAATTAGGTATTAGAAGTACAAAGCAATTAGAGTCAGATGTAGTATCAAAACATTGCAAAATGAGGAGATTCCATTTTAATTGTGAATTTTGAGCACCCCTGTTAAGGAAACTAGAGGTCAATGATCAAATCCAAAAGCAAGCAAAGTCTCAACGTAAGTAAATATGCCCTGTTTAGAAATCTCTTTATATATGATACTGACATCCTCTTGCATGATATCTTTGCAGCTCTGTGATTGGTCCGGGAGGTAGCTTCTTTGGAATTGCGGATACATTGGGAAGTACAGAATTTATAATAGAAAGACACCTGGCTTAGGAATTAGAAGATAGGTATTTTAGTTTTGACTTTACTAGATCTCTCATGCCTGTCTTTTACCTTCTTGATGCTCTAATTTTCTGTCGTAAAAAGAGGATGTCATATAGGTTCACAAAAAGTTTATTGTGGAAATCAAATACCTAACACATAGGGTTATTGAAAGGATCAGGAGAATTGAAAGATATAGCAACACTGTAAAGTGCTATAAGAGTATTAGACATTATTATAATTACAGTGACCTATTTTCCAAACCCAAATTGGACCACATGGTTAGAGAGATGATTTTTGTGTCACTTCCAAGGGCAAGAAGCAGTCTGCAAAATGTAGTTCAGATGCCAAAATATTGAAATCTCTGGCACATTTTGATGATTTATGGGAGCAATGATAAAATATTTGAAATAGTGACTCAGTAAAATTCATGAGGTATGATCACTGTAATTATGAAATTTCTTTGCAAAAGGTATTTTATTTCTTATATAAGTAGAAGTTCTTTGATTTTACAGAATCCTAAAACTGGGGGGGACTCTTAAGAGACTCTACTTCATTTCCTGCCCTAGGTCTTCAGGAGAAATGCTGGGTAAAGATTTTGAAGGAGGCAGATTTCATAACCTGCCTTAGTTCAGTGGCTTGTTTTATTACTGAACATCCTTATCTCAAAAATCTCTCTGCATTTTAACTACTATTACCTTTGTTGTTTTTCACATACATATATATATATACACGAAACACGTGTATATATATATGAAACAGGAAATGAATAACTTTTTTAATAGGAAATTCCTTTTTAAGGGATAATAGTACAAAAAAATGCTGAAAAGTAACTGTTGGAATTGTCTGCTAGAAAGACTTGAAAATCTTTATAGGCCATAAACATTAAATTCCTGTCTCTTAGAATATATTATATTTCTTCAGGCACAGTAGCTCACACCTGTAATTCCAGCACTTTGGGAGGCCGAAGCAGGTGGATCACTTAAGGTCAGGAGTTTGAGACCAGCCTTGCCAACATAGTGAACCCCGTCTCTACAAATATAGAAAAATTAGCCGGGCATGGTGGCTTGCGCCTGTACTCCCACCTACTTGGGAGGCTGAGTCATTTGAGCCCAGGAGGTGGAGGTTGCAGTGAACCAAGATCATGCCACTGCACTCCAGCTTGGCCCACGGAGTGAGACCCTGTCTAAAAAAAAAAAAAAAAAGAAAAAAAGGAAAAGGAAAAAGAATATGTTTCTTGGATGATAACGTTAAAAATTTATTTTATTTACTTTGGTTTAGCATCATAATGAACACCTGTGACATCTAGCATCAAACTTCACCTTGAAATTTAAATTTTTAATTTTTTTTTTTTTTTTTTGAGATGGAGTCTCTCTCTGTCGCCCAGGCTGGAGTGCAGTGGCGTGATCTCGGCTCACTGCAAGCTCCGCCTCCTGGGTTCACGCCATTCTCCTGCCTCAGCCTCCCAAGTAGCTGGGATTACAGGCGCCCGCCACCATGCCCGGCTAATTTTTTGTATTTTTAGTAGAGATGGATGGGGTTTCACCATGTTAGCCAGGATGGTCTCGATCTCCTGACCTTGTGATCCGCCCGCCTTTGCCTCCCAAAGTGCTGGGATTACAGGCGTGAGCCACCACACCCGGCCTTAAATTTTTAAATTTTTGATTCCTTGGAGTCCTTTGGCTTCTTCATACAATAGTATATGCGACAGAAGCAATAGTCATTTCTTGTAGCTGTACTACAAAAGACTTTGGTGTTCTTTTTCTCTCTTTCATCTTGCCCCTTTCATGAAAGCTTTGAGATTTATGGCTTGAAGTTTTATAAATCTTTGTTTTCTGCTTTTGTAGCAATATATCAAAACATTAAGGTGTTTATTTTTATTTTCCATGACAAAAAAGGGAATGTTTTAGAGTTTATTTACCCTGACATTTATAGTAACTTGAAAATCATGGAATAGATCGAGTTCATATTGATTGTTCCATGAAGCCTCTGACTTTTCAACACAAACCATAAACTAAACTGATGCAGTTTTGATGCCCAAATAATGTGAATTTGGTGTTAATATTCCAACTGAGGTTTCAGTTTTTACCCAAATGTCTAAAACTTCTGGATCCCATTCCTGGAACTGGTTCTGAAAGGCTGAATGGATTTGCAGCTGGACTAAAATCTATATCCTTGGCTAGGGGGTTGCCCCATAATTATGCATTCGTAGCCTTTGTGTGACTTCAGAGGCTAGACAGAAACAGGAGAAAGTGGCACCCATAGATGACCGGTCTGTAAAACTGGATATAGTCACTAGGATATATGTAAAAGATATTCTGTCTTGGCACAGTTTTCAGTTTTCTTAGAGATTGGGGCAGATGGCACACAGACCAATAGGATGGCTTGCATTTGGCTTTTAATGCTTTTGAGAATTGGTTTTTTGATGAAAAGTATGAGCCTTATCCTTGGAGATTTCTGCTGCCAGACCACTGATAGAGGACCTCTATTTGTGTGCCTAGGGATTGTCATTCTCAAGTCAGGCTCCCATCTCAGTGAAGGAAATTAGGTGTTGGGGAGACTGATGCCTCATTAAAGGGATCTCTTTTGATTGAGTGGGGCAGCGTTCAACCCAGTCCTCCTCAGTAATGTTCCTAAAGTTGCTGAGCTTATTATTCATATTGATCATATCTTTGTACATTCATGAAAAGAATATCTATTTAATGTGGACACGACCAGCCATCAGAGAGAATAAATGCCTCACTAAAGCTTGATATGACTGACTGTTGGCCTTGTGGATGGTAACACTGAATCAATCTGGCTAGTTTTTTCTTAATTGTTAATGCACTGTACCATCACAGATTGACCCAGTTGGAGTTCAGAGCTTAAGTGGGTACTAAAGCAAAAAATCTAGCATTGTGTGGGTAGTTTGAAATGCCAGGTTTGTTTTTGTGGAGTCAGTAGTGTAATGTCTTTTATTTTTTATGCAACCCCTGCTGAAATTTAAAGTCATGAAATTCAAGAAAACACGGAACTCACACGTTGAGACTGTGCACACTCTGGCTTAACCTTGGTGCTTTGTTTCAGGTATATAAATTATATATCGCAGTGTAATTCAGAAATGACAGCTTCTAAGAAGGATAATAAAAGATTCTTTGAGCCACAAAGGTTAGAATATATAGTTTTTCTGGCTCAGCTTAGGAAGCTCATGGTTCCCTGCGAGATAGGAATGTTTAAGGCACATATAAGCATTAAAATCATTAACACACAGAGTCTTACATCTTGTTTCCAGATATAGCAATTGATAAGGTAAAAAGATATAGTCACTTTAATATAAGATATTAAATCTGTCCAATTATACTTATTATTTTCAAAGTATGATATCCATAACAACAGCAACAGTGATATTATCTTACATTTATGTATTGATTTATAGTTCGTAAAATGTTTTCATACATTATCCCAAATGGGCTGGCTAGTAACTTTAAAGTTATTTGGTACTTTTATGTTACTTGTCAGAAGATAATCTTAGTGACCTTAGATTTTATGGAAAAAGAACCTGTCACTAATGAAATTTATTGAAAAAACTTATGCATTGATTTTTTTAAAAAAAAATTTTTTTTGCGATGGAGCCTTGCCCTGTTGCCCAGGCTGGAGTGCAGTGGTGTGATCTCAGCTCACTGCAACCTCTGCCTCCCAGGTTCAAGCGATTCTCCTGCCTCAGCCTCCTGAGTAGTTGGGATTAAAAGTGTGTGCCACCAGGGCCAGCTGATTTTTGTATATTTGGTAGACAAGGGGTTTCACCATGTTGCCCAGGCTGGTCTTGAACTCTTGACCTCAAGTGATCTGTCCGCCTCAGCCTTCCAGAGTGCTGGGATTATAGGCGTGAGCCACCGTGCCTGGCCTGATTTTTGAAAAAAACTCTTGCAGAAGGAAAAAAATAAAAAAGAAAGACCCTTGTAACCTTTTTGTAACCTAGCTTTCTGTATGATACTGTTAACAATTGTGAAAGTTTTCTTTGTTGAAATTTGGCTTTATCTGCGATAAGAGTTATGTTAAGAAACCAACACCTAAATCAGAAAGCAATTTTAATTTAAATTGATCTGAACCACAAACGGTTGTTTTCATTTTCAAAATCTTTTCTTAGCTGTTTTTGTGATTCACCTTTCAATATTTTTGTATTGATGTTGGATATAGATTTTATAGACTAATATGCTAAAATGACTTCCTGTTCATAGGCAAAACTAACAAATACAGTACCTTTTTTGTCTTATTATCTTTAAATTACAAATATCTGAAGCCCTGTCATAATTGAATGCATCATCCTAAGATTTAAAAACATTATCGTTTTTGAACATGATTTGGAAAATGAACACCACACTAGGGGAAGTGAGGCAGGGCAGCAAATAAATGGGGTAGGACAAGCAGAATTCAATTTATGCATTCTTTTCAAGTAGTTATTGATTATAGAAATAAGTAGTAGCCTATGCTTCTCTTTCAGAACTTTGCAGAAAACACCATGAATGAACTCCTTGGCTGGTATGGCTATGATAAGGTTGAATTAAAAGATGGTGAAGATATTGAATTCAGGAGCTACCCTACAGATGGGGAGAGCCGGCAGCACATTTCTGTTCTCAAAGGTAATGACATTTAATGTCCTTTTGTTCATGCAATGAAGGATTAACTATCGCAACCTACCAGAATTGAGTTGCTTTGGGACTCATTTTGTTGATTATGCCAATGGTTGATTTAAACATACATCCCCAATAGTGCTTTCCCATAAGCAGAATTCTGTAGAATATAAAAGAACAACATAAAACAAAAATAGACACAGCTTAATCTCCTCCCAGCAGTGGGAGAACTAGACAAGGACTAGCGACCTAAGTGCCATGGTCCTGCATACAGATTTAAAGAAAGGGACAATGTTTGCTAACTAGAGTTTCCTGATCCCTTTGATAGATCATCAACTGTTGGGGACTGGGGTTTCTGCTAAATGAAATGTTAGGTTTAGATCTTCAGACTGCTAGAGAGATTCACTGTTAGTTTGGTAATCCTCCTTTCTTTTTTTCAGTGGGAAATCTAAACGGAATTACTATTTTTGTTTTGCTTGACATTTTCATTCTTTCCCTGCCCCCACACACTTGAATAGGGTAAAAAGAGGAGTAAGAGAGTGGTAGATGATTAGAGCCTATATTACTCTTTAAGAAATTTTTAATCAAAGACCAGCTAAAGAGTGAAAATTACAGAGCCTTGGCAGAGCTGAATTAACACTGATTCTACCAGTGGGTAGCAGTGCCAGATATCTCATGGGGGAAGTCTGTATGAATACTGAATTTATGAACCTAAATTAGGAATGAGAGCTTGCTTGTCAAAGAAAAGAGAAGTATGTGAAGAAGCAACCCATTTAGGGAACTTTAATAAAATGTGGGTAAAACAAATTGTACATCATCACTGGTAATTTGATCAATATTTGCGTTGCATTGAAAATCTATTGGCATAAACTACCTGTTCAAACATTTTATTTCCAGTCTTTAAGATAGAGCTTTCCCTTCTTATATGCCAAGCAAGGAAACGTAATTGAGCTGCCCCGCAGGCAAGTAGAATTGAATGTACATGACAAATTTTATGTTAAGCTTACTGTGAAATTGTACACATCATGCTACAGAGATAGTATCATCAATTTCACTGTAAATGAAAAATGCAAGTCATGAGTTTGTATTCTATAAACTAATAGCTCATATAATACTTGGCCTAGGTAATAATCTTTGCTTCTGGGGAACATACAGCATGCGAGGATATGCTACTAGATGGAAAAAGTTGTTTTCCATGGTTGAGGTTTTTGTTCATTTGTTTTTTTAAGTGATTCACATGCAAGGATGCAATGCACAAAGCTCATATTGTTGTAAGTTTTTAAAATTTTTATTTTTGTTATTTTTTAATGGGTGTTATCAATACCTTGTGAAGCATCAGTTTTCTTCCCTGCTTCTTTCTCATTGATTCATGTGATTATATTATGATACAAGTTTATAATACAGTGGGACCTAGTTACAATGCTGGAGGGCACGTTTTAGGCTTTCCCCTGGTAGCCAGAGAGCTATGCTTGCTGTATATCACGTTGTACATGGAAAAAAAGGTTAATTGCCTCTCAATTTTCTTTTCTTTCTTTTTTTTTTTTTTCTGAGACAGAGTCTTGCTCTGTCACCTAAGCTGGAGTGCAGTGGCACGATCTCAGTTCACTGCAACCTCCGCCTCCTGGGTTCAAGCGATTCTCGTGCCTTAACCTCCCAAGTAGCTGGGATTACAGGCGTGCGCCACAATGCCTGGCTGATTTCTGTATTTTTAGTAGAGACGGGGGTCTCACCATGTTGGCCAGGCTGGTTTCAAACTCCTGGCCTCAAGTGATTTGCCCGCCTTGGCCTCCTGAAGTGCTGGGATTACAGGTCTGAGCCACTGTGCCTAGCCACCTCTCAATTTTGTTTTGTTTTGTGTTGTTTTTGTTTTTTGAGATGGAGTCTTGCTCTGTCACCCAGGCTGGAGTGCAGTAGCATGATCTCAGCTCACTGCAACCTCCGCCTCCCAGATTCAAGTGATTCTCTTGTCTCAGCCTCCAGAGTAGCTGGGACTACAGGCACACATCACCATGCCCGGCTAAGTTTTGCATTTTTAGTAGAGACGGGCTTTCACCATGTTGGCCAGGCTGGTTTTGAACTCCTGACCTCAGGCGACCCACCCTCCTTGGCCTCCCAAAGTACTGGGATTACAGGCGTGAGCCACCTCACCCAGCCACCACCTCTCAATTTTCTATGGAATTTTACAGTGCTAAAATTTATCACCATGATTCAACTGGAATATTAGCTATCATAGTGGAGCAAATTATAAAGGAGCCCATTGGAAATTTATGGTAACCAGACTAAAAAGTTCCTGGATGAACTGTGGAGTTCTAGTACATTGTTTAAAGATTTGCAAGAAAAAAATTGTTGGGTTCATGGCCATTTTACTTGAGAAAATAAGGAAAAATTTAAGTCTACTGCATTACGTTCTTTGGTCATATGAATATGTTTTTTTTTTTTTACAGAAAATTCTTTGCCAAAACCAAAATTACCCGAGGACAGTGTTATTTCACCATACAATATAAGCACAGGCTATTCAGGGCTTGCCACTGGAAATGGACTCAGTGACTCACCTGCAGGGTCAAAGGATCATGGCAATGTGCCCATTATTGTACCTTTAATTCCACCACCTTTCATAAAGCCACCAGCAGGTAAGTCACTACTGGTGTTTTCAGTGATAACAATTCATAGAAAGTTGTTTTAACTATCTTATGAATAATTATTATATTCTCAAGTTAACTTTGGTAGAGGCTGTTTTAGGGACCTTATAGGTAAGAAATGTTAATACAGGCGTTACTTAGAGTATTACTGTTACATGAGGAAAATTTCCCTACCTACTACTACTTAGGCTATAAACTTTCAACTGACAGTAAACCTTTTCTACTACTGACTACAAAACAAAGTTATTTTCCTTCTCTGAAATCACCTGTTTAAAATGAGAAAAAAAAGATAAAATGGTTTTTAAAAATAAGATGCAGAGAATGACTGTTTAGCAAGAAAAAAAGTAACCATGGTTGGCCTGTAATCCCTGCACTTTGGGAGGCCGAGGCGGGCAGATCACCTGAGGTCAGGAGTTTGAGACCAGCCTGGCCAACATGATGAAACCCCGTCTCTACTAAAAATACAAAAAATTAGGTGTGGTGGTGGGCTAGTAATTAGCTAGTAATCCCAGCTACTCGGGAGGCCGAGGCAGAAGGATCGCTTGAACCTGGAGAGGTTGCAGTGAGCCGAGATCGCACCACTGCACTCCAACCTGGGCAACAAGAGCAAAACTCCGTCTCAAAAAAAAAAGAAAAAAAAAAGTAACCATGGTTGAACTGGGTGGTGCACAAGGAGGGCTACGTCTCCTCTGGGGTCTTCTGAGGAGAGGGATAGTTTTGTAAAAGGGCATGAGGCAGGCTTGTTCTTCAACATGCCTTCCTCTAAATCCATGAGAGAAACCATCTAGATTAAGCTTGTCCAACCTATGGCCCAACACAAATTTGTAAACTTTCTTAAAACATCATGAGATTTTTTTGAGATTTAATTTTTTTTTTTTTTGAGACAGAGTTTCGCTCTTCTCACCCAGGCTGGAGAGCAGTGGCGCTATCTTGGCTCACTGCAACCTCTGCCTCCCCAGTTCAAGTGATTCTCCTTCCTCAGCCTCTTGAGTAGCTGGGATTACAGCTGCTTACCACCACGCCTGGCTAATTTTTGTATTTTTAGTAGAGACAGGGTTTCGCCATGTTGCCCAGGCTGGTCTCGAACTCCTGACCTCAGGTGATCCACCCGCCTCGGCCTCTCAAAGTGCTGGGATTACAGGTGGGAGCCACCATACCGGGCCCTAAAACAATATTTTTAGCTCATCAGCTATCGTTAATATATTTTATGTGTGGCCCAAGACAAGACAATTCTTCTTCCAATGTGGCCCAGGGAAGCCCAAAGGTTGGACACCCCTGAAGATTGCATATCTTCTCCAACAGAGTTCTTTCTAATTCCTGGAAAGCTCTCAAAGAGAGCTTTTCTTTTCTTTTCTTCTTTTAATGGAGATCTTTCACTTGTATGAAAATGTAATTCATTCTTTTATATTTCCAGAAAATTAGATGACAGTGTATTATATCTAGATGGCAACGGGCTGAGCATTATGTGATATTGCAAGCTGGGCTATATATTTCACACAGAGAAAGAAGTTAAATAATATTGTATCTGTCTCGCTGTAAAATGTTGGAATCATCCTAGAATGTTTAATTGTAACGCTGGTTATTTTTCTGTATGTTGAACAATGATAAATACTGAGTTTCAACAGCAGTACTTCTTATAACATACTAAAGCTAATGTTTGTGTTTTTATTAGGGAAGATAGGTATTTGGTTATGCTTCCATAAACAGTGAAGAAATTTGTAGATACAAGTTCCTGGGCTTATGTTATAGATATACTTACACTGTATTCTAAGTGTTACTCTCGTTTTCCTTCATGGTTCCCGCCACATTCTTTTGCTTGGCCTGCTGCATTTTAGCAGTAAAAATGTCTTTTCAGCCTGGCACACCTGTAATCCCAGCACTTTGGGAGGCCAAGGTGGGTGGATCACCTGAGGTCAGGAGTTCAAGACTAGCCTGGCCAACATAGAGAAACCCTGTCTCTACTAAAACTGCAAAAATTAGCTGGGCGTGGTGGTGTGCACCTGTAGTCCCAGCTACTCGGGAGGCTGAGGCAGGAGAATTGCTTGAGCCTGGGAGGTGGAGGCTGCAGTGGACTGAGATCATGGCACTGCACTCCAGCCTGGGTGACAGAGTGAGACTCTGTCTCAAAAAAAAAAAAAAGAAAAAAAAAAGTCCTTTCATATTGAGGTCTTAGATATGTCATTAAAATCCATTTACCTGTCAAAATCACTTGTAATTGTGTTTGTCTACTAGTTACTAATGTAATTGATGTATCATATAAAGTTTGCTTTATTATGCCCCTATTCTCCTTTGGTTGATTGTTTTGTGATACAGGGGGGTGCACATTTATTTCTCAAGGACCAAAGACGTATTTTACGTAGGCCAAGTGGGAAAAAAAGGGTAACTAATTTTGTAAATGTAGAGTTTACATTTGAATATATGCCCAGTGGCTTAGGGGAGGGGAGATGATGATGAAGGTATCAATAAGGTAGTATGAGTAAGTGATAAGTACATGGGGTTCAGATTCAGACAGATTGGGTTCAAATCTAGGCTTTGTCATGTACCAGCCTGTGAACATGGACAAGTTACATAAGCTCTCTTCGCTTCAGTTTTCTCATCTGTAAAATGGGGATCCCAGCCCTACCTCATGTGGTTGTTGTGGAGATGAGATAAGAACATGTACGTAAGGCCGGGCGCGGTGGCTCATGCCTGTAATCCCGGCACTTTGGGAGGCTGAGGTGGGCGGATCACCTGAGGTCAGGAGTTCGAGACCAGCCTGACCAACATGGAGAAACCCCATCTCTACTAAAAATACAAAATTAGCCGGGCGTGGTGGCACATGCCTGTAATCCCAGCTTCTAGGGAGGCTGAGGCAGGAGAATCACTTGAACTGGGAGGTGGAGGTTGCAGTGAGCCGAGATCGCACCATTGCACTCCAGCCTGGGCAACGAGAGCGAAACTCCGTCTCAAAAAAAAAAAAAAAAAAAAAGAAAAGAAAATGTACGTAAAGCCCTTAGCATAGTGCCTGCCTCACAAAACCAGACCTTTTTTCTTTTTTTCTGCCCTAGAGTTATCATGCACATAAATTGTGCATAAAAAGGTGTGCATCCAAATGCAAATTGGTCTCTAAGATTTATTTGAGCAAAGCAAACAGCTTTAGAAATTAGCATAGCTGAGGCTAACATAAGTTTGGCATGCCAAAAAACCTGCCCTGGAGTTTCCTGCTGAGCCAGCCACGTGGAATTCAAGCACACAGCTCCTATTTAACTCTAATTCCACATCAGATCAGGAAATAAATATGCGAAGGGACAGAGGCCAAAAATTGAGCCTTGAAAGTCTTAGATGTAGGAACTCTGAGGAATTAGAAGCCAGAGTAACTGAACACCAGTGGTTTTATTGGTTTCGTGCTGTCTTCCATGGAATTCCGAGGCGCTCATCTGTTGAAAATAAAATGTAGGGAAGGACATGTTTAATTTTCTATCTCTGCTCTCAACTTTGACTGTGTCCTACTCAAGGGTTCTATATGACAAAACAAAGATACAAAAAGATTCTCTACTTTTAAGGAGCGTATTCTCTTAGTTACCAAGCAGGAACTTATAGGAAAGTTGAATTTTGATTTAGTCATACTATCTAGGGCAGGGGTCTGCAAACCTTTTCTGTAAAGGGCCAGATAGTATTTTAGACTTTTTAGACCATACTATCTCTATCACAACTACAGAGCTCTTCTGTTGTAGCAGAAAGACAGCCATAGATAATACATAAATAGGTGTGTCTGTATTCCAATAAAGCTTTATTTACCAAAAAAAGACAGTGGGCAGGGTATGGCCCACGGACATAATTTGCTGCTTGTGCTAGGGTAAGATTAGCCAAAGTCTCATGATAACAGGAAGGTGACTAGAGTTTCAAAGAGTCAGGCTATGGACTTTGCCAAGGTGCAGTGTGTATTATTTCAAGAAAGGAAGAACAGCAAGGGCAGGAAAATAGTGAGTTTTCAGGGTATTTGGTGAGCTTGACACCATATTTGTTGAATAAATGAATGAATGACTGATATTCAAATCTTATTGCACATATATAAGCATTTCACTGAGAAAATGCTAGTGTTTTGTCTGGATTAGTCCCAACCTGTTTGACCTTGACCGCAGCTTCCTTGATGGTGAACCGAGGATTCTATCACTCTTAATTATCCATGGCTAAAGTCAACAAATTATCCAAAACTTCCATCTAGTGAATCGTTTTAACTCTTCCATTGCTAAAACTTTTACCAGAGTTGTGATTCAAGGTAATTGGGTTGAGATATGCTCACTGTCAATTTTCTAGCTGTATGTAGGTTAATGCTGCATTCCTGTGGGGAAACAAATAAAGGGTACAGTGGCTAGGAGCAAAAGGCCCCTTGATAATCAGCCCTTGAATAATTTAGAGTTGACTGTATCATACAAGTTCACCTCTCAAGATAGGGAAGATGAGGATCATGTGTATGCTTTGGATTCCTATGTTAGTGTTCAGATTATTCCTATCCCATTGTAAACTGGCTATGTGAAAATGCTAATAGTAGTAATACCTTTTATTAAAATTTTTAGAGTTTATGAAATTTATTCACATTGATTATTTTATTTAATTTGGTCTTCATATAACTCTGGTAAATAGCATGTTAGATATTAAATTTAAAGAGCTGAAGTTCAAGTAGGTTAAATGGCTTTTTCAAGGTCACATGGCTTCTAAGTACTTGAGCCAAGACTAGTACTAAGGTCTTCTGACTCCTAATCCAAAATTCTTTTTAATGTAAATTGCCTTTTAGCGTATTCCTACAAAATTTCCCTAGATTGTATCAGAATAATAATGCCTGTTAATGTACTACTTCCAGATACCCCAATGACAGGACATACACTCTCTTCCTGCTAAAGTTACTTTTTCAAGTCCACATTTTTGGGGACACTCAATGAGTTCTTCCCTAACCCTGAGAATCTGTGGTTCTATAAGCGTGGATGGCCCAGTAGGGGTAAAATCCTAGCTTTGTTTTACAGTTCTTGCTATCATGAGGCGAGTTGCTTCTCTTTGAGGGTACCAGAGGGCTCCATCCAGTCAGGCAGTTTCCCAAGCATGTGTTTCATGTGCTGGGGCAGGCTCACCACTGGATCCCATCCATGTCTTGGCAGCCAGTGGGCCCAGTGGAATACTCGTGATTGGGAACACGGTGATACTGCATTGACTTGGATTTCCACTCTCCTTTCTCACAGCTGCATACAGAATTGTGGGTGTAGCTTACTTCTGGGCCTGGAGAACTGCTCTTCTGGCCCTGCCCTCCCTTTTCTCTGGAGAAGGGGAGCTCCCGTGTCTTGGTGGTTACCACAGCATTGACCCTGCTCTGGCCGCACATGTGTGCATTCATCTTCCAACTCTGTGCTGTCTTTCCCCCCACAGAGACAGCCTCTGGCCCTTGGTATGGTTTGTGACAGCACAGGCATTACTATGGTAACAGACGTGTTATAAACACAGGATAATAGCTTTGCTTTTGCTTTCCTCCTCCCCCGCCCCAATGCAGTGAAGGGAATCACCATGATCCTTGAATAATAATCACAGACTTTTTTGCAGACTCTAGGAAATGAACCGAATAAGGCTTTTCCATATAGGCAAGCCATGAAGAAAACTGTTATAAGAATATTAGAAAATAATAAAAGTATTGACCAACACTTTCTTTTTGTGCAAACATGTCTTTATTCTTTCAGTTTGAACAAATGTAAAAACCTCCTTCTTTGCTAATTTAAAAAATCACATCATGAACATAATCTGAAGTGGGAAAAATTATATCAGCAAGAATTTTGAAAGATAGGTTAATTAAACTGTAACTTTGCTGTAATTCATCTCATGTTAGAGACTTTAGGATGGGTTCAACCCTTTCAACCCTTTGAGACTTCATTCGAAGATGATCATACCTGTAAAGGGCTTGGGCATGGATTGTAAGAACTGTGCTGTAGTGAGTCTTCATTAAGATATTTGGCCTTCTCTGATTTTAATTGAGCATTAAATTTGGTCCCCTCCAAGTTTGATGATTGAGGTAAAGCACTCAGAAGGGATTTTGAATACATATCTTTGACAAAGGCCTTATAATGGTCTTCACTGCTTTACAAGTGTGATAGCCCTTGGCTGCATTGACTGGCCATCAGTTTTCTGCAGAGGTAGGGCAGGTTTGGGTCTCCCCACCTTGTCAACTTCTAGTCAAAGTAGCCAGGGTAGACCCTGGCCCAGTTGAGACTCAAACCAGGACTTTTTCCCCTCTAGTTTTGGGTTTGCTCCATGACAACATTTTGCTCACAAAATTTTTTTTTAAATTAATAAAACTATTAGTGTGATTGTGTTTGTTCACAAGGAAAAATGAAATGAAGCAACTTTTTCTAGTGAGAGCTTTCCTGCTGCAGAAAACACTGTGTACCTAGAAAACCACATTTTAGATCTGAGTCTTTTGACAGGTTTTCCCAGAGGCTTACAACTTGCCTATTCCAAGTCCAGAATCCCTGCAAATCTCTGAATACTTTAAAATGAAATTAAATGTGAAAAAAAAGAGGGAATATACTTCTCTTTACACATTTATATGGCAGTCTTGAATAAAGTGTCTTTTACCTCAAATGATAAGTGCCCTTATTCTTACTTCTTACATTGTTCACACATGTGAAGTAAAAGGAAGAGCCTGTCCACACGGCACAGACAGGTTTGTGTGGAGCAAGATAAGATCAACCCCCTAAAACCAGCTTGATTTCCTGTGTGCAGAAATGTCTTGTCTTTCTTTGAAAACAATGACCATTTCCTGTCCTCCAGGATGGTTTGCTTTTCAGTTAGTTTTCCAAATTTGAGTTCCATTATAGTCAGGGAAATATGATATATTTTTTCAGGCAAATCTTGAAATTCCTAAGGAGTTATAAGAACTGGGCTCTAAGGAACCATTAGCTTAACGGAGAATATGGAAACAGTCACGTGATCTGCTAACCTCTATGTATATAGCTGAGTAACCCACAGTTAATAAGCATTTTACTTTTTGGCTCTTATAATTCTGACATGGAGTTGTACTTGCAGGGAAATGGGAATGAGAATGTGGTTTGCATTATGGTCATTTATTTTATCTGTTATTCAATATTCTTGGGGCTCACATATGATGATGTGTTCCAAATAGCCATTGAAAAAACAAGATTTAATCAAAATTGCTTTGGACTTTATTTGTCCAACTTTTAAAATATGATTATTAAATAAAATTACCTAGAGTTAATGGGATTTGGATGACTTACTATTTATGTACCAGATGCAATTCTTAAAAAAAAAAAAAAAAAGAAAAAGAGGTTCACTGAACCCTCAGTTTTCCCAATCACTTAGGATAAGGACAGGAGGAATTAATGGTGAATGGCAGAAATATGAGTACTTAATAATGTAGTGATATAATCTCATCATAGTTAATAGTTTTTGAGCATGTATTATGCGTTGTGCTAATAGATTTATATCATTTAATTTTCACAACTCTATGAGGATGCTATTATTAACCTTGTTTTACAGATGAGAAAACTGAGGCCCAGAAAAGTTGAGCAACTTGCCTGAGGTTACACAGATACTGAGTGGCAGAGCTGATATTTGAACCTATACATTATGTCTCCTTAGCCTATATCCTTATCCAAAACACTATGCCAGTATTTCAGTCAGTTAAGTATTTACTGAATGTTCCTTACATTGTACTAGATAATACAGATGTATGTCATCATCCTTGACTACCAAGAACTTAATAGTGCTGTTGGCATATGATCAAAACATCATTCTAGTTTGACCTTGGAATGTATGATATAATTTTAGTTTCATATGGAAGGTGCATGGTAGGACTACAAGGGCAGTCAAAGTGGAGTAGCAAAAAGTCTATAGGCAGATAATCAAGAACTGTTATATTTATACAGTTGAGGGGAAATGGCACCTGAAACTTAATATAGGCTAGAAGATAGTAATTTAAAATTCAAAGTGATAAAAAAAGATCCAAAATGAAACCTGAAAATGTTAGATACTATGATATGGGTCCTGCTTTATTTTTCTCTTTACAATTAAGGGTTCTTAAAAATGTGTAAGGCACGTTTTAGTGTGTTCTATCATTTTTAATGCCAGATGAAATGTATAATTTGAATGGTAGCGTGATGTGGTGAAGACTGCCAGAGCAAGAACCAGGAGACCTGGGTTGCTAATGCCAGCTCTGCCATTTATTGGCCATGTAATCTTGAATAAGGTAGTTTCTCTAAGCCTTAGTTTGCTTGTGTGCAAAATGTTGTGGTTAGCTTAGGTTATCTGTTATTTCCCTATATTTATAAAATCCTTATTTTGTGACTTGTATGGTTAGTTGCTCTCCTGATTTTATGATTTGAGAGGGTATGTTTTAATGTGCTTTAATATGTACTTGTTAATTGAACAGATATAAAGCAAACTGCATATATGTATAGTTATAGCAGCTAGAAGTCTGATGAAAGATTTATGCTGCTTGGGACAAGTTGTAATGATTGTTAATTTTTACTTTGAACAAATAGTGAATGAAATAATAGATTTAACATTTTTTAAGATAACAAGTTCTAGGAAATATGAAATGTGAGTAAATAAAAAGGTTCATATGTTATTAGAACTAAGCATTTTGATGTTGTGCATAGTGATTACTAGAATAATTCCCAGAGTTTCTTTGACAGAGACATCACATTAGTTTAACTTACCAAAACAGACAGAAGAAATAGAAAACTTGAGTAGTCCTATTAAAGAAATAAAATAATTGAATCTTTTCTACAAAGAATATTCTAGACCTAGATGGCATCAGTGGTAAATTCTGTGAAACATTTAAGAAAAACAAAAAACAAACAAACAAAAAAAAGAAGTTGGAGAAACTTTTTCAGAGAATAGAGAAGAAATAAATACTTAGACTTATTTTATGATCTCAGCATAACATTGATCACATTACATGCCAAGGGCATTATAAGTAAGGAAAACAATAATTTAGTGTAATTTTATTACATTAAAATTGAAAACTTCTGTCTGGGCATGGTGGCTCACACCTAGCACTTTCGGAGGCCAAGGTGGGGGGATCACTTGAGCTCAGGAGTTTGAGACCAGCCTGGGCAACATGGCAAAACCCTGTCTCTACTAAAAATACTAAAATAAGCTGGGCATGGTGGCACATGCCTGTAGTCCCCAGCTACTTGGGAGGCTGAGGCACAAGAATTGCTTGAACCTGGGAGGTGGAGGTTGTAGTGAGCCAAGATTACACCACTGCACTCCAGCCTGTGTGACAGCGAGACTCTGTCTCAAAAGAAAAAAAAAAAAGGAAAACTTCTGTTCATCATGAACATTGAGGCAAAAATACTGAGCAAAATTATAGCAAACCAAAGCCAATGATATATACAAAATGTTAATACATCATGACTAATTTAGATTTTTTTCTAGGAATGCAAGGTTGGTTTAAATTTTAAAAACCAGTCAATATGATTAACAAAATAAAGTAAAACCTCTGTTAAAGTAAAACCGTTAACAGAATAAAGTAATAGCTGCAGCAACAATTTTGATAAAATTTAGCACTATAAATGATTAAAAAAACTTTTGGCAAAGGAGGAATAGAATAGAACTTCCTTAATCTGTCTAAAGGTTATCAACAGAACACTCCACAGCCAATATTATTTAATAGTGAAGTATTGAAAACTTTCCTCTTGATATCAAGAATGAGATTAAGATGACCATTATTGGCCAGGCACAATGGCTCATGCCTGTAATAGTAGTACTTTGGGAGGCCGAGCTGGGCAGATCACTTGACGACAGGAGTTCAAGACCAGCCCAGCCTTCATGGCAAAACCCAGTCTGTACTAAAAATACAAAAATTAGTAGGGTGTGGTGATGCACTCCTATAATCCCAACTACTCAGGAGGATGAGGTGGGAGAATTGTTGGAACCCAGGAGGCAGAGGTTGCAGTGAGTGGAGGTTGTGGTGAGCTAGGATTGCACCATTGTACTCCAGCCTGAGCAACAGAGCAAGACTCTGTCTCAAAAAAAAAAAAAAAAAAAAAAGAAAAGAAAAGAAAAGAACATAAAGATCAGTAATCACCCATTTCTGTACTGGAATTAACAGACAATTATTTAATAAGGAAATAAAAAGGAGTAAGAAACTCAAGATTTGTAAGATAGAAATGCTATCTTGTATAGACCTCCCTACAGTCAATCTACAGGTTAACTATTATAATTCACGACTCAATTTTATCAAAGTCTCTAAACACAGTCAATATCTGCAAATCAATTATATCTCTGTATTCCAGCCATAAAAATTTCAAAAATGAATCTTAAAAATACAATTTAAAGTAGTATCAGACCCATCAAATACCCAGGAAAATAATCTCACAAAATATGTGTAAGATTGTTACACAGAGAATCATAAACATTGCTGAGAGAAATTAAAGAAGACCTAAATCAATAGAGGGACATACCATGTTTATAGATTAGAGACTAAATATTGTAAAGAGGAAGATTCCTCCTAAATTGATCTATATATTTAAATCTAATTTTGATAAAAATCCTGCATAAAATTTTGTGGAAATTAAAAAGTTGTTTTTTAAAATGTATATGGAGATGCAAAGGAGCAAGAATAGTTCAGACAATCTTGAAGAAAAAAATAAAATTGGAAGACTTACACTCTTAGATATCAAGATTTATTGTAAGGACAGAATAATTATGATAGTAGGCAAGGATGCAACGATATATGTATAAACAATTACAACAGAGTCCAGAAACAAATCTAAATTGATACTTGACTCATGATAAATATATTAGTCAGCTCAGGCTGACATAAAATACCATAGACTGGGTAGCTTAAACAACCAAAATTTATTTTCTCACAGTTCTGAAGACTGGAAATCAAGATCAGAGTGCCAGCAGGGTCAATGTCTGGTGAAGGCTCTCTCCTTGGAGTGTAGATCACTGCCTTTTTACTGTGTCCTCATGTGGTGAAGGGAGAGAGAGAGAGAGCAGGCTCTCTGCTGTCTCTTCTCATAAGGGCACTAATCCCACTGGACAAGGGCCCCATCCTCATGATCGCATTTAACACTAATTACCTTCCAAAGGCCTCATCTCCAATTGCCATCATATTGGGGGTTAGAGCTTCAACATATGAATTTGGGGGACACACAAACATTCAGTCTATAACAACAAAGATGACATGGTAGAGCAGTGGAGAAAGGATGGTCTTTTCAATAAATATGTTTATGGAAAAAATGTATGTTGATTCTCTACTTCACATCATTCATAAAAAATTGTAGATGGATTGTTGATCTAAATGTGATAGGTAAAACAATAGAGCTTCTAGAGAATGCCTAGGGGAATATATTTATGATCTTGAATACACCAATATTTCTTAAACTACATACATGAAGTACTAACCATAATGGAAAAAGTTAATTACATATAATACAATTAAGAATGTTTGCTGATTATAAAAAATCTTTCAGGTTGCTTGGTGGATACAATGTGTGTTGTTCCAGTGATGGATACACTGAAGGCCTTGACTTCACCATAGTGCAATACATCAATGTTAAATTGTACTCATATCCCATGAATTTATACAAATAAAAAAAGAAAAAATCTTTCAAAAGAATGAAAAAGCAAATCACTGAGTACCAGATGATGTTTGTAATGCATTTCCCTATAAAAGACTCATATTGACAATGTATAAAGAATCTCTGTAAATAAAAATAAAACAACTCAATAGAAAAATGGGCAAAAAATGTAAACAGGCCCTTCATCAAAGAAAATATCCAAGTTATCAGTAAACATGAAAAGTTTTTCAATCTCATTACTCATTAGGGACATCAGATTTAAAATCATAGTGAGAGACCAGTAAACACATATGAGAATGGCTAAAATGAAGAAGATTGACAATACCAAGTTTGAGGAGGATATGGAGCAACTGGGACTCTCATGCATAGCTGGTGAGAGTGTAAATACATATAACCACTATTGAAAGCTGATTGGCAATATCTATTAATGCTGAACGTACACATATGCAATAATTTATACAATTAAGTGTTCTTGAAAATGTATAAGGCAATAATTCTATCTTAGGTATGTACTCAACACAAATGTGTATATATGTGAGCCAAAGGCACATAAAATAATCTTCATAGCAGCATTTATTCATAATAGCTAAAAACTGGGAACAACCCAAACGTTCACCAGCAATCATTAACATACACTTGGGATTCCTTAGATGGGCTTAGGTGGGTAAGTGTAGGTCCTGAAGTTGACTGTGAAACTGTGTGTATATCATATGTGCACAATTTAGGAAAGGCTATTTTTTTTTTTTTCTCAAAAAGATCCTTGTCTCAAAAAATACTAAGAATTCCTGCCTGAATATGAGACCCAGATTTCCATAGTTTTTAAGAAAATTTTAAACTCCTCCTAGTTTAAGCAACTAAGCCCTAGAATGTAATTTAACCTTTTTAATCCTATATTTAGTCTGTTCATAGCTTTCTCAAATCAAGTAGAATATTTAAAATCTCATCATTCCTTATTATTAAGGAATTATCACCAAGTGAAATGCAAATGTATCATAGTGAAGCCTAAAAATTAAGTTATAGGCATAAGGCATAGATATACCCCTCTGTGGTCTACTTGAGAGCTGCATTTGATATGGTATAAAGTGGAGAGAAATTAGGGGACACTGGGTGAGTGACAAAAGTAGAATATACAATATCTCTACCTCCCAGTGGTTCTTACCAGGGTGTGACTTGGCCCCCAGGGGACATTTGGTAATATCGGGAGACATTTTTGATTGTCACAGCTGGGAGAAGGGGTACTAATGGCATCTAGTGGGTAGAGGCCAGGTATGGTGCTAAATGTCCTACAATGCACAGGACAGCCCAAACAAATTATCCAGCTGAAAATATTAACAATGCTGTGCTTTAGAAACCAGGCTCCACATTGATGACAGGTCTGTGTATGGGACACCTCTTGTGCTCCTCTAGAAATCCTCTTGGCCCCACGTGTTAATCCCATGATTGCTGTAACACTTTGACCAGCTTGGGTGTGTGCATTCTGAAAGTTACTTGCCTCGCACCTGTGGCGTATGTCTCTCGCTTCCTGCTCTGGGACTTCTCTGACACAGCAACATGGGCATCCTATGTGGATCCTTTTGGCATTCACTTACACATTTGCAAACCAGCAGTGTAGGGGATTAAAGCATACTCTATCAACAGGACATGAAAGTTGAGTAGATTTTTCCTTCTTTTGTCCCCTGGGTAGATAGTTATGAAATGTTTTAATAAACTCCAAAGAATTACCTCTGCGGTTGAACACCAGTCTCCCTTAGCAGTAGCCAACTAAATAGCACATCCTTCTGTTGGCTCTTTCTGCTCTGTAGGTTCATTTCTCTTGTCCCTCGCTCCTACTTTCTGGCATCACATGCCCAGTAAAGCACCTACATGCAAGTCTTTGACTCAGATTCTGTTTCCGGGAAACTCAGGATGAAGTACCATGTGTATGGAAGTCCACAGTGAAAGACCAGAAATTAATGGAAGAGAATATAAAAAAGTTAGAATTTTATGAACATTTGTCTTTTTTCCCTTTAAAGTCCAGCATGAATATATAATGAAAGAGTAAAAAGAGGGCACCAGATTCTCAGTGCACAATAACGGAGCACTCAGAAAGGGCCATTTCTAAAATTGTCCTGTCGGCCAAAGAATTTTCTAATCCTCCTATGATAGGGGTAAGGAAAAACAGTGGTGGCTACACAGAAAGAGGAGAAACAAAGAAACTAAGTCAGGGGTTCGAGTAAAAGAGGAAAGTAAAAAGAATATCCTTTGCCTCAGCTTCTTTAAATGGATTGTGTTATTGTGAGAGCTTCAAAATGCTAGAATTTTACTCAGAAGAAACCTAGACTATCATCTAATTAAGTGTTCTCTTTTACAGAAGAGGAAATGAGGTCTGGAGAGGTTAAATGACCTTCTCAAGGTCACTCAGTTGTCTTAATGGCAGAACCAGGACCAGAACTCACTTCTGAAATGGATGGGGACACAATCTGATCATGGATTCTAAATCGCATACTTCTGTGATTCCGGAGGCAGCCCAGAACTTCTCTTGACATTTTCTAAACTCTTTTTGGAGTTATGACCTAGCTAGGATAATACTTTCAGGATACCCTGTCCCAGGTCAACAAGGAGCTAAGACGCTAACAGGAAATAAGAGGAAATGTCAGCTCTGCCTTTCCTTTCTTGTTAGAGGGTGGCCGTGTTTCTGGCAGTTCTTGTTATTCTAGGGACAGTCCCAGTGCTGACTTCTTAAAGTTCCTGTTAAATGGAGAAGACTTAGTTAATTAACTTGACCAAGGAGAGTGGTAATAATGATCCCATTATGTTCTGGGGCTTTTCACTGGTGTTTCCCTCTAAGGCAACTTTGTTCTCAAAGGCAGTGCCCTTGGCCAAGAGGATTTGAAGAGGAGCACAAGAGGTGTCCCATACACAGACCTGTCATCAATGTGGATCCTGGTTTCTAAAGCACAGCATTGTTAATATTTTCAGCTGGATAATTTGTTTGGGCTGTCCTGTGCATTGTAGGACATTTAGTACCATACCTGGCCCCTACCCACTAGATGCCATTAGTACCCCTTCTCCCAGCTGTGACAATCAAAAATGTCTCCCGATATTACCAAATGTCCCCTGGGGGCCAAGTCACACCCTGATAACCACTGGGAGGTAGAGATTGTATATTCTACTTTTGTCACTCACCCAGTGTTCCCTAATTTCTCTCCGCTTTACACCATATCAAATGCAGCTCTCAAGTAGACCACAGAGGGATATATCTATGCCTTATGCCTATAACTTAATTTTTAGGCTTCACTATGATACATTTGCATTTCACTTGGTGATAATTCCCTGATAATAAGGAATGATGAGATTTTAAATATTCTACTTGATTTGAGAAAGCTATGAACAGACTAAATATAGGATTAAAAAGGTTAAATTACATTCTAGGGCTTAGTTGCTTAAATTAGGAGGAGTTTAAAGTTTCCTTAAAAACTATGGAAATCTAGGTCTCGTATGCAAGCAGGAATTCTTAGTATACACAATTTCACAGTCAACTTCAGGACCTACACTTACCCACCTAAGCCCATCTAAGGAATCCCAAGTGTATGTTAATGATTGCTGGTGAACGTTTGGGTTGTTCCCAGTTTCTAGCTATTATGAATAAATGCTGCTATGAAGATTATTTTATGTGCCTTTGGCTCACATATATACACATTTGTGTTGAGCACATACCTTAAGATAGAATTATTGCCTTGGCTCCCTCCATTCCCCCACTGGGTATCCAACACCCAAGGCGCACCTAGTAAGGATGCTTTTCTTCTCCTTGTGCTGAGGCCTCAGGTCAGACATTTTATTCTAGTGAGCAAAACAGATATGCCCCTGTCTTACCTGGCTCACAGTCTGGTGGAAGAGACAGATATTAAAACACACACACATGCACACACACACACACACACACACACACACACAAAACAAGTCTGAGAATTACCAAGTCCAGAGTGCTGTGGGATCTGACCAGGTTTGGGGTCAGGGAAGGTCTTCCTAGGATGAGGTTTAAGATAAGGTACAAAGGACTGAATGCATCAGTAGGACTAAACTGGCAAAGGATTTTAGGGTTGTGAGGGAGCAAGCAGCACATTTAAAGGCTGAGTGGAGGGAAGGCCTCAAGGAAGTGAAAGAAGCCAGAATCCAGAAAGCAGACATGTGAGAGGCTGGCCTGGTCTTAGGAGCCATGGAGACCATGCCAGGAGTGCCCCTTTCTTCTTGAGGGCAGTGGATGCCACTGAAGGGTTTTGAGCAGGTGAGAGCAGTGGTCCTGTTGGTATTTCAGAAGAATTTTCTAGATGTATAATGGAGAGAAGGAACTACATGTCAGTGAGTTAGGAGGCTACTTGTAGTATGGGCAAGAGGTATTGGTGACTTCACTAGGATTGAGAGTAACAAATTCCATGAAGATAAGGCACCTAGAACAGTGCCTCACATATAAGTAGACTTGATAAATATTCATCGAATGAATGAATGATTGGGTGTAGTATAAAAACTTTTTTTTTTTTTTTTGTGGCAGGGTCTCTTTTTGTTGCCTAGGCTGGAGTCGAGTGGTGCCATCTCCGCTTACTGCAACCTTGACCTCCCTGAGCTCAGGTGATCCGCCCACCTCTGCCTCCTCAATATCTGGGACTGCAGGCATGCACCATCATGCCCAGCTAATTTTTGTATTTTTTTGTAGAGATGGTGTTCCGTCATGTTGCCCAGGCTGGTCTCAAACTCCTGGGCTCAAGCAGTCCACATGCTTTGGCCCCAGAAAGTGCTGGGATTACAAGCATGAGCCACCACACCTAGCTGTATAAAAATATTTAGGAGGACCTGGTGATTAATCAGAATATGGGAGGTGAGAGGGAGAGAAGAGGCAGGAAAGATGCTGGGTTTCTGCCATCAGGTAACTGGGTAGATGATAGGGCTAGGAACTGAGGTGGGAAACACAGTGAAGGGGACTGGAAATGGAGAGGGATGTGTATGCAGCTTTGGACTTGACTTACTAAGATGTCTGGGAGGCAGTTGGACATAGTAGCTCATGAAAGATAATTGTGTTGATTTGGGAATTGTTGTATTATGGATGGTAACTGGAGTCATAAGAATACATAGTGCAGCTCAAGAGGAATGTCTAGAGAGAAGAGAGTGCTCTAAAGAATTTCTTGTTAGTGTTGCCCTGTACTTTTCCCATAGCAGGACTATTTTGGCATGCTGTGTCTCATTACATTACAGAGTAGGGATTGGCATAGGGCCCCTTCAGAGAGTCCCTTAATCAATCTTCGCTCTAAGAAATCTAAATAAATATTTAAAGGTGAGAAGAGTGAAGTAAATTATTTTGTTGAAATGTTCTAGTAAGTTCATCTTGCTTCTTTTAATACATTTAATTGAATGCAGTTCTGCATATCCTTCAACCTACTGAACTTGACTTTCTGGGTGTGACTGCAGTTCAGGGCACTGAGGGAAGAAAAGGGGCTGAGGAGGAGAACAAGCAGTGCTCTCTCTGAGTGCTTTGTCCCTCCCAGGTGTCCCTTTGACACCCAGTCTCTAGCCTGTCAATTTGCCTCCCCTAGGAGGTGGCCCCACGTGGCCTGCTGCTTGGCAGGACTGGCTGGAGCAGCGAGAAGGGACTTGGCTTGCTCTTCTGTCATGATGGGCTGCTTGTGCTCCCCTCCAGTGGAGATGCTTACACCCACCTTCTACAGTCACTAAGAACGTCTGGCTTCTATGACCCCTCATGGTGATGGAGCCCTGGGAGCAGGCCAGGCTTGTCCTTGGTCATTTTCTCCTGCACATTGGCCTTTACACTAGGGGCAGCCATGAGAAGCTCCTTGAGGCCTTGTTAGTGTCCATGCGTGTCTTGTTAGTCAGTGCATTTCATACAGTGTCTGGCATGAAGTTGAGTAAAGAAATGAATCCTCTGTCTACCTCTGGGGAGATTTGTCAACCACTGTGGGACCCATAAAGCGTAAATATTGGGACAGTCAGATCTCAGAAGGGTTTGAAATGAGCCCTTCTGTTAAAGAGCAGATGATGGAAATGCCTTTCTTGTTCTGAGGTCCTGTATAAAGCAGCTTGACCTTTTAATCTTTATATGCTGCCACTTTTGTATCTCTTTGAAGATGGTGCCCCTCTAGGCAGGGCAAGTCCTCAGAATTGGTTTTCTATGAGTGGTAGGTTTGCTGGAGCACACTTTTTGATCTGACTCCCTTGTCGCTCATCACGTTCATTTGTGAACTAGATGCTGAGTAGACTTCAGCCATCTGGGAGAGAGAAGTCTAGCAGACAGCAAATCCATGATTGCAGCATCATTGTCCCAGGACATCTTAGATTGCTCAGAGGTTCAGATCGAGGGCCCAGGGATGGGGATACGATTTTACTTGAGCATCGTGTCTATGGCAGTCAGCCAGTGAACATGAGCTATTTGGTCTGTATTACTCTCTCTTTGCCTTATTGTTGATTTCTCCCATTTTCTCTGTAGGGCTCTATAGGAAAAGGATTGCCTTCTCTGTATTTGATGTGAGTAACAGACACCATGGGACTTTGTGGACCATGGGTGTCTTTAGTCAATCTGAACATGCATACTGAGGACTAGTGGGTGTTGGTCAACGTGCCCAGCACTGGCCACGTGGCTGCAGACCTTGTCTTTCTGCCCAGTGCAGGCAAAGGAGGCTCCTGGCAACTGAAGATACAATTGTGGGCAAAAGAGAAGAAACCTTCCTGATAATTAATGACCCACATGGAAGTGCTCATGCCTCAGTGCTGATGTAGGGCAGTGGAGCAGCACGTTCCAGGAGGCTTCCTCAGAAGTCCAGTCTTGGGAATTCTCTGTGAAAAGACATGTCCACTGTTAAATTTGTGAAATATGGCACACTCTGTCTCCTTTTCAAAGATTCTTGTACATTGGTAGAAACAAAATGTCCTGTTGTAAAAAGCCTGTTGTTTAACGTTGTTTAGCCTGCTGTTTTCCATTCATATTTAATCATAGAAGTCTTTTTTAAAAACCACATCCATGTAAGTACCCTATGGGCTTAGTGTTCTGTGGAATGTGCTTTGGGAAGTGTTGCATACAGGACTCTGGGTTTTCCTTACTCTAAACCTCTACCTTTTTCCTTTCCTATTCCAGTTTCTTAGGGTGAGTACATAGGAAAGAGACTCCACAGTGAACACTGAGAAGCGGAGGTGAGGTTGTCAAAGAAACTTACAAGAAGAAACTCCTTCACTGGCAAGTCAGTGAAATTATGGGGAAATACTCAAAGTAATGTCAGGGAGCTGGAGGCACGTGTGCTTAGTAGTGTCATGTTAAAGAATCCGAGTTCAGCATGGTATTCAAGAGAGAATTACAATTTTGTGACTTTTTGAGTCTCTCCTTTTGCTGTCCTTCTTTATTGGAGTACAGGAGAATAAATGAGGAAGGGACATTGACTGTAAAGCAACTTCATTTTGTTTGAATTTGACTCTGGAGTCAACTTCCCCAAGAATGCTGTGGAGTTTTCCCTGTCTGCTTTGACTAGAAACACGGGAAGATGAATACTATGAAATTTCAGTTATTTCTGGATTCGCAACATTTCTACCTTTTGATAATTGATTTCATCTCATTCTTAAATCTGTCCTCTTCATTTCCACTGTCACCCTGTAGGTTCAGGACTTCATCCCTTTTCCTCTGCAGCCATTTATTCATCTGTCCATTTATTCCTTCATGTAGCATGAGCACTGCTCTGTGCAAGGCACTGAACACACAAGAAAGAATGAGACATGGACCCTGCTCTCACTTTGCTTACTGAGGCTTCCAGATGTGGAACTGGATTCTAGTCTCTCCAAATTCTGATCTGTCCTGTTACTCCTGTTGGAGTAACATTTCTTAACACATCTTTGATTCTGTCATGTTCTTTTTTTTTCCCCGAGACGGAGTTTCGCCCTTGTTGTCTGGGCTGGAGTGCAATGGCACCATCTTGGCTCACTGCAACCTCCACTTCCCAGGTTCAAGCGATTCTCCTGCCTCAGCCTCCCAAGTAGCTGTGATTACAGGCAGCCGCCACCATGCCTGGCCAATATTTTTTTGGATTTTTAGTAGAGACAGGGTTTTACCATGTTGGCCAGGCTGGTCTGGAACTCCTGACCTCAAGTGATCCACCCACTTCGGCCTCCCAGAGTGCTGGGATTAAGGTGTGAGCCACAGTGCCCAGTCTGTCATGTTCTATTGAGAAACATTTGGGAGCTTCTTATTACCTGTGGAATAAAGACGAGCTGATTCCCTCCCCCTATGGCAGAATGACATCCATGAGACTCCTTGTTCAGGCCCTATCAGCTCCTGTCTAATTTACTTTTCCCTTCACACAAGCTTAGTCAACTGGATGACTGCAGGATTCTTGCCCACTTCAAGCCTGTCTGCCACTCTCTGGCTCCTGCAGTTCCTCTGTCCTCTCTCTCCTCTTTAACTCCCCTGCCTTCCAAATCCTTTAAGATGCAACTCAAATGGTGTGCTCTCTGGAATGGCTCTCACAACTGTTTGAACTTCTCTCTTACTGCATTCTGCCTGTCATAAGATGAGCCACACACCTCAGGTCCTATCCAGCTCACATGTAAACATGTAATTCTTTCTGGAATCACATTCTTTATATCTATATCTATGTCTATGTCTATCTTCATAATATGAATGTAAATAATTTAAAATTGGGTAGAATGTTCCATTAGAAAATTGAAAATTAATTTTAAAGTCTGTCATTTTTCTGTAATTTTGTATGATATAGGGTCATTCCTTTTACTTACTGGAACCAATTTTTAATTTATGTATAGAATATTTAGATTTTATTTTGGGGTTAAGTACTACTCTGTTTAGAGAAGAGTGGACTATTTAAATTCTTGAAATAACTTCAAATCTATTTTCAAAAAAAATTAGGGATAATTTTAGGTACTACAAAGGCTTATGTAGTATTATGGACCTTTGTCATTTAATTGCATTATCCTTTTAATGAGAGCTAAGTTCAATAAAATTTTATTATTTCAGACACCACTCTTAGGGAATTCTTGATAGTTCAGTTACCAAAGTGGCAGACATTTTTAGTTGTTGCTCTGATACTTTTTAAATGAGCAGACTTCTCAGGCACTTAGGAAGATCCACCCATGTGTGGATAGTTAATGTAATAATTACAAAGAATTCCCATCTATTAATTACAGAATATCTGGCAGTGCAGTGATATATTTGGCAACATCTTGTCAACTATTAATTCAAGTTAAGTACTTTTTTAAAAGAATAGCTGTAAGTGAGGCTTTTATTAATTCTAATGGCTTTACTCTTAAATAATCTAAATTAGTGAAACTTAACCAATTACTGGCTTGTTCTTTGTATTCAAGGATAGTGGTTTTACAGATGTCATCCACAGGAGGGGATGTGATTGGAGAGACTGGTGCTTGGTCACTGAGCTTCTCCAGATTGCATACAGCTGACATCTACCCTTTTCTTGTGGTTCTAATTGCCACTCGTTCTAAGGAAGGCTCATTTACATATAGAATGTGCATATTTAATCGTATTTGATCCTCACCAAAGCTATAGTTAGGGTGGGCATTACCAGTTCTTGATCGACTTACTCTTGTCACACACAACTAGAAGGTGCAATATTAGTACTTTCACCAAGGTCCTCTGTCTCCATCTCTGTGCTTCACCACACTGTCTTTCAAATAGTAGCAACTTAGATTTCCAAAGCAATGTACATCTACTACCTCATTTGCTTATAAAAAGTCACCCCCTTGAGATTATCCTAAGTGGATCTGCCTGTTGCTTTTCTTTTCTGGCAATCCTTAGCTATATGCCATTGTCTACTGTGTTTCATATTCATACTTAAAAGGCACTCTGAACATTTGACATGTTCTACAGTGTCATCACCCTGTCCACACCGCCTTCCTTTGGCTGCCCTCAGTTGCCCTAGCTTTTTCCAAGGCTAGAGATTAGCTAAGTAATATGTCCCAACTCTCCCATCTTTGCCTCTCTACCTTTCTCATTGGAACCCTATCCTCAGCCCTTCTTCCCATTCCTTGTAAAAACATATTCTTCAGAAAGAATCATTCATTTCAAAGCATAAATCATTATTTACAAGTATATATTGAGCCTCCTTGCTTTCAGGGAATTTGTGTTTTAATGGCTCATAAGAAACATTTAGCCAAAGAAATGACCTTCTAGTGGTAGAATTTAATCTTAGTGAGCAGCTGAAGGATAATTTTTTGAAGCTAGGATATTCTTATTGGCACCCTTGAAATTACAGAGGTAGGGGGTCTCCCATTTCAACCACATGGAAAGCCAGTTTTATCCATGTTCTGCTGTGATCCCTGCTCCTTAGAAAAGAGAAGGCTGGCAAGAGTATTGCTTGCCTGTGGGTAGAATAACTGCTTCTTGAGATCCACATATTATTGGGCCTGTCTTATCATTTAATGTTTAAGTAGCACTTGCTGGTGCAAGTTATACAGAATGTTTGCAGCAAATCCATGTCTCATAGTCATAAAGAAGTAAAGGCTTGCGCAGTGGGCCTTTAACTTGTTTTTTGAAAATCAATCAACAAATATTGATTAACACTTCAGCTGTCTCCTCAAAGACATTTTGACCTTTTTGATTTCATTTTCTTTGTCTATTGTTGTGTCACTGAGCAGTGTGCTGTGTAAGTTGCAAAATCTGTGACAGCTTTTAGTCCTTTTTGTGGAGAGAGGTCTGTGAGGATGGTTTATAATCTTACTGCTTAGAAAAGCTGTGGTCTCTAAGGTGTAGTGGTCAAGAGCTTGGGCTCTGGAATCAGATGGCCTGGTTCTCCATAAGGCTCTGATATATACTTATTGTGTGATTAGGAGCAAATTACTTAACATATAAACTCACTTTCCCCATTTGCACATGGAGATTAATGTTAGTACCTGCCTGGTTGGTGGTGGTTGTGAAAAAGATTAAATAACGTTGAAATGAGCCATGCACTGTGCGGGCACCTACTAAGTGTTGCTAACTATCATTATGTTCTTTGTGGTTTAGTGGTCCCAGTTTTCTCTGGGTCTCCTTTTATGTTCACTTCTAGAACACAGGGAATTGTTCAGAAGCTCCTGGTGGGCTCTGTAGAAACTTTAAGTTAGATTGCTTTAAAGTCTTTGGAATTGAATTATTTCAAAAAGGAATTTCTTTTTCGCAGCAGCTATGAAGAAAGCAAACTTCAGTTTCTTGCCTGCTTTCCAGGCCTTGACTTTATTGTTTTTAAATATAGCTGCTGCAACAAGTAGATTGACACAGTGCAGCCTGGCCATGGGCCATTTCATGTCATTTCATGGCATGGGGAACACACAGGAGTCTCCTCAGACTGCCTTGTAACTTGTCTCAAGTATAATCCAGGTCTTTCATTGATTATCTGGATGTGTGCATTCTAGGAACTGTTGGAGGAGATAGATGTCCCAGCAAATACTTTCGGAATTTCCCCTCAGTCTTGGACTCCCATGAAAGTTAAAAAGGTGTGGTAAATCTACAGTTTAATTGCCTGGAGTCCATTAATGCCCTACTGATTTTCTTTGGGCACTGGTCAGGTAAGTTAGTATACATGTTTACAGCCAATTTAAATGCCCCAAGAAGATCACTGACCAATGGCCATCCTTATTTTTAAAAGTCACCAGATAAGGCAATTTCTCAAACAACTTCAGCAGGGCATTCCAGAAATGCTTGATCTCATACTTCTCTGCACTATAATAAATAAATACAATTTTGATTTCATCTTGGAGTAATCTGAACTTCTGGGATGTAAAGTAGAAAAATGTTCTATAGCTCTTGGAACATTAGATTGGAAAGAAAATGCCTTAAACGTCTGCTTAATTAAATTCTGAAGAGGTGGTACAAATTTTTCATGATTAATTGAAATATGCTTATTTTGACTGATACATATTTATATGATATTATCATATGAAAATTTTATTATGTTATACAAACCGTTCTCTTTGGGAATGTGATTTAATGCTGTAAACATTTTACATTTGTTGTTGCATTGTTTATTATAAAAATGCACAGGCTGATGGCTGTAAGATAATATAATGTAAAAATCTGTCATGTGAATCTTCTCTGAGGTAATCTGAAGCCTCTAATGGCACAGACCGTTAGCCAAAATGTAAGACAGGTAATTAGGTTTTCCCTAACTTGAAGAAATATTTTTTAAAGTAGAAAAAAAAAATTTTAAGCAGATCAAGTTAGAAAAGTTAAAGTGCTGAAACCTTCTGTTTTGCCATTGTAAAGCATGCATTTCATTTCCATGTTTATTGTAAAGCATGCATTTCATTTCCATGTTTCAGGTAGAAAGAGATGCAGGTGTTGAAGTGGACTGATCCCTTTGACTTTAACCACTTAAGAAGCGTTCACTTTTCTAGGGGTGCAGTCATAAGATGGGGACACCATCTCATGTCTGGTGACAGAATTTTGAACTATAGTTTGTCTGACAATATTAATTTAGATAATCACTGTTCTTTATTGGTTTCTAAAATCTGTTACTAATATAAATGACTTTTATAAATCTAGAATGCCTGAAATATCGGAAAATGTTTTTTAAATTTTTTGAATAACCCAATTATCAGACTGTTCTTTAGATCATTAGCTGCTGATAACAGTTTAATACTAGAAAAGGAGAAATCTGGTGGGCTTTTTCCAAAGCATATACCTTTATGAAATGGAGTTGTACGAAAAGCTGCGAGGAACGTTGACTTATTTAACAAGGCAGATGCTAACCATCATTCTAGAAGTTTTTCCAGCTGCCAGATATAAAAGTGCACAATATATTTGGTCTCATCTCATATTGTTGCTTTGTAGTAAGAATGATTTATAAGAAATAATCTGTTTTAAAATTCTACCTTTTTGTTCATTTATTTGTTAGGTCCTTTGTAAGAAAGTATTTTTGCCTCCCTTTAAAAAATGACAAGTGGGTCTGTCTGGTGATGATGGATTGAAGCTTGAGAAAGACCCTGGAGCTGCCCTTTGGCCTCAAGCGTCATTCCTTCAGGCCAGGCCCAAGCTGCATGCTAAGCGCCTGGCCTTGTGAATAGCTTTGCACTCTATTTTTTCTCATCTCAGTGTTGGTCCATTATAGCTGAAGATCTAGGACTTAAACAATTTTATGCTTTGTTTCCCAAATCAGATTATTTAAAGGAAGAAATAATGAGGGGGACCTAATGCATGTTCTAAAATGGCTCCTCCTTGGGAAGTGGGGTCTCCTCATTAAACTGTGAGGCCAGGTGATTTCCCGCATACATTTTTTTCCTTACAGATTTCACCAGAATCAAGCTTACTGCCAGTGGATCATTTATGAGAATTCTGCTGTATCTTCTTTTTCAGGAATTTAAGATTTTAAAGCATCTTATCAATTGGGACAAATAGAAACTATTAGTTGCTATCTAGTTTAGTAAAGACAGGTGATTATTTTAAAATATACGCTCTTTCTAATCTAAGAAAACTCCTCCATACACTAAGGTAAATTATAAAGCTTTGCTAATTTTTCATACCATGTAAAATGTTCATATGTGGAGAGATGCCATATTAGAGATCATGTAAAATATAAATAAAACCTTGCTTTTATTTATTTATTTTAAATTTTTTTTTGTTAAGGATATTCCTCAAATATCACAAAGCTTGCTTTGAATAGAACAAATTATTAAATACAGTAATTGTTTGAGATTTGAATTCATATTATGCCGTTTAAAGAAAGTTATCAAAAATGTTTGACATCAAAGGTCATTTTTATACTATCTCATTTGATAACAATAGATCACAATATGTAATTTGTGAAATACAAAAAGGTCATTAAAATGGCAATATTTATTCCATTGAGGTAAATAAAATGCTGCACATAGTTCTGAGTGGTGATACTCAGGGGGAAAAAAGCCGTATATCTGCACTACAAATTAGTTTGCTTCTAATTTTGCAGGCTGATGACCACACTGCCTCAAACCAAATCTTTTCGCTGGAAATGAAATGATTGCATGACAGACTCTATGAACCCTGAATATGTCAACAACTCATGGACCAGGCCTTGCTTAGCAGTTGGTCTTTGGGGGATTTTATCCAGAAATCAGACAACACTGTACTAGTGCTTGTTGGGGATTTTGTGATTACCATTCATGTCTGGAGCATGAGTGTGGGTTAATAAAAAAAAAAAAAAATTCCATAAAGGAAGAAGAGATGTGGCAGTCAGTCTCTCTCTCACACACACACACACACACACACACACACACACACACACACAGAGTCACTATCAATTGGGAAGACAGAGAAAACTCAAGATGTAGCAAAAACGGTTAAGAGGCAACAAGGAAATATTACTTAGGTGTCTACTTAAAGTTTCCTTTTATTCACCCCCACCCACCTCTCAAAGAGGCCAGTTTTTCCCAGACGTGAATATCACCATCATAATGTTTGTCATAACTTCTGACCGCCTGCAATTTGATTTACGGAATATATTTTACTAATTGACTCACTTTAAAATCCTTTCTTTGTTTTAAGCAGTAGTATTTGTGATGTCATGGGCTCATTAAATAGTTAAATTTGTTTTCTTCTCATACAAAGGAAAAGAAATACAATTTAAATAGTGGAAATATTTGCAAACCACCTAAATTCATTCTGAGCAACCCCATGCCATGACATGAGGGGCTGGGAGGACCACCAATCTGGCTGAGAATGATCTGACATTCCCGTTACCATCCCTCCATCCAGGGCTCATGAACCACATCACATGGAGGAGAATTTCAATCAGGCCTGCATCTCCCTTAGGACACCAGCGCCGGAAGGCTGCATTGTCAGAGTCTGTTCAGCGAGCCAGGCTTGTCCCTTTCCATTGCCAGAATCTGGCCGCGCACATCTTTCCTTTTTTGACTAAACGCATTGCTTGGGAATTATTACATTGCAAGAGTAAACAATAGCACATATCATTTAACAGTAATAGGGAACATGCCATGGTTGAGCCTGGCGCCTGGTCAAGGTTCACATGAGGGTGTTCCATTTGTGAATTAGCACCCTACAAATTGTCCCACCCAGTGCAGATCCTGCAGGCTTTCACAGGACCTTTGAAGAAATGGGTTATTTTACAAGCTTCGTTAGTACTGGGGCTGGTTTAACTAGGCAGATGAAGCTTTTTTTTTTTTTTTTTTTAAACCAGGCTAAGAAGCCCTAGGAGCCTTTGTGGCTCTGCAGTCATGCTCTGGTTTTTAAGTAAATGTCTTTTGGAAACTTGGGAGCCAAAAAAAGAGAGAGAGAGAGAAAGAAAAAGCACTTCTCCTCCAAGGTCCAGAAACTAAAATCAGGCCCAGGTAGCTCTGTCAGGTTCAGGGTGTGTCTAAATTTAAAGGGATGTTTGCTTCTGATATGAACATTTTTCTTATACTTTTATTATAGAAGATGATGTGTCAAATGTACAAATAATGTGTGCCTGGTGCCAGAAAGTGGGAATCAAGCGCTATTCCCTGAGTATGGGAAGTGAGGTGAAAAGCTTCTGCAGCGAGAAGTGCTTTGCAGCCTGCCGACGAGCCTACTTCAAGAGAAATAAGGTAAGAGCACCGGAGAGAGAGGCGGCCCCCCAGAGGCCTCACCAGCCCACACTGCGCATGTGCCTCATAGCTTCTAGTGGAAAACACTGCTCACCTTTTACTTTATATTTTTATTCTTTCTGTTTTGTTGATTCCCCTTCTGTGTCATGCTTAACCTTTTGGAATAAGGAATCCCCTTCTAATGTGTTTCTCTTGGCTTAGTGTTTGTGTTCTGAGAGGGTGAATGAATCTGATGAGGACACTGTGATCACAGCTGGTATCCTCATGGCCAGTGTCTTTCCAGCAGTAGAGTGCAGACTGCACTCTGAGTCCATGAAAGATAAGTGATAGATATTTCTTATAAAAGCCAAGTAATTAGCCACAAAAGCATGGCCAGAAAGTTTTAGCCCACTTAGTTTAATTCTTGTACCCAGTGGAAATATTGCTATTGCTTTTTTCAAAATCTGGCCCACGAGTTCTTGTCAAGAAAAATGTCAAGTCTCTCTTGACATCTTATGTTAAAGCTGATTGATATTGAGAAAAGATGAAATCATGAATACGTGAAACAACATTGCTCACACAGCCAAGCATTTGTGAGAAGCATGGTGGGTAAACACAGGAACAGCCATCGTTAGAATTTTTTTTTTGTTTTGTTTTAAAGACATCCCAGGTCTGAAAATGTCCTTTTTGAATAGTGTTAGCCACCATGGATGGGAAATGGAATGCATGATGTTTTTACAATCACACGCACATGCGCACAACTATTTTCTGAATCCTTAAAGAACTGCTGTAGCCTTTGCCACCAACTACTGAGGTAACTTGCTAGTCCTCAATTATTTTCCATTGATATGTAAAGCTTCCTTAATTCATAAAATCTTTACTAAAATTGTCCACATTTTGTTGTTTCCATTTCTATAATACAAGATCCAAATCTGTTCTTTCTTGAAGCAAACAATTATGATTTTTCTAAAAGTGTGATATTTGCAATCCTGAAATGCTAATTATGGGCTCACTGCATTGCAAGAAGCACTGTTGCAGCAAATTATCTCCTGCAAATTTGGGTCACATTCATTCTGCCAAAAAACATAATGCTGAAAGAATTAGGCTGCAGAATTCAGCAGGGTGGAATTTTAGTAGCAGTCTCTAAGAGTTAGGCTCATAATCTTCACTGGAACAGAGAGGCAAGTAAGGAAATTGTTTGGAATTCTTTTGGGACTGTCAGCAGTCAAGTTCACTTTCCCCTGGGAGGAGCCAGTGAATCTGGGGAGGAGGGTGGGAAGAACGATGCATGGGAGACAGTTTTGTTTTAATATAGGGGGATTAAAATGATCTCCGAGACCCTGGGGCTCCCGTTTTGAATGCCGAGCACTGGAGTAACAACCCCAGGAGTGGGCCCAGTGCTTTCTTCTTCAAAGCCCTACTTACCACAACAAAATACTTTGCATTCCATCCCAGAAGATGGCTATAGAACAGGGCTTTTTGTCTTTCTATAATTCTGAAGGGTTATGGGTCTGAATCTTGATGGGCTGCCTTTAGGGACTAAAATCAAGCAAGATGGATTTGTCACAATCCTGGTGATACATGTTATATTTTGCAAACTGTATTTTATGGTGAGCTTTTGAAGAAAGGCACCTGATTCCATTTGGAAAAACACTCCAGGATACCATATCTATATCTATATTGTTTACATCGTTGTAAAGTTTAAGATCAAACTGAATTTAAGCTTTCATAGGGTACATTTTTGAAAAATGGATAACTAGGGGCCAGGATAGGAATTAGCATTTGGAATACTTACAGCAGGTAAAGTCAGCAGTGGGAGGAGGACCATCACATTTCACTTTCTTCCAGGAGTTATTGGGGTATGTCTTTGAACATCTTGCTAAACCTGGAAGTTGCAGCGGTTTGGTGTTTAGCCAGTGACTTTGCCAGCTGATCCCAGTTATCTATTAGTGTATAAACAATTCCTCCCTTCTCTGCAGTCTTCATCCTTCCTTATATATCCCAAAGCTTTGACGTGCTATGCCTTCTTGTGTGTGTGTGTGTGTTTTTTTTTTTTTCCAAATAGAGAAATAAACTAGTCATATCATTTGCTGGCTTCTTTTTTTTTTTTAATTTTAAAGAGTGTTATCTCTGTTACAATATTATATTGTATTACAATAAACATGTACAGCTGCTGCATTTCTGTTAACTGATAGGATTTTGTGGTCATTTTATTTAGGGCTTGGGTTTCCTAATGGATTGTATTAGATACCAGTCTCCATCCTGCCATTTCTAAGAACTGCTTGTAATAAGCCCCTGGGTGTTCCGTACTGAAGACAATAGCAAATAGCTACTTCTCTTCTTGTATCATTTAACAAAGTCCTTAGTCCTTGTTAATTAAATTGTGGACTTTCTTAATCTTAGAAAAAGGGCAAAATTCTTCCCATTCCTACATAACAGATTTTTTTTTCTGGCTAAATTCTACCTTTTTTAAGTTTTGAGAAGTGGATAGAAAACAGAGTGAATAATGTGTGTGTGTGCAGAACAGAATTTTTGCCTTAGGTATAGTGTAGACTTAAAAAAACATAAAATTAACTGTGCTGTAAATTATGCTTTATAATGACAGCCCGCTTCTTGCTGGATAGCATGCTGGGATCTAAAAATGGTCTCTAAGTTGAACCCAAATTGCATGCATAACTTTACAAAGAAAAATCCTGGTAGAAAAGGTAGCTAATTAGGAGCAGTATTCAGCTGACCTCTGTTTTGTGTCTGAGCAACACCTGCATTTGTGAATGTAAATTGGACAGCTGTGCTTGTGGTCTCAGTGCGTTTCTCTTCACACACGCTTGGGTGTAGAGTCAGGAATTGATTTGCTGCTGAAAACAAGGACAAAAATAACCAACTCTCAAAATGATGGCCCACTGAAAATGGGCTCTTTAAATTTCTTTTGCCTCTCAATCCTTCATTTCTCTTTGGGTTTCTCTGTTTATTGGGGTGGGTTGAAAGTGTCACATACATCTCTCACAGACTGTCACTATGCAATAAGGTGGGATGGATTGAAGCCAGGTTAACCTATATAGTTATATAGGTTATATTTTTAACTGAATTTAAATTTTTATTTGAAGAGTTGTCTGGATTGCTACGAATATTAGGCTTTCTTCAAAATACATAACACTGCCAGGAGAGGCCCATGAATCACAGCTGTATTCACTTAAGGACTCTAACTACTAGTTTACATATTTCAGAATGTTGGCTCTAGGAAGTGGATAGTGTTAATTCATAATATATTTTGTAGGGTTCTTATCCCCGAACGCTTATTTGCTGGCTTAAAAGTTTTTGAAACAATGGGTAAGAAAAATACTTATGTAGTCTGTGGGCATTGTATGGACAATGGGATGTCAGTCTCATTATTTCATGTATTAGAGACTTTTCAAGGAACTAATAGCTCACTCTTTTCCCAGCCCATTTTTGGACTTGAGAGCATTTCTGTCCTTGTAATTCATCTAGGAATTGGAAAGTTGCAGAGACTCCTTAGTGATTTTGCACTCTTGTAGAAACATTTAGTCCAACTTGCTAACACAGTTTTACTTTGCATAGTAATACACACTTAAAAATACTCTTTCCTAAGGGAGTAATGTCTTGTAACCATTATCCCTCTAAAAAGGAGTAACAAACAAGTCCACAAATGGTAGTCACTTCCAAATAGCCTGTGTTTGATCTCTTTCCTTTTAGATGGGAAATATCTTATTGTCCAAACTAATATCCAAAAATCAGGAAGGACATTAAAAGTCAAGACAAATGGCCACTACAGGCAATGTAAAGGATGATTGTTTACTTTTGTTGTTCAGATCTCAAGTTTTTAGTGTTCTTTATGGATTAGGAATGTTGATAATTTACAAGTAAATACAAATTCCTAAGAGCACCAAAGTTTTGCTTCCTTGTTCTAGTTTTTTCATAATTTGAAAGGCCGGGCGCCATGGCTTGTGCCTGTAATCCCAGCACTTTGGGAGGTGGAGGTAGGAGGATTGCTTGAGCCCAAGAGTTGAAGACCAGCCTGAGCAATAGAGCGAGACCCTGTCTGTACAAAACATACAAAAATTAGCTGGCTGTGATGGTGCTCACCTGTAGTCCCAGTTACTCAGGAGGCTGAGATGGGAGGATTGCGTAGCCCAGGAGGCTGGGGCTGCAGTGAGCCATGACTATGCCATTGTACTCCTGCCTGGGCAACAGAGCAAGACCCTATCTCAAAAAAAAAAAAAAAAAGATCGAAATACTTCTTCAACATCATAGTGTTGTGGTTCCCCAGCAGACCATAGTGGGAAGAAACCAATGTGGCTCAGAGATGAAGATAAGGATGCATTAAAAAGAAAAAGATTATATAGACAGAAACAACATTTGCAAATGATGCCATTAAGATTTCCTAACAATCATTATAATAATAACATAAATATTCAAGGAGGAGAATATTGTATTGTTAGCATTTCTTTTACTTTCAAACTATATTCTTGGTTATACAGTGATCTCTTCTTAGAAGAGATTTCTTTTGGAAGAACCCATCTCTAATTAGCATGTATCATCATGTTATTTGGAGTTATATTTTATTTAGACATAGTCTATTTGTCTTTTTATTAAAGTTGAATATATCCTGGGAAAGATTTCTCAGTTTCAGACTTAATTTTAGAACCAAGTAGTGCAGAAGAAATGTGTAACAATTGCCCTGTTAATCTAGTGATTAACCTGCCTACTCTTTTTCCTTTAAATACCTGCAAGATTTAATTTGCAAAATGGCTATCATTCATGAAGGCTTGGAGAAGGACATTAAGAAATTACTTGCAATTAATGTCCCCTGACCACCTGAAGCTCAGGCCGCAGACTTGCTTTTGCCAGTTGCTTGCAAATATCTTTGGCCCACAAGTAAATGCAACTGGGAAGCCCCAGGGTTCTTCCTGTGGATTCCCCTTGGTTTTGACAGCCACCAGTGAGCCTCCTGGATCTGTCCAGCTGCACCCTGGCCTGCAGGATGATTGCTTGGTTTTGCAATGTCCCTTAGGACTGTGCTATAAGCCTATCCACTGCCTCATGTGTACAGTGGCTTCTCCTCCCAGGGATTTAGTCTGCAGGCCAGTGGCTGAGCTCCCTTTTGGTCATAGCAAACAGGGGTGTTCTCAGAAAGCTCTGGGGAAAGAACAGCAAACCCAATTGTTTCTTATTGTCTTGTATTTTGAAATACAGAATGGAATATTGATGAGCTGCTGCAAATGAGAGGCTGGAAAAAGCCTCACAGAAGAGGGATAAACATCAGCCCTTGGAAACACATTTGGGAGTAGGGTTAGAGCAGGAAAGTTCTGGCTAGGGAAGTAAAGTATGGGTCCGTTTAAAGTGACACACAGGTTCTTGAGGAGAGCTAGAAAGTGTTCCAAGGCAGAGGTTCTTCAGACAGGGTGGGACACAGTACTCTAGAAAGCCATCAGAAGCGTGGGGAGAGGCGTGTGACCTCATGCTCACCAAAACACTTGAAAACCACTTGAGAAACTCTGGTCTAAGGGACACCTGGAACACAGCATGGGGCAAGTGGGTTTGTACTGAAAGGAACAGCAACCACTTCTAGTTTTTAATGAGCCACATGTTGGGAGACTGTGAAGGAAACAGCAATAATTCTAACCCATTAGCCAGAATGGACATCAGTTTCTGAATAACATTAGATATTTTAGATTAAATGTGAAGAGTTGATGAAAACTCTAAATAGCTTCAAGCCCCAGTCTGTGTTCAACATTTTTCAGTGAGCGGAAGGAAGAGAGGGAATTTTTCATAAATCAGAATCCGGTCACCTGGGGATCAATACACAGGGCTATTGACGTATATGCTGGAATGTTAATTTTCAGACATAGTACATCTCTGGCCATCCTTCTGGTGATGGCTAATGCTGTTCACTTAAATCAGGTTTTTTCTCGTCGGAACTGCCGGTAATTATCCAATCCATCTAAAAGGCACGCTCCCTTTTAACATTAACCACAGTGTCAGATTGCATCAGCCGCATTGTGTTCTGGTGACTGCTTCTGCAGAGTGATGAATGTGCATGTTTGGAGTTCATAGTCCGACTGTTTGGGCAATGGGCAGTTCAGTGAAACAAATGATCAGGAAGGGATCTATTTATTTGGGACGAACATTCTCTGTATCGATCTAGTCACTTACATTTCCAACACTCTCACCTTGCCACTAACAGTGTTCAGCTTTATCTGAAGAATGAGCATTTAAAGAATTATCTTACAGGTCATTTTGATGTGACTTTCTGATCATAAGCTGCATTCAGCACAGAGTTACTCTTTGTGCCTGACTTAAAAAGAAAGGTGTTGTGAGACCTTATTAATAAAAACCAGAGGAGGGAGAAGGTTCTGAGAGTGTTTAGTGAACTGTCCTGAGAAACCAAGAGATAATGATTATTCATTTTCCTGGAATAGTAGTTATACTCTGTTGATTCAGTGCTTTGTTAAAAATGTTAAGTATCTGAATAAGTGCAGGCATAAAAGGGCAGGTGGCTTGCCTTGAGATATTTTAAGGTAGTAGATTGAGTCCTGAATTTTTCTCGTACACCTTTGCAATGTCTGGTCACAATGCCTAGTATACTTGAGAAGCCCCATGGGGGATCCAAGCTATAGGCATGCCTGTGATTATTTTAATTTCTCCTCCATTTCAATACCTCTGGATAGTTTTTGTACACATAAGCAGAAGTGTGAACTGGCCAAGCTATGTGTAATTCTTTGTTCCTTGGGCTCTTTGCTCTTTGTTTATATTATCACAGATTAGAATGGAATAAAGAAAATCTTGCTACAGATGGTCACTTCATTTCTGTCCCAGCAGTTGAGACTGAGAATGGGAAATTCCCTATGTTACAATCCACTCTTAGGGTGGCTGTGCACACAGTGGAATCTAATGTCTACTGACAGACTGCTTTTGGAGGTTACAAACATCAGTCTATTGCGTTCTCTGTAAACACAGGCTGTGGGCCAGAGCTGGGCTCTACTACAAGCTCTGTGAGGCAGATCAATGGTTTAATGAATCCATAAAGATGCTTGAACTCTGCTGCAATTTACTGAGCACTCTAGTTAAATGAAACTCCTGTAGTCTTTAACAAAGATAGTGATAATCGATGGCTGGGGATGGAAGTCCATGTCCAGCAGTCACAACCTCCCAGAATTTGTGTTGTCTCATTGCTAACAGAGGGTTAGTCACATTCAGTTTCTGAGGCTCACTGTGTCTATGTTGATATTTGCTCAATGGTTGAGAGCTGAATTTGGCCCAGGAATGACATAATCTTAGTAATGTTGCTTCTGCGAGGACTATTTTTAAACTATGGAATATTATTTAAAATAAATTTCTTTAAAGTGACAAGATTAAGCTCAAGAATTATATTTGTTCTAACAGGTAGTGTCTTTGTAAGTCATCCCCATGATGAAAAGTAAATAGCGGAATAAAATCCATTCCTGATTAAGTCCTCAAAGTGTCAAATTGCATAGTGTTGGAGAGCCCTGATTAATTTTTCCATGGTAAAATATTCCTCATTAGTTTGCTATGGTTGAGGGTTAGCCACTCCTATTATAAATTCAGACATTAATGTATTTTCTGCTTAATTCATCTTCAAATACAGGAAAATATATAGTTAGTAGATATGAATTTTGTACTTCCAAATGTGCTTTGGAAACATTATACTGATTTATGAGAGAGCTTTGGAGGCATGTAGGATAATTCCTTCATAAATATGTTGAAATGTATTTAAAGGTATTTAACCACCTTTGATTGTAGAAAAACAAGTGCCTTGACTTTGAAATGATTATTTTTCTACCGAAATAGTAGAAGTTATGACATAATTCAAAGATTTTGCATCTGATTTTTGTCACAGAAACTTAAACTTTCATGATTAGCTAATTAGCATTAATTAATCCCACTCCCACTCCAATAACTATATTTTGGAGGTTCAATGGGTAATAGGAATTTTGAGATATTATGACTGCAAATTTTCACTGGCCTTTTGCCAAACATTCCATGGTAAAGCAGTGATTTTTATATGGATCTCATAAATGATGTGTTATGTTATAATCTGTTTTGATAGAATGATTTCATATTATTTAAAATATGGTGAGCATTTTTATGACTGCACATCTAAATCTTTGTTATAAGGAGAGTCTTTGACGGATGTGACACTTTCTGTGATAATCTCTAGGATTGTATGTTTCATAAGTGGAGCAATATAAATTGATATCAAAGAAAAAGGGGAATTTGCCCAATAGGAGATAACTACCTCCCCACAGCTTTTTGTTTGTTTTTAGCCACACTTAAAAAAAATCTTGTTATTTAATCATCCATTCATTCTTTAAAAAATAAAATAAAAAGATATATTGAGCCCGTATACGGCACTAAGCATGTTTTAGTTTTGGTGGATAGACTTTTGAACAAGAGAAAAAGTCCCTGTCTTAAAGGGACTTACACTTTAGCACGGGAGATAGATGATATATACAGGCTTAAACATATCTTTGTAATATGATTTCAGTTAGGAAAAAGTGCTATGAAAAAAAGCAGAGTGAGGGAGCGGGCTAGTGAAGGGCTGCTGTTTCATATCTGAGGATCACAGGAGTTATTTTTGAGGAGGTGACGTGTGCTGGGGACAGAAGGAAGTGACGGAGCTAGTTGTGTGTGAGGAGCTGGCAGCAGAGTGTCCTGTGGAGAAGGGGGAGTAAGTGAGAAACAGAGGTCCTAAGGCAGGAACAGTCTTGGCATTTTTGAACAGCAGCAAGAAGTACAGATGTCTAGAGCGGAATGATCAAGGTGGTGAGAAGCCAAATGACGTAGGCTGGAGAGGCAGTAGTTTGGAGTTCATTCTAAGTGTGATGGCAGCTATTGGAAGCTGTTGAGCAGGATGGGTGATATGATCTGATTTTTGTTGTTGATTGGGCCTCTGTGAAGGAAGTAACACATTTAGGATCCTGTATGCAAGGGGGATTTGGAGAGTAAGAAAGGCAACAGCATTCGCATCAAAGTTGGGTGTGTCTGGCAATAGAAAACTAAAAATATCTTATTCACTGAATTATTCATTAGTAGTTATGAAACATTTCCCAGTAGCAAAAGTGTATTGAACCAATTTAGTTTTGTGTGTGTGTTTTGTTTTTTTGTGTGTTTTGTTTTTTTTGGGCAAGGTGTGGGAGGAAAGGCACCAGGGAGGGATGCTGTTGGGTAAGTGTTCTGACACAGCGATTTTCTTTCTATAGGGCAGGTGGGGCTTGTCCCCAACCCGGTAGAGAGGTTAGGGCCTCAGAAGGCAAGCTCCATACAGAATCTAACTCTTGCTCTGGGAGACCTACAGCATCCACGGGCCTTCTCAAACTCTAGCCGTAGAGGTAGCATTATGGTAAAGAGGTGGTAATCTTGAAGGGACCATCTTTGGGTAAAGGGGTTATTTTGAAGTCGGCTTTATTCTGAGAGTAGGTATAGTCTGGTGATTACTTGTAGGGTGTGTCAGGATTTTTAATACAAGTAACAGAAGACCTCAACAATAAAAGATATCATTTGGAGTTATAAAGTCCCAAGCTAGTACGTACTTTGGGGCAGGTTGATTCAGCAGCACAGTGGTCTTATCACAGTCCCATTTCTTTCCATCTCTGTATTCTTCCATGTAGAGTGTTGGCCACATTCCATGGCAAGCTCCCCAGTGGTCATGGGACAGCTGCTAGCAGCAATCAGGGCTACACAGTTTCTTGTTGACATCCTCTGGAATGAATCTCTGGCCTAGCATTCCAAAAAAGAGTCTTGAAGTTCATACTCATTGTCTATGCTTACATTACATGCTCACACCTGAATTGGTGGGGGGCGGGCTATGATGAGAGAGAGCAATGGAATGTCTAGCATGAGCCAATCAGGGCTTCCCTCTGAAATTCAGGTTAAGCTCATTTTCCTCTGAAGCCCATGGGCAGCATGGGGAGTGGTAGCTACCACAATGAAAGTCAGGGAACTGTTAGGGAGGGGACCAAAGTGATGGCTGATGGGAGATGCCAGCAAATGCCCACTAGAGAGAAAGAGAGATGATCTCCTGAGGTTAATTCATGAGGTTGAATTCTTTACGCAATGGATATGTCATGCCTGTCTACCCTTGACATGTGGGAGAAATAATCCAAAGTGGATTGAAAGATAAAAATGTGGTTAGCCGTCATCATAGGGTCCTCAGATGAACCACCTCTTCTACCCAGCACCAGCTGTTTTGAGAAACGTGATTATTAGAACATTGGCTCTAGTATCAGAACTGATGTGATCACTATTTCCACTCTTTTCGGACTTTAGAACATGAGATTGCACAGAACTAAAACAAAGGGATTGTGGTTAGCTGTTATCCCCATTTATGAATAGGAACAGTGGTGCCATTACAGCAGCAGATAGCTCAGAATATAGTTTCCTCAGTGTAAGTGGCCTAGGAGAGGCTGGCCAAGGACTGTATTGGATGTGGGGAGCTAGATGCTTTGGAGTAGAAGTCTGATGGGATGAGGCTGCTGTTACCCATCAAGAGTTAGCTGGTCCACACATTGAAGCTACTTTCTTTGTGGCTGAAAACTGTGTCTGCTAAACAGAAGGAAAAGAGAAGTGTTCAGAAGAATTGTGATACAGTCTGAGGCTAAATGCTTTAAGTTCAGGTGGCCAAAGGAGTAGAAGTCTTGAAGACTGCAGCTTTCACCATTATTAATTAATCTATTTATTTACGCATTCAACAAATATTTGTTGAACAGTAACTATGGGAGTTGCAGTGGCCAACAAAACCTGGTCCTTTCCCTTATGAAGCTTATAGTCCATTGAGGGACAGATGTTTATTTAAATAATAACGCAAATGTGAAGTCGTCACTGTGGCAAGTGCCATGATAGTATTGGGCACAGTCCCATGAGAACATTTATCAGGGTGAGTTGACTTGTCAGAAGATCTTGAAGCTTCCCTGAGTAAGTGGGGCTAGCACCGAAATCTGAAGGATAAAGAGGTGTTAAGTAAGGAAAGAGAGAAGGAAGAGCTTATTGGGCTGAGGACACCACAGTGTGATTTCTAATTTTGGCATTGGTATGCTCTTTCTTTGCTAATTTCATGTTCTTTATGAAGGAATGGCGCTTTACCCACAAGCAAGAAAACAATTGAACAAACAAATATTCCCTGGAATGATAACCCCGTTTATCCATTTGTTTGCAAATTCATTCATTCATTCATTCATTCATTCTACCAATCCTTGGGGATTCGTTGCTTGCCTGCTGGCCTCTGCCTGCTCTGACTTTTGAAGGTAGAAGCATTTTATAAATACATCATAATACTCTAATAATCACAATGATAACTATAAGAGCTTAAGTGTTCTTAACTATCAAATGTACTAGAAAAGCAGCAATGACAACAGAGAAAAGATTGGGCAAAAATGCACTGATCTGCGAGAGGAGAATAGTGTAATTACTGTCTGATGAATGTGGTTGAAAGATAAATTAGATAAGTCACTTTTTGCTGGGAAGAGCCACAAAAAGGGCAGATACTCACTCTCATCCCCACTAGGTGTGGTGAAGAGATATAGTTTTGTTATATAGAGAGAGAACTATATAGTTACGTTAACGTTAATGCAAGGGCAGACAGAAAGTTTGGGTAATGATGAATTCCAGGACAGAGAACTGCGGATTGACACTCAGGTCCCTAGGCAAGACAATCATGATAAGATGGAAACAGAACAGCATGTTTGCTGGCACGGCAACAGAGGGTGATTCTTGTGGTGCAATGGTGTGGCGGGAAGGAAGGGATTCTCCTCCCTTTCTTTGTATTCTTTGTTTCAGCCTTGCATCTAATTTTAGTACCTAAAATCATGATGACAACTCTATAGAAATGTAGTGACAAATAAATAGGCAGGTAAGTGATTCAGATTTTATCTTCCTGGGTCTTACCTGGGTGATGTGGACATGGATATTCCTAATGAGAGGTATCTGAATCTCTCTTCAGATGCCAAATGGGAGAGAGGACCCTTATAAGGCTAGCTACACCTTTACCTGCCTCAGGTGACTGTGAACCAGGGACTTCCAGTTCAGCTGGAGTCAGCAGCCTCCTCTCCAGTTCTAGTAGCTCCTGAAAGCCACACATAATGACAGTCATTTCCAAAAGAGGCTGATTTTAAAACTGTGCTGAAAATGGCTAACAGCAGGCTGAAGGTTAAAGTAAAAAACTTAAAAACCATAAAATCTGCCTGGAGGCTATTTAAGCAAACTGTTTTAGAGGCACAGATGGTTCATATACCTCTGAGCCAAAAACAAAAAGGAAAAAGGGGACAGTAAAGCTGGCGTGATTAAGCAGACAAGTATGGAAGTTTTATTAGTACTAAAAAGGCATCCTTTAGAAAGTAAAAAAATCCGTCTTAGGAAATTCAGAAGACGTATTAAAGACCAATGAGAAATGGAGAGGGCACACAGATGACATTTCGGAAAGCAACCAAAAATAGTGAAGACAGTGTATGCATGGACATTGGATATCAGAAGCTGTGCTCTAAGGACCTTAGGAAGCAGTGTAGAGAAAGATGCCGTATATGGACAGTTGGGAGTAGCTTCCCTGTCCTGTATCAGTGATGTAGAGCAGGTTTTGTAAGAATTTTGTGTAACTTAAACAGTGGTTTGAATCTCTAAGGAAAATCAGTTGAAGCAAATTTGAGAAGCTTAAGTGCCATAAATCAGAGGGTCCAAAACATATGAAGGAAATAAAGTGCGATGTTGCTGATAGCATTAAAAATAGCATGTATACTTGAGAGTGGAGAAGTCACTGGGGTGCAGGGTCATCCAGCCTCTCTCAAGGGTCCACTTTGCTGCATCCTGGATGCAGTCCTCTAAGTATCTTCCCATGAGCATGCTGGTACCTGCACTCATGTGCACACAGAAAGCCTCTGGATTTGAGATGGGTGAGTATCCATTATCATAATTTTGAGAAAAGCCAGACTCTAAGGAATGACAGAACAGTACAAAGTTTGCAGGGTCACTATTTGAGGAGCCTCCTTTGAGAAAAACAAACAAACAAACCAAAAAAAAAAAAACAAAACAAAACAGTATTCATGTCTTGAGTTAGCATTTGATACAAACCTAAATAAAAATGACCAAATATAGCCTTGCAAAAAAGTAAGGTAAGTTGTTTGGATTTTCAAAAATGCAAGTAATTCATTTAGAGTTTGGCTGACTCCCCCGCAAGAGACCCTTGAGGAACATAAACAACTGAAGACAAGGAATAAAGCCCAGCCTTGGATTAAGAACCTGGGGAAGGAGTGGATGATATTCCTCAGAGTAGAGAAATCAATAGTGTACCATCCCAGGGGTTTATATTAGGAGTAGTGACACTTGGTAATACTGATGGCTTATTTGGCAGTAGATGACAGGAAGGAGGTAGCATTTGCTACTTTTTCTTAGTTGCTTTCATTTGAAAAACCGCAGAGAATTACCCTCCCCCCCAAAAAGAAACCCTTACAAATATATACATATAATGAGGTAACCTGACATCAGATGCAATTCCATTCACTCAGCCATCAGCGAGCACAAGGGAACAAAAATGTTTTAATCCTCACGTGCCTGATATGGGCTGACTCTCAGCATCTCCAGAGAGGAGAACTTGGTCCCATCTGTAGGGGGCTCATTGTGTTGCCTGCCTAGAGTAAAAAAATTAACGTTTAAATGTTTGACTGCATTAAAGACAATTTTTAAAAGCAGACAAAAGTACGTCAAACAATATGCTGATAATCAAGCTATGTCCCTTCTCACAGGAAATGTGTAGTTCATTCTTCTTGAACCTGATTTTTATAAAAGGCTAACGCTGAACTTTAAAAGAGTTGACACAGAGGATTAAATATATTTTTATTATACTGCAGGCTATACAAATATGGGATACAAAAGCCTGAAAAGGTATATTGTCGAGTACAAAAGAACTAATAATAAAACTAAAGAATTGGTAAATGTAAATGTAATCAAAGTGTACTCAGCCTCTTAACACTCAGGGGTAACCTTTGCAGTTGGCCACAATGGGGAAAGACTAAGTCAGACTCCATGGCAGATGGTTTAATACATAGTGCATATATTAATCCATGGAGGCAGCCCTGGAAATGCAAGCAGGTTGTTAATGATCACGGATAGCAGTTGTGAGCTGTTCCTGGTCTTGCAGTTAGGTGTTTGGATGTCATGCTTAGGGGTCCAAGTTGATGGTTTTCTGGGTTGGGAAAACATTTTCCCCTTTCTACTGCCCTGCACAGCTGATAAGGCATGCTTCAGAGAAGGAGTGATTTAGACTACTGCAGGTGAATGGAAGGGAGAGAAGGTAGACTTACAACCCAGTCCCATAATTTAGTTTGATGACTTCTTACTTCTAGTTAAAGTGCTACCATTGAGAGTTCATTGAGTATGAGGGATTTGTGAATCAAATGTAAAGGCGCAGACACCACTGCTGTAAATCTAATAGAACTTCAAATCTGACATCAATTCAATACTGCTTAACAACAACAACAAAAGGAATCCCCAATCTCATGGCCTACTGGCACCAGAGAAAACCATGTACCAATAATATAATTTTCTTTTTCTGTTTTTTTTTTTTTTTTTTTTTTTTGAGACAGAGTCTTGCCCAGGCTGGGAGTGTTGCCCAGGCTGGAGTGCAGTGGCGTGATCTTGGCTCACTGCAAGCTCCACCTCCTGGGTTCATGCCATTCTCCTGCCTCAGCCTCCTGAGCAGCTGAGACTACAGGCGCCCACCACCATGCCCAGCTAATTTTTTGTATTTTTGGTAGAGACAGGGTTTCATCGTGTTAGCCAGGATGGTCTCGATCTCCTGACCTCATGATCCGCCCACCTCGGCCTCCCAAAGTGCTGGGAGTGCAGGTGATAGGGGTGAGCCACCACGCCCAGCCAACCTATAATTTTCAATGTTCTTTATCATGAATTGTTTAATACGTAGAAAAGAATATTGACCTCCCAAATCTCAGCACATTCAAAGTTGACTTAAAGAGTGAATTAAGGGCTGGGCACAAAGGCTCACATCTGTAACACCAGCACTTTGGGAGGCTGAGGTGGGAGGATCACTTGAGGCCAGGAGTTCGTGACCAGCCTGGACAACATAGCAAGACTCTGTTTCTACAAAATATAAAAAAAATTAGCCAGGTGTGATGCTGCACACCTGTAGTCTCAGCTACTAGGGAGGCTGAGGTAGGAGAATTGTTTGAGCCAGGAGTTTGAGGTTGCAGTGAGCGGTGATTGTGCTACTGCACTCCAGCCTAGGTGACAGTGCAAAACCTTATTTCTAATAAATAAATAAATAAATAAATAAAGTTGAATTAAAAACAGATAAACCGGCTGGGCGCGGTGGCTCACACCTGTAATCCCAGCACTTTGGGAGGCTGAGGCGGGCAGATCATGAGTTAAGGAGATCGAGACCATCTGGCTAACATGGTTAAACCCTGTCTCTACTAAAAATACAAAAACATTAGCTGGGCATGGTGGCAGGCGCCTGTAGTCCCAGCTACTCGGGAAGCTGAGGCAGGAGAATGGCGTGAACCGGGAGGTGGAGCTTGCAGTGAGCCAAGATCCCACCACAGCACTGCAGTCTGGGCAACAGAGCAAGACTCCATCTCAAAAACAAAACAAAACAAAACAAACAACAACAACAACAACAACAAAAAACATAAATCCAGAGAATTAATTATAAAGAGGTATATTACCGAGCCCTGTACTGGGGTGGAGCTCATAGAAATTATTTGTATTATTGAAGCACAAATTGGTTATAGAAGCTTAAATCAAGATAACCAGAATTAAATAGAAACTCAGGAAAAAAAAACTCTAGATGCCTTATGGGGTTTCATTTAGGGTGTCGTTTTGCATTAAATGCGATGAAAGAAGAAAGTTAAAGTGCCCCAGAGTAAATGGAGTTAGAACTTTATATTTCCTTTCCCCCAAAAGTACAACTCCTCTCCTCATTCAAGCCCTTTTGCTCATTTTTTCACATTTCTAATGTAGTCATTTAGTACTTAGTAAATATCAGTTAATTTTTAATTTTTTATGATCATATAATTCAGCTCTGGATAAGGAGATGTTTGATGTTCCATGGCCTAGATATTTGGCTAAATGTTTGATCAGGGGCAAGTAAAGGTGATGTAGACCTTAATTTCTTTCTCCATGTGGGTGTAGGGAGATGGGGTGATGTACTGGAGAAAACCTATGTCAAAACAACCATGATAGTTAACCCCTATCACCTACACTCTCCAGGGATGTCCAGGGGCCTGGTAAGCTGTGGTCATGTTACTCTAACCCAGCTGTGCATGGGAGGAGACATGGAGAGATGGGCCTTACTCATTCCTGGGAAGCCTGGCACCCATGGGGTCCCTCCTCTCCACACCTGGAAGGCCAGTGGGGACAGGAAGGAAGTTGGCAGCTTTCATTTTGGTCTTGAGTCCTGAAGCTGAAATAATCCTTTCTGTCACTCAGCCCCCTTGCAGGGCAGCTGCTAACAGGAACAGTTGACCCACACTCGGCTTGGACGAGGATACTGGAGTAGTGTGGGCAGTGAAAGGCCAGAGAGAAGCGTAAGAATGCATATTTGGGTACAGACTGGTGTCTGTAAAACAAGCACATGAATCTGCAACTCAGTGAGGTCCTCAGAGGATGGAACTTGTCCCAGGGCTGGGTGCCGTGGAAATTAGACATCTGAGACGTGGTTTCTGCTCAGAAGAGTGTCTGTTTGAGCGTGTGAATTTTCCTGAGATTGTGTGGAAGTTGACTTCACGCCACACATTTATTCACTTACGCATTTATTCAACAAGCAATATTGAGCATCCGCAGTATGAAGGGCATTGTTCTGTGGCTGGGGATACAAAGATAAATAAAGATAGGTCCTTGCCTCTGAGGCTCTCACAGTTGAATGGGGAGAGCAACCAGTAAACAAATGACATGACGTGAGGCATGCTGGAACCGATGCGGGTAAGAAGAACCTGGGCACCACAAGGTGGCTTACCCAGCCCAGAGGCCAGGCTCTATGCATGAGTGAGCACATGCTAATTTAGAGACCAAAATATAGATTCAGGAAATGGGATGGATAGAAAAAAGGACGGTGAGGCTCAAAAAAGATGTGAGTCAGGAATGAGAGCGCCACATGTCACACATTAAAACACAAATACATAACCCTTACTGTCATTCCCATGTTGTGCTTTAACATTTTAAAATATCACGGACTTTGTAGGAATGCTTGAAACAATACTACATAACTTAAAAAATGGATTTTTGACATCATTTTGCCCTTGGGATGTTTTATGAAGAAGTCTTCAGGAGATAAAGGAGGCGAAGAAGCAGAGAATCTAACAGACAGGGCTCAGGGCTCATGGATAAAGTAATGCAGAGACTGACAGGCACATAAAGAGTTTAATATGTGTCTGCACATTTCCTGAACTATGCAAACTTAAAGTGATGGTAGAAAACTTCTCCAACATCCTCCTCCTACGGCCGAGAAAACTGTGGCCCTGAGAAGTTAAGTGACTTGCAGGGGCCACACATCTAGTGGGGGGTGGATACCACAACAGATACATCAGCTCTGATGAAGTTTCTAAAGTCAGTAACAAGAGGAGGCTGTAATTGCAGTTGCCTGAAGAGCAATAGAAACTGGTCTCCTTTATGATTAGAATATCAATGTTTAGTAAGTGTACATAAAAACTTTGTAAAATGGCTTAGTATGCTATTTTTCAAGCTTTTATTTATTATGAACCAGTAGTAAGAAATTTGTTTTATAATTTAGTACGCATACACACGCAAACTCATAACCAGTTTCACAGAATCTAAGTCACTTTGATGATGGCGTTTTCTTGATTTTACCAGAAGGTATCAACGAAGATTTTCATACAATTATGTCACAGCTACAACTTGGCTAAAAACAAGGGTAAAATGAATCATGATTTCACAAGTGTTAAAATGTGAAAAATATCTGGCTTTTAGAGTACACAAAACAGGGCATATGTATTTAAAACTGAAATAAAAATTTCATGAAATAATACAGTACTTATTTTCCTGTGTGATCCACTCTGATATTTTCTGTGTTATTTCACTTAAAAAATTATTGATTGGGGCTGGGCGCAGTGGCTCATGCCTGTAATTCCAGCACTTTGGGAGGCTGAAGCAGGTGGATCACTTGGGGTCAGGAGTTCGATACCAGCCTCAACAACACGGTGAAACCTCATCTCTACTAAATGTACAAAAATTAGCTGGGTATGGTGGCACACACCTGTAATCCCAGCTACTCGGGAGGCTGAGGCAGGAGAGTCGCTTCAACCCAGAAGGTGGAGGTTTCAGTGAGCCGAGATCATATCACTGCACTTCAGCCTGGGCATTAGAGCAAGACTCTGTCTCAACAACAACAACAAAAGAATTGTTGATTGGGACTTAACTGATGAGCTGAGAAGCTTGAAAATAGTAGGTAAATAGGTATATTTGTATGAAATGTCATTATCATGGTAGGTTGGGGGCCTTCAATTTCTCACCATTGGATGGATTCTCTTTGACCTTAACTGCAATTTCACCAAGTTTACTGAGCTATGATCAGTTATTCTGAACTTTCATTGTGGGCTCTCTTAGCAGAGTTATATTTATCACAAAATGGCCAGTGGCTGCTCCATTTATAATTTGTTTTAAGTATGCATTTGTCTTGATGGAGAACTGCAGGTGATGTGTGTATTGATCAGATAGTAAAAGGGAATGTTCAAATTTTAAGCTGTGCTATATGAAGCTCTTGTATCAGGTGAAAATGAAGCAAAGGAAGTCAGAGGTGAGTTGGTGGGGAGGAGCAAGGGTGGGAAAGCCAGGGGAGTGGAAGAAGACCAGACAATGAGGAGGGGCAGCCTCCCAAGAAGCTTCTCACTGTCATTCTGAGCCTGGACCAAAGGGGAGGAGGAGTTGAATGGAGGGATAGACTCTCACCATGTTCGGCCTGGTCTTCTCCATTCCACAGTCAAATGAGATGAAGCCCAGGCGTGTTCCACATAGCTGTGTTGTTAACCACGGCACGAGGTACATCCTTCACAAGGATTGGCCAACATCAGGGGAGTCGATGGGAGAACATCTTGGCTACCAAGTAGAAAGAGTGACTGACTCTATTTTAAAGTCAGCCACTGATCAGGGGTGGTGGTGTGTACCTGTAGTGCTAGTTACTTAGGAGGCTGAGTGGGGAGGATCACTTGAACCCAGGAGTTAGAAGCTGCAGTGAGCTATGATCACACCACTGTACTCCAGCCTGGGTGACAGTGTGAGACCCTGTCTCCATGAATAAATAAATAAATAGTAGACTGATGAATACATGATAGCTAAGGCTTCCCCATTTAAATAGTTTGGTACTTAAAGCCAGATTAGAGATGGGGTAGGTGTGGAGTGGAGAATAAACCTGAGAACTTATTCATGTAACCAAACACCACCTGTTCCCCAAAAACCTATTGAAATAAATAAATAAATAAAAAAGACGAAACTATCTGAGCTGGGAGTTTAACTGTTTGAATCATGGCCTTCTTTGATAATCTGAAGAAAGCTTCAGATTGGAGTCTCTCTCCAGGGAATACACATGCACAGAGAATTTCACACACAATTTCATGGGGTTCATGGACTTTCTGAAATCCACTCATGGGCTTATTTTATTTATTTATTTATTTATTTATTTATCTATTTATTTATTTAGTTTGAGACAGAGTCTCACTGTGTCGCCCAGGCCTGAGTGCAGTGGCACGATCTTGGCTCACTGCAACCTCTGCTTCCTGGGCTCAAGTGATCCTCCTGCCTCAGCGTCCTAAGTAGCTGGGACTACAGGTGCACGCCACTACACCTGGCTAATTTTTTTTTTTTTTTGAGATGGAGTCTCCCTCTGTTCTCCAGGCTGGAGTGCAGTGGTCTCGGCTTACTGCAACCTCTGCCTCCCCAGTTCAAGCAATTCTCTGCCTCAGCCTCCTGAGTAGCTGGGATTATAGGCGCCCGCCACCATGCCTGGCTAATTTTTTTGTATTTTTAGTAGAGACGGGGTTTCACCATCTTGGCCAGGCTGGTCTTGAACTCCTGACCTCGTGATCCACCCACCTCGGCCTCCCAAAGTGCTGGGATTACAGGTGTGAGCCACTGTGCCCGGCAATTTTTTTGTATTTTTAGTAGAGACAAGGTTTTGCTGTGTTGGCCAGACTGGTCTTGAACTCCTGATCTCAGGTCATCTGCCTGCCTCGGGCATGGGCTTTTTGAATTCAGGTTTAGAGTTCTATATAATGTAACATGCATTAGACGTGAGAGAATTCAACTCCCATCTTTCTTCTATAAACAAGATTTCTTCCCTTAAGCCAGAGATAGAAGATGGAAGGTTTTCTGACACATGCAGCCTAGAATGGAGGTTGGGACAGGTGGAGGTGAGCTGTAAATCCACCAGTATGAGGGACAGCGTGGCCAGACTGGGGTTTGACTTGTACTGCCTGGTATGCCTCCCAGCAGATTTTTTGAGTAACCTTCCAGTAATAAACTTTACAGTATTAGGGAAAAGGGCATTTGGCCTGAGAGCTAGAGTTGATGCTCCTTCCAGGATGTAGGTCTTGAGAAACAAGTGACAGAGTTTTTCTGCAGTTTGTCCAATACTTAGAGCAGTCCCAGACCTCTCAAAATGGGTGGCTTTAAAGTCACAAAACTGGTGATATTAAGGAGAGCTTCTTCCATTTGCATTACAGAGACTTGATGGATGTGGGGAAGCTCTAGTAGTGGTAAGATGTTGGATTAAATAATCTTGCTGCCTGGATGTCCTGTCAGATGCAGCGTAATACTTAACAGAACTCCTTACTCCCTGCCACCTGTGAAAGAAATTTAAACTGTCAGCCCATTAAGTGTTCATCTCTAATGTGAAATTTCTAGATGAAGGCAATTTAGCTTAATTTGCCAAGACATCTCTTCACGTCTGGGAGGGCTGCTGGGGGAAGTAGAGCTGGAATCCATTGGAGCCACCTCTCTGCAGAAGTCTAGAACACAAAGGACACAGAGTGGCTTTGGTGGGTCATTGTGGCATTTGTCAAGGAAAAGCAACATTGCCCTCTAACTGACTCCCACTTCTGTTCTGGAAAAAACACATCATCATTCATGCCACCATCCCAATGGACATAGGAAGCAATTTCTCTTCAGGTTTTGAGATGGTCCAAACATTGACTTTTCATTTTACAAAGGGCTGGGATATGGGGGTGGGAGGTGGTGGAGAAACTATTATTCTATGAGCCTGGCTGGGTCTGCAGATAGAAGGCCTTGTTCAAGTACAGCAGTATCCTTGTGCTGCAGTTAGTGGTTTTACATTTTTTAAAATCCCCTTCTGAGGGAAATCTGTGATTACATTTTTTTCTCTGCACAGGTGCTAGAATGCATTGCGCAAATACAAACATCCCACTTCATGAGAAAATTTGGAAGTCATTTTCCTTCCATCTGTCTGAAGTAGACTGTGCTCTAAAACTGGCCATCCACCCACCCGTTCTCCCACGCACCTTCTCAGTGACAGGAGGAGATGGCATTGTAAGAGAATGAAAAAAAAAAAAAAAGATAAACCCTGCAAGGCATTTAAAAGGATGGCTTATTAGTATCAGTTGGACAGCTATGAATAACACATGATAGCTTCTGGGGCGGCATATTATTCATAGAAGAGTTGCCTTAATTCTCCTTCTCTCCTCTTTCCCATTCCACTGTCCCTTTATTACAGATACTCTTCTCCATCAAATTCTCAAATCCTTGCCAAACCTGAGTATTTTTTGATCACAGATCATTTTCATATGTCCACAGTGAGTTCTCACCCATGTAGGTAGGTAAGCAATATTCCTTCAGAAAAGGGAGGCAGTGCCTGTTTCCAGAGGACGGTGCAGCTGTAAGCGCCTTGCACTCCAACAATCAGAGGCCCAGCAGGGCACCTTCCAAGCGCAGCTGCACGGCTCTCCGGGCTCTCCGAGGCACTGCGCCCTACGTGCAGATTCCAAGCTACATTTAACACAATTGCCTATCAGCACTTAGGAAGCAGTTACCACAGAAACCCAGCAGAGACCAATTAGTCACATGATTAAATTAATTAAAATAACCCAGGGCATCTGCCATCTTGCCTGTTTCTGCCACGGATAGCGCATGACCCAGACAGAACCGCAATTGGTTAGCAATACTGTTGTGTCTCCTAATCCTAGAATTGTCTTCTTACCATGAAAGCGGGTTCTCCTGATTTGCTTTTGTCTCCTGAAGAACTCTATTGGGTTGTTTTGGAAGATATTCCTCCCCTATAAACTAGGCAGGATCAAATTTACAAAACATCAGACTTAATAAACAATGGGATTTGATATGTTAGGGGAAAGAGGATTTGGAAACATTTTCCAGTTGCACAGTTGAAGACTTTTAGAGATTTTTAAAAATGAGGACATTAACAATGCATGCCAGAGGGTGCTCTGTAATATGCATTTACACTTGACCTGAGAATTCTGTGGCAAGTTGCAGAAACCAGATCATGGCTCTCCTTGTTAATGTAATAGGGATGTTATAAAGGGCACAGGCAGCCTGTGTTAGAAGATGGTTCCAGTCAAGGGTGGTGTCTAATGATCCCATTCAGTGGTTTGTCATGTGTAAAAAGCAGAAATGCACACTCTGAAGCAAACCCAGTAAATCAGTGCTTTGTCCTTGATATGCTGAATGACCTAATAATGGCCTCTTTGAAATCTCCATGTAGTCAAAGGTTTTCTATTATACCAGTTCTATACTTCTATGCACACACACAAGTCAGCTTACCTGAAATCTCATAATGCTCACAGCAGCATGATTTCCATCACCTCAGACACTTTCTAGAGACCCGTCTGATCCATCACACCTGAAACCCAATCACTGAATACTGTTTGGAGGTATCCAATGAGGTAATAGTGTGGTTTTCCAATGCTCTTTCTTTGTGAATTGGCTTGACAAAATGGCATGAATTAATTACATAGTTTGACTGCATTAATGTGTGCCTAACAAAGCAAGTGGCACAACCTAGTCTATAAGCCTTGACTCTGAGACAGGAGGATCATGGTTATACATGAATAAGAGGTAGAACAGAAACCATCAGCTTGGGCAGGTCTTTCATCTGCTGTAGACATTGGGCCAGTCTGAACCTTACTTTTGCCTGGGTGAAACAGAGTCTAGTCAAACCTTGGAACAGATGTGTCCATCTGGCAGTTCCCAACATCAGGTGACTGATAAAAGAGAACCATGTGGTAATTGGGTCCAAACTGAAACTATGACCTAACATATTATATAATGAGCCTCAAAAGGAAATTAATTGATAGTATGTCATCAGTAGCAGTAATAATAAGAATATACGTTTATATCACATTTTATAATTTATAAGGTATTCACATACCTCCAGACTTCAGCTTAATCTCTCCTTTCTGATCTTTATCAATTCTTATATTTGGTAAACATATATTTTATGTGTACTTGGTACACTTAATTTGTTGCTGTTGCAAGTGACCATTTTGTGAATAAAATAAACATAATATGACTGTAAAAAAGAACTAAAACTGAGGTATAGAAAATATATTTCACATTTTAGAGATTTTTTTCCTTTGAAATCAAGATAAAAATGAAAACATACAAAACTTCCTTTGTATAAGTAATTAGTGAATACCTCTGATAGAAGTGATTTGAAAAGCAAAGATATATTTTAAATATATCATAAGGATAAATATGAGTGCTTCTGTGAACTGGCTTGCTTTGTACAAGCACAAATTTGTTTTTGCTGTCTCTATATCAAATTGTTCTGAAACTATTAAAAACTATGGAAGATATAGCCATTTGGAAACTGTTAATGGCTACTCTTTCAAGAATGGCAAAATGAATCAAAAATCGAAATATATCTGATGGCCTTTAGCTGTATATCAGACTTGGTCAATATAAACCAAGTGTTTGGAAAGTTACTATAGAGTGTTTGAACAGGTGGACAGAGTGCCAAGTAGTGGATTTGAAACAGATATTTCACTTTATTTGGTCCCATTTTGTGTAGATGTTACTTGATGATTCATGAATTGAGCTCTTACACCAACACAAGGGATTTCCTGTCACCATCATATTCTAAAATCTGGCTGCTAAGAAAAACTTTGAGGCTGAGTGGCTGAGATTGGTTATGGAGTAGGTTACTGGTTATGCGTGTTCTTTTGTGATTTTTTTAGGTTTATCCTTTGTCTGTGTCATTGACTTTTTCCCATTCTACCAAGGAGGATAAGCAGAAGATGATTCTGCATAATTTATGGATAATTTCTCCTGTCTTTCTGCCTCTATTCTCCCATGTTACATTGAACTCATTGTATCTAGAGTGCAAAATTTAAACATTTTAGACTTAGAATGTTGATTCACGAGATTAATCCTGACATGCTTCTGAGACTGATATCGTGAAAAAAATTACAAAGTTAAATTTCTAGAAAATTTATGATTATAAGATGTAGGCTGTACTGATTTTTAGCCTTTTCATTTGATCTTCCTTGCAAACTTGTTCTGAGTACTTACTGATACACTTAGATAGTCCGAGAAATCAACTTCAGATGAGAGAACATAAAATACTTTGGAAATGAGTTTGTGTTTCTACTATTGTCATAAAGATCTAGTTCTTTTTTTTTTTTTCCTCCGGAGACAGAGTCTTGCTCTGTCTCCCAGGCTGGAGTGCAGTGGCACGATCTCGGCTCACTGCAACTTCCGTCTCCTGGGTTCAAGCAATTCTCCTGCCTCGCCTCCTGAGTAGCTGGGATTACAGGTGCCTGCCACCACACCTGGCTAATTTTTTTATTTTTAGTAGAGGCAGGGTTTCACCATGTTGGCCAGGCTGGTCTCGAACTCCTGACCTTGTGATCTGCCTGCCTCAGCCTCCCAAAGTGCTGGGATTACAGATGTGAGCCATCGCGCCCGGCCTAAAGATCTAGTTCTTGAATAGCAAAGGGGCAGGGCAATTTATGTAACTGCTCTGTCATAAATCCTTTCTAGAATGAGGCAGGGAGGGTACAGGTAAATTAATAAAATACAATAAATATGTTTTATACAATGAAATATAAAATAATTCAAACTGCAGAATACCATGGGTAGCATTTTAATTCTAGTATGTTAATTCATAAGACACTAGAGAGATCAGAAAAAATTTAAAAGTTATTCTAGTGATATTAAAAAGTGAGCACTTTTTATTTTATTTAACAACTAGCTATTTAGATTAGCGGTTCCCATCTTCTCTAAATGCTTATAACTGCTTTCCTTTTTCATAGCATATAATACTACTAGATATTGTATATTTTTTGTAGATATTAATTTGTCTATTGCCTATGTTTTTCATTATAATAAAAACCCCATGAAGACAGCGATTTTGTCTGTCTTGTTTACCACTACATCTCCAGTGTTTGAAACTTCATCTGCCATATGAAAATTTCTTGATAAGTATTTGCTGAATGAATGGATAAACTATTTCTGAACCAAACGATGAACTGAATAAACTAGGACTGGCTTTTTGAAATGAAGAACATTGAAAGGAATGTTAATTTGTTTACCAAATAAGATTAAGTGTTAAGAAAAAAAAAAGCTAGCTTATAAACTAGTAGATTTCCTCATCTGTACTGTCAAGTGTTGGGTGCGTTTTCTTTTTTTTTGTTTTGTTCACTTCCCACGCTACACCAACGTAAAGGGTGCATTTTTTGAACCTAGGAACCCATACAGAAGATGTGGAGGCTGTACAAGTAAAGGCTACACTAGTTGACCAGCATATTTTTCTCCCTTCAATATACACAGCCTTTAGTACAAAGTATGTAAATGGATCAGAGATGAAAAAATTAAGATGAAATCTATTTAAACTAAGAAAACAATAGAAACAGGCATGAAATAAGAAAAAGAGGAGATATTGAGAACTACCATGTTCGCCTAGTCCTGTCAAGAATAAATGGATCCACAGTCAGAGGATCCTTAATCTCCTGATCATCCATCCACATGGCTTTATCAGGGAATCATGGGTTACACAAAACGTTTGCAGATTAAATAATCAGTCTTCCTAAATTTGTCATGGTTGGAGTAATTATCTTATTCTCAGTCACAGTGGTAATTGTCATATGAAACCTCTTATTTTGTGTTGTGTGAGAGAATATGGATTTGTATGAAATTTGGGTGACATAGAGATCTGATTAGTTTCTTTAATATACATGTAGTTTGTACCTTGCGGCAAACATAGACTCTTATAATCTAAAGTAGGAATCTCAGTCGTCAGTCCCTCAGTGACTTGCAATAGACATGTCAGTTTCTCCTCTTAAAAGGAACTATGTTCAATGCACTGCATAGAACTGAGTAATGACTTTATTCAGGGGGCAGCAGTGGGGGAGAGGGTGGCCTGATGTCCTGGTGTCTATCAGAGGGAGCCCAGAAAAAGATAGAAAATAACTAATTCAAAATGACCCTTTCACAGTTAAAATAATAGTACGTGCCTTAGAATAACCATTCTTTTCTCTCCTCTAGTTTGTCTGGTGGTTTCTACTTAGTAGCTTCCTGCCTTCACCTTACCAATCTGTTTTTAAAAAACAGAATTTCAGGAGCCTTACTTATCCTTCCCCAGCCCAAGAGGTGTTCAGATATGCTTCATGCAGCTCTCTCCTGGGTCTCCTGTGCAGACTGTGGTAGTCGAGATAGGAGTAGCCCTGGGAGGATTTGAGAATTTTCATAGGGGTCTGTTACAGGACAATGTGAAGCCAGGGTGAGAAGTCAGCCAAGTGTGAATCTTGAAGTCCTCCTGCTCCCTCTCCAGGGCCTCACCTTTGTCCACCCAGTGAGGGATTTCTTCCTTTCTGGATTCTCTCCTTCAAATACCTGACTCTCCAGGCCCACCCTCCCTTTCTCCAAAACCTGACCCTTGGAGCCTTCCTGACCCCTAACAGGTAGCATCCTCTTCATACACCTATGGATACTTACAGTTTCTCCCATTTTTAAAGTTTTCACTATATTAGATACTGGGCTAAGCATTTTATGTTGTTTAAGCCTCATAATGCCCTGATGACAAAGATGTTAGTGTCCCCATTTTACAGGGGAGGCAACTGAGACTCAGAGAACTTAACCTACTCAATCAGGCAGCCCAGGAGTGACCGGGCTGGGAATGGACTCAAGTCTTTTTCCCCACCAGACTGTGGAGGTGGGTATACATGGCCATGTTCATGGCCTCTGTTCTGTTCTGCTTCTCATCTTGTCTCCTATTGACGCAACTGAAATCTCTGGAAAAGCCCAACCACCTTTTCAGGCTTTTTTTCTTGAGAGACTCAGAAATGTGTGCTTCCAGCTGGGAAGCAGCAGTGAGACCATTGTCAATAATATACTCGCTTTCAGTTTCATAAACACTTCCGATGCATGCCCTTTCTTCTGCAAAGGTCTGTCTCTGGGGGTATCTGACCCATCAGGGAGAGATGCCAATTAAATCCACATGGAATCTGAACATACTCAAATCAGGACTGTGCCAAACCTATCAGCATAATGATTCTGGGTGTCATCAAAGTCTTGGGAGTATCTGAGGTGGTAGATGGATGTTAAGGTGAACGCTTCTTAATGTCTTGAGACATTTCAGCTAAACTTGTACTGGAAAACATTACAGAAGGGGAAGCAAGGCATATATAGTTCATGGGGTTTCTTTAAATTAAAAAAAAAAATCCAAGCTAAGTGTTTCATCGTTCTCTGGAGAGAAATTAGACTTGGGAGAGGGGAGTTTTACAGCCAGATGTGTGGACAATTTCTCCAACCATAGCCCTTTAATGGGAATTATTTTCCATAGACTTTCATTTCCTTAGATATTCTGTGCTTGCATAGATGGTTCCAAAAACCCCTGCCCCGACTGAGGAGGCTTTCTCCATGAAGTTGAGGCGACAAGTCGGTCTGGGCTTGGCTGGGCTGGGCCATTTCTCTGGGAGGAGGTGCTTTCTCTTTTGTAGTTCTGTGCTTGTGCACAGCTGCCTGGTGGGAGCTCTGATATAATAAAAGAGCTTGGCTGGTCAGATTCCTTGTCAGGTGAAGAAGCCTTTTGTTTCTGTTTAGTTTTCTGAAACAAGACAAATTATGATATTTTCTGTTAATTTCTTTCCTTAATGAGTTTCATTAAAATCAAAGCTTCTGGAAGACTGAGCCTTGACAGCTGTCTAAGGGCTGTTTCATTTACTGGGGGCTGCTTAGATGGAATAATTATTACAGCTTGATAGTTTAAAAAGGAGTAAGAACGACAGAAAGAAATAGATCCCTTGAATGGTGTGTCACACATTTTTATTTCTTTCTGTGTCTGAGATTCTGTGGTGTTCAAAAGAGATCACAAAAATCATGTATTCTTTGAACTAAAATATTACTACATCATCACACACTTGCTTCTTAGTGGCTCCCTGCTTCTTTTTTTTTTTTTTGAGGCAGGGTCTCACTTTGTCACCCAGGCTGGAGTGCAGTGGTGCAATCTTGGCTCACTGCAACCTCTGCTTCCCGGGTTCAAGTGATTCTTGTACCTCAGCATCCTGAGTGGCTGGAATTACAGGTGCACGCCTCAGTTTTGTATTTTTAGTAGAGATGGGGTTTTGCCATGTTGGCCAGGCTGGTCTCAAACTCCTAATCTCAAGTGATCTGCCCTCCTGGGCCTCCCAAAGTGCTGGGATTACAGGCGTGAGCCACTGTGCCTGGCCTCCCTGGTTCTTAAATAGTGAATTTTACTTAATGATGGTATATTAAAAGGAAGCCTTTTGGAGGTTTAAAAAAAAGGTTGTCTTTAGACCCTGGCAAGCCATTTGGTGCATGGTACCTTGAGGTCTTGATGAGACTATGGGCGGCAACATATTTCATCTTATGTTGACCAAGTAGTATAGTTAGCATAATCATCTGTCTTCTTCAGATAATTTTTATATGCCAATTGGCATAATAAAAGAGGCCTTAAATTCATGACCAGAATTCCATGTTTCGTAATAAAATCAGAAGTGTTTTTGTTCTGGGGCAAACAGTTATTTCCTTGTTGCCTTCTGCAAAGTAGAGGTGACAAAGTATGACTGAGACATGTTGAGATACTGAGATCCCTTGAGGAAGGGACTGAACATTGTGAGATGGGTAATCTGAGGGACAAATCTAAAAAAATCTCAAAAAGGAAACTAAAATAACATCAAAATGATGAAAATATTGATAAAGTGAAATATACTGCTGTACATGAAATGGCATGATGTCTCAGAATTTTCAGCAAGAAAAAAAGAAAGGATGGATAAAGCAAGTAAAGTAAAAATCTCAATAGTCGTTGAAGCTGTGTATTGAGAAATTGGAAATTCACTATTATCTCTATTTTTGCATATATTTTACAAATTCATAATACAAATTTTGAGAGTAATAAAATGATAATAGAAACATGGCAGGAGGATTGCTTGAGCCCAGGAGTTTGAGACCAGCCTGGGCAAGAAACTGAGACCCTGTCTCTACAAAAATATTTAAAAATTAGCTAGGCATGGTGGTGAATGCCTGTAGTCCCAGCTACTTGGAATACTTAGGTGGGAAGATTGCTTGAGCCCAGGAGATCAAGGCTGTGGTGTGCCATTATCACACCAGTGCACTCCAGCCTGGGCAACAGAGTGAGACCCCATCGCAAAAAAGGAAGAAAAATAAGAATAATAGATTGTAGGAGTTTGATGGGTCAAAATAATTTCACAAGAAAAACTTTATGTTATTTGAGAAAAACATTTGTACCATTGGGAAATTTATATCATTTGATTAATACATTTTTATGATCAGGAAATTTACATACTTGAGAAAAATGAGATGCAACTCTGTAATTATTCTGAGAATTCTGATTTTCTCAGCAGATAAATTTATCAATTTAAGGGAAATCTTAAAACTCTGTATTTTAGGGAAGGATTTCTAGGAGCGGATCTAAAATTTCACAAAGGAAGCATCATTAGCAAAAATAAGTTTGGTGGCTCATGTGAGGTAAAAGGATATAAATAGTGAGAAATGGACCACAGAAAAGAATAAGCATTTTCACTGTTCCTTTTCTATTGCTATTGAAAAAAAAAACTTACAATAGACAAAAGGGCGTCTCTCAGTGATTCTCCAGTATGTCCGGAAAAGCAGAGGACACCCTTTCCACATGGCTTTGGCTTGAGGGGATGCAGCCTCATAGCCACATTTCCCATGAATGTAGTGCTTCAGGAAAGTATAGGGAGGCCCTCACAGCTTGAGACAGAGTGGACCAGCACCAGCTACTGGGAGGAGCCAGCTGGCCGTGGCAGCCCTTGATAGCATCCGGTAGGGTTGTGGAGCCTCTCTGGAACACTTCCAAAGGTAGGAACTAGTATCCATTTTTGTACAGCTCTACTTAGTGATGGAGACGGGTGGGTAGTCTAAGTTTCCTTCAAATTCTGAGATTCTATGATTATATAAGACAAAGAGAAATGGAAACATTTGGATGCAAAATAGGTATGTCTGTGTGAATGTGACAATGCCCACCCAAATGTGCGCGCGTTTCCCTATAAAGGAAGACGTATCCATATTGTGAGCTGTAGGCTGGCTGCCCACCAAGTAGCAGACTGAATGTAATCTGGCCCTTCTATTTCTTAAAGCTTTTAATACTAAGGAGCCTGGTCTCTCTCAAGAACTCCTTATTAAAGTATAAAACACTCTCCCGTAGTTTCAATGCTAGGAAGGTGCTCTCCTTCCATAAAGTCTGTCACTATCTTATGGAAATCTCTCCCCCAGGAGGTCACTGAGCCCAGAGCTGCAGCTGTGTTTTAATAAGGGCTGGATAATTTTATGACCAATAACATTTGTCGTTACACATGCTACAAGAAGGTTAATCAAATCTCAGCCTTCAGGGCATAATCTGCGTTCCCACAGGAATTTTCTTCCAGAATTCTGTGTTTGGCTGGGGAGGCTTACTTTCCTCCTCATATGTTAGTTGTTGACCATAGCTCTGTGATTCTGGATTTGTGCTTGTTTCTCTTACTGTCACTAGAATATTTCAGTAATAAAACTGTCTGGGGGCACAAACCTGAGTGGCATGGCTCAGAGTTTCCCAGCTCTCAGAGCTCTATGCTTTCAGGCCGATACTTTATTTTTCAACTTGAAACTTCTGTGAGACTGGAGTATTCAATCTATCTGTTTCATTTGCCTCGGGGAGCCAAAGTTTAAGGCAACTTGCAGACCTGAGATACCAAATATTTTTCCAGCGTTTCTCTGTTGCTTAGGAAACCCGTAAACTGGTTCAAACATCTCACTTGGGGAAATATTGAAGTGACATTTAACTCAGAAACAAACTGCCTTTGGTTTGCTAAAGAAAACAGCATCACTGCCTGAAAGGGCAGCAGATCAAAATAAAGAGGGCAAGAGGGAAACAAGAGATGGCTATTGAGAGCTGAAGCTGGGATGATTGTAACACAAATTGTGAGATTGTTGATGCTTTTCCTTTGGTTTGGAGTGTATGGCTAGATCAGTCTACAGTGTTTCAACTCATGCAGTGATGAAGGAGTAAAGTCTCCTTGTCATTTGAAGGGTCAAGAGATGGCCAAGAAATCATCTGCTCAGGACTCAGTGATATTTAATGAAGCAAAAGAGGTGACATGGACAATCAGAAATAAGACCTAGTTGTCCATGGGTTCCAGAGTCTCTGCTAAGTCCCATTGAGTTCTTCTGTCTCCATCTGCCGTAGAATCTGTCTGCACAAGGCTGTCCCTGCAGGTTCAGTCAGACCAAGGTCAGATTGCCTCAGAGACTCCCTCATGGTAGAGTTCTACATTGCTCCACCGCTTCGTGGAATCCAGTACAAGGCAGGTGCAAAGGATCGGACCCAGATTACATGATAGGTGGATGGAGTGGGTCTGTGGCAGGGGAGAGAGAGAGAAAGAGAGAGACCTAAAGCTGACCCACTTCCCATATGGTCATCTGAGTAGGAAGTGACTTGGACCTCTGGAATGAGATAGGTGTGGGATGGATGGGTAGAGCCCCTGGAGAGGAGGAAGAGTCCTAGGGAGAAACAAGACTGTATTAAATTGTAGAATATGCACCTAATCTCTAGGCAATAGTGCAGAGCCAGAAGGACTGAAGAATCAAAATGAACCTAAAAGTCATCTAAGTATCCAGATTAATTGACCAGTTTCAGCATCTTCCAAATCTGCAACCAGGAACACTATGGGAAATACAAAAGGAAATTGGAGTGGGAAAGCATCCTGGTTCGTCCTGCGCCTCCTGTGCAGGGAAAGCAGTTGAAGCCATGTTCTCCAGTTGCTTCAAGCATAATGTTGTACTTTCCCCCACTGGGTTTCAGCTCAGTTTGTGTCAGCTTGTGTGTACAAACAGATTTTTAAAATTTGTCCCTTGCTAAGGGAGCTGACATCTGCCACTCTCAGAAATTAGAAATGACAGACACCCCGAAGGGTGAAAGGCTGTGAACTAATCGGCTGATTTTTCATCAAAAATAGAATCTACTCTGACTCCACTATTAACTGAACAGATAGCATTGTCTAATCCATACATTTAGTGGTGATTTCAGGTGATGAAGGAAAATGGGCAACTTAGTTCTGTTTAAACCAAAACACTTCTCACTCATGTGTTTCCCTTTCTTAGATTTAATGCAGTGCCCAGTCCACCTGGCTTAGCAGGTGATGGTGGGTCATGGATGAGATACTTGATTGTTTCAAAATCCTTATGTTTGTTCACCCTTTGAGGCTCTTTTCGTCTGTAGGAGCCCATTCCCCTCTCCCCAAGAGGGAGAAAGAAAATAAGCATCAAGACTTTAGAAAGGGAAGGGAGTGGAGTGAAGTTGAAGACAGAAGATGTTACTGTGTATTTTAGCCAGGCTCTTCAGGAAAGGGGGCTGGAATTGGAAGCAGAAAGCAGTGAGAACCGAGGCAGCTTTGGGCTTGGCTTCTCTCCACCTCTCCTTCTCTCACGGTGTCTCTGATTTTCTCTGGCTGTCTGCTCCATGTTTTTCTCGCCGTCGACCAGACCAGATTTCTTTGCATCCCTATAGCTCCTGGTCTTCATCACTTCAACGTGTACAAATCCATCATGGCCTCTGCAGTGCCTCTCAACATTGTGTCTTCTCAGTTCAGCGCCCATTCTCACCTGCTGCAGTCTCTTGGTGTATTCTAGCTTACGTTCCTGAGGGAGGAAATTGGATTGAAGCCGTACATCTTCTTGCAACAGGGTGTGTCATGGGTTGCTGGACACCTTCTCTAGTAGCTGCCGTTGGGTCACGTGCCCAACCTTGGTCCAGTCAACTCAGACCAGGTCATGTGGTACAAAAATATGGCTACACAGTTCCTGAGAAGGGGGTGTGTCAGGCAGATACCTGCAGTGATCTCTCTGCACAACATTTATTACAGACATTTAGTGTAACATTGAAGTCCACTACACAGCATTTACTGAGCACGTGTATCAAGCACTATGCTGGACATCAAGGGTGATCAAAAGTGCTGAGTCTTTCCTGTTTTAGAAGGACTCACTTTTTCCTGCATTTCTTATTTGTATAGTAAAGAAGGAAGGGAAAAATCACCATGACTAGAAGTAGAAAAGAAATAGCAGGAAGCACATTGGGAAGACGGACAGATTTGTGATTCTGATCCAAAATCCAGAACACATTTTCTTCCTCTTCAGTCTTGCTCCTTGAGTGTGGAATTGAAAGATGGACATATCTTTAAAAATTATTAAAAATCCTTATTAAAATCTTACCTATGGTACTCAGCTAAAATCCCATGTCCTTCTGACCACTCGAGCCTACGAGGATGGCTCTATTTCACTGCCTTGGCTAGCAGGGCACATATTTAAACCAGCATCTGCCACTTATTTACTTTTTTTCCATTGATGTATATATACCTAATCTTAACCAGGCAGAAAATTCCTTGAGAGAAGGCACCAGAGCTCATGTGTGTCTTTCCCGTAATTTCCATAGTTGGTATTCTGTGAAATAAAATGAATTCAGAATACTGGAAGAAGTTCCTCTAGAAAGAGACTTGGCTCCTGATTGAATATACTTTGTATTAAAATGAAATCCGATTCCAGAATTCTGTGTGTAAAACATGTAGGAATTTTGATGATACAAAATAAAATAATAGTACTTGAAATGCCCCCAGATTACAGACTTTGAGGAAGTCATTTCTTGATCCAATAAGGACATGGTGTAGAAAGCAACTGCTTATACCTGGGTGAGCCATAATGCTAAGGTGTGTCTTTGCCCTGGGAGGCCTAGAACAAAGGGAGTTTCCAAGGAGAGCTAGAAAAGGGACTCTGAGAGTAGCCCAGAGAATCTCCCCAGCTCCACCTTTTCTGGTTCCAGAGTGGGTGTGTGGAAGAAGGGGCAGTATTTAAACTCAACTGGCTGGTTCCCTTGTAACCCTGTTAAAAGGTACATTTTAAGAACCTGGGACTTTATCCAGATATGTAATATGTCTTCCCCTTAGGTTTTTATATACTGCTTAGAAATCTCCATTAAGAATTTCAGCTGTGTCAGTAACAATGATCACACACTATTGTTAATAGATAGGGTTAAATGGCGAGAGTCATTTCCAATTATTGTCTTCATTGTATTTTCATATATTTCAACTCATTAAGAAAAAGAGCAACCACAAAAACAAAACAAAGAAAAATAAACCTGGACAATGCTAGTGCTCAATAGTGGGAAACATGGTCAAGTTGCCTGTGGAGTCCTTATAAAACACAATTTTAAAAATATGTATTTTATTGTTTCTAGAAATTTGACAAACTAAAACCACATTGAAGATGAACAACGGACTCAAATGAGCCAAAGCATGCCTCAGGCAACTCTAAGCTTCCCACCAGTTTGGGGCTGACTCCCATCACTCCAAACTTTTGTGAGAGTATGTGATTCTAAATAGCACGGAAACTAGATCATAGGTTCTACACACAGAATAAATTAGGTTGAGAGCAACACACACATCAGCATTATTAAACCTGCCGCTCCTCTACTACCTCTGATGTTGCCCGGACAAAAGGGTTAGGAGGGGAGAGATGTGTTGAATGAGAAGGAGCTGCCAGTCAATAGGAACACTAGTGGGTATTGTGGTGGATGCCTTCTGCCCTTTTCCTCAGGTACTCTAACTCTGTATCTTATGAAGAGTCCTATATTGTAATTCTTATTCTGTGCCTTCGGTCAGATCACCTGGCTACCTCTTGGTTTCTTCATTTGTGAAACAAGAAGATGTTACCACTCTCAGCAGGCTGAAACAGACTGAGAGAAACCTTCATGCATTGACCCTGATAAAACAGGCTTTATTAACACAATCTTTACACTCCCACACTTTTTTATTAACGTATATAAGGCTAATAAAAAAGAAAGAAAGATCCGTGATTGGAAGTGAGAAAGAATTTTTATACCACTCTCCTTACCTGGAAAACAGTTGTTTTAAAAGAGTTATTTTAAAAGTCATTATTTGGAGGGCAGGTAAAGTAAGAGTGGGAAAAGAAGAAAGGTCAGAAAAATCCACCACTTTGCCCCTTTAATATCCCAAATATACAGGGAGTTCTGAATCCTGAGCAGTATCAGATTTTGCTTTTGGAAACACTTAGGAAGTGAAAATGATGCCAGTGACTCTCTAAGGGCAGTGGCATCCCACTGCAGAACAGTAGGCTGAAGGCTTCAGGATAAGAAGACAAAAATAACAATTTCATCACTATCCCCTACCAAGGCAAATCTGAGAAATTTTGCTGAAATTGTTTTTCCATATAAATTTCAAACGTTCCGAAAAATAAAGCACCAGTGGATACAGGCAGAGGTTTCCCAGAGGGCATAGTGCATGTGGAAGGGAAGCCCATTCATTGGACCTGAAACCACAGGATGAAGGGGGATGAAATAAAGGCTGGCTGAGAGTCCCCACCTTCCAGAGCTGCCTTTGTTGCAATGAGTGTGAAGCACACGCCTCAACTTTTCGTTACTTTGGCTTTTTTTGGCTAGTGTTGCATCTTATAAGTCATAGTCTAGCTTCTCTTGTCCGTATTTTTACTGCACAGAAGGTTTCCCAATTTGCAAGCGTTTGCAGCACGGCTGGGCCCGGAGATAAAACAGAATGTGTATGTAGTACAGTATGCATTCAACTGATGCACAAGACTCTTTCCACCATATGTGCAAAGTAGTGTGCTTTTCACTCGAGGTGCCCCTGCCAAAATTGCCAGGAGCACATGAATAAGTGGAGGAGAAACGCCCTGTGCGTAATGCAGCTCCAGGCCTCGCCCCACCTGGGAAGGAAACCCATGCGTTCTGCAGCCGCCTGCATTCTTGCCCCCATTTTCAGCCCATCTCTCACATTGTTTTCTGCTTACCTTTACACAGCTCGAACCTCATCCTTCTCCCTCAGCTGGGGCCCATGATGCTAGCCATTGTGAAGGGCAGGTGTAGGGTCTCAGTTACCCTTCCAGGAAGAGAGAAGTAAGGGTAGTTAGCACTTACGCTAATGAGAATAACAAGACTGGTTAAATACTCATCAGTTACAGAGGAATACCACTGGGGGAGAGCAAGTTGGTGTTTTTTCCTTCCCCTTACACATCTATTGTCCTTCATCTCCTGCAAAGTGTAACTTATCAAGCATTTTTATTGGAAAGTAATATTGGTCTGGTCTTTGTGGGTAAATCTTCTGGTGGAACATCTTTCATGATGAGATTTATTTCATAATAAATTTTAAAAAAGAGTGAAGGATATAAAAGAATTGTACTTTTCACTCACCTCTTTGAATCTATCTTAATCTCCTTGTATCTTTTAGCCTAAATCGATCAATCTAGGGAATTTTTACCTTGATATTTGCTGCCTAAAAATTGAATCACCACCTTCCTTGGCTTTACTGAAAACTTGATGTTTATTTGAAAGCATACAGTATTTTTGACTCAAAGTTGTCAGTAGGACACACAACTTAGAATCTTTTGTTGAGTTTTAACTATTGGTGTTACGTGGTGGTTACAACCACGCTCTCATTCTACCAAGTGTGGGTAACAAGTATGAGCCCTGCTTTATGGTTTCCCATGGATGGGAAACCAAGCCATGGGGCAGCCACTTCCTTTCACCTGTCCTTTCATTCTTTCAGCCACCAGTCTGGGAGGTAGGGCTCTTCCACCCACGGGCCCTGCAACAGGGTATGCCTGGCAGAGAGGAGAGATTGACCCACATTTGGTGAAGAGCCACATTAAGTGTAATAGCAGTGCTGTCATAATCCATTGTAAATAGGTCCATATCTCAACTTTCTTCCTTGAATTTATTTGAATTACTTGTAAGCTTTCTCCCTCAACATATTAACAAATAACCTTTTGGGCCAATAAAAATGCAATTTTTGTGCTTATGGTTTTCGTGAATGCGAAGGGATTCGCTGTCCTTGACGGTATTCATCTAGAACCTAGAATAACGCAAGACTCTGTAGGCCACTTGCATCTGCCACACCTCTCCTGATCAGTGGATCTGGGCAATTCCTTGCCTGGTGAGGGTACACTTGGAGTGTCAGGGCTGTTGGACTTTGGCATTGTTCTTTGTTACCGTGGGGTCTTATAGAAGATGATGTATATCACAGAGGAAAGATACAGGAGAAATATGGCAGATAATGCCCTGTTCATGTGGAAATCTGGGTGGCCAGAGAGACAGTTTTACCAGTGGGTGCTCGGTGACAGGTGAGGATGATGTGTTCTGGAAAAGTCAAGGAAAGGAAATGGTAGGGATGATATTGAGTTGTCCAGGAAACCTGGCTAACCATCCATTGTGTCCCTGTTGGAATCCCCATTACTAAAGGGCAGGGGCCAAAGGAGAAATGTCCTGTATTTTATCAAAGTCAGTATAGAGCAGCAAAGGCTTCTCGCAGCCCTGGAGAGCATCCTTGGCTGAGGAGAAGCCCAGTCAGAGCCTCCCCTTAATACCTGAGCTTTGGATGACACATCATCACTTTGCAATGGTGGCAACAGTCACACTGGAGCTTGATTCTCATTCATTTGGTAATTGGTTATTTCAACACAAACTGTGACTAAGGAACATGATTACACACCTGTCAGCCATATGACGGGGAAGAGAGCTGTCTGTGAGCAGAGGAAGAGGCCTTGTTTCTACCGGGGTCTCCGTGGAGTCTTTTCTATCAAAGATGTCATTTTTCATTTTAACCTCGAAACAAGACAGATATCATAGCTACTGCCTTGTCTGTATCATTTATAGGAATCGCTGTCACAGATGCTAATCTAAACTAATACAATTTCATTTTGATTATATCTTTGTAGGCATCGGATTCTAGTGCACAGGAAGGCAGGATGTAATATAAAGAAACAAATGAGCATAAACATTATGTGGTACCTGTGGAGCAGCTTCCTGTGACAAGGCAAGGGATGAGGAGAAATAGCAATTAAGATGTTTTGTACAAGGAGGACATTTTACTGTAAGATGAAATAAATCAGTAAAATAAAAGAAAGCTTTTTCAGGTTGCACAGCTGACTCAGGGAGGGGAGTTCTCACTTATGCAAAAGAAATTACCAGGTGATAGAGAATCATGTCTAAGGATTATAAATAAGAGATGATGTTTCAGAAAGATAAGGGTGGACACATTTAAACAAAACCAAACCCCGAAGACAGCAATTTTGAACTGAATTATAAAATGAAGGAGGACCTAATAAATCTGGCAACACTTAGTTAAAAAGAAAAGCCCTAGGCTTTTGAATAAGAAAATAATAGCTGCAAATTTGCACACTTTTTTTTTTTTTTTTAAGGCAGAGTTTGCTGTATCACCCAGGCTGGAGTGCAGTGGTGCGATCTCAGCTCACTGCAGCCTCTGCCTCCTGGGCTCAAGTGATTCTTGTGTCTCAACCTCCAGAGTAGCTGGGACTACAGGTGCCCACCACAATGCCCAACTAGTTTTTGTATTTTTAGTAGAGACAGGGTTTTGCCATGTTGCCGAGGATGTTCTCAAACTCCTGAGCTCAAGCAATCCACCCACCTCAACTTCCTAAAGTGCTGGGATTACAGGCATGAGCCACTGCACCTGGCCTTAATTTGCACACTTTCTCGAAATGGTGAGCCAACTATCAGATTGTTCAGAAAATCTCCCTCTTGTTTATCTTTTCTGCTCCTCTCTGTCTTTGGTGAGGTTACTCAGTGTGTGGATTACAATGTATGTGTGCCCAAGCTCTGCTGAGCACTGAGCACGTAAATCAGCAAATGATAAAGGTGTCCTCTGTTATTGAGTTAGAAACAAAGTTTATATAGGGTGAAGTTAGTAGCTGGAAAATAAGGAATTAAAAGAGGTGACATAAATGGTAATCAAGGGAAATAACACTAAAATCATAGTTTAAGTTATTTGGCAGAGGTATGATGAAGGCCATGGAATTCAACATGCTGCAGTGCCCACGAATCCTGGGCTGCTCACGCGGGAGCCCCTTGGCAAGTGTGGAAAGTTTGTTGACTGAGACGCTGCTCAGGACATACCAGGAGTGAAGACATACAAAGGGAACAAAACAATGCCTTTTTTGCAGGGAGCAAAATGGATAGTCAGATGGCTGAAGAGAGATAGAAGCGGTCATTAAGTACTGATTGTGTCCAGATTGTGTAGAGGGTTAGGATCCTGATTAGTGGGTGTGTTTGTGCATTTCTAAAATTCCTCCAGCCTTTGGCAGTGTCTTCTGATTGGCATTTGCAGTGGGATGCTGGGCATACCCTTATAGTTGCATGCAATTTAATTTTAATCAAGACTTTAATGATAAGAAAAGATAGTGAGTCCCTATTGCCTTCTTGCCAGCTGAGGTTTTTTTTTTTTCTTCCAGAAAAGAAAGCAGATTTGTGAAATTTAAGTAACTGTCATATATTGAGTACTTATTCTGTGCCAGGCATTGTGTGGGGCACTGTGCCAGGCATTGTGTGATGGATTGTCTCATTTAATCCTTGCAACAAATTTCTGAAATGGATGTTGTGTACCCCATTTTGCTGATGTTTAGGTTCCCCTTTTCTCCATCAGTGGTGGCACCAGGAATCAAACTCGGGTTGGAGTGGTACCACATGGCCCTCCTCACCCCTTTCTGTACTAATGTCCTCAACTAAGTGGGTACATTGGGTGCTCAGCCCTTAAGAATTTGCTGTCACTTTTTCTTGCTTTTTACTTCCTTAAAATTCTTGCCTGCTGACGAGTATTTTCTACTTCCTGCCTTTTGTAGTTTACTTTTATTTACCGCTATAAAATTATAATTATTTAAACATCTAAGTTTTAAACAGGCTATAAATATATGATCTTTGACACTCCAGATTGTATATGAATAGAGCTTTCAAGGGACCATTTGCTTTATTGTTATCATTGAACTTAAAAAATTAAAATGTATGGAGCATGTGGGCTGAATACCATTCATTTTAGGCGCTTCATTATTCAGTTGTCTACTACTGCCTGGCACACAGTAGATGCTCAATAAGTGAAGAACAGATGAATAAGTGAATGAATGGAGACCTAAGGAAAACATTACTCAAGTGCCCTTGTCCCACTGTCTGTGTTCTTTGGGGCCACAATGACACATATAGTGCATCCTACAGTTTATGGAACCAGTCAAAACATTTTTTTTTTTTTTTGAGACGGAGTCTCGCTCTGTTGCCCAGGCTGGAGTGCAGTGGCGAGATCTCGGCTCACTGCAAGCTCCGCCTCCCAGGTTCATGCCGTTCTCCTGCCTCAGCCTCCCGAGTAGCTTGGACTACAGGCGGCCGCCACCATGCCCGGCTAATTTTTTGTATTTTTAGTAGAGACGGGGTTTCACTGTGTTAGCCAGGATGGTCTCGATCTCCTGACCTAGTGATCCGCCCGCCTCGGCCTCCCAAAGTGCAAAACATTTTTTTAACTCAAAGGCAAAAGTCTTCCCTTAAGACAAAGAAATGACTGAAATTTCTTTATTATACTAGGATACTCGACTGCATGTAAACATTGCCTGTTTTTATTAAGAAGGGAAGGCTAGGCCGGGCGCGGTGGCTCATGCTTGTAATCCCAGCACTTTGGGAGGCCGAGGCGGGCGGATCACGAGGTCAGGAGATCGAGACCACAGTGAAACCCCGTCTCTACTAAAAATACAAAAAATTAGCCGGGCGTGGTGGCGGGCGCCTGTAGTCCCAGCTACTCGGAGAGGCTGAGGCAGGAGAATGGCGTGAACCCGGGAGGCGGAGCTTGCAGTGAGCCGAGATTGTGCCACTGCACTCCAGCCTGGGTGACAGAGCGAGACTCCGTCTCAAAAAAAAAAAAAAAAAAGAAGGGAAGGCTAATATCAATAATCTTATGAAATGATCATTCTTATTCCCCTTTTACTATTTTCCACATCAAAGAATGACAGTTTTCTGTTCTGTGATTAGGCAAGAACTATAGGAAGAGGTTGACGAATCTAGAATCCCGTGTCCTTGAGAACGTGTCTCAATTTGTCTAGGAGCCTGAGAAAAGATTTGAGCTCACTCTTACTTTGATTATGGGATCACTAAAGATCCCATAATCTTTCATTTGTGGGATGTGCACATGAAATTGGAATTTAAGAGATTTCAAAATGAGTGAGCCCTCTGGTGAGAAGTCTGTCAGCTTCAGGGATGTCTCCTTCCCCATCTCTATGCAGGGTTTCTCACACTGACTCACAGGACTCCCCTGGCACCACTCCTATTTCATCTGCAGCCACCATCCTCCTTCTCCTCCCATCCTTGCCTCATCTTGGTCCCATGCCCCAAGTCCAGAATACATGGAGAGGCTGCCCCGCTGATCCTGGTGGGCCTAGGGTTTGGGTCTGCTCAGCCTTTGGCTGTGTTCCTCAGCCTATGAGATTGGCTCTCAGCTTCCCCCATGAGGTGCCAGTTCCCTCACCACCCCTCCGTTTGAGCTGTGTTGGACACCGATAATTTACCACGAAGGGGAGAGACCAGAGGGCAAGTTCCCTGTCACCCACAAGGACCTGCAAGGATGTGAGGGTTTGAGCCACAACTTCGCTGCCTTCTAGTAATCCCTGTGGTTTCTGCCACTCATTGTCACCATGCTGCTTCTGCGGACTGTGCTCCTGGGGCACACGAGCAGTGTGGCATGGGGGTTGAGATCTGCGCCTGCTGTCATGACACCTGCATTCAGAGCCCAACTTTGCCTTTTATGGGCTCTTTGGTCTTAGACAAGTTGCTTAACTTCTCTACACTTCAGTTTCTAAACTGGCAAAATGGAGGTGGTGAGTAATGGGGACTTCCTAAAGGTTTAGGAAGCTTTAATGAGCCAAAGTCTGTAAAATGCTTAGCACAGGGTCTGGCACAGAACAATCATTAAATCTTATTATTATTGTCAAAGTGGCTTCTATATTGAATTTTCTTCCTTTGTTCCGGATGACAGCTCCATGAAGTAGTCACTGAGTTGGAAGTTTCTGGAATTGGTGATGCCCTCCCCAGTGGGGTCCAGCCTTCATACAGTGGAGTTTCCAGTCATCTAGAGATGCCATCTAGAGCAACACTGGGTGGTTGAGAGACCAAGGTGCAGAGGAACTGAGACAGCTTGGAAATGTTGGTAGCTAGAAAGGTTCAGTGAGGGAGGGAATGGAGCAAACAGAAGGGGTGGGGCTGCTCACTGTGCAAGGCAGAACCACATATTATTTTTCTCAGTTTACATTAAGAAGGGAGAGGATGTGGAAACCCAGGTCACTTTTTGTCTTCCTTCACCTGGGCTTTGACCCCAAAATACACCTCCTGGAAATGTAATAATAATAATAATAATAAGACGAAGAAGAAGAAGAAGAAGAAGAAGGAGAAGGAGAAGGAGAAGGAGAAGGAGAAGGAGAAGGAGAAGGAGAAGGAGAAGAAGAAGAAGAAAGAAGAAGAAAGAAGAAGAAGAAGAAGAGGAGAGGGTGACAGAGGAGCAAGAATTAACTAAAGTTGTCATCCAGAAATGAACTTTAACTTGATACTCAGCTGTTGGCTTCAACAGGCGTGTCCCTAAACCCCAGTCAAATTCTGCCAAAATGATTATCCCCTATTTAAGCATGCCACAATCCTACTTTTTATTACCTCAATTCATCATCTGCAGAATGACTGGGGTTTGAAACAAAGACTCCAGAGAGTGTCGTTGGAGCAGAGGTTGTTATTTATGAAGCCTCTTCGCCTCCATCTTCGCATTTGGCTCCTCAGAGAGGCTGGGTTTGGAGGCAGTGTAATTCAGATATTTTTCTTCCTTAAGTCTGATAGCACCTCCGTTAACAGGTCAAGTGGCACATGGATCATAATTGGAGCTGTCAGGAGGACCATCCTGCCCAGAATCATGTTTGAACTTCACAGTCTGAAAGACCCAGGGATGTGTCACCTCATCTTCCTCTTTTGCCTACATCCACTGGCAGAAGTTGCAGTATTGCTGCATATCATTTATGTGGCTAGCGCACAGTAAAAGTCAGGATTCTGTCCTGGTCCTAGGCTTTCTCCTTCACGTTAAGGCTGATTTTAGATCTTTACCTATATTATATAATACTCATATTTCTTCCTAAAGAAATCTTATCTTTAAGACAAATTATATTTTGGACAACATTATGTAATGCTAACTGTAACACTGTCCCAGGCCAGAGCAGTGACGAGGGTGGGATACTTTCCTGTGTCTGTCCAGAATAAAGACCTGAGTGGCAGGACCAAGGCCACACCCATGGAGGACAGTCAGCTCCAGCCAGGCCGAGTACACAGATCAAAGAGCCAGGGCAGGGCCAGAGTCAGGGTGAGGGTGGTGAGCTGGGAATGGTATGGAAGTGGGCTCAAGCCAAAGCTGCAGGGAATGAGTGGCAAGAGTGCAGGGTGATGGCTGGGAATGGCTTTGAAGGATCTGCAGGCCTACTTTGCTGGTTGGTGGGCACCTGGGGGATGAGGTGAACTGAGGCTTAGCATATGGACTGGCCAGAACAGATGTAGGCAACCCTGGTTATACCCATACCCTGATTATAGCATTTCTGTGGTTGCTGGTGGGAGAAAAGAGAGTTAAGTTCATCTGAGTGCTGAGCTCTTTTTACAAATAACAATTGTGACATCATGTCTTTGACAAGTATTGCTGTTAGTTGAGAATTTATAGTTCTTGACCTCAGGATTAGTAAGTAATTCACGGACACCATTTGTTTCAATTTGTGACTCATAGCTATCCATGACTACCCTCACCAGCATATGCCCTGTGAGTTATTTCTTCCAGAAGCAGTGAGATGTGCACTGATTCATCTGCATCCTTTCACATGTTTTCTGGTGTCTGTCTCCCCTTTGCCAAGACCTGTACACATGTGACATGGCAGGTCATGATGAAGGGTGTGTTCTGTGACAGTGACACAGAGCAAGCTAACTCACTCAGGGCAGTGACCTAAGCTCTTGCTTTGTGCTCCCATCAACTTGCACTAATTAGCCATCGACCTGCTCAGAGCTGCATTATTGTACTTCTGTCTCTGTTATTCCTAGGAGTGGAGGGTGTTGTGGACAGAGCAGAGGCTGGCCAACTGGCTTTTGGTGCTCCACCCCCTCATCCCTGAAAACAATCACCACAGTGTGGGCAGGTTTCTCAACAAGGCACGTCCAGGGACTCAGTTTCACTGATTGGTCCAGGGATATTCACTGCCTTGATGAACTGACTCATGTTGACCAAAGTCACAATCTGCATTTATATACCGAGTGCCAGGAATACAGGAGACAAGATAGCATGAATGCCCCTTGTAGTCTGTACAGCATCACCTACAGGATTAATAAAAAATTGTATCATAACATTGATGATGTTTTTAGAAGTCCACAAAAGAGATTGCTAAATTACCTGCAGAACTGAGTGAGTTTGGTAGGACATGTCTTTTCTGGTATTGAGAGGCCTAGGTGTCATACTCGATGATCTGAAGTTTATTTAATAAGAATCAGATTAAAGAAGTTGGTTTTGCTGGGCGCGGTGGCTCATGCCTGTAATCCCAGCACTTTGGGGGGCCTAGGCAGGTGGATCATGAAGTCAGGAGATCAAGATCATCCTGGCTAACACGGTGAAACTCCATCTCTACTAAAAACAGAAAAAAATTAGCCGGGCGTGGTGGCGGGTGCCTATAGTCCCAGTTATTCTGGAGGCTGAGGCAGGAGAATGGCGTGAACCGGGGAGGCGAAGCTTGCAGTAAGCCAAGATCGAGCCACTGCATTCCAGCCTGGGTGACAGAGCAAGACTCTGTCTCAAAAAAAAAAAAAAAAAAAGCAGTTGGTTTAAGTGCTGAAGATGTTGGAGTACCATCTTCCACAGGCTGTACCAGAGACCTCCTGACACTGCTTCTGAAGCTGCAGGGAACCCTTTTCTTGGGCTCTTTGCAGACTGCCTCTTTCCCCCACAACACACCCTCCCTCCCCTTCCACACCCTCCCTCCCCCCCCACACGCCCCCCATTCTGTTATATTTGTCATTAAACACTCTCTTTTCCTAATTTTCTTGGTATATTTAATCTTGGACTGCTAAAACCAAAGAAATTTGAAAATTTCCCTTAATAAGTTGTTTTTAAAATGTAATGACACCAGTATTTTCAAGTTATTATACACGATTTACCTTTGCCACCAGCACATAGGTGGGAGATCATCAGTGTGTGGCATGGGGATTCTGGAGCCAGACTGCCGGGGTTTGAATCCTGGTTCTACCACTTGTTAACAGTGTGAGTTTGTGTAAACTCCATAATGTCTCTGTGCCCCAGCTTCTTCATATATAAAATGGAGATAATGATAGTACCTACTTCATAAGTCATTTTTTTCCTTGATCTATGTATGAGTGTGTGCATTAAATGAGTTGATACATGTAAAGCACTTAGGATGGTGTCTGGTGTGTGCATGAAAAGCTGTAGAAATGTTAGCCGTTATTATTAATCCCGGATAATAACTAGAACAGCATCTTAATCTGGTTAGTACTGTGTTTTTAATCCCATTTGAGGCCGGGTTATTTCTGGGGGAGGCATCCTATAGATAGTGAATCTCCTCTGTAACATCTGCATCCTTTTCTAACCTTACAGACAGGGTCCTGGAGTCCCCTTCCAGCCCTTGCCTGTTTCACATTTTCTGTGATTTCTCAGGTCCATCATGAGGTCTGCATATAATCATATGAGCCCAACCCGCTTCTGCCTAGTGATTTCAGAGAAAAGGGATAAAAGGACTACCTGAAATGCCTAGATTAGGTCTATTAATTAAGGATTTTATGGGTGCCAACCAGCAGCAAAGTGGAATCATTTGTCTTTCCCTTCCTTTTGTTTCCCCTCACTGTGTCCCTGGGTAATAGATGCAAATGACTAGTGAAAAGCCAAAAGGCAGGCAGTGGGTGGAGGAAGAAAGTGGGGGAAGGGGAAGGAGCCTGGATAATCCAGTGTCGATTAAGCTTCCGGAATAATCAGAAGCTGCCTGGGGTGTGAGGTGGTGTGGCCTTACCGGAGAATGAAAAAGAAGGGGGCTGCATGCTCCTAGCTGCTGGGCCTTACCTATGGATGCTGTGAAATAACAATTCTTACCAAACAAAGACACTCAGGTGACCTGAGAAAGCGCCCTGCAAGATAAATGCAAAAGGGTCACCTGTCCAATAAAGGAAAAATAGATTTAAAAATAAAAAGTAAAAACAGGCATTTTCAGAACCGCTTAAGCAACTGCTCTGATTATTCCAGACACGGTTGTAATGTGCTGGGATGAAAATGATGTATTTTAGTTCATGTGGAAGCTGTATTTCAGGCTGATGTGGAATCTGTTGCCATAACTGTCACGCAATCCATTAGGGCCCTCGAGTAAAGGCAGCCATTAATCAGGCACGAGATCAGCCCCATAGCCTCACATGCATGCGGCTCTGAGGGGCTCTGACCTGACATCATTTAAGGAGATTCTCATGGAGGCCATAAACATGATTCGATTCCCATTATCTTCATGTTGCATATTTGTTACCATTATTCTTTGAAGACTCCAAATTGGATATTAAAAATTTATGATATATATAAAGGTTTGCATGGAGTGAAAAAATAGCTGCAGCAAATAAGTCCATCTCATCCATCAGAGGTGTGTGAGCTGTCAGAGGAGCCTGAAGAGGTATGGAGAAAGCCTGTCAGTTAGCCAGTTAAGGAGTATGGAGAATTAGGAGGGCCTTCTCTGGGCAAACAGCTTTTCCTACAGCCTACATGCTAAATGGGAATTTAAATACATTTGGTTAAAAGAACAAAGTAAAACAGCACCACTGCAGAAGTCTCCATAGACAATCTTCGACAAGCAGATGAAAGGGAGGGCAAGGGATCCTGATGCAGACATTAGTAGTAATGTGAATGGAGCAGATGCCTGGGTCCAGAGATGGATGTTTCTGGGTTACTGGCATATCTCCAGAGCAGAGAGCCTGATGCCAGGTGGGAGCCCTCTGTCCAGGAGAAAGCCCTCCACCCAAGCTGCATGCACATATAATTTTGTTTGAGAACCATGCAACTCTCTACAATCTGCTCAGTGACTTGAATATTTGCATAGAAATAACTCATATTTAAGGGTTATCCATTCATAGAGGTAGGCAGTTCAGAGTAGAGAAAAACAGAACATTCCGGGCCTTGGCTTAAGGAAGAATGAGAGCTAATAAATCCATTCGACCTATATTTACAGGATTGTTTGTTATATAAGAGACTTCATACATAATGCATGGTCTCTGCCATCAAGGAGTTTCCGGTCTGGTAGAGAAAATAAGACATGGATGGTAACCAAGGAGTCTCAGACAGACCTGGGACTCTAGGAGAAAGTGAGATATCAGAAACGGAACAAGGTGCCCAGTTGCTTAATCTAATCAAGGAATGGACTTTTGAGGATGAGAATTTGTTGGGCAAAGACCAGAGGATCAATCCAGCAGGGATGTGGAGGAGAGAAACATGTGGGGCAAAAAGATGATTGGCCAAAGTCCCACTTGAGTGCAAGATCTTCTGTGAGGCCAAGACCCTGGTATCTAAACAAGTAGGAGGAGCAGGTGTTGGGCAGAAGTGCACTGAATAGTTGGTGAAGTTCTAGGTGTGAGGCAGGTGTGATCAGATAGCTCCAGGAAAGCCGTGCTGAGACTCGGGTATGGAGAAGACTCCTGAGGTTCAGAGGCAGAACACTCAACTGGTGGGGACTGGAGTGCAAGGCTGAATATCCAGCGATAGCATTAAAGGTTAGAAACCCATTCATTTATTCATTCGCTCACTCGGTCATTTATGGAACCCTTATAATATGCCAGGCACTAGTCCAGGATCTGGACATTTGAAGCTGGACAGAATGCAGTTTCCACACTCAAGGACCTCTTTGATTAGTGGGAGAGGCAGACACACAGATGGTCATAATGCAATGCAATAAATCGATGTGGAATGGAAATACATACAGGGACAGAGGGTGCAGAGCTTAGGTGAGGACCAGGAGGAAGAGTCACTGATGGCTTCCTAAAGGAGCTGCAGTTTGAACGAAGGCATAAAGGACACATAAGGATCTGTCAGCAGAAGGAGAGATGGAATCTAGCTCCACCAGAAAGAATGGGGGTGAAGGACAGGAGACCCAGTTGAAGGGCACTAAGAATTCAGACCCGAGGAGTTGGGCCATTGAGATGAGCTCAACAGTGCAGTAACTCCAGGGGAGGCAGGGAGCTACTCTGAAGACCTCCCTATGTTGTTCCCACCAGAAGCAGGAGTGGCTGAACCGAGATCCCAGGTGTCTGTCCACTGCAGGACAAAGAAACAGTGCTGACCTTTAGTTCAAGTTCACAAAGGCATTCACACCACACTGAAAGGCAGTGTGTGATAGCTGCAGTTTATTCCTGAGCTTCCTCAAGAGAACGTGTAGATGCATTTGAGAAAGGAAGGCTAAACCAGAAATGAGATTTCAGAAAATGAAATTCCATGCATTTTCAGAGCGATGTCCCCATGCTTTTACCTTGAATTCAAAAATAAATTCTATTATTTCTGGTTCCAACAATTAGTTATAAAATATAAAATCAATTTCCCCTTTTTTCTCCTCTCCAACTCTTCAACTATACACTTACTCTCACAACTTTGAGTTGCACTGTTTTTGGTGTTCTTAAGTCCAGTAACAATGCCACATGTGTGAGCTGACATGTGCTGCCTCTGCTGCAGCATAGGAGGGCTAAGCTTGGAAACTCTGCTGTGCTCTCCCTGGCCCTGATTCCAGGCAGAATCTTTGCTTGTTTTCAAAAGAAATCCTGAGATCACAATGACACAGAAGTGTAAACTCCCATTCATCACAGGGAGGTATTAACTCTGAAGCCTAATTATCTTTCCACTTACATGGCAATATTGTTAACCTTTTCATGCAGTCAGAAACATCACACTTCTCTGGGGTAGGCAAGTGGAGCTATTTCTAGAATGTTCCACCTTTTCTACAGGCATTCTCCAGAGGAGGAAGAATGCCTAGCTTGCTCCAACACACACATGGCACCAAGACTTTGGCTCAGAGGAAGCAGTGAATTCTTTGAAGAGCTAAAGTTTGCTGTATTGTAAGAATCAAAATAAGAGAAGTGAATTAGTGCTGATTCAGAGGGAAAGAGAGGTGAATACAAAGTTTGTTTAAACCAGAGGTTTTTGAAGTAGAGAGGCAATTACTGTAAATTTCTCATATCATCTACTATTTATCTAAATGTTAGGTACAACATGAAAATGGATACACAACTGTCAGCAAAACAGGCAAATCCGCTTGCAGTTTAACTGAAGGATTTTTGTTTCTGTTATGGCAAAAAAAAAAAAAAAATGAAGTTTCCTTAGAATAATAGGTCAAAAATGCACCTTTGTTCTGACAATCACATTTGTAGTAAAATGCAAAAAAATAGTCTCCCATTTGCTTTTCCCTGTAGTTGTCATAAATATCTAGCACGTTAGTCAGAATAAAACTATTGAAAATAAGACACAAGGAGAGAGTTAGTTCATCATGAAGTGCCTTGGTGTGCCTTCTTTCAGAACTTGTCACTCTGGAAAAAAGTCAGACGTGAACACAATTCTTCTGGCCCCAGTGGATATCTAGAGCCGACAGTGGGGTGGTCCACTCTCAAGAGGCAATTAGAGAATGTATTGTCTGCAGAGGATTTAAGAACAATAATAAAACCAGCTAAAAGTTGGTCTGCTTTATGTTATTACCATGAGCCAGTGATTCTGAACAATTTTAGTGTTCACATATTCCTCCCTGAAGGGGTCATCCGTGTCCTATGTCTACCCTCCTTGTTAAGCCGTTGTCTGGCACCCCAAGTGGGGGCAGATGTAGAATAAGCCTCTGAGTTTAATGTATAAGAGGTTGTAAAACATTATGTACTGATTCTCTATGTAGGGTAAGGAAGGTCCTATGGATTTTGTCTAACATTGCCACAAGTTCTGTGAATGATCCAACTCATTCTTACAAATCACTTACTGGGCATCAGGCAGTGGCTGGGCTGAAGATACAGTGGTGGGAGATCAGACTCTGTCCTTGCCCTTAGGAAGCTTGTAGGCTAGTGGGGGAGACAAAAATCACACCAGTGATTCCAAGGTTGCAACCATGTTGAGTCTAAGAAAGACCACAGAGAAGATATTTGCCTTGGATAGAGAGGTTTAGGAAGGCCTTTTTAAGGAAGTGGAACGGCAGTTCTTCCAAGATTATTGGTCATACCAGAAACCAAGAAACAAACAAATGTTGATAATTTTTGGCCACAAGCAACTAGTCATGTAATCTCTTAAATCTTTTTTCTTTTATTGAGACAGAGTCTTGCTCTGTTGCCCGGGCTGGGGTGTGGTGGCATGATCATAGCTCACCGTAACCTTGAATTGCTGGGCTCAAGCAATCCTCCTGCCTCAGCCTCCCGAGTAGCTAGGACTACAGGTGCATGCCACTACACCTGGCTAATTTTTGTTTTGTTTTGGTTTGGTAGAGATGGGATCTCACTGTGTTGCCCAGGCTTTTTGAATATTTAGGGTAAGGTCTACCATAGGGACTACATCCTAGAGGTTGAGTGTTCCTTATCCAAAATGCTTGGGACCAGAAGTGTTTGGGATTTTGGAATATTTGCGTTGTATATACTTACTGGTCAAGCATGCTAAATCTGAAAATTCAAAACATGAAATGCTCCAATGAGCATTTCCTTTGAGCATCATGTTGGGATTCAAAAAGTTTTGTATTTTGGGGCATGTTGGATTTCAGATTTTTGAATCTGGGTTGCTCAACCTGTATATCCTCCTCTCATAGCACAGTGGTTCACCCCAGTGGGCCTGGGACCTGGTTAGAGAACATCCTGGCAGCTATGCCAAGGGCCTCCCCTTGATAGCTGTAGGCAGTCTCCTTAGATCAGCAGTTCTCGCCCACCCTTTGTATGTTACGGTCACCTGAGAGCTTTCTAAAAACCACCTGTGTCCAGGCCCCAATTAAATCAGAATCTTAGGGAGGGGGTCAGACACCAATATGTTAAAAAACAAAACAAAACAAACACCCCAGATGATTCTAATATGCAGCTGGGTAGAGAATTCCTGCCTTAGACGAATGCACTGAATTCCACATATTCCTGTCATAGTAATTTAAAACTACACATTAAAAATTTCACAATGCAAAGGGGATTACAGTGGTGAGAAGTGTGCATGAGTTCTTATTTGTGCACATAAATACACGTGAAGGTGATGGTTCGAGAACTTCTTGTACTTTGCATGCTTTTCATTTCTGTGGCATGTAGTGGAAACACAGCAAATGGCTGAAGGATAGAATTTCTTGGACTCTGGAGTCAGGGTGGGTGTTAGAGGACAGGCCATTCCCAGAGCCATGGAAGTTTGATGCAGAGGTGAACATAACGGTTCAATAAAAAAGCAAGTTCCTAGCTTTCTCTCTCCACTTCTGAATCTCTTCAATCCCCCTCTCCTTTCTCTTCCACTGCTACTTTATTTAACCTCATAAATTATGTGGAATATATGAAGTCTGTAGCCCCTCTGAGGAAGCACATTCAAATATTAGATAATGGGATTTTTTTTTGGTCCTTTAAACACACAAAAAACATTGTGTGCACCTTACATGTAAGTGGAATGAATGTATTTTTGCCACTAATGTTGAAAATATCCTTAGGCATCTGGTGTGTATGAATGTGTATACATAGTACATGCATAATAAACACATTCCACCTTATGAATATTTATATACAAGATACATATATATTGAATATAGACATACATATGTAAATAGTAGCCCTTGAAAATTATATGCAAAGTGTGTTTCCAAGCATATGTATCATAGTGCATCAGGAATATAATAAAGCTACTACCAAGTTTAGCATATTTTGAGGTGGCATTTTCTACAGAGTTGTTTATGGTGGGGTCTTCTTACTATTCACGTATGGGTTTTTTCCATCACTTAAATGTTTGTTAAATATCAACTAAAAGTAAGGCACTGGGCATGGCAGAATAAGAAAGATGAAATTGATGTGGTCCCTGCCTTTAAGAGACCTGTACCTCATAGAGTGGCTTAACATTTTGTTATGAAGAATCTAATATTGTCACTGCCCAGTGGCATCTTCCTACTTTCTTACAACTGCCTTTCATTTATATATGCCACTGCTGCCTTTGCCAGTTGGGATTTAAAATGTGACCCATTTGAGCTATATTAATTTAAACACTGGCGTAGCTGCAAAGTTGTTCCGATGCAGTAAGAAGAAACATCATTGGTCTCAGTGCCTTGGTAGCCACTGGACATGAACAACAATTAAACTTTTTTCTCTGTCACATATAGCCAAGCCTATAACTGCATTTTTATTTTAGTCTGATTTAGTAGGAAAAAAAAGGTACAATGAAAAGGCACCAAGCATGAGGGATGTTGATAAATCTCAAAAGTGAACCAAAAGAGAGCAATCTCTTTTCCCCACAAACTTCTTGTAACCTAAATGTTACTGACCATGACATTGCACTTCCAAGTTCCATCTAGTTCCCTCCCTGGACTAGGTAGCAGAAGCTTTCTTAAACACAAGCATACATTCTAAAATGTACAAAATATGGATCTCTTTCTAAAATGACAAGCCCCAGTATAGCCAGGGAGCTCTGAGTGACACTCATCAGGGCAGATTTTGCACCATTAAAGGAGAAACAATACATAAGCGTTGTCATCTCTGCCACAGTGTATGCTCATTGTTTTCTTCCCCCTCAATCCATACATAACAACAGGTAGTTCTCAGCTGTTCCCTTGGTGCCAGACATACATTTTATCTAAAGAGACAGCAGACAGAACTACCTGCTGCTTCCTGTGCGGCTCTCCCTGTGTTTCTCTCCTTTTTCCTACTTCACTAGGGCTTTTAAAAATCAGCTGGCAGGGAGCCAGGAGCTCATCATTTTAATGCAGTGTAAAATGGAATATGCATAATTATATGCAAGCCATATGTGAGGGAGACAGCTCAGCTGTGAATTTCAGGAGGCCAGGAAAGAGAGAGCAGTTAGGGCTAAGATGAGATGAGAGCAGAGCGGAGTGCAAGTGTCACCCAAATGAATGGTTTAATGAGTGTGCTGCAGACACGCCCCCTTTCACCTACCTCTCCCTTCTCTCCCACTCCAAACCGGAAACCGGTGGAGATTAGAAAGAAGACTGTATGCAAGCGGTATTGCTAATGGGTTCTGTTAATGTCTCCATTTAAACTTCAGCTTTCTTAATTAACAGCGTAGATCAAAATAACCAGTAACTTTTAATGCAGCTTTTAAATTAAATCTATTTTTTTTTTTTTTTTTACTGCATTTGATTGAAGAATCATGGTTCTTACCAGATCATCGCTCCTTTTAGATCTTTATTTAAAAATGGAGGGGAATCAGTTTATCTCTTAATAGTATTACAATGCAAAATATAATTATGCAGATTGCTTTTCTTATGGCCTTGCTATTAGAATTTTTTAAAAGTGCATTATCTAGAGATTGCTTAAGCATGCCAAAAAGTTTAAACACGTATGTATGTCATATAATCCTAAATGTGCAATGAATAATGCGCACTGAAAAACTAAGGTGGTGGTAATTGCCAACAAAATTATTTGATTTTGGTTTGCTTGATATTGTTTTAAATATTACACCACGATGAATTTGCATGTTCAAACTAAACAATGTAAAGAAAAATAAATCCCAAATTTTGATACCTAAAAGGCGTACTGCGTATTTAAACAAACTTCTTAATATTGTTGTTATTTCTGGATTCCCGTTTGTTGAATGATCTGAGCTGTTATGCTTTTTAGCTTTTTTTTCTTCCATTATTTGTAAGTCCCTAAATAGGCCATTATATTTCCCTTCAGGCTAGAGATGAAGATGGACATGCTGAAAATTTTCCCCAGCAGCACTATGCTAAGGAAACTCCAAGGCTTGCCTTCAAGAATAACTGCGAACTACTTGTAAGAATAACATACTTACAACAAGTCTAGAATGTTACTTTAGCACAGTGAAAACAGTTTTTGAAAGGGTTTGTTCATGATTACATAATTTATGAAATATTATAGTTTTCTGTATAGAGTTCTAAATGCTAATTCTGATATCACTGAATATTAATTTTAAGATCTCAAATTGTTTGCAAATCTTTTATATCTGATTATAGAGCTTGAATGGCCCTGTCTTTATTAGCTTGTTTTGTTTAGTAGTTTATAACCAGCCACTTGGAGAATGGCTGGTAAAGTTAAAAATACAGAGAAAGACAGTTGATATATGTAGCTTGGGAAAAAACCACCTCACCCTCACCCCTCCTCCTACGTCCTCATTGTACACTATTTTAGGAGACAACATGGTAATATTTTGTTCTGCTGAGGAAGATAGCAGAGTTGACACGCAGTACTCCCTTTAGAATTCAAGTATTCCTCCACTCTCTTGCCAAACTTAATCGTCTCTCCTATGCAGAAGGAGTCAAAGCAGTGACAGGGTGCGGGGATGTTTACAAGTCGTGAGAGGGAGGATATCAGCTGTGACATTGAGACTCTGTTCCAATGCAGGGTTAATTTGCTGTTCATTTTAGCATTTACAGCCAGACAAGATGAAAAGCAAGCAGGAATGCCTATTATATTTCTATTAAATGAATCTGTTGGGACCTAATGTTCTTGATTAGCTTTTGAAAATGAGTGCTCTGCAATGCATTTTCTGTTTACCTAAAGTAAACAGAGAATGAATTGTCATTTATTTAGAGATTCAAACACTCCTTTTGAAAATGAAGCTTTATGAGGGATCTAGCTATGTTGTCCCTAAATGTTCTTTTCTTTTCGATTGCATTAAAGCAAAACATTTGCTCCAACTAAGTGAAAACACCGAAAGAGAATGAGGATGCTCAGTTGTTACATTTTGAGGTAGTCTAATTTCTGTTTAGTTTTTTGGCCAAATATAGTACAGCTCTGCCAGGTCTCTGCATTAGGAAATCCCACATGTAACAGTCTTTGGATTTAGCTCTGATACCAACTGTTCATTAAAAACAAAGTGTCCAAAGAGCAGGGAAGAGACAAAAATACAGTTCCTACCCATTCTAGCCACAGTAGCTACATGTTGACAGCAAGAACCTCCTTTTCCCCCTCCACAGTCTGCACAGTTACAATTACACTACTCATTCTGTGTGTGTAGTCCCTTGCCCAACAAATCCACAGGCAAATTTGCTGCTTATAAATGTAATTTTTTTCTGAAATTTTAACTTACCTTATGTTTTATCTTAGGACTCTTAAACTTCCAGGACTGCTAGTATTACCTATTCTGAGGAAACCCTTTTTGTTCATTTCGGTTTTAATGTTTGTCTCTGTAACTATGATTATTCAGCAGAAGACCACAGAGGCCCTTATGCTGTGTTTTGGTATCAGAATGCTTTGGGGTAGCTTACTTCTTTTTAGAGAAATTGGTAAAAGTAACATGCCATATTTAATTTTTGTTTATTTGTTGGAAAAATGAACATGCTTGAGTCCTGGTTGTGGTCAGTTTATACTGGAGGAAATAAAACATATATGTGAACATCGTTTTTAGCTGTCTTTAGAGAAAACAGATGTTTTGTCATTGCTGTGCTTAAACACATTGTTGTGTTGGCAGTAGTTTTGAGCAATTTGGTACAATCTTTGTCCTTCTAGTCATTGTTAGAAATGCTTTATTTTGGTCAGTATACTTTCCTATGATAAAAGAAAAGGAATAAAAAGAAAACATAAGTAAGCTTATTTCTCCAAGGAGAAATTTATTTTTTTTCAGCTGTAAGAAAAGTGATGGTGTTTGGCTGGTTATGAAGCCCTGAGAAGTTATGCTTCTATATGAAAAAGACTTGTTCATTCCTAAGAAAGAAATAGGAAATCCTTGGAGTTTTCTTAGTGCAACTTAGAGCAGATTTTGAAAGAATCTGTCAGAGAAGATTGCAAGCTCCCCTCCAAAGTGCTTTTTTAGCTGAAGGGTGGTTCTGCCATCTTCTTGCATGGATGGCTGCAAGAGCAGTAGCCAGTTTAGAAAGCATGGGAGCTCTGGAGAAAGCACTGAGGGCGCAGGGTGCTTCCGGGCCCCCAGCTGATCAGGAGCACGTGGCTGGACGACTAGTCCTCTGTGCCACAGACACTGACAGAAAGTGCCCTGGCCAGGTAGACGGGACATTGCCTTGACTTTATTACTGACTCTCTAATGTCTCTGCCTGCTCCCCACCCCCACATGCCTGCTTCTTGGAAGAGGGAGGAATATTAAGTAACTTAAACAAAAGCAAAGCAAAATCGATGCCCGGAATACACAAGTATGTGTAATCAGAAGGCACTGACAAAGAAAGCATTGGCTGATAGAAAAATCTGCTATGCAACTGTAGATTTCCTGTAGGATATTGATTTTTCCATTTAAATCCCAAACTGTGATATGTGCCTTCACACTTAATGTACAACACAGATGACTAGATATTTAGCTTTGTGGCCAAGATCCTTTAGTTGGTGACTGTGCAGCAGTTTCCTTATGCTTTTTATTAATTTTGAAAATGAAAGGCTGTCAAGATGAGTGACATTAGATAAAATGAATACTGTTTGATATGTCACAATTCAGTGTGGCCCCACCTGCCTCTTCATAGATAGGCGTGCACACTTGCAGGCATGCGCGCACACGTGCACACACACACAGGTATTTTACTGGCGTATCTAAGTTTATGACTAAAGAATACTTTTAATACTTTTAATAAAAGAAAATGTAGGAAATTTATATCATGTTAACACTGTAGCAGCCTGGTTTACAAGAGAATGGAAAAGGGAACATTTAGAGCCAGCCATGGGTGAGACTAGCCCTTGCCCCAAATTCCAACTCCATTCTTGGTCCCTTTATCATTACTGCCTCTTTCTTCTGGGACTGGAAGGCTTCTCATTTCCTCGATTCAAATGCTGGTATCCCTGGTGAGAGGTGGGTTCAGAGCTAGAATGAGGAGGACCATAAGCATGTTATGAGCTCACTCTTTCTCCTCAGCCACGACTTTCTCAATTTTTGAAAGCCCACTGAGAGTAAGACCTTGCAGAAATATAGCATAAGCTGGGTCATTGGAGGGGAAAGACCTGTAGTGAGAAGAAGAGGAACATTGAGAGGGTTTTGAGAAGGAACTGAAGACTCCTGAGCCTACTCCCCAAGTTTTCAAAAGACCGGTCCAGAGAACATCCCGGTGTTCAGGAAGAAGGTCAAAATATAACCAAAGAATAACAGCAACTGATGGAATATTATTTGGTTGGAAAAAAAGCCAGGCTTAGGAAATTTGAAAGGGGAACTAAGAGAAAGGAAACTCGGGGGTAAAATCAGCCTGCCTCCCTCAGTTCCAGATTCCTGAGTCATCACCTAGACAACTTCTGAATCCCTTTGGCTATTCCTGAGGCTGTTAGGGGTGAGGGTTTTGCAGAGGGAAAGGAAGGGAGCTCACAGCTGGAAGGTGAAATAAAAGTAGCATCAGGGAAGAATTTTTCCTGGTCATTTACAATGCCAGTGTAGGGAGAATATGAAAACTACTTTAGTTTTATGGCTGTGTGATCCTAAGTGATGAGGAGAAGAGATGCTTAGGCTATTTTTCTGTGGGCTGATTTTTCCATTTCATTTCCTTGTGGATGTAGACAGGTGGATTATAAGAGTTGCATGTAGTCCTTAGGCAGTAGAAATACCCCGTGCTAATCTAGGGCTCAATAAACATGACATTGTTGAGCATCTTCTATGTACAAGGCATTGTACTAGACAGTGCAGGTAGGGACACAACATAGAAAAAGACACAGCCCCTTCCCTGAAGGAGCATGCAATTCAGTAGGAGAAATAAGGCACATACAGTATCATAGTCATCAAAAATGTGGGCTCTCAGGTCTTGCCCCAGCTAGACTTTATACACTGTCATCCTGGTGGTATAGCTAAGGATCATAGGCACAAAGGCTTAACATTTATTGTAACGTATCTGATATCACATCACACTTTTGGATCCCTGTTTCACCCCCTTGGACCTCTCTGAGCTTCAGATCTTCTGTAAAATGTGATAATAAAAGGAAATAACCTCAGAGCATATCATAAGGATGGAAAATGATGACATATTTAAAGAGCCAGGCACATAGTAAGCACTCAGTATATATTAGCTGCTGTTATCATCATCTTCTTATAGTCATGATTGTTATTACACAGTGAGCTGTACCCCAAAAGAGCACTAGCAAAGTTCTTGGAGTACAGAGGAGGAAGAGATTGCTCTGTATGCAGTCATTAAAAACTTAACAAGGGAAGATGCCTTTGATCTAGGCCTTTCCTGGGTTGGATTTAGATAGTTGCCAGGAAATGGAAGGGGGTGTTCCCAGCAGAAGAAAATAGCACAGGCATGGAGGTGGGAAAGTATGGGCCAGGTGCACTGCACCCAGGTTAGTATCCTAGGTTGGCCAAGTGTTGAGTACCTGAAGGCTAAGGGATGAACAGGCAGGCAGGCCCATATGCAGGGGTCTCAATAACTAACACTATCCTATCGAGTCTGGATTTTAGTAATTCTGCTTCATGGGAATTGCTAGCACTTCTGTGGATTAAAAGCATTATTATGGAAAATTTCTAAGTATACAGAATTAAAGTAGTGGGAGTCGTATAATGAACCCCCATGTACCTTTCACCTAGCTTCAACAATTATCAACTCAGGACTAATCATGCTTCATTTTCCTTCCCCGCACCCCATCCCACTACCTGCTTTTTTTTTTTTTTTCTGCTGTACTGTTCTGAAGTATGTATGCTTTTGTGAGGGACAGATTTGGTTTTTTGGTGTTTGGGGTTTTTTTTTTTTTGTAAAATCTTTAGGATCCTTCTTCTCTGGCTAGAAAGAATCCATTGATACTAACTAAATTGGGAATTGGAGCTTTGGGACAGTGCATACATAAAACAAATGACTCTTGGTTATATATTGTGCTTTTCTTTTCCTGCTCAACACAACCACAACCTTGGTAAAGCTTGGCCAATGAGACCCAGTTTTAAAAGCCATTAAAGTGAAAGACACATCACAGTGCCAGTGATGACTTGAGCTTTATTTACTCTCAGGCCCCTGGTTCTAAGTGTATTTATTTAAAAACGATCGGATGTCTTTGCACCCCAGCCCAACTCACCAGTACATGTTAGCCTCTCACAGTAGTGAGGGGAAATTCTGGATGGCTGTCATATATTAGCCATTGCTAGAACTTTTCTGCTAGATCATGAAGATATAACAAGGACCCCTGAAAGGTGATAGAAACTGTCCTGTTTCATTTGAAACTTAATAGGTGTCTCAGAATAGGCGCAATTGACCAAAGACCCTCCCCTTAATGCTTTTGATCTAATGAAAGCAAGATTTACGCCCTAGCTCAACGTGAATTTACATACTATTGCTTTGATGTTACAGGCACTGAAAATTAAAATCATGATGACACACTGGAACTCACATCACATCAAACAAAACATCATATGATGTATGCATACATCGTATACTGTGTACCAGTTTCCTGAAATAGTCACTGCAATAACCCCACAGGTATAAAATAACCAGAAAATCCCAGGGGGACTGGCTGCTGTCTAGAGAAACTTAGCCCGTCTCACCGTTTTTTTTTCCCCAGCCATCTTCCAGATCCCTTTAGTTTGTGGTTATTCCTGTATTCCCGTAGTTTCCTAAACTATCTTGGAAAAATAGAACTTTCCAGAAATAAAAGTCACAATCTTAGACTAAGCAAGAGGCAGTTCTGATAGAGGTGGCATAATTATGCTCTCCAGCAAGACCATCTAGACTTTAATACAGGCAGAAGGGATGGATTCCACTTGAGTCGTATTTCATCTGCACATTCCTCTGTTCCCATCTGTGCTGGTGTTTCACCTTCTTCTCCAGCTTTGTCTGCTGCTTCCCTCTCACTCTTCAGCCTGTTGGCTCCCATTTCTGCCATAGGCTTGTAGTTCAGGTCCTTTCACTTTTCCTGTATAAAGACCCTCTTGACTACAGTTGACCATCTCCCCTCCTTTTCCGTGCATGCAAACTCTATTTTACCTCTCTTTGTAATTCCATTATTTGAGAGAAAAGCCACATGAGGGAGGGCTACAGTTGCTCAGCTTCTGCTGTGATATAGGGGCCTTATTGGGGGATGGAATCTTGATTTGGCAGGCTCTCCCTCCCAGAGCACGGGGGATCTTTGCCCTTCAGATTTCAGAGCCGTTGCATACAAATGTCAGAGGTATGATGGTTTGGTTTTCATGCTGGCTTCTCACACAATCCATCACAGTGATTCTTGGAGCCAGAGGGAGGTATGGAAGACTGTGTGTTCTCCAAGGGAGGCACTGTGGTCTGGTGGATAAGAGTGGGAATCCCAATCCTTTCTCTGCAGATGTGCCAGCTGTGCACCCTGGGCAAGTTTCTCACCCTCCTGAGCCTCAGCGTCTTTATCAATATGACGAGGATAAATACAGCACCTGCCTACCTCATAGCGTTGTTTCAGCAGTCGATGAGATCATGTATATGAAGCATTTAGTATACCTAGCACCTAATAAAAGCTCAACAACCAGTAGTCTTGTTACTAACAAAATGGAGCTAGAAGGATGCATTAGTTTAAACAAAATCTTGAGGCAGATACTGGGAGTACCTGTCTTTATTCTTCAACTTGAGTCTCCTCCCAGTTTGTTTGGATAAAAACTCAAATGTAATATTTTTAATTTGGGTAAAAGAACTTCTGAGAAGGTGTTGAACATCTATCCACTTGCCTTTTTATGCCTAGGGAACTAGAGATACTTGTTGGCGGCATTGCAGATGTTGCTGACTTATGAAGTACTGCAATATCTGAATAGCTTTTTGTAGGGTAATCTAAAATTTCCAAAAAATAGTATAGTGTTGTAGTGAAGATCTCGGACTCTTAAGCCAGGTTATTTTGTTCAGATTCAGAAATCCCCTCCACTCCACCCACTGGCTGTATAGCCTTGCCCAAATCACTGAATCTCTGTGTGTCTGCGTCCTGGTGTGTGAAATGAGGACAACAGTAGCTATTGGGTAGGGTTGGCCTGGGGTCTAAGTGATGACTACCTGTAAGGTGTTTAGAACAGTATTTGGTAAACAACTGGCACTCAATCAGTGTTGCTGTGATTATGATTATGATTATTTATTCCAAGGTTGCTTGCTTTCCAGTACATCATAGACTACTACTTGACCAAATTTACTAGCAATGGAGTACCTCAAAGTTTTACATATGCACATTTGCATGAAAACCCCACACAATTTCCTTTTGAACAATGAAGGGGACAGCACAAAGATAATTCTTGGCACTAAGCTTAAAAAAAAAAAAAAGACTCAAGGAAAACCCTCTACATGGTCCCAGACCTCTTCATTCTGCCTAACCATTTAATAGTAAAATTTTTAATGTTAAAATATGCAACTAAGAACATAAATGCAGAGCAAAGGAAAAAGATGTAATTTACACAGAGCCATGTCTGCCATAGCAAATGGACGTACCTCTGATACTGTGCTAAGGGAAGGAGACAAGAAATCCTCCTTTGGGAGGCACCTCCAATGAACGAGCACTGTGATCTGTCTGTATAGACCCCTTTTAAGGCGCTTTATTCTCACCGTAACTTTTCTAAGTAGATATTGCTGTTTCCATTTTAGAAGTGGAGAAATTAAAATGCAGAGATGGGATACTCCTTGCCCTGGGGGAGGGCAGGAGGCCCAGTGAGCAGGCGCAGAGCTGGAGCTTGACCCACATCTCTGACCACACACCCGTGCTTGTGCTCAGGCCAACACATGCTGCTGCCTTCTCAGGGTAGGGGCCAGGTCTTACACATTTTTACATTCCAGGGCCAGAGAAGGAGTGCAGTCTATGATTGTGGAATGAAGGGATTAAGAAATTAATTCAGAATGACTCTTTCTAGTTTCTTTATAGTAACAATTCTTTGGTAGAATTCTGAAGCCAGAAAGAACATCTATGGGGAATGTTAGGAAGGGCAATTTATTCAGAAAAGTCATGGCAATGTTTGTGGATTCCCAGTGCATAATAAATTGTGGGGAACAGAGCCAAGGTATATAGTTTTTAATTTGGTAGACTTGGGACATTAAAAGAACAGCTGTAGACTATAGAAAATATATTTTTCAATATGATACAAACATTCAAGTGTCTTTTTAAAAATCTGACTGCTATAAATTTTGATACTTTCTTTTTTTTTTTAGGATCACTAAGGCTATTTAAAAAAAGCTTGAACTATTTTGGTTTGTTAAGGTTGTATTCCTTAGAGTGAATGGATCTATTTCTTTTGAGATTTCTGGCCATAAATTAGCATATGGGAGTCAGTCACCTTCTCCTTTATTGTTTTAATTACTAGAACTGAACAATTACCTAAAATACCAAAGAGAATTCACCTCCAGTGGCTTCAAGGAAACTATAGATCATATATCAAGCAAAACCAGGAAATCAGATAGGATATCAATTATCAATATTAAAATGTACCAGTAACCAGCCAGAACTAATATTAATCATATTCAGTCATGTGCTTAGTTTATGGTTAGAAAAACAAGCTAATGAAAGTCTCTTGAGAGGAAAAGGGAAAGAGTATAAAAAATATTTGAAGTGGAGAAGAATGACATATGTGAGTAATAAGAGAGGCAAGAAATTAGAGATGAAAGGACTGGTAAGGGAATTTTAAAAGGGAAGAAGGAAGATAGCAGCCCATGGTTAAGCTTCAAATAAGCAGGTTCAGGAAAACAAGATTCTTCAAAATAATGTATTTCATTGCATTTTGGCTTAAAATATTTTTCCTAATTGTATTTTTTGCACACTTCCTACTCTTTTGGTCTCTTCCTGGAGAGCTACATGCTACCAGGAACTGAGACTTTTGCTGGAGAACAGTACTCATTCTCTTTTAATTCCAGATGAGTCTGCCCTGGCCAAGAGCTTTGTGTGTCAAGAGCCTTGTCTCTCTCGTTCGTTGCTGGATCCCTGAGAACCATGCTTAGCTCACACCATTTTTCATGAATTCTGAGATGCACTTTCCCCCCTAACATTTTAATATCTCAGAAATGGGAGTCATATATTACAATTGATGACCTGTCATTGTTTAATTGCCAGTTTTTTTTTTTTTCCTGGTGGTATTAAAATAATGGCTTTGTAACAACGAATGGTGATATAGATTCAATGAACCATGGAGGTGGACGCTTAAGAATTATTTGTTGAATGAATGTGTGCAATAACGTATCTTCCTGGTTCTAGTTCAGGTAAAAATGAAATGCTTATAAGTTGGTTCTGGACTGTATTTCTGCCGCTGGTGAGGCGGACGGGGTAGAGGTTGGCCTCTGGCTGTCTTGGCTGAGCATTTTAATGCTGTTCACTTTTCCTTGAGTGGAGCTGATAGGTGGCTTGTTCATTCTTGCAAGTGAAATGTTAAATCAATTAAGACGTACCCCAGATAAGCTGAGTTTAAAATAAGAAACTTTACTTTTGCCTTAATTTTCCAGAAAATTGCTTTTTGTTCTATTTTGGATTGCATATCCATCAATATTTCTCTTGAAAATTCATGGAGATACATTGGCAGATGAGCAATAATCTCTCTGTCTCAGTAAAACTAGCTATAGATTTCATTAGGATAAAGTATGTTTCTGTAGATTAGGATGCCCTTATCCATCACCACCACCGCCACCATCTCTTGAGAGCTTCCCAACCTACAGAAGAGACAAAGTATATATAGGTATATTATCTATACTTTAGAATTTCATAATCCACATTCAGTATATCAAATTGTTTAGAAGTTATGCCTCAGACTTAACCATGTGAAGTACTCTGCTGTTTTTTGGTGTTCTGATCTCATTTTAGTTTGGTTTCCTTTGAATGGAAAATTTGAACCTGATTTTGATATTGGAGCAGGATGTGCTATTCGTTTCTCTATGTGAACAGGGAGGGGAAAAGAAACACATGAACATTTTTAAATGGCAAAGCCAGAGATGGGAAGGGAGGCAATATTGAACATGTGCTAGGATAAGGCTTTCATATAAAAAGTGTTCAGATATTAAGATATGTGAAATATTTGGGGCCCTTCATTAGATAGCTATTTCAATCAGTGATGCTTTTAAGTTCCAGATTGTCTGGTAATTGTGTAAAGACACTCCAGTGAAACACCATTTTTAGCTTAGGGAAATATTTATGTACTTACCAGATAGCTTGAATTTTGAAAATATGCAATGTTATTACATAGCTACACATATAAAATACAATATATGAGGGCAGATTTATATATCCCATGTGGAAATGTGGGTATTTATATATAGGAAAAGGAAAATAAACAAGCATTACTGAAGTATTTATGAGTTTATGGCATTTAACTCATCTCAAACATTTATGCAGTATTTTTTCTATACTAATTTAATGTTTATATGTGAATACATAAAAATAAATAACATGGAAAAATTAAGTTGTAATGGAATTTTTATTTTCATTTTTCCTTAGCCTTCATGCATTTTGATTTTTAAACAATGTTCTGGCTGTCATCAAATCAGCCAAGTTGAAAATTGAGCTGCATCAATGGAGACAGCCGGTCTTGATAATTCAAACCAAAAAGACCTTTTCTCGAGGGATATATTCTCCCTGGTTTATTTGGTCTGAGTTGTTTCTCATAGCTCTAATTTATTCTTTTGTATACACTGCATGAAGACAATGTCTATAGAGATTTAAAGCCTTAAAAAAAAAATCTGGGTATTTAATGTCATGGACACATCTCAAAAAGTGGAATTCACATGAGAGCAGGTGGTTATGGGTTGTGTGTGTGTTACCCAGATTTTGAAGACATTTGTCTTTCAATCGACGTACATTTATTAGATACCTGCTGTCTCCCCAGGGCTGGGCTTAAAAGTCATGTGTTGTAGTGCAAACAAAGTATAATGTAAAATGTGCATCCTTCTCATAAGAAGTTTACAAATTTAGGCTAGACAAAGAGAACTTTAAAAAAAAAGTTTACAAACTATGCTTATATGAACAATGTACTTCCAGTGTATAATAAAATGCCAGATGGGGTGGCATGGTGACTAGACAATAGGAATACATATTAAAATATGTATGTGTGCAATAAGGAAGTAAAGGCCGTTTAATAGGGAAGAAATGATGGCCTGGAGTCATCAGGAATAGATTCTTGGAAGAGATGAAGGTTGGGCTGTCCCTTGGAGGGTGGGTAGCGATGGAAGGGCATCCCAGAGAAAGAGATGTGGAGTGATGATGAGAGGGGTGCGCATCATGCATATGGGGGCCAGCTGGGAGACTGCCTGCGCTAGCATCATTCTGTGAGTGGCAAGAATAAAATGAATTCAGTAGGTTGTGGTCAGATAATAAAAACAGTGACAGCCAAACAGCTAATTTTACATTTGGTGTTTTGGCTATAGGGATCTCTGTTAGGTACCTGAGCCAGGAAGTACTGTTATGAAAGCACTGCTTTCATGAGTTGGAGGAGGGGACTAGGGAGACTTCTAGAAGGCGGTTAGAACAGTCCAGGCACCCTGTGATGAGGACAAAGACTTCTAACAGCTGGAAAGGCAAGAAAGTGACTCTGCAAATGACTGTCCAAAAATATTGGTCATCAAGCTTTTATGATCATCTTAATATAAATAACTGGCAAAGATTTCATCTCAAGCCAATTTTCCTGTAAATTTAGATTTTGGATAACAGTCTTAAGTAGCTAGTTGTGTGCAGTGGGACAAACAAGATCAAAGTAGAAGCAAGAAACTGAAGTTTAAAAATATTTGTGATCCAGAGTGATTCAGGGATCAGTACGATTTAAACTATAAAAATGCAAAGTAGGAACGAAAGATTCTTAAATGTGGATAGAGTCTCCAGTACAAGGAATGCAACAACCCCTTCCCCCTGAAAATAGCATAGAGACCATGTAGTGTATATACCCTGGAATCACTTCCTGGCTATGTGGGTTACCGGCATTGTGGCCTTGGGATGGTCAGTTTCTGCATCTGCAAAACAGAAAGAATAACTGTATGTGCCATTTAGGGTTGCTGTAAAAGCTAAATGAGATAATATATGTAGTGTGCTTGTCATTTAGCAAGTGCTCAATAAAACGTAACTAATAAAGATAAATCCTTTTGTACTCAGCTTTTAAGAGAAAGAAGGAAATACTAACAAAATAAAACTCATATGAGTAGTCCGAATCCATTTTTTAAAAATGAACCATCTTATGACTTTCGGTCATATGGATTTAGCTTATTCTTTACACTTTGCACATGTATAGGACTCTAGACAGAGAACTGGTATTTATCCAATTATAATCCTAAATATTTTCAAGATCTTCATCAAAGAAAAAACATTTTATTTAATTTGCTAGGTTGATAAAGGTAGAACATTGGATTAACATAAGATGATTTTTGAGAAAAAAAAAGGAGGTTGCTAACTCCCAAATTAAATTTCTTAAAATCCTACATTTCTTAATTTTTCGAATTACCTGACCATTTAAAATCCTGACTTTCTTTTGGAAGTGAACACAACCACCTACTTTTTGGGGTCATCTTTTTTGTTCATATGCTGATAAGTTTCAGAATATATCAATTAGGCACTTATTATTGATTTGATAAATCAGTTTTCCTTTGTTCTGGCTTAGATGTCTGGAATACATTTGGGACTTGTTTCAGTTGTAAAAATGAACAAACAAACAAAAATCCACAAGAATGTGGGCAAAATGTCATTTAGTCAAAACTCAAGTGCATCTCCCCTTGATTAGAGCTCCTCTTTGAAATAGCTGGGTTGCCCATACACAGATTATCAAGGTCATGTTCAAGATTAAAATGAACTGTGGGACAATAAGCTGCCTATTATGGTAAGAAAACATGCAAACAGAAATTGAGACTTAATGTCTTTCCTCTGTCCTGGCTTTTTTCTTTCTGAGCCTAATATACCTATTTTGTCTAATTTAGTTTTAGCTTTAGTTATGCTTTCTAAAATTACAATGTGTGTGAGGATTGGAATTTTTCTCTTCCAACAGGAATTAGGGTCTATGTAAAGTGCCTTTCCTCCTACGGGAATGGGAAGAGCCACATACCTCCCTACGTGCTGTGCCTGGTCAAGGCTGCAGTGTGGAGCCTCTCACAGGGCCCATGATGTGAATGTGCCTCCAGGATGCAGTGGCCCTGCAGCCTTGCTGCTAGGAGACTGGTTCTCACTTCATTCGAGTGTTAGCCCCTGCAAACGATGACAATACAAGGATTACTTTTTAGATGATGAAACTAACCATGCAAAGTTATGTTTAGATTTTGAAGTACAAGTTAAAATATATATATGTGGTTGAATCTACTGTTAAAAAAAAAAAGACCGGCCGGGCGCGGTGGCTCACGCTTGTAATCCCAGCACTTTGGGAGGCCGAGGCAGGTGGATCACGAGGTTAGGAGATCGAGACCACGGTGAAACCCCGTCTCTACTAAAAATACAAAAAAATTAGCCGGGCGTGGTGGCGGGTGCCTGTAGTCCCAGCTACTCGGAGAGGCTGAGGCAGGAGAATGGCGTGAACCCGGGAGGCGGAGTTTGCAGTGAGCCGAGACTGCGCCACTGCACTCCAGCCTGGGTGACAGAGCGAGACTCCGTCTCAAAAAAAAAAAAAAGACCAAAATTCATGGGTTTACATTTTAAGTTTTCTATTGCAAGAAAGGAATGACAGGACTGTTAAGGACACTGATGGTTGGAGCTGAAGCCTGAGGATAAAGGCCTTGGAATCAGTTCTCCTTCAGTATCAGCTGCCATAATCATCAGCTCTTTGGTTTATCATGGCCAAGATATTAGTTTCCATAAATTAGAGAACTTTATGCAAGTGCCATATACCATCATGTTTACCACAGAATCCACAACATCAATTCCATCTATCTAGTCAGCAAGCTTTTATTGGGTGCCTACTATATGCAGGGCACAAAATCATTTTGGATGGGCATGAAATGAACTCGATTTTTACAGATTTCTACCCCTCGTTTTTACAAGATCATTATATACTTTATATTATTAAATTATATAGAGTTATATTGTTAAATTATATAATGTGTATAAAATAATCTTAATAAAGCCTTTGAACAGACACTCAAGAAATATTGGCTGTATGAATGAATGAACAAACCTTACCGGTGTGGCTCTCTATTGGCAATTTTCCCCAATCAGCTCAGACTCCAAGGTCTCTCCTATGTCTAGGGAGTTGTCAGGAATGTCTGGAATGCGGCAGCATTGGCTCAGTTGAGTTCCTCTCTGACATTATTTCTGAGTTGCGGAGTTTCTTGGGCAGAATGAATAGAAGCAGAAGGTGTGGCAGCCACCTATGGGCTCTGACAGCTCTCTGTGGCCCCGTCCCTAAACTATGGCACATCTCGTCCTCTTCCCATACCCCAGTATCCCAGGTTTGTTTCCCATATGAGAGTAGGGCCTGGAAAGAATTTTCTCCAATTTGCTCTCAACTCCCCATATTCATGTGTATGTTTGAATTTAGCTACTAGAGAAGGTATCAAATATTGTAGAAGATATTAGGTTTAAAAATAAGTGTTTGTCATCTTTCTGAAACTATTTATATTAAATTTTAAATGCAAGAAACACTTTCGAAATTACTTTGGAAACACGAATCCATTCCTAAATTTAAGTGTCACATTTGCCCTGGCTGGTCCAGCAGGGCAGGCCAGTGCCTCCAGAGCCTCTTCCCCCTTCTGTCTCTTCCTCTTTCTGTGTGTAATTTCCACACAGAATGTCAGTGGGTCCAATATAGTTTTCTCTGGAACCCCCATTCCGCTAAATTGACCCCATAGAATAATCATACTTCTTTTTGAACTGGAACTATGCAAAGTCTTGAATTTTATTACAGAATTTAATACCAATAATTACTTAAAATTTAATGAATTTCACTACTGACTTAATTGCTTTTGAGTAGTTCCATTTAATTTATTAAAGAGAAGCAAGGACATATTCATTTAATGAGCAGCAGAAGTCTTGCCCTCACATCTGCCTACATTCTCTTTTCAATTAATCAATTATAGTCCAATGGTGTGTAATTACACATTAAGAAAGTTATTGGATAGCTCAGCATGCCTGTCCCAGGAGGCTCATGAATACACTACTATAACACACCTGTAATGACCTGTGCTCAGATCTGCAAATTATACTCATTGCTCTCTCTCTTTCTCTTTTTTTTCCTAAATTAAGATGAGAGCAATTTCCATTAACTTTTTGAGTCACATCTAGTCCACATGATATAGAGAAAGAGTAAAAGAAAGACTGAAACAAAAGTAAAAATGGAAGAAAAAGATTTGATCTGCAATTATAAGTAATCTGCCTTTTGAAATTAGCTTCCTGAGACTCAGTCCTGATTGGAGAACTATTGCAGTGTTTCAGAGGAGCAGGGGTTGTCTATCCGAGCATTGTCGCCTGAATCATACTGAATACTTGAGAAAATCAGACCAGCTTTATTTGAACTCAAATAGTGACTTCTCAGCTTCCTTCAATCTCCTGATGAGAGAAATAGGAAAACAGGAAAACCCTTTGAAATCACATTCAGGCAAATTTGCTTGGCTTGTTTCAAATCAAACCAAAGTCTGGAACTGATCCCCATGCAGGAGCGCTAAGCCTCTGCATAGCAACTAAGCCGCGTTAAAAAAAAAAAAAAGGAAAGGAAGAAGGAGGAGAATCCACTAAAAAGGCAACACAAAGAGCAAATTTTACTTCATTAATGGCCTAAAGGCTCAGGTTATTTGAAGGGGTCTATTCCAGTTACGTCCTGATTTATGCTAAACCAGTAAAACCCAACAAGAACCTCTTAATCCAAATTACATAGTCAGAGACGTTCTAAATGCCTAAACCAACCAAGCGATTTTAAGCAAAATAAGCTTTTGATGTCTGCACAACTCAAAACTCAAGAAGCAATCTGTTGACATTTTCAGCAAATGCTAACTTAGTCTGAGACAGAGGCAGCAGTGGGCTTCTTCACAATATTCTTCTGGGTAAAGTGATTCTTCTCCCCTTCCCTCCCCCGTCCCCCACAAAAAAAAACCCTGCTTCCATTATCTGTTTACTGAGGTACTGACAAGGGCAGATCTACTGTGATTAATGGCTGTCCATCAGAATAGAAAGAAGGATACATTGATACTCAGCTAGCAGATGCTCATGAACATGCAAATGAATGTGGTAAGCCTTCCTGGTCAGGAAGGATTTGCTTTGTTGATGTTTTAAACTCTGCAGCCAATTTTGGGCATTTTGTATGCTGTTTTCCCTGCTACGGCCACTGGCCATGGACACTCCGCTGACACTTGGGCAAAGCCTGCCTCCCAGTGTGCCTTCTGGGGATGCCCTGAATGGAGAATGGGTGTCAGTGGCAGAGGCACCCCGTGTACTTTCAAGGTGTGTCCTTTCCTGGCACTCCTGGCCTGTCGGGACAAATGTCTCTGCCCAAGGGGTTGTCTTCCTGTGTGGGCTATGTTTGTGGCATCTCATGGGCCTCCATGAGGTTGAATTGTAAATAGTGGCCGCCACATAAAACATGCCATCTGTACCCCTGTGGGTAGTAGGATGGAACACAAAAAAGATTTATTCCAGGAATAAGAACTGATGTTTACAGACATGCCAGGACTGACTTTTAAAACACAGTGGAAAACTGTCTCAAAAGCAGCTTAAGTACCATGTAATGGAAGCCCCCCAAAAAGTACTTTAGGGGCCTGAAGGAAATCTCTATGCTCAGAGAGATGCATTAAGCTAGCATATCCGTGGCAGGCCCCTTTTCCCTGAGATATGAGATACCATGAGGTCTCATCATAAGTTTCTGAGACAGCAGGGCTAGACTCAGAGGGTGCCTGTGGCTCTCATGCTTTGGGGACCTAGAGTTCCCCAAATCCCCAGCCCCTGCAATAATGTTCAGAAAATGAAGGGGAAGGAAATAACTTTGGATTGAGCAATTGGATCTCCATGGGAAAATTTTCTTATTTCCTGGCTGGGACTCAGGGCTGTACTGGGGGCATCCTTTGTTGGTGGCATTATACTCACAGGCAGACATGGGCATCTTGGCTATCATGTGATGACCATATGTCCCAAGATTTGCACACCCTTTTCTGTTTCACCTATTTTGTCTGTTTTCATAAATCGTTGGTCTTCAAATGAGTTCAGGTGGCCCAGCATTTGGAAATGTGCCAGTCTTTTGAAAATGTTGTGAATTATTGACATATTTAATTCCCATTGTGTGAACTGAGAGTAATTTTTGCCATCTTTAATACAGTTATGAAATAAAAGTCATAAACAAGAGCCAACAGGTTCACAAATATATAATCAAGCTGTCTAAGCGAGATGGACTGTTTCTGGTGTTCTATTAGTGTTCCTTTGCCACTTGCTTGTTGGTTTTGTCATCTGTGAATGCTTGTTAGCGGATACAGCAGCCTCGGTCTGTGAGATAAATCCTTGCCTGGTGAATTTGGGTAATTCTTGTTTATGCATGCTGTGGTTATTGTCTTGTGATATAATTTTGTTTCACTGCTCATCCTGTTCTAGAGACCTGGTCACTCCTTTTATGAAGAGTGGCTCCTACCCCCACCCCCTAATCCCCCCCCACACCCTCTATCCCACCTCTACCCCTACCCCACCTCTACCCATATCCCATCCCCACCACCCTGCTCCTTGTTACCCATCTCCCCTCCCCACCTCCTTCTCTTTGGAAGCTAAGAAGGTGAGATCAGGGGACAGGCGGGCTCTCTGAACCTTCACTGCAATATGCCTATGAGGGTGCCCCCAGTGACGTGGCATAATAACACCCTTCAAGTTGGCCCTGAAGCGGGGTGAGGTTTCTGGACCCAGACCTGCAAATTGTGTCAGCACCTTGGAGCCTCTGAATCTCTCAGCAGGCAATGGCATGTGTGCGTCTTCATGGGTGTGTGCATATGTACATGCAGCAAGTTTTGCTGAAGATTCAAGTTAGTGAAGGGCATTTATGTCACAGCACTGTGAAAAATTTAAAATTAAACATGACATTTCAGTTCATAAAAATTCTTTGGCCATCTGGCCCCTGGAATTTCTCCCTGGCCTCACTTCCCTTCAGGTCCCAGTCACCTGTCAGTCTGCTCAGAGCCCTATTCCTCTTCCCCCCTCCACTCTGCATGTTCGTTCCCCATGCTCAAATTTCCCTCAAGTTCTGATGCTGAACAGATTAGCCATCAACCAGACAGCCTTTGTGCTTCCTGTATTCTCTGGATACATTTCCCTTTTGTTCTCATATATTATATACATACTACAGTATCTCTTTTTCAAAGTCCCAGTGGGAATAGAGCAAGTCAAAGGAGGGCTGACACTTGTACCAGAATAGTAAAGACCAGGCAACCCCATCTCCAGGCCCCCATGGGGCCAGCAAACTGAAGTGGAGAACCCAAGAGGTGCTGGGGTTCAGGGGCCTGGGCCTCTTAACTGCGCTTATCCTAACAAGAGATTATGGCTTCTAATTAAAGGAAGGAAAATATGTAGGTGAAAAACAAATTTGCTAAATCAGTGCATTAACATTTCTTTCCAATGGTCTGGGAGAAAAGAGATTTGAGTGCAGTAGCAGCTTCAGCTGATCCAGTTTACCAACAGTGTGTCCTCAGAAGCTGAGTTTCGCACCCACTGTCTCTGCTGTCTTAGAATGTCCCAGGAAGCATGAATCTTCAGCATTCTGATGTGACTCCCAGACTGCCTCTGGCTCCAGGAACAAAACCCAAACCTTTCCTCAGACCCTGTGCCCTGGTTCAAAATTCATGAAATACAGCTCTTATGGCTGTGGCCCGTTCTTTCATGTCCAAGTTGTCTGTAGCCTCTCACTGCTCAAAATGTGGCCCACCCACTGGCAGTGGGGACATTGCCTGGACCCCTGTTAAGAATGCAGAATCCCAGGTCCCACCCAGACCTCCTGAATCCGAGCTGCATTTTAATGGGATCGCTATAGCATTCTTGTGCACACTAAAGTTGGAGACGCTATAGGCTAGGGGGTGATGATTTTTAGCCTCTAAATTTAGGACAGCTTCAGTGAACTCCTTATCAATATAGGACACATACCCACTACACATTCACACACCCCCAAACTCTTTCATAGCCATTGAGAAACACATTGTGTACATCAGATAGGCTCCTTTTTTTTTTTTTTTTTTTGAAATGGAGTCTCGTTCTATCTCCCAGGCTGGAGTGTAGTAGCGCGATCTCGGCTCACTGCAGCCTCCACTTCCCGGGTTCAAGTAATTCTCCTGCCTCAGCCTTCTAAGTAGCTGGGATTACAGGCACATACTATCACGCCCAGCTAATTTTTGTATTTTTAGTAGAGACAGGATTTCACCATGTTGGCCAGGCTGGTCTCGAACTCCTGACCTCAGGTGATCCACCCGCCTTGGCCTCCCAAAGTGCTAGGATTACAGGTGTGAACCACTGCGCCTGACCCCTAGATAGAACTCTTATCCACAGCTGAGAGAATGTCTTGCTGGAATCGTAAAAAGTAACAGGTTGGGGTGGGTGGCAGTGGGGGTGCAGCAGGGATGCAGCATCCAAGGGAATGCATCTCCCCAGGAAGTTCAGCCCTCTTCTTAACTTCTTCTAGATATTTGATATCTGAGCTTTAGGGATCCAGCTGAGGGAGAAAAGGCGAGGCAGCTAATAGCTATCTAAATCCCAAACTGACTTTGTGTGCTTTCCTTGGAATTTGGGCTCTATTGCTTAATCCCTGGAAGGTCTGAGTGGGGGATAGGGCGGCAGCGCCCTCACTGGGATCCGCTCTTCCTCCTACCTTGCTTTCTGCCTACAGGAGCAGGAGAGGCTGGACTTGGCTGGCCTCCCTCTGCTCAGGCAGATGAATGTGTGCTGTGGGGAGAGGTAGCCAGGGGCAATCCCAGCCACCACCCCATGACTTCAAAGGAACTGCCTGTAGTGATGTCCGACTTGGAGCTTATCACCTCCCCCATCCCTTGAACAGGTGAGGGAGCTTTGTGCCTGTGCCTGGTAGACTCCTTGGCCTTGGGTTTCACCTATTGTTGGGAGAGAATCTGCCCTGGGAAAGGGGACTGGGAAGAAGGTGTGTGTGGCAAAGCACTGGGGCTGGTGAGCATTTGACCTTAAGTCCAGTCCCAGGGACGTGCTCTGGGTGATGTTATTGATATGGCTCACGTACATTTTCCAGGACACCTGGTTTTAAATGTTCTGCCTGTTGTCACACTATAAATCATGGAGAGGACTTGGGGCTCCAGCTACACATCCCAGTCTGCCTTACATACCCCACCCACAGCAGAACAAACATTGGTCAGATAATGTGTCCTGATTCTTTTCAGGCAATTGGTGACAATTTGTTGCACAACAGGAAGTGGACAGTAACTTAAAGGATCATGTCTGTAGCCACCTGGAATTTCTGGGACAGGCCCAACATGAAATATTCTGGTCTGTTATCATTCAGCTCCCAAGGAACACTGGTGCGCCTCCAGCTGGCCCCTCGTGCTTTGCTGCTGATGTCAAATGCTGGCATTGTTGCAGAAAAAAATTAAGTTAATGAATATAATTTTTTTCCATTTAAGAGTTTCTCTCCTACTTTTTCTTACGCATTTGGCACCTGGTACCTATTGTAGCAAGCATATGCTAGCACTTATCAAACTGAATAAGCAATAGGAAAAAATGAGGACTGCTGAACTCAGAAAGAGCTGATCATGTGTAGTTCAGCAGCCTTTTGTGTGCATGTGAGGAGTATGTGGCTTGAGGTTGGGTTTTCTTGATTATGCACATGCAATATAATCAGTATAATTATATTTTGGGGGCATAACATTGTTTTCAGTTCAAATATAGAACTAACCATATCAGCATTTCATGGGGTTCCATAGAGAGCTTTGCCCCTTACCAGGTATGAGACACACTGTGTCAATCCAGAATCTTAATGGCTGCTGGAGCTATGGGCCTCTTTACAGGGCCAGCTCTAGAGAGAGGTGAGTTGGTTTGTAGCCATGAATGTGCTGTGATTTGAGGGGCTACTCAAGTGGAAAGAATGGGCTACCCACTCACACTAAATTCCACTATAGAGGTTACTTTCTTTGGATTGTGAATGCCGTCTAAGGTAAGAGCCCTATGATGACTGACACTTTGAGTTTCATTTGCCTTGGACTAGGGTCCTGAAGGAAAGATAGATAACCAATGAGGAGACAGAGAGATGAAGAAGGTGGGACAAACATCTTACATCTTATACATCATGGTTTTGTTCAGAACTGGGTTTGTCTCTCCTTTGACCACCTGGTAGGGCAAAATGCTGCCAGTGATTTGGTTGGAATTTGTGTGGTGTTGTTTCCCCTCACCTTCGAGTTTCCTCGTTGGTGATGTATGGACTGGGGCATGATGAATGAGATGAAAAAAATGGGGGGGGGGGGGGCTGGATATATACTTTATGTGGAGGTGTAAGGTCCTGGTCCTTTCTTGGGAAGGATTCTCTTTTCTTTCTGAGATGATGTCTTTTATAGTTGCGTGGTATTAGAATGTCTTTTTTCTTTTCCTTAAAAAAAATGGAATGAATTACTATTTTTGAGATTTCAAAAATAAGGCAGAAATAATTTAGAGGACTGACATAGGATGGTAAGTTTAAAAGCTATTTTTTAGCTTTTGCTGATTATGGAATCTAAAGCTGGGTAAATGCTGCATGCTGTATTGTGCCCAGTGACCTGGCTGTATAAATCGCCATCTCTTTTAAAATGAACGGTTCAATTATGTTTCCAAGTATTCTCCATCTTAAACTACATGCAAGGTCCTCACGAGATGAGTTAAGAGACAGATACTGCCCTCAAGGGCAGATACGACAGGAACTCAAGAGACAACAGAAATTATAGTGACCTGTGCTTTGAGCAAGGGAAAAAGTATCAAAGAGGGGTCCCAAGGAGGAACAGATCTCATCCTGTTGGGGAGAGGGAATCCAGTGAGTCTGTTCAATTTGGCATCAGAAAGCCCCTTAACACAGAAACAAGAGACATCTGCCACTTTTGATCTATTCTTTAACACCACTCCCCCACCCCAAACCACCACTACCAAAGAAAAATCTAGGGAGTGTCATCAAATATGTCCCCAGCTATTCACACCCTAATTTGATACTTTCAGTATATGAAAATGAGGCCAGACTGTGTCACTTAGATCCATGATCTCAGCAGGCTTTTGATCACAAACCTCATCAGTTAAAATAATTTTTGAGCACATGCCCACATGTTTACTTATTTGTAAATTGTATAGATGTACTATTGTTGTAGTATCTTTATATAATTATAAATTCTCACACAAATGGAAATGATTAACAGTAACTATAAATAGGCATTCTAATATTTTCTTCCCTTACTTCAGTGAATGATCTTTGCACCCCCTGGGGTACCCCACCCCAGCTTGAAGACCACCACTTCAGAGAGGTATGTATAGGCTGTCAAAGGAGATAGGATTTTATAATGATAGCCCTTATAGACAAGAAAAGCCCCAGGTTGTACTTAGGCTACACTTCCTGCTCCTGAGCAAATCCCAAGAATGAGTTGGTGTCTGTGGATGGTAGAGAGAAATTACAGAACAGCCCTGGAGCACAATGCAGAGATTCTTTGTCTTAAGTCAACTCATAGTGTAGAATTTGTACTTAACAAGTCAGTAACTGATACATTTCCCAGGACTTCCTGCTTGATCTTGAGGGGCTTTCAGGCTGAGGTAGTAAGTGGTGTTGGTAGCCCTGCTGAGGGGGTAATCTTGTTGCCTAGCTCCATTATGCATAAGGAGTCCTAAATATTAGGAAGAGGAGAGAGGTTCCAGGAAGACCTGCTGACAAAGCTCTACTCCCACCAGACCATCACTGGCCCTATGGGAGCGCTAAAGTGGGAGCAAAGCACTAAGTCAGGACTGGGCAATGGGGTCATGATCTTAAAGTGCTACCCAAGTGTTGCCAGCTCCTAGTCATCTAGTGCTCTTTCACCCATTCCTTACTGAGGATTTCCTGTTCTACGAGGACCTCTCTTCCCATTCTAAATACACATATCCAGTGGCCTTAAGACAAGTTGGGACCCACATAGGGCCCACTTCATAGGAGCTCATTTACAACCACCTCTTCTTAGTCACATCTTATCCAGTTGAAGGCCCCCTGTCCTGCCACATAGGTTGTAAACTCTGGGGAAAACAGAAAACACTTGACACTTCCACAAACTTCTATCAAGCATGCATCAGGTGTCAGGCACTTGGGAAGGAGCTGCGAGTAGAAGGGGACTGAGATGGATTCTTCCCTTTCCACAGTGCTCATTCGGTCCAGAGCTCTCTGGGGTCTCCCTGAGCAAGACAGCCCACCCAGGACTGCAGAGCTGGCTGTCTTCCTTTCTGGGGACCTCTCTGGACTGTCTCCTGTAAGACGTTTTGTGGCCAGAATCATTGCTAGCTCCTGAAGAGGAGGGTGTACCAGAGGGGACTGGCCCACAGAGGCAGCAGGGAGTGAGAGGCAGTGATCTGGGAAAGAAGGGACACAGTAGGTCTGAGTAGCCCAGGGATCCACATGCTAATGTGTGGCCTTTGCTCAGAAGGTCCTCGCAGGTGCCACATGGCTACCATGCAAACCCTTGGGAGGCTCAGCCCATGCAGAATAGTTGAATCAGAATCCCCAAGAGTGGGAGCCTGAGGAGAAGCTCTTCAGGTGATTCTAATGTGTTATAAAGCTCTTGAGCATTTCAAAGCATTCAGGTCTTGTTCCAAACATGATTGTTTGGCTGGTTCTGAACATACCTAAAGCAATAATACCATTTGCTCCAACCACATGCCTGCTCCCTCCCCATCTTTCTCTTTCTTTGCACATGTGTGTGTGCATGCGTGCGTGCGCACACACACACACACACATACCATGGAATTAATGAAGGCAATTGAATACTTGCCTTGAGAAGAGTTGAACATTTGTTCCACTGGTAATTTTTAAATAAATGCATCATTACCATAGTTACCATTTGTAGAGTATGAATTTAATACCTGGAAAACAAAATGATTCTGGCAGACTGCAGAGAGCAGGCTGTTGGCTCGGCAGGTGCTGCCCAGTGGGGCGCAAACCCAGAAGACTTGCTGTCCAGTTGTGCTTTCCACCCTCCCCAGCCAACCCCGTCAGCCTCCGTTCCTTTACTTCTGAAGGCCGAATGGTTCTGCCCCTTGTAGCTGCCCCAGTTCCCTCTTCACTAAAGGCTTCAGAGGTGGAGGCCTGTGCTAATAACTGAGAACCGACATGAGGTCTTTATGGGACTGTCTGAGCCTGGGGTGTTTATTATCCTTCTGAATGGCGTTCTCCCAGAGAGGGGAAGAAAGAGGGGGCCCTGGCGGAGCCAAAGAACAGTAATCTTTCAGGAAGAAAGGAAAAGGCCAGCAACAGCAACAAAAACTTCCTGCAGATGTGGAATTTGAAGGAATCCAGAGAAAGCAAGCCTATTTTTAGCAGGAGTAAGAGTGCAAACCATGATAGACGCCACAGGCTGCTGTCACTAACATTTGACTATAAGCAACATTTTCATATTTAAACATGACAGCCCTGCAAATTGAAAAGAACCAACACTGTCTGCTTGCTGAGTAGAAGCTATCACTTTCCTCCTCATCTCAGTAGGAGGACCGGCTATATGTGCTGTCTGGCCAGGCCAGCATTGGACTCACTCATGTTGTTGCCATGACTGTTTACATGTCAGCCACTGATGTCAGGGTACGCAATGGTGGTGACACGGTTGCTGTTCTTTCTGGTCAAGAAGCTGTGCAGTGTTACCTCTGTAGAGAAAATGTCCAGCAGACTTTGCTCAATTAAGCATGTATGTGTAGAAATACAACAGTCAAATGAGCAGGAATAAAAATAGATTAATTTTGAAGGAGTTAACTAATTCCATCAGGAAAACTGGTGAACTTGAGGTGAACCCAAGAATGTAAAAAAAAGAGAATCCCAGAAACATGAGCTCTGGAGCAGTTTACCAGACCCCAAATGAGACATATGCATTACATCCTCTATACCTTTCATGAATATCTTGCCCAAATCAACATCAGGAGGGCTAGCACACAAGTTCTTTTGAACCTTTAAGCAGCAAGCATTTTTCTAAGGCCTATTAGAAAATAATTTACTGTTAGCATAGTGAGATTGGACAATTTGGGGCAAGATTTCTGAGGACAAGGCCTGGAGGCTGACTTCTCCGCTGCCCATTCTGACTTGCACCTGTTCCCACTCTGCTTGAGTAGGCGTTAATTATTGGCATTCCAAATGGTCAACAGTGGCTCAACACTGAGAGAGAAGAAAAGGCAGAAGAAAACCAAAGGGCAGAACTGATAGCTTCAGGTCAGCCTGAGTGCAGAATGACAAACTCAGCTGTTTTTATTATTTCCAGCTTGTTGACCTTGCTATACATGCACAGAAGTTTGAACTTTTCTAGATAATCAGCGAAACAAAGCAAGATGAGAAGAGAGTTTGAAGGGTTTGTTTAGCCTCCTCTTTGTAGATTTAGAGCAGCAGTTTCAAAATTCAGTTCCAGCAGCATCAGGTCACCTGGGAACGTGTTAGAAATGCAGATTCTTGTGCCCCACTCAGGCCTACTGAACCAGAAACTGGAGAGTGGGGCCCAGGAATCTGTGGGCTATTTTTTTTAATATTGTAGTTATATATATAAAACATAGCATTTTCTATTTTAACTGTACAATTCAGTGACATTCACAGTGTTTTACAACCATAACCACTATCTGTTTCCAAAACTTTTTCATCACCCCAAACAGAACCTTTGTAATTATTAAGCAATAATTCCTCACTCCAATCCCCAGCCCCAGATAACCTCTAATCTACTTCTGTCTCTATGAATTTGTCTATTCTAGATGTTTCATACAAGTGGAATTATGTGGCCTTTTTAGTCTGGTTTATTTTGCCTAGCAGAATGTTTTCAAGGTTCCTACATGTTTTAGTATATAGCAATATTTCGCTACTTTTTATGGCTGAATAATATTCCATTGTATGGCTATACCACGTTTTGTTTATCCATTCATCTGTTGATGGATGGTTGTGTTGTTTCCACCCTTTGGCTATTGGGAATAATGCTGAAATGAACACTGGCATACAAATATCAGCAGTCTGTTTTTTAACAAGCTCTCCAGGTGACTCTGATGTACACTGAAGTTTGAGAAGCCCTGAAGTTTCCAGAGACCAAGTGCTGTTTTTAAGCAGGAACTCAGAATGCTAGGTGGAGGCTGTGTGCCCTACTGCAGCTTTCTGCATCCCAGCCAGGGGTCAAGGCTGTAGGCACTTACATCTTATTTCTGCTGCCAAGATCAACATTTAGAGTTTCTCGAAGGTCCTAAGACTAGACCCAGGAGAAAAATGCCTTTCTGGATTAAGGGTTCTCTTTGACCTTGTTTCAAGGTGATGTTTCAAAATATTTCAAAGGGATGGCAGAAAAACATTTATTAAAAATACATAGCCATTCAGTTATTTTTGACTAGCCTGTCTGGACTCAGATGTTTTATGTTACTCCATGATTACCTTGATATTAGATATAGGAATGATTCATTCTACTTTTATGTAGAGAAATCCGGTCTGTTTTCTGAGAATTATAGAAGTAGTGAGAGGAAAAGGAGAAAGAAAAAATTGTTTGTTACAAGTTCACAGATACTTGGCTTATGTTTGATTATGATTGTATAAGAATTTCCAGGTTCAAAGACCTTCTTAACTAATTCCTTCATGTTCAGAAAGGTTAAATAATTTTCTTGCAGTTTTACAGCTAGGAAATGACAAAGTCAGGATTAGAATCCAGGTCTAAGTCCAAAGTTGCTGAATAAATCAATTTATACTGGCTTCTAGAAGCTTAAAATAGTATGCCTTTCAGAGATATTTGGGTTTTTAACAGGGGACTCCTGGATATATCATATTTTAACCTGAAGAAATCCGCCTTCAAAGGTAGAATATCATACCTAAGGCAGAGGAAGGGGAGGCCTTTTCAACAATCACAAAATGATCCATGTAATCTGCAAGCTCAACTCTAGCAATCTCTGAGGTGCAGGTTCAGAAGCATGTTGTGTTTCATCTTGTGTCACATGTTAAGAATGAAATGGAGGTGTAAGGCAGAGCAGCCTGGCCCATGATGGTCTGGATGTTATGATGCCTTAAGTACAGTAGGAGTAAGGCAGGTGCAGTGGCTCACGCCTAAAATCCCAGCACTTTGGGAGGCTGAGGTGGGAGGATCACTTGAGGCCAAGAATTAGAGACCAGTCTGGGCAATAAAGTGAGATCCCATCTCTACAAAAAAATTAAAAATTAGTTGGGTGTGGTGCACACCTGTGGTCCCAGCTACTTGGGAGGCTGCAGCAGGAGGATCCCTTGAGCCCAATAGGTTGAAGCAGCTTGAACAGTAGAGTGAGACCCCATCTCTTAAAAAATATATATACGAAAGGACAGTAGGAGTAACTGAGGATGTTACCCTTGGGACAAAAAGGCCAGGGAGCACATGACACTGTTGCCAGGTTTATGAAGGGCTGCCATGTGGAGGAGGAAGTTGTGCTCAGTAGCTTTGAGAGAGAGAGGGCCAGGCCCATGGGTAGGGTTTGCAAGAAGGCAGTTCTCTTCTCAGTATCAGAAGTCTGCTAATAAGAGTAGGATGAACACTTTTATAAAGTAGTGAGTTCCCCGTTGGCAGAAGCATCACAGTAGACTAAGATGAGCAGCCAAGCATATGGCAGCAGGGCTGCCTGCATGGACTGGAAAGTGCAATGAAATGACCCCTGGTGCCAGTGATCTACTCCAAGGTGTTATGACCCTGAGTTTTCAAAAATTGCTGGATTTTTATTTGCTGAATGCAAAACCGGTATCAAAAGGGAATTTGATGCTGATCTATTGTGTTAGCTGTTTTAAAATATGCCCCTCCTTGTAAAAAAATCACTAAGCATCATTGACGTAAATTTCTGAAATATTTAGAGTTAATTACTGTTTGGGGATTTGTTTCCGTCTGGTTATAAATTCAGTGGGAACATCATTTTGAATGTTTCCTGATAACTGTGTACTGCTCTGACCTACTGGCGTCTCTCTTTTTATGCTGATAATTAGAGAACTCAAAATGGAGCCACTCCCTAAGTAAGGACCTTGGGTTCTAGCAAAGCAGGAGAGATCCAGCTGGAGCCTGCGGCACCCGTGGGGACTGTTTGTGTTATTCTCTATATTTCATGCAGCCACATTAGTGAGGTTTGAGGATTTGGGTGGTCGGCATGATCATGGTCTTCAGACATTTGAAGGACATAAACACAGAGGAAGGAAGGAATTTATTTAGCTCAGAACAAGGGGTATAATTAGGGTAGGAGTAATGAAATAAAATTAAGGAAAGAAAGATTTAGACTGAATATTAGTGGGGTACTTTCAAGCAATAGATTTATTAAGCTTTTAGGTATTTTCTAGGGATTATTACTCTGTTTTCCAAGTCACTTGGAAATCAGAGGGACAAAGGCTGAGATAATCTTGAGGAAACGACAGCCTTTGGGTATGGGGCAAAATGAGAGGGCTTCACTTTGTCCCTCACCTGCCCCTAGTCTGTCTTATAAATGTGAAAAGCTCAGTGGGCAATCCCCTTCTGAATTACTTCTGTCTACCTATAGCATGTGCTTGGTTTTTTGTTCAGACCAGGAATTATTCAAAGGATGGTGTGTTCCCCAAGGGAAAAATCTGATTGTGAGAATCTGGGGAGAGTTCCTACCTGCCCTGAGGTTGGGCAGGCTGATTTCTGCTTGTTAGTTCTGCCTCTGGAGAGCAGGAAGAGGAGGCAAAATTAAATCAATTCCAGTTATGGACAGGAAAGGATTTTGAAACTCTGGGTTAAAAGAAGATGACTAGTTAGAAACCAGCCTGGGCAACAGAGTGAGACCTTGTCTCTACAAAAAATTTAAAAATTATCCAGGCATGGTGGTGTACACCTGTAGTCCCAGCTACTCAAGAGGCTGGGGTTGGAGCATCACTTGAGCCCAGGAGATCAAGGCTGCAGCGAGCTAGGATCATACCAGTGCACTCCAGCTTGGGGTGACAGGGCGAGATTCTGTCTCTGGGCAAAAAGAAAAAAGAAAAAAAAAAAAAAGGAAAGAAAAGAAAGAAAAAGGATGCCTGCTCATTGAGGAAGGGTGGGGTGGCGGCGGGGGGGCGGCTTCAGCCATTGTGGAGTCTCTAATAAATCAGGAGCTTTTCTTTCCCTCTGGAGCCTTTCCTGTGCACTCTTGGGATCTACTTGTCCTTTGCAAAGTCTAGTACAGCCACCTCTCCTATGGGGAAGGAGACACTCAGCTTCCTGGGACCACCAGTCACAGCTTTAGGACTTTAGCTTTCCTGGACCAGCCCTGATGGCACCATGCATTGCCTGGATGGTATGCACGGACCCAGGCTTCCTTCTGAGGCTAAGAACAGACATTTGCATTGAGATATTTTACATATGCCATTGATAACACTGAAAATTAAAACAATAGAACAATATACTAATATCTGGGAAGATTTTCTTGGGACTTTCAGTACATCTAGCTTCCTCTCTGGTCACAAGGGTAGGCAACTGGGGACTCTTTTCTATTACTGGGGTAGCTCCCTTGTAATTTTCCACTTTGAATCCTACATCTTTTTGTGTTAAGTTAAATGGTGTTTTGCTCTTTAAAATAGCCTTGTAATATGGCTGGTCTGCACTGCTCGCTTTGTCTTAAAAGGGAATAAAATTCTTAAATTGAAACCAAATCGGAGAGGGTTCTATGGCGCTCTCTGCGAGGGGCCGAGCGCGGATTCGGGTCTGATGATTACTTTGACTG